>NC_090273.1:28215312-28833750 GCF_040414725.1 Anabrus simplex | reverse complement strand
TTGCATAAGATTCAACGAAGGAAATAATTTCGAAATAATCGGCGTAAATACACGCAATGAATTAATCCGGAAAGGGCAACGCAAAGTGCCGCGAGAAATAGCAGTACGAAAATACTCAGTTGTTCTACTTAACCAGCGAAGGAAAGCCGCCCGCTCGGCTAATCCACAACACAAAGTAGATCTGCATGGTGGATATAAAGTATCCACCATTATTTTTCCTCTCAAGTCACATTGTTCAATTATTTGCAAATAGAAGCATACTTCGCACACGTCTGATGTCTAAATGATAGTATTAGAGGATTCAGTGAACACAAGAGGTAGACGATATCCGTCAAGAAAATATCAGTGAACACACCCCTGGGACCACTCCACACTCTGAGATGTGATAATATGTTATGAAGTTATAGCACTGATTGTAACCATCATATTGACAAGAAAACTGGTACCTAATACTCTTAAGCGAGCTATAATTGTTTCTATATAATTGTGATGGTTCCATGGATTCGGATAACTGGTGGCCATTAACCATCCCTTCGACAGTGGGAAGAATAATAGAGTGCATACTGGATACGTGACTACGCACCAATGTGAAATTCTGTGAAAATCAATATGATTTAACGAGATCAGCACTTCAATTTTGGAACCTGTTGTAACATGAACCTAATGCAATACGTTCGACTTTAAATATTCTTGGTCATCACGGAGTCCTTCGACAATTTGAGGCACAGACGGCTATACAATGTCATATGCTCCTTTTGATTACGTTCAAAATTAAAGAATTTGATATTGAAGTTACAGACCAATAACACTAGTAAAATTGAACCACAACACTAGAGTAATAAACCAATTATTATATAATATTATACCATTGCAACTGATTACATTAGACAAGAACTATCAACGAAGGAATTCCAGGAAGAGTACGAATATCTTCTGATGGTCGGGCTTCGTAATGTAACGGTACTAGGTTCCGCTGAGCAGTCAGCAAGAAAGATTGCAGGACTTAGGAAGTCCGGTGGCTTCAGTTCTGCCTCAGATTTTTTCTCACACAAAACTGTTACCTCGGTGACATCAACCAACCGTGCCAAATGTATAAAATGACCTGTAATCAAGAAGTCTGAAGAAATAGGTTGATGATGTAAACAAGTCTAAATACATTTCTGTTAAAAAGGGAAATCCTACCTGCATGCCTTTGTCATTACGTTATTGCTAGTAAGTGGCATCTGTAATACCTGACGAGACAATTCGCTACCTTAATGTAAATTTATCATTAAACTATAAATTATTTTCTTGGCGAAAAGTCTGAAAAATGCCTTTTTAATTTTTACATTCCACTTAAATGGAAGCACTACCGATATTTTGTGCCAAAAATGGCCTATGAAACAGAAAGTTAGAGTTTGATCCAAGTAAATAATCCAAAATTTTGGACACAAGGTGGAAGCCTTCGTTTACACGGTCGTTGTTATTTTCTCTGACACTTAAATAATCTGATAAGATGATGATGCTGATAATGATGATGATGATGATGATGTTTGTTGCTTGAAGGGCCTAACATCTAGGTTATCGACCTTTAATGGTACGAAATGAGACGAACTGTAATGACAATTTAAATGTTCAAAATAATCCGCGCACCAGAATTCAAAACATGATGACGAAGAATGAATGGAGTGATACGAATTTGAAACACTCAGTAGATCCTACACGTGATGCCCCACATTCCGAAAAACTAGCGTTAAACAATAGTATTTTTGACAAAGGAACTGCTTCTAAAGCACAGTCCTTGAACGGATGATGCTTGTAGTCTAAAGGGGTCCAAAATCCAGGTCATTGGCCCCTCATAATGGTACTTATCGCTAGGAAAGTAGAACCATGGTATTTGTCATGTTGCGCTACTAATCAAAAGTATCGTAGACCCGCGGTATTCCACACATTATGGTACCACTAACAGTTAATGTAATGCACACATGCAACACAGATCTATGGTGTTCCTCATATAGTGGGTACTAATCATAGGCAAGGCAGACCTAAGGTGTCGCTCACCCATGGTGTCGCTCATAGAGTAGTACTAATCACAGGTACTGTAAAACTCACCCTGATTCACATACTGTCGCAGCTAATCACAAACCTATTGCGTACCTAACACAGTGATACTACCCGCAAGTAAAAGCGACCCATGGTGTTATCCGCGTGGTGCTACTACTTACAAGTAGTCTCATGGTTGTAATTCGATTATCCCTTGGTAGTTTCTTTAAGTCACCTCTTACGACAGGCAGGGTATACCGTGGGTGTATTCTTCGCCTGCGTCCTCCTCCCACAGGGGAAGAACTTAGATGACAAGCAGAGGATATTTACCTAGTTCTAATTCTTCTCAAAACAAAAATCACCACCGCAATCACCGATGGCGTACACTGGTTGGCGGATTACCACGGTACCGTTTTTCATAATAATTTTTTTAAAATGTTATTTGTTTTACGTCCCACTAACTACTCTTTTACGGTTTTCGGAGACGCTGAGGTGCCGGAATTTAGTCCCGCAGGAGTTCTTTTACGTGCCAGTAAATCTACCGACACGAGGCTGACGTATTTGAGCACCTTCAAATACCACCGGACTGAGCCAGGATCGAACCTGCCAAGTTGGGGTCAGAAGGCCAGCGCCTCAACCGTCTGAGCCACTCAGCCCGGCGTACCGTTTTTCTGTCACGCAAAATTATCTAATCTAAACAGACTTTCAACGTATTAGGTCGTGTTACGTACATGTAGTACGTGTTGAAGAGATGTTAAGTCCAGAACAAAAATGGCCAGCCGGACACCACTGGGATCCGAACCCACAACCTCCCGATTTCGCGTCGGTTGCTGCGGTCGTGAAAATTCAATATTCATTATCTAATCTAAATTGATGAGGATAATTCCAGATTGACCCCCAGCTCAAAAATGTTTCCATGTTTATACAAGCTTTTAATTCATACAATCATCACACTACGCAGTGTTCTTATGGCCTTAAGTATAACAAGGAATATTGAAATCAAAAAAGAAATGTTGGTCCTGGAGCACTTTGAAGAAAAATACCTGACTTTTAAAAGAAGTGCCCATAAATCTGAAAGCAATATTTTAATTTTAAGCAAATTTACTGTGTAAGAGCAGAGAGATAATCCATCTGATACCCGCCCCTATTTGGGAATCGGAAGATCAGCCTTCTAATAAGTTCCCATGAACAATATTCATTTTATACGATGTTTAGATGTAAGCAGGGCTTGAGTAATAATTCAAGATTAAAACTGTCAACCATCAGGCAAACTGTCTCTTTCAGATTTTACTTGAAAAAAGATAATCCAATACATGGCGCTTCAGATCAGTGAGTACAAATGGTATCTCAAAGTTGCCATTGAATTTTTCAAGGCGGAGTCCGTCATGGTCTGGATAATGGTGTCTGAGATTTTGTTTATCCTTGAGAAGTTCATATTCTCCTTAGGAATTGTCCTTCTAGCGCCAATCATAAGGACAATGACTTCCCATTTTGTAATTCCATACTTCTTTCCGAGGTCCTCAATGTATTTTCCATATATGAACCTTTTCTCCTCACGCACTAATCGAGGCTGCTGTTCAATTGCGTCGAATCTTACAGTGTGATTAGTCATCATACCCGTACCTTTCGCCCGGTCGATAACAACAATATCGTCTCACCTTGTGGATTCATTTATGGGAAGATATCCTACTTCGTCATACATCTCGAAGTGTTGTTGTTTATTGAGGCTGCCAGCAATTAATGCGCGAACTGTATTGTGCCGATTGATTCTCGTCAGCACTCCCTTACGACAGAAACCTAATACTTGATTTAAGGTTTCGAACTCGTCACATATTCTGCTACGGGATGAATTAAGGCTTCTGGCAGACAGAGGTCGCACTGGGATGAGGTTACAATTTATTCTACTTGCGTTTGTCCATTGTGAGCATGATATTCCTCTCTTATTACTGATCCAAGCATTTTTTTCTTCCAGTGGGAAAATTACCTTACCCTTGGGTGATAATGCGCACCAACTTCTAAAGGAATCTCCACGGAGTGCTTTTCGGATGAGCGTGGGAAGAACGTTTCCGAGATGTTCAACTTGTTCCTTGCTAAGTGGCAGGCGTTCAAAGTAATGGGAGATTTCAGCAGGGAGCTCTCTAGTAGCTTCGATGTATGGGCTTCTCACATGCACCATATAGGCTGTATTGATTTTGTAGCCGAATTTGGTTAAAACTACGCTGAGATGAATAGCAAAGCAAAGTCACCTCCGTACAGGCCATGAAGGCCCTTGGAGGAGTGGAAGGTAAAGGCTTCCACCATTCGAAACCGACTTTCAACTTATTAGGTCGTGTTACGTACATTTACTACGTGTTGAAGAGATGTTAGGTACAGAACAAAAATGGCCCACCAGACACCAGTGGGATCCGAACCCACAACCTCCCGATTTCGCGTCGGTTGTTCTACCAATTGAGCTATGGTGGCCTAGGCCATCTTTGTTCTGTTGGAAAGGATCTGAGCTACAGGTCTGGTACTACCACCATCACACTGTAGAGTGCGTTTTTTTTTTTTAGTTGCCCGTTGAGGGTCAAGTCAATGAGTATTGAATTTTCCACCATTGTTAACCTCGGCACATGATGGGGTAGAGTGGTTAGCTCTACGCCCGGTCGCCTTTGCCCCCAGGAATTAACCTGGTACTCATTGTTGGTGTAGGCTGAGTGAACCTCAGGGCCATACGCACCTCCGGAAGTGAAAATCTCGTTTCTGAAATTTTACGACTTCCTGACGGGGATTCGAACCCACGTCCTTCCGGGCGAACCGAGTACGCCTTTACCGCCTCGGCCAGACAGCCCCTACTAAGAAGAATAAAGAAGCAAAATTCAATAATGTCCCTCCTTTAACAAGTTTGTATACTTCCTGCTTAGACCTTACAATTTGTGTTTCTTGTCCATGCTTCTGGGAATGGGACTATGTTAAATCCCTGGTATCGCCATTCATTATCTGACTATGTGTGTGTGAGTTTTGTGTTCCTCCCAGAACCCCATTCATCTTGCTTCCCAGCTATCGAAGAGGCCGTCCCCTCTGATCTACTGCTGTAACGCATGTGACTTCCAAGTCCCAGATAAAATGTTGACTCTCTCTCTGTTTGACCGCGGAAATAAATAGCCTCAGACAGCAGATATCGGAAATTTGTGTCGTGTTTGTAGGGGGATACATAATTTGAGTATTGCTGTATCTCCTCCGTGAGCACAGTTACGCACAGAAATTATGTCCTTGTTCCGGACATGGCATTCACGTACAATTTTAGATCATGCTCAAACCCTTCAAACACTGTTGCACAAATTGGAAAAAGCGTATCATAAATTCCAACCCACTTACTCCATACCACTGAAATATGAAGTGATTCTTCAACCAAGAAAGCCAATATTTTACTCAGAATATTTTTTTAAAAATCAAAATACTATGATGCATTGACTACTTACATCTAGATCACGAAATTCGTTCATAATTATTTTTTATGACCTCTCGGTTATTGTATTTATTTCCAAACGAATAGAGACGAGGACAGAAACTTATATTAATAAATTGCGAATGTGACAACAGGTACAGCAAAGAAATCAAAATCTCTTGCCAAACAGGTGTTAAATAGTAAGAGACATCTTTTGATAAGTACAAATTTAGATTTTGGAATTAGGAAGAATTTTTTTATTTCTTTTGTATGGATTATGCTATTGTATGGCTGTGAACTTTGTACAATCAGAGATCAGGATTGAAAACGACTGGAAGCGTATGAGATGTGGGTCTGGGGACGAATGCCACGCATTAAATGGATTTAAAAGAGAGAGAAAAAAAGCGTTCTGAAAGAAATTCGGTAAAGAGGGAACTGGTGCTAACGATACAGAGAAGAAGAGCTAAATTCACTGACCAAATCTTGCTACATAATACATTTATTACCAATCTGCTGGAAGGGAAAAATCACGGGGAAGAAAGGCCGAGGAAGACCGACGAACAAATTCCTTCGAGATGTGGCAAAATTTTGTCCTTATGGTTTCTATTATGAAATGAAGCAAGGAGCTGAGGACAGAGGATGGCTGAAGGACACTGATGATGTATTATACAATAACAATTTCTTCAATGAGTGATATATTTGTTAACACAAAGGAAACCAGCTGCATGTATTTAATATAACCTGCATTTGAAGTATTGAAAAATGAAAATCTGCAGCCTGTTTTCAGTCCTTTGACCGGGTTAGGAATGGAATAAATGGGGCTCCCATCCAGCGGTGGGGATAGGAAGTATGCCAGCTGGCGAAGCCTGTCACACTCCTCTGAAGCAATGATTAATGTCTGATAGATGAGATGAAATGTTAATAGAGAGTGTTGCTGATATGAAAGATGACAGGGAAAACGGGAGTGTGCGGAGAAAATCCTGTCCCACCTCCGCTTTGTCCAGCACAAATCTTACATGGAGGGATCGGGATTTGAACCACGGTACTCAGCGATGAGAGGCCGGCGTGCTTCCGCCTGAGGCACGGAGGCTCATTTTGAAGTATTATTTCCCAGACATTTTCGCCTAACCTATGAAAATCAAGGTTTATTCTAGGTTTATTGAAGTAGTAGGGTTCACTGTAATAGCTGTGATATTTTTACATAACTCAAGGTTTACAGTCACATGCCTTCGCAAAGTACGGGTGACGGGAGGGTAACCACATGTAAAAGCTTATCATCAATGTATGACTACTACCATATTTTGTATTTATTGTTGTAAATATGAACTATTATGTACTAACTATTAAATTATATCACCGGGCGAGTTGGCCGTGCGCGTAGAGGCGCGCGGCTGTGAGCTTGCATCCGGGAGATAGTAGGTTCGAATCCCACTATCGGCAGCCCTGAAAATGGTTTTCCGTGGTTTCCCATTTGCACACCAGGCAAATGCTGGGGCTGTACCTTAATTAAGGCCACGGCCGCTTCCTTCCAACTCCTAGGCCTTTCCTATCCCATCGTCGCCATAAGACCTATCTGTGTCGGTGCGACGTAAAGCCCATAGCAAAAAAAAAATTAAATTATATCACTACGTGTATGTGTGATTAAGTATTAGAAAGGGCTGAGAGCGGTTACTTAGCCACTTACACAAAAGTTAAAAGAAAGAATAAATAAATAAATAAATAAATAAATAAATAAATAAATAAATAAATAAATAAATAAATATTCTCTAAGTAAAAAACACGAATAAATGACAACATATAACTCATAATTTTACTTTTCTCAATTTTTAAAAATATATATTTTTTACAATTTTGATTTTCGTCGTACCGACACAGATTACCGACACAGATAGGTCTTATGGCAACGATGAGATAGGAAAGGCCAAGGAGTGGGAAGGAAGCGGCCGTGGCCTTAAGAAGGTACAGCCCGAGCATTTGTCTGGTGTGAAAATGGGAAAACAGGAAAAATCATCTTCGGGGTTGCCGACAGTAGGGTTCGAACCCACTATCTCGGAAGCAACCTCACAACTGCACGATTCTAACCCCACGGCCAACTCGCCCGGTATATAAACTTTGTTGATCAATTAGCTTTGTATTTCTTGATCTCCTTAGGAGAACAGCCTCACACTGCTTTAAAAATATTGTTCCACACTTCCACTGATATATTTGTGAATACAACTACATACGTTTTTCCTGTTCAATACGTTGATAAAAATCGCCTTGTCTAAATAAATACTTCCATGTCATAGAAAGTTCTTAGAGACCTCCGGTTCAATTTATTCCTAACTGCATATGAAAAGGGCAGGGATTACAAAACTAAGAGTATATAACGTCATCTCATAGTGTGTCGCTCAATTGTATCACCTTATGTCGCTTTTGCTCGCTTAGTACCACCCGGGGGACAATCAATAGGTAAAATCCTGCGGAGTTGAGCCGCGGGTACGGACGCTGCAATTTCTTACGCGATAAGTGGGGCTGGATGGATTCTCCAACGTATGAATGCAGTGAAGGGGAGCAGACCACGGACCATGTCATCCTGCGCTGCCCTCTTCATGCTTACTCCGGAAGCCCCAGCAACCTGTTTCATCTTTCAAAAAGTGCTGTAGAGTGGCTAAAACACTCGGACCTGGACTTATGAAATTGTAGTTATAATCACCATATGATTAAATAAATCTCATAATATGACGTATTGTTATGCTTGCGTTTTAAAACCTAACGTGAGAAGCTCAACGTAACGATGCTGTGAGTAATTCATACAAATAGCTTCTAAGAACATACAATCATGTCTTCAGAAACATTTTTTGTGTATGTAAAGCAGTTACTTCGATAGTTAAAAAATGGTTACACTGCGCTCTGAGAGTGACTTAATACATATATAGACTGATGCTTGGATTATATCGATTCTTTCAAGGTAAGGTAAGGGTTATTCTGCCCGAAGGCAGGTCCGAACCTCCGCAGAGGTGTTCCTAAGCCAGTTTACGTGCGGTAGGGTGGCCAGTTCCTTTCTGCTCCTCCATTCCCTTACCACCCACCAACAGCGCGTGGCAACCCATCCAACTCCTGACCATGCCCAATGTTGCTTAACTTCGGAGATCTCACGGGATCCGGTGTTTCAACACGGCTATGGCCGTTGGCAATTCTTTCAAGCAAATATCAAAACTCTCTCTAATGCAACCTCCGCATGACTTTGTCTCTAAGTGTCGTGTGATAACCGTTGTGATGTTATCATTTTGAGCTCAAAAGAGAGAAAGAGAGAGAGAGAACGCATTTTCATAGTATCCCACATGAAAGTTATTGAATGAATAAGCCCTGATTTTTAAACATTAAATTAATATAATTTATAATGTCCGCCTCTGTGGTGTAGTGGTTAGCGTGATTAGCTGCAACCCCCGGAGGCCCGGGTTCGATTCCCGGCTCTGCCACGAAATTTGAAAAGTGGTATGAGGGCTGGAACGGGGTCCACTCAGCCTCGGGAGGTCAACTGAGTAGAGGTGGGTTCGATTCCCACCTCAGCCATTCTGGAAGTGGTTTTCCGTGGTTTCCCACTTCTCCTCCAGGCGAATGCCGGGATGGTACCTAACATAAGGCCACGGCCGCTTCCTTCCCTCTTCCTTGTCTATCCCTTCCAATCTTCCCATCCCTCCACAAGGCATAGCATGTGAGGCCGCCTTGGCGATGTACTGGTCATTCTCCCCAGTTGTATCCCCGACCAAGAGTCTGAAGCTCCAGGACACTGCCCTTGAGGCGGTAGAGGTGGGATCCCCCGCTGTGTCCGAGGGAAAAGCCGACCCTGGAGGGTAAACAGATGATGATGATGATGATGATGATTTATAATATTTACAGTATGCCGATCAGTAATACAACACTTCTAATACAATAAATACCAGTACAAAGTGTGTTATATTCGTGTTATATAATATTGGGTGAGTCAGCACCGAAAAACAATAGCTTCTTTGTTTAGAAACGTTAAAAATTACACACAGTTTGGGTTAGATTCTGATTAACGAATACCTACTTATGATAAATTTTTGATAGGTCTACTCTGAGGATAAAAGCAAAGGATATTACTTCGATCATATAGCCAAGATATCAACAAACATCTAACTACAATAGCGTTTGTTATCGTATGTTATCTTAGTCAGTTGTAAATGTTTACCTACTGTACTCCTGAATGAACACAAACATGTTTATAGTGTTCGAACGTGCCCTCCTGGGAGCTCTGATAGCTAAGGTGTGAAGTCTGCCGGTTCTAATCTTGTTGGAGGAAAATATAAAAATATAAAATAATCCATCCATCAAAATGTTAGCCGGCAGGGTAGAAAAAGGGATAGTGTACAGCTTCAAATGTTGCGTGAAAAAAGCCTGGATTCCATCTGAATCTCTCCGCAGTGCTCGTAGGGAGTGGAGGAATATAACACTGTTGATGATGATACGTCCGTCGGGTGCCGACGTTAAGCCTTGAGAACAGCGATTGTTGTTATTTTACACGATCGTAAGAGGTGACTAAAAGGGAGATCAGGTGCTCTGAACTTTGGAGCGTGGACTGGTGACCACGTTTACCGTAGCTGAGTCTTATATTGCTTCCACTTACTTGAGTCAAGTCCTCTCTTCCATTCTCCCAATCAGACTTCCCTTGATCAAATCTCGTTTTCCTCCGACTTCCACGGTATTAGGTTTGCGAGGCCTAGGAAGTTTTTCATTATCATGCCCTTCGCAAAGATGAACTCAGTTATTTCTAAATGACACCGTATTCCCGCAAAGTTAATAACAACACCCACTTCAACCTCTACGTGAAAAGTAGAGAAAATTATTTTAAGGCTGGGAGTGCTCAATGGTCCCACAGCTCAGTAGCGTAGGTCTGTCCCCAGAACACACTCCTAGTACGGGTGTCATCCTGCCCAAGGGAGCAGATCACGTTGTAATTATGTCCCTTGACAAGGTAAGCCCTCTAGAGGCTCCTGTCAATCATTAGATCACCACCAGCTCTCAAGACTTATGTCGGCCTCCTCTATAATAATAATAATAATAATAATAATAATAATAATAATAATAATAATAATAATAATAATAATAATAATAATAATAATAATAATAATAATAATAATAATAATAATAATAATAATAATAATAATAATAATAATAATAATAATAATAATAATAATAATAATAATAATAATAATAATAATAATAATAATAATAATAATAATAATAATAATAATAGCATGCAGATTTCAGAAAGGGAAGATCATGCACAGAGCAAATACTCAATCTCAAAACTATCTTACGTACAAATGCGCAAAACTAGACAAACAGTGATCACCTTCGCAGACTTTGGAAAAGCATATGACTCCATAGACCGATAGACACTTTTTAAAGTACTCGAAGAATTTATAGTAGACAAAAAAGACAAGAGAATTGATCAGACAAACATTAACTGACAATACTTCCAATGTTAAATTCTTAGGAGAAATATGTGAGCCTTTTGATGTCAACACAGGGGTTCGACAAGGGGATGGACTGTCACCTCTCTTGTTCAATCTTGTTCTAGAAAAAGTAATCAGAACCTGGGAAAAAGAAGTTAAAGGAATAACTCTTGGTAGACAACTGAAAAACAGAATTAACGTTCGGTGTCCAGCTTTTGACGACGACCTGGCAATTCTTCCTAATAATAGGCAAGAAGCAATCCACTACCCCGGAAAGCTACATGAAATTGCAGCCAAAAAGGACTTCAAATATCATATGAAAAAGTCCAGTACATGGAAGGAGCCTCTCGGTTTCTAGATGAGCAATCTATGATGACTAAATTTGGACAAATTTCCCAAGTAAATAAATTGAAATACCTTGGATAAATCATTCAACCTTCTGGCTTAAGTCGTGAAACAAACAAGGATAAACTTACTAAATTATAGAAGGCATATAGAATAACTTTGAACACAGAATTATTATCTCGAAAACAAAACTAAGACATTATAATACAATAATAAAACCTCAAGAATTATACGCATCGGGGAACTTAATCATTGACGGTAGATCACTCATAAACAATATATGAAAGCAGGAAAGACAAATTTGAGGGGCAATGTTCGGCCCAGCTTGCACAGAGGGAGTCTGGATGAAAAGGAAATCTCCTGAAATTTATTGCCATACTGAAAAAATCTCATAAACTATCAGGAAAAGGAGGTTGAAATTCTATGGTCACATTCTCAGAATGAAGAATGATAGACTGACCAAAAGAATTCTAAATCTTGCCCTCACACTGAAAGCCAAGAACAACTAGCTAACTGAAATAGAATCAGATCTTCAGGAAATCAACATCAACCAGAAAACTGTGAAGAACCAATCTGCTTTCAGAATACTGATTAATAATCATTGTTTCGTGGAGCAAAAATCTACAACTAATAGAACCTGGACATAAGAATGTAAGAAGAATTTCAGTGAGAGGATGAAGAGATTTTGGGAAGAGAAGAAAGCACAGTCATCAGCTAAATAAGTTCAAGCGCGTTCCTCAGCTGGGCATAACGATGTGAAAATAATAATATTCATACAAAATATAAAATAAATTATAATAACAACGTAAGGAATAATAAGGAAATGTTCCAAAAGATATAAAATATATCAGAAACAATATGACTGAAGGCGCTCAGGAGTTCTCCATCAGACACCTCTTGTTTTAGTGTATTTTTGTCTTAGACAGCCGAAAGGCGTAAAAATGGAAGACTCCTTAGGCCTCCAAAACCAAATACCGTCCAGGAAGTAAGTGAAACAAATGCCAGACTCAGATTCCGAGGTCACCAACCCACGCTCCAAGTCCAGAGCCCCGGTGTCCCGTCTAAGTCACCTTTACAACAGAGAAGGGATAGTGTGAATACTACCAGGGGGATCACGTGATACGTATTTTACGTCACGAAGTCCGGCCGAGACACCCGGCATTGCTTCTCGGTCGACATATTTTTGAGGGTGGAAGAGAAGATAATTTATTTCTCCATATGGTGATGTCGGCATGTCAAACGTTCGCTGGTAACACATCGGTGTTCACTCGACAAAAATTAATTAAAAGTCAGAAACAGGTCACGCAAATGATTTCCTTCTTCTTTACCATTTCGCCATCCTATAGGGCTAAATATCTGAAACTGAAGAGTTGACCAATAAGAAAAATGCATTCAACACTTTACCACATGAGTATTATTCTCACACTGCCAGCCTCGCGGTCTGGAGGCAGAGTACGTAGCACGCACTCTCACCGAAACGAGCCTGCCTCATACCAGGTGGATCTGGGTTCGGTTCCCGCCCAGGTCAGTTTTTTCATGGATCTGAGGGTTGGGTCGTCCCATTAACACATCGAAAGTTTTCCGCGACATAAGGATGGCAAAGGGGCATTACCTCAATTAAGGTACAGCCCCAGCATTTGCCTGGTGTGGAAATGCGAAACCACGGAAAGCAATGGTATTCGAGCACACTATATCCCGAAAGCGAGCTCACAGCTTCGCGACCGTAACGGCAGGGACAACTCGCTCAGTATCAGGAGTTCTTACACAACTATCACGGCGTTTAGTGGTTTCCTGTCCAGAAAATGACCGCGGAGGATATTGCTCAACTCTTGTTATAAGTCCGATCATGACGATTTTCTCAATTCTTAATTGATAATTTTGAAAGTTAGAGGGTGGCGATGAGACTGGTAACGAGTTTTAAAGCGACTGCCATCGCGTCTCTTTATTGGTTCGATCATCAGGTTTCAATTATTAAGAGACTGACTGACATTATATAGAAACACGGTTCATTCGAAATATATTAAAGTTTCCCTGCTACTTTTCATCATCCTGAATCAGCTAACTGGAGTGATATGATTATACTGTCAGATTACAAGGTTCACTGAGGTGTAAGTTAATGTGTAGCATAGTCCTGTGAGGTGTATTCCATGTAACTCACACTTACACACTGCCGCTTAATTAAAATGGTGAACAGGTTAAACTCTGGAAAACAAAATACACCAACGTGCGGGAGCAATTAGAGGAAACCAAGCATAGTAGCTCGTGCTTGGCAGTAAGTACTCTACCTGCATTTACAGCACCTTCTCAGAGGAACTAAAACTACCAAAAAGAGTCTCCTAAAACCGCGTTCCTAACAGAGATGACTTGAAATCTGTGTTAGACGAGATACGCAGTAACAATTTTGGTCCAACATTTTCCTTCATATGTTTACATTATTTCCGGAATCTCCAGCATATCAGTTGAGTTATAGTGCTGTATCTTCTTGTACGGGCTAGGATAAGTTCGTTACCTTCATTTCTATATTATGATTAACAAATACACCGCACTTAGGGGATATACTGAAGGCTAAGCTAACTTACACTAAAGTAACATTCAAACATAAATAATATAACAACAAACAACACCACGAGAACCAAATATTACAACAAATCACATAGAAACCAGGACATTCACGATCACAAAAGAGGACTATAAAGATGGTAATTTAAATAATGATCCAGAAATGAAGACTTGAAAATAAAAATTGATTACGAAAATGGTTATGTATTATTATAATTTTTAACATAGTCTGATAAAACGTGGGATTGTCAAGATACAGTGCCATTGTGATCAGCTGAAACTACGAAGAATTATTGACTCAGGAGCATCAGGATTAGAATTTTTCTCAATGCTATTTCAGATTAGCCCTGTGATTCAGGGATAGCCAGTTGCCTCCTACCCTGAGGCCTTGGTTTTGACTCCCTGTCAGGACAAGGACTTTAATTTTTATCTGAGGGCTGGCTCGAAGTCCACTGAGGTTCCTTGAGAACAATCGGGGAGATATCTGAGGGTGAGACAGCGTTCCCGGTCTAGAAAGCTGAGAACCTAGAGATTTCATTGCACTGACTGACCACGCATCATCTCGTAATATGCAGGCCTGCGAACTTAAACACAAATAAGGGGCGATCAGGAAAGAAATCCAGATCTTAAAAGAGTGAAGGTATCGACTATGAGGGATAAGAAATAATAAAAACTTCCAAGGCCCTGCAAACCTTATTCAGTACGTGCGAAGGCCTAAGTGTAATGAACTCTAAATATACACGCTTCCTATCATTTCAGTTGAAAGATGACGGATACTCAAATGGATTAAACCTTGTTTAATTATCTAGATTTTGTTTAAGAAACTTTTCAACTAGGAACCATGATCTAAGGTGATGATGGCTGTAATGATGAGGACGGAGAGGTTTTGATTCCTATCAACTACCATTAGAGCGACGGAATTATTTGTATTTAATTGAAATGGAAACTACACAGCATATCCAACTTCAGTGACGTGTAAGTCATCCCATGTTAAAAAAACAGCATTTGTGTATTTTGAAAATGTTAGTCCTATTACCAGTAAATTGGGGACATTACGCCTTAAGGAGACCCCTTGGTGGTATCCGACAGGAGAAGGCTATGCACCGGCCCGAGTTTCACCATATCTCCTCCTACTATTATACCCGTAGTCCTAAGGCAGAACCCGATATACCCTATGTAAATAAATCTTAATTATGTGTAGTATTCGACGCCATGGATGCATAAAACAAACAAAAGGAAATATTTGTTTTCTGTAGCATCTAATTCAACTAGGAATTTGACATTTCAAGGAAATTAAATCATCATTTGAGCAAGGATACGATTCTGAAAGTGGCGAAATAATTTTTTGAATGAGCCAATCTAGTTATGGTTGCAAATTGGAAGAATTGATGTCTCCTAGATGGAAGTCAACCGATTGTATGAGAAAATGTCCTTCTCAATATTTACTGCAGTTAAAATGGGTATCCAGGAAGGTAATTGGAATAGAAGTGAACGATCATATCTGGATTGTCTAGTCTAGTGTCCAGGGTGTCATCAACAAATATATTTATCACTAGAGGCTGGATGGTTAGGCAGTAATAGGTTAGAATGCAAACTCATTTGCAGAGTACTCTTCAATGTAACGGGGAGTAACATAACTTTCAGGAGTTCTAAGAGGCCGGGTTTCTAATGTTTATACAAATCTTATAGCAGAACTGTTTTCCGGGCTATGATATACGTGTTACTAGCTTCACTAACTTTGCAATCAATCAATTTGTCAGTTACTACTGATCTGCATTTAGGGCAGTCGCCCATTGGCAGATTCCCTATCTGTTGTTTTCCTAGCCTTTTCTTGAATGCTTTCAAATAAATTGGAAATTTATTGAACATTTCCCTTGGTAAGTGATTCCGACCCTTAACTCCCCTTCCTGCAAACGAATATTTCCGCCAATTTGTCGAATTCCAAATGTATGTTCATTTTGTGATTTTTCCTACTTTCAAAGACACCACTCAAACTTATTCGTCTACTGATATCATTCCACGCCATTTCTCCGCTGAGAGCTAGGAACGTACCACTTAGTCTAGCAGCTCGTCTCCTTTCTCCCAAGTCTTCCAAGCCCAAACTTTGCACCTTTCTCGTAACGCTACCCTTTCGTCGGAAATCATGAAGAACAAATCGAGCTGCTTTTCTTTGGATTATTTCCAGTTCTTGATTCAAGTAATCCTGGTGAAAGTCCCATACACGGGAACCATACTCTATTTTTACCAGAGACTTGTATGCCCTCTCCTTTACATCCTTACTACAAACCCTAAATACCCTCATAACCATGTGCAGAGATCTGTACCCTTTATTTATAAACCCATTTTTGTGATTACCCCAATAGATACTTACAGTGATCCCCATAAGGAACTTTCAACCTATCAACGAAGTAATTAAAACTGAGAGGACTTTCCCTATTTGTGAAACTCACAACTTGACTTTCAACCTCACTTATCACCATATCATTACCTGCTGTCCATTTCACAACATTATCGAGGTCATTTTTCAGTTGCTCACAATATTTTAACTTATATGTTACTGTATATAGCATAACATCGCCCGCAAAAATCCTTACCTCTGAATCCACTTATTTATCTATTAGTGCCTAAACGTCCGGACTCTATTCGTCACCATAATAGTTTGTCATCTTGTTTACTGAGAACTCATGTGATTGCTCAGATATACAATGCATTCAGTTAGCGGAAGAGACTAAAGTAATTCTAGGATAAAGAAAGGGCAATGATAGGCAGAGCAATGAGATATATTCTGGACCTCACAACCCCAAAATCGTTCGGGTTGGATGCGAGCGTGATTTTATCGAAGAATAGAGATGTAGGACCCTAAGATAGCAAACGTATATGGAGAAGATATGGCTAAACCTTCTTTTCGAAATTACCTTTAATTATAATTTAGCTCACCGGAAAAAATATTATTCACTCCTGGAGAAATCATTACAAGCATCATTCATACCGTGTAAGTCCGCCTCTGGATTTCATAACCGGCTGGATTCAGTTAGGAAGTGAGTCCACAAGGTTGTGCAGGTTCGTCGCGTCCAGGTTAAGCCACTCGCGGAGGATTTTATTGCACAAATTGTGGGGATGCTTATCTCGGCGTTTCATCCGTTGTTCCGATATATCCCACAAATTTTCAATGGGTTCCAGTCAGGTGATTTTGTACACCAACCAAGATGTAATAGAGTGGGGTCGTATCCATAAAACCAATCAGACGCGCCGAGCCCGATAAACTTTGCTGTTATTATCTCGAAAAATCAGGGTATGGAAATCATATTCATAATGTAGATGTTGACGGAAAGGGAACACCTTATCATTCAAAATGTTTCAATCAACATGTTGGATCATGTTAGTGGTCACCTCAATGATTGGGCCCAATACGTGATACGAAAACCACCCCCCAAAAATTATCGCATCCACCTCTGACTTGAACCTGACCTCGCACACATCCAGCATGAAATGCTTCATTTGGCCCTCCGTGCACTCGACGACGTGCGTCATTGGAATACAGGCAAAAAAGTGATTCGTCAGACCACATTACGTTCCGCCAGTCAGGTACTCTCCACGTTCCATAATTTCCAGCCCATTGAAAAGGCGCGGCTTTATGTGCCTGTGGGAGCAATGGCCTATTGCGAGGTGACCACCTCTAAATCTTAGCACTGTTCTCTCACTGACAGGTTGGGATGGATATTCATTCGCTGACTGCAGCAATTCCTTTCGGGTTTGGATGTTATTTTGATTCACAAGATGTGAAACGCATCTCCGGTCCCTCTAAGTCAGGATCTTTTTCCGACCACAATTCTGACGTCGTGTTTCGTGGCCATGTCTAGTGCGCCATTACTTCTGGACACGTTGAACAGTCTGCTGCGAAACCCGAACATATCCAGCAACTTCACGCACCGTATGTCCATGGGTACGGTTTGAAACGATTGTCCATTTTTCCACTCTGTCACATCCTTACATCTACCCATGTTGATGTATTCTGTCCGCTTGAGACATCAATGTCTCACTGACCGCTTCTGCTGTGTGCTCAGGTAGAGGCAGTGCGCATACAGTTGATCACGGGACTTGTTCACTGCACCATCTGTACAGGCATAACAATCCATCTGTACGTGTGCACTAGGGGGACTAAAGTTTTGTCCGGTGAACTTATATGCATATGGTAGATCACGAAGTATTCATGGATTTCAATTGTCAATGTTTCTGATTATAAAAGACATAGAAATCAATAATAAGCAAATTCAACCAGGTCATAATTCTAAATTTTAAAGATTGAGTACCGTGTCAAATCAACAATGTCCTCGGCTCTTAAATACACTGACTGACAGACAGAGCAAATACAACACCAAGAAGGAGTGGTCAGAACTTTATGCCAATTGCAGGGTAGACTGACGTCACTGAGGTATGCTCATGATGTGAAATGCGCCGCTGTGCTGCGCACGTAGCGAACGATAAATGGAACACGGCGTTGGCGAATGGCCCACTTCGTACCGTGATTTCTCAGCCGACAGTCATTGTAGAACGTGTTGTCGTGTGCCACAGGACACGTGTATAGCTAAGAATGCCAGGCCGCCGTCTACGGAGGCATTTCCAGACAGACGACTTTACGAGGGGTATGGTGATCGGTCTGAGAAGGGCAGGTTGGTCGCTTCGTCAAATCGCAGCCGATACCCACAGGGATGTGTCCACGGTGCAGCGCCTGTGGCGAAGATGGTTGGCGCAGGGACATGTGGCACGTGCGAGGGGTCCAGGCGCAGCCGGAGTGACGTCAGCACGCGAGGATCGGCGCATCCACCGCCAAGTGGTGGCAGCCCCGCACGCCACGTCAACCGCCATTCTTCAGCATGTTGGTAGCATCCTCATATCGACCAGAACAATTTCCCGTCGATTGGTTGAAGGAGGCCTGCACTCCCGGCGTCCGCTCAGAAGACTACCATTGACTCCACAGCATAGACGTGCACGCCTGGCATGGTGCCGGGCTAGAGCGACTTGGATGAGGGAATGGCGGAACGTCGTGTTCTCCGATGAGTCACGCTTCTGTTCTGTCAGTGATAGTCACCGCAGACGAGTGTGGCGTCGGCGTGGAGAAAGGTCAAATCCGGCAGTAACTGTGGAGCGCCCTACCGCTAGACAACGCGGCATCATGGTTAGGGGCGCTATTGCGTATGATTCCACGTCACCTCTAGTGCGTATTCAAGGCACGTTAAATGCCCACCGCTACGTGCAGCATGTGCTGCGGCCGGTGGCACTCCCGTACCTTCAGGGGCTGCCCAATGCTCTGTTTCAGCAGGATAATGTCCGCCCACACACTGCTCGCATCTCCCAACAGGCTCTACGAGGTGTACAGATGTTTCCGTGGCCAGCGTACTCTCCGGATCTCTCACCAATCGAACAAGTGTGGGATCTCATTGGACGCCGTTTGCCAACTCTGCCCCAGCCTCGTACGGACGACCAACTGTGGCAAATGGTTGACAGAGAATGGAGAACCATCCCTCAGGACACCATCCGCACTCTTATTGACTCTGTACCTCGACGTGTTTCTGCGTGCATCGCCGCTCGCGGTGGTCCTACATCCTACTGAGTCGATGCCGTGCGCATTGTGTAACCTGCATATCGGTTTGAAATAAACATCAATTATTCTTCCGTGCCGTCTCTGTTTTTTCCCCAACTTTCATCCCTTTCGAACCACTCCTTCTTGGTGTTGCATTTGCTCTGTCAGTCAGTGAACAAACTTTTAGTATCGAATGAAATAAATTTAAGGTTATTTTAAACCGACGCTTTCACATTCCGTGATTATAGACATGTTCCATGTCAATATTTCTTTGCACTTAATTTTATTTTACCATATTTGTCTTTGATTCGCCTGATGACCTTGCTGTGTAGCTCACAATGCACATTCCCTCCATTGAACAAGAACATCATAATTGAGACTAAGATGGCGTCGTCATTTCCTACTCGGAAGGCAGCGCACATTGAGCCATCTGGTGACATGAGAGTACCACACTTACATTAGACCATTAAGCGCCACAGCGAACACTCTTGGCTATTTTTTTGTTTTTCTACTACTTCGCGGCGGATATGCAAGTCCGCTTGAAAGGGGTAAAAATACAATTTCGACCCACAGATCAAAATTTCAAAATTAATTTTGGCGCCCAACGTGTTATATTCAACCCGGCATTATCAGGGAAGTCTTCCTTGTGCACAGAAGAGAGCAAAAGTTCTCTGCGAAACGTTAATAAATGTTTTATTGACACGGCAATAGCGCAAAATCTACGTATCTCGTCTATAATCTAAAAGTCAATTCTCAAATATTAAACTTCAATTACCGAGTCATTTAAAATAAAAATCGTTAACATTCTGATTAGTAGATCATAGATAGAATAGATAATAGATAGAATTATGACATGCCAAAAGTATTTTTGCTAGTTGTTTAATATCTAGATCCGGTAAAGAAGGACCCATAGTGTAAGTCTGACAGGGCAAAGAATTAACTTCTAATACACCACTTAAGGCATCTTCAAGAAAATAAAAATCATCTGGTCCCTCTCTAAAATTCATTTATTATGACGTAGCAAATACGTCTACTTGACATACAGGTGGCCTATTCATCATCGCCACGGGGCCTGCCTGTCTCCAGGTCACGTTTACTGGGAGACTCCCTGCATTACAAATTAGAAATTGATGTGTGGCCCAGCTTCCCTTACTGGGAGTGACTAGAATTTATACAATGGGATTTACTGGACATTGCGAGTATATTCTGTGGTATGCGTATTTAGATTCATCAATTTAAGGTGAGATTTCTAGTTACTCCTAATTTATTAGACCGTCCCGTGTACAACATTACCCTTCTGCACTCCCCTAATTACTCATAACTTCTGCGCATAATGTGGTGAACAAATGTGGGAAGTGAAGTCCGATTTCATTTATAATTTTTAAAATGAATAAGTTTCTGGGCTGGAATCAGCATCATAAATTTCCCGACACCGTCGTAACCATGACAACCAGTGTTCGCCTACGTACACTAGGTCAGTGGCGTCATCTTCTCACTGTGCGCTTCCTGTAACTAGGAACTTGTGAAAATCTGTTATCAAGTGAACCCCGTTCTACTCCTCAGTCCAGAGTTAAAATCTTTGAACTGGCCGGAAAACTAACCTGTGGTATAGGAATAAGGGAAGGCCACGCCACGTGTACAGCACAGCATAATAATAATAATAATAATAATAATAATAATAATAATAATAATAATAATAATAATAATAATAATAATAATAATAATAATAATAATAATAGTAATAATAATAATAATAATAATAATACGCAAAAAACTATTCGGTACAATTAATTCAAAGAAGGTCAACAGAAGATGGTTAGAGGAAATAAAGCAGGACTTAAAAGAAATGAACATCACAGAAGACATCATCAGGGATCGCAATGCGTTTGGGAATCTAGTTGCAAAGCACACGTTCACGGAAAACGCTAAAAGAACCATAGGGAAACAATGGATGGAAGAACGCAAGAAATTGCATAGCGAGTTCATGAAGAGATTTTGGGAGGAGAAGAACAAAGGAAAAGAGTCATCAAGCTAACGCACTCTGTAAAAGGGCATAACGAATGAATAATAATAATAATAATAATACTAAAAATAATAATAATAGAGAGGTTCTCTGATTTTCCTAGGAAAAGGAGAATATCTTTCTACAGCCATATAGTAAGACTGCCTCCCCAAAACACTGACTAATTGCCTGTTCATCTTCTTGCAGAACAAAAGGATTCGTACCTCTTGGCTGACAGAAACCGAGAATGACATTAAACAGCTGGAAATATGAGATCTTCAAGATAGACGGTTTATACGCTTTACGCTGAAGGAGGTCCACGGATTTCAGGAAGAAACCCGAAAGGAAGATCCCGCTGGACAGATGAAAGAAATTAGTTTCACCGGCAGAATATGCGACAAAAATTGGTAAACAAAAATCAAAGACCAACAAGCGTGTTACTAAGTAGGCCCTTTCGAACCATTAATAGTAGTAAGCAGAATAATATTTACGAGGTCTAGAATTTCTTTCACGGTTCTCCAGCCTTACCATTCTTCCACGTAAAAGAGAGAAGAGCGGTAGCGAAAAACCGTGGATGATATCCTCAAACCGAAACATATTTCCGTGAGTACGAATAAATTATTCTACCAATTCGCCAAAGCAAACGTCTATGAAATGGTATTTAATTAGTAAGCAGATACTGAGCCAGTGATGCGGAGTATTCCTTTCACATATTTTAAGGGAGGCACTATTTCTAAGTCAGAAATATTCAATTGTATTGGCTTCCGTGGTAAATGTTCTCATCATCTGAAAAAGCATTGTGAAAATCTGATACTCGTCTCGAGCATGGGTGTGGTTCCTAGAGGCATGTATGTAGCCGAACAGCCAGCGAGGCGAGTGCGAGACTGACCCAGAATGTTGCGTGCAGGCGATCAAAGGTGAAACTTTAGATGGTCATCTATAATACGAGGCTTACATGGCATTACCTCACACACGACGAGCCTATAGCAAGTTATAGCCAGCGTACTGCCCCTTGGGCGATCTACGTGTGAGATATACCCTCTCAAGCGTGTACAAAGTTGAGAGCCAAGCTAACGCATGCATGAATACAACATAAAGTGTCGGTTATGTGCATTGCATGTCAAACTTGAATAGAGAGAGTTGTCTCTTATGAGGACACATACTCTAATTGTAACTGCTCGTAATTAATTATTGTGTTAATATTAGGTCCAAACCCAGGGCACTTTACTCCCTGAGCGCAGCCCATTTTGGCGCTTCCTCCTCATGTATTACAAGTGAAGCCTGCGAAAAACAATTTGGGATTATGGTTGTTTAATTGTTGATTTACATAATCAGGATAAAGAATTGCTAAACGTAAGATTTTAATACATCATGTAAAAAGCAACTAGAAACTACCTCACTCCTCTTTTCCCTAGTATGCTTCTTCAGTGACGCCTAGGTTATCCATGACAGCTGTTGGCGGAACTCTGGAGGATCAAACTACCCTTCGGGTTGAATACCCAACATACATGTAAAAATAATATTTTTTATACTACGTAAAACCACACTGAAATGCCCAATTCACATTTCACTTCTCTGTTTAATTGGCCGTAAATTTATTACCGTACTAAAATACAAAAACGTATGTTGAAACTACTAAATTTATATCCATAATATGATTATAAGATCGTAAATGATCAGGGAAACATCGAAAAAATACTTTTTATTTTTTATGTTATTTGTTTTACGTCCCACTAACTACTCTTTTACGGTTTTCGGAGACGCCGAGGTGCCGGAATTTTGTCCCGCAGGAGTTCTTTTACGTGCCAGTAAACCTACCGACACGAGGCTGACGTATTTGAGCACCTTCAAATACCACCGGACTGAGCCAGGATCGAACCTACCAAGTTGGGGTCAGAAGGCCAGCGCCTCAACCGTCTGAGCCACTCAGCCCGGCTCGAAAAAATATACATTTGGGAAACTTGTGAGAGGTAATTATTATTAAACGTTGTTCGAAATTATAAAATATTTGGAAACCTCATGGCACTAGAGTCCTTGAAGGGCCTTGGCCAACCAAGCGACCCCTGCTCAGCCCGAAGGCCTGCTGTTTAAGGGGTGTCGTGTGGTCAGCACGACGAATCCTCTCGGCCGTTATTCGTGGCTTTCTAGACCGGGGCCGCTACCTCACCGTCAGATAGCTCCTCAAATGTAATCACGCAGGCTGAGTGGACCGCGAATCAGCCCTCAGGTCCAGGTAAAAATCCCTGGCCTGGCTAGGAATATAACCCGGGGCCTCTGGGTAGGAGGCAGGCACACTACCCCTACACTACGAGGCCGAAAAATATTTGAAAACCTCATGATAATATGACTGTGTGTATGGCCAACCATTGTCCCGTTTCTCTACGTAGCCCAGTATCAAATGAGAAAAATCTTCGTAGCGAGATTTTTACGATCCTCACGTCGTCATCAGAGGACATAATGAGATGAAATGAATGACGTGATATAATTTATTTATTTTTTACAATTGGATTTACGTCGTACCGACAGAGATAGGTGTTATGCCGATGATGGGAGAGGAGAGTGGAAGGAAGTGGCTGTGGCCTTAATTAAGGTACAGTCCCAGCGTTTGCCTGGTGTGAAATTTGTAAACCACAGAAAACCATTTTCAGAGCTGCCGACAGTTGGGTTCGAATCCACTATCTCCCGAATGGATGCTTACAGCTGTGCACCCCTAACCGCACGGCCAGCTCGCCCGGTGAGACGTGATATACGCTATTAGGAAGGGAGAGGCTGAAACTCTCTCCCGGCGCATAGCCTACTCCGTCAAATAGCACCAAGGGATCTGCTTAAGGCTTAATGGCCCCATCTGACAAACGAATCATGATCAACAGCGTCATACACCCTCAATTGATATGGAAACTGAGGAGAGGTTTGAAAACTAGAGATCACAGATTATAAAATGCATCCCCGCAACTCTCCTACCCTGACAGCCAACACTCTGATGGTTACTGTAGACAACACTTCTGCTATGAGATTTGCACAAACATTAGGGACTCGGACTACTAGAAACCTTAGAACTTCTGTTACTCTCACCATATTACGGGAGAGCGGGCTAGATGACACATCCTACTAACGAAATGATTATACATTCTAACCTATTACTGCGTAATTCGGTATATAGTAATATTTTTCAGTTTTTCTACACCACTTTGTATTTGAATTCAACATTAAATTTAACCATTAATCGCATGATTATCAAAAATGCCCGTATGGAATATTTTCAGAAGCTCCTCCGAGGATAAAACTATTCTGAATCAAAATCAATGGGCAGTTGTAATTTGTATTACAATGACGTGATGAAGCTCATTAACGCCGACGTTGTAATGGGCGATGGAAAATATAATCAGAGAGAGCTGGTGGAAGGGAATTATTTAAGTGAGAGTGAGGAATTTGTTTCCGTATGTCCGCGGTAACTACGTATATATATATATATGCTTTACACGCCTTTTCGTTGTATGCCAGAACTCCCCAGATAAATGGACACGGCCTCAACAAGCTACAAATTACTTATCTAAAAGTACATTTTGTAACAACTACGAACGGATCAAATTCGACTTTATACCTACGCGAGAAATTGCAGACTTAACCTATTCATCAATGTTTTCACTTACTAAATTATGTTTCAACAAATAACATCACTGAAAGCAAATTAATAATTAATAGCCTACTGTATGTCATTTCCCAGTCAAAACACATAGATCGTAACTATGACCATATGAATTCTGACATTTATTCATTACATGTTCATTCATTTTCCGACTTCCTTGACTGATATTGCATAGAAGTACATGGGTAATCCAGAATAATGCGGATCGACAAAATTCGGGAAATGAGATATAAACATGGTCCTGAATTTCACTCAGTTTAGATTAGAAAAGTGTCTCAGTTAATGGCACTACAGCCTTGAAGAGCCTTGGCCTACCAAGTAAATGATGCTGTTCAACCAGATGGTCTGCATATTACGCGGCAATGCGTGATCAACGTAAGGAGTTCTCTCCACCGTTATTATCATCTTTATATACCAGTGTCAATATTTCACCTTGGGATAGTTCCTTAATGATCATTTACATCACGCTTCAAACCACCACATTCAATAACAAGTATATTCCTACATATAGGGTTGTCGTCTGGAAGGCATCGGGCGGTAAAACTGTGCTATTGGCACACAAAGTGCCAAGTCCAGGTAACTGGGAAAATATGCTGAGAAAGTGTGCCATGGATGTTATTTCATCACCGTGTAAGTTGGCTATGTGGTTGTAAATTTTCAATCCGAATGTGATGAGTACGGATATCATCTCACGCACGTAGTAGATTCTTATTTGTGCTTCTATCTAGGGAATATTTCTTGAACTATTACAAATGTAGTAAGATATATCTATAGACGAAGCATTGATCATTCATTTGATGCACATATCTAGCGAGTATTTATCGATTATGTACGATATATCGCGCCTGAAAAAACAACAAGTTCTGTTGTTGACATCATGGCAGATAAACGGTTTATTGTGATCGCGAATTCGAAAATTAACGATGTTTTAGCGAATGATGATACGGAAAATTTAGTTTCGCTAAGCAAGGACTACGATATAGAATTTGAGAGTGAAAGTAGTGATCGTGAGGTTGTTGCTTTTGATACACGGGAAACTATCGGCCGTAATGTTATTGATTGTGGGTTTCTGTGAGAAGACATGGATAATAACACAGGGCAAAGGGAAATGTTTACGGCAAATTATGGGTCTCAGAATGCTGCAAAGAAATGCTTATGTCCTGTGTGAAAAATTTTCTCTTGTTTTCTACTGTCGATATCGTAAATATGATAGTACAACCAGCAGATATTTATGCTCAACATCGCTTGCGGTCACACGGTGTTATATTTCCGTTCCGATCGAGGGTAAATGAATGTGTACCGGTTACTGTGGAGGAAATGTACGTGATTTTTGCACTGTGCATGTTAATGAGCATAGTACAGAAACCTGTATTGAGATCTTATTTCTCAAAAAATCCGGGTAGTTGCTACTTCTATATTTGGTTCAGCCATATTTCGGGTCCGTTTAAAAGCTCAGAAGATTCCTACACCTCACTGTCCTTAGGTAATTCCAGTAAATTGTGCTGTTCGTGTGCTTATGCACTATTAACATACTGACCATTTTGGTAAAATTAATTGAATCACTTGTCATTAATGCCCGATTAACTAAGATCCTGCACTCATATTACGATTGGTGCTTTACTCCTCCCGCAGCACAGGGTAGCCAGGTACTGAAAGTCGTTCCATTCTGAGAGGTTAATATTGTATGTCTGTGTACATTTACTGTTAGAGCATAAAGATTTGGAACCTACATGTTAGATGTCGCCATACGGCTGCACCTCAGTTATTCTTTCGAGGTCTGTCATGATGAGGGTTTAATATGACTAGCGTAATTCCCTGAAGATAAGAACTATTAATCAATAAGAAGAGTGAGAGAACTTGCACAAACCAAAACTCGCAAGTGAGATATCTTACAAATTCCCACATTAAGGCATTAGAAAAGAAATAACACTTATGTAAGGGACAATAATTTGTATACCCCTGGTACTGACACAGTTTCTTAACAGGACGATGAAAGTGCACGAAAGTGTTTGCATATCACGACATTACACTTTTAGGAAGTGGGGTGCAGTAACCGGACCGTAGACGAGAAAATAATAGTCAACACGAACATCAAGATTTATGATCACGGAAAAAACTAATTTTATTAGAATGGCAAAGATGTATGCCCAATAAGTGCTACTATTTGCTTTGTTCGATACATTAAAGACGTGCCCACAGTTCCTACAGTAATGTCCGTAAGCTTGAGCACTTCGAGTTGTTCCTTCTGATGGAAAACGGATTAGATTACTGGTTCAATTTCTCCTTTATGGTACAATAACAATTTTATTTTTATTCTGATCTTGCTTTGCACAGAGTTTTACATTGAGAGAGGATTTTCGTCGCACAAATTCAGATACTTTTGGTGACAGTAGGATAAGAAAATTCTAGGAGTGGGAAGGAAGTGACCGTGATCTTAATTAAGGTAGAGCCCTGCACCTTCCAGGATGCAAAATGCGAAACCATGAAAACCATTTTAAGAGATGCAGACATTGGGTTTTAAATTTACCATATCTCAAATAGAAGTGAATATCTGTGCGGTCCAAAATGAGCAACCAACTCATAGGGTGTTCCACAAAGTGTGGATTCGAGTTCATACTGTTATATCGGCACTTATGTATCGGATGGAATTGCGCATAATAAAAGCAATACCACGAACTGTTACTGATTTAAGAGCTACCGAAATTCCGACGTTTTGCCATGAATAGGTGATGCTCAGGGTGTCACAGTATCCAATGTGCAGTGCATTATCACTTGAAATCTCTTAAATGCTAGTAGACAATTATAGGATTCGATACACGGACCTTGCACACAATACAACCACCTGAATGGCCTAATGCATACATTCTCCGCTGTGTGTTTGATTTTCTTCGTGTTTCAGAGCAGATTTCATGTCAGCAAGGGACCATAAACATGTGCGTATCCATATGTCGGTATACTTTTACTAATAAGATTATATTTTTATTTTCTGGCAATACTGGGTCCATTTTGCCCTCTCCCCTATCTAATCAGATCATGCTGTACAAGAACAATTAGAAATACAAATTACTTACAAATATTAACTTAACAGAATACCTACACAGGTAATGTTAGAATGAAGTGTTATATGGTGAAGATGGCGAGAAACAGGATAAACACGAAAGATGAAGTGATAAAGAGCCCCAAAAGGTTTCAAATTATGATTCTTGGATAGCTCTATCAAACTAAAAGGGAATGAATTTCGAAAATTAATCCGGTCTACATACAGTTCCGGAAAAATAACCTAAAATCACTTCCTTCTTTATTTGTTTTCCTTTGATTCAAATCCTAGCCAAATTAACTTATTTACATATTATTTCTGTAGTGTGTTTCTTCTTTCAATACTCACAGACTTTTTTTAAACTTAAGTGAAACTGTGCATTGACTCACATTAGCGCTCGTAGTGGTGCTTAAGTGAAACAGGGCATTCACTCGCATTAGGGCTCGTAGTGGTGCTTAAGTGAAACAGGGCATTGACTCGCATTAGGGCTTGTAGTGGTGCTTAGGTGAAACACGGCACTGACTCAGATTAGTGCTCGTGGTGGTGCTTAAGTGAAACAGGGCATTGACTCGCATTAGGGCTCGTAGTGGTGCTTAAGTGAAACAGGGCATTGACTCGCATTAGGTCTCGTAGTGGTGCTTAAGTGAAACAGGGCACTGACTCAGATTAGTGCTCGTGGCGGTGCTTAAGTGAAACAGGGCATTGACTCGCATTAGGGCTCGTAGTGGTGCTTAAGTGAAACAGGGCATTGACTCGCATTAGGTCTCGTAGTGGTGCTTAAGTGAAACACGGCACTGACTCAGATTAGTGCTCGTGGTGGTGCTTAAGTGAAACAGGGCATTGACTCGCATTAGGGCTCGTAGTGGTGCTTAAGTGAAACAGGGCATTGACTCGCATTAGGTCTCGTAGTGGTGCTTACGTGAAACAGGGCATTGACTCGCATTAGGGCTCGTAGTGGTGCTTAAGTGAAACAGGGCATTGACTCGCATTAGGGCTCGTAGTGGTGCTTAAGTGAAACAGGGCATTGACTCGCATTAGTGCTCGTGGTGGTGCTTAAGTGAAACAGTGCATTGACTCAGATTAGCGCTCGTAGTGGTGCTTAAGTGAAACAGGGCATTGACTCTCATTAGGGCTCGTAGTGGTAGAAAAAGTATTATTTTAAATATTGAGTTATTCTGCATAAAATCTCGGCAAGAGTTTTCCATACATTTCCACTTGAATCGCATTAATATATGAGCCTGGATATCCGCAGGCATCCAGCTACTTGCAGCCTACAAGAAACACATGTTCCGATGGTAAACGTTCTGATGGACTATCAAGTACGGGAATTTCTTAACGTTGGGTTGCTACTTGCGTGGACGCTATTGCAGCTACACATTTATCTACCACCTCTAAAGAGAATGGATCAGCAGCAGATGATGCCATTCTTTTAAAGCCGAATAAATATCGATGCGTTGTTGATCATTACATTTCCGTAGTTTTAGCTGTTGGTATGTTCGGGCCATGGTGTTCTAAAGCAAGGAACTTCGTCTCTGAAACTGGCAAATTATTCTTATTATTACTATTATTATTATTGTTGTTGTTGTTCCGTGGTTTATCGTGGATCGCAGAGGTGAAAGAAGGTGCCGGGATGAATGGGTCTAACTACAATATCAAGAATGAATTTTAAAACTTAAACAGAAGGTTATATTTTCAAAAATTTTAAGCTTAACAATTTTTACAGGTACAAGTAGCAATCATTAAACAAGTCTAGGATAGACAAGATTGGTGGTATAAACAGATCGTGGGCTTCAAGCCCTCACTTTAATTTTTCTGAGCTCCTAGCACAAATTTACAAAAGAGCACAAATTAGTACAAGGGCAGAAATCCCCTAATACATGGAGCACTTGTTCCCTAAATTACAATATCCGGCCTCCCAGAGGCACTCTTACAACACTTGAAAAAGAGCTAGCGTGCTCTCAGCCTACTCAAGGCAACATAGCATTAAACTCTAATAATCTCTGGCCTTACAAGGAAGTCTAATTACACAGAGGTATCTAGTACCCAACCTACAGGGCCTTAGTGAAAAAGAACAGGTTAAATAAACGGCCCGAGTAGAATTTGAATGGAGTCAAAGACTGCGGTCCAAAAAAAAATTAAAACCTATACGGCGCTTGGCCGACGAAACAGGGGCTATTCCAAAACTACTGAGTTAGCACGCAGGGAAATAACTTTAATACATAGCAGAAACGAAAGGTTACAAAAACGTGGCACCTCAAACCAAGATGAAGGGGAGCTCGAGAGTGTAAATCACTCTCTATCCCCGATTTACAGTTAAAGTTTTTACGACATTTTTACATTAGCCGAAAGAAGATTTACATTTTAGAAAGTTGGTTACATAGTTAAGTTTCGGACCTTTCCCTCGGGTTAAACTGCGGAGTTACCAAGAAAGACAGATGTTATGTGGCCATTACCTTGTCGATGTACTGCTGCCTGATAAAAGAGGCCTCCCGCCTCCTGCATTGACACGCACACTTAGTAAGCTGACGATCAATTGGCCAAGAAACGTGAAAATCCGCAGTTCATAAACCCTCGGGGAAATTTCGAGACCATTCAAGATTAAACTAGCCATACCCTCTCTTATTTATTGGTTTAATTTAAAAGTTACACTCAAAATCGAAGAATAAGACTGTGATTGCTAGAAAATTAATTACAGAAATTATTGTTTGGTTGGATTCAAAACTGGCGTAAAGAAAAGATAAATATTGCTAACCCGAAAATAAATGAACATCATTTAGTAAAAAAAAAAAAAAGCTTATGAATACAAAACTTCTTTAAATCAAAAGTTCTCTCACTTCGCACCAGGGTGCATGATCATAGTTTTTTGGTGGTTTCATCTATGGGAGAATGTCCAAACTTCTTGATGAATGGCAAACAAAACAAGTAGAAATTCACACAGTACAGGAAACTTCACAATATCAAAATTACATCAACTTCTCTGGTGACATCTTCTGAGTAAAGTTCTAAGTATGTGTAGTTTCAATTTCACTGTTTCACCAGTAAAGGAGTTATTTTAGGCGCTAGATTTAAATGCGCGGTACAATTATTATTATTATTATTATTGTTATTATTATTATTATTATTATTATTATTATTATTATTATTATTATTATTATTATTATTATTATTATTATTATTATTATTATTATTATTATTCTTTGTATTCTATCCCTGCCAACCTCTCTTCCTTCCTCTGTCCACCTCCTAGTGTTTCTTTTCCTCATGGAAGTAATTGACCACTGATAAATATTTGGTTCGGTTTAAGATGTCAACCCTATTTAATCCAGTCTGTTCTAGATCCTTTCTTACCTCCCTGAACCGTTTGTCCGAAGCTTCAGTTCTACCGCCCAGTTTCTTTCTTAAATCTGTCTTGTCAGCCTCTTTACATCCATTCTAAACATATGTCCATGAAATTTAAGCCTTCTTTTCCTCATTGAATAAAACAATCTTCCACTTTCATTGTATGTTGCTCCACTTCCTCGCACCCTATACCGGTCAAGCACGATGTTTGGACAAATATTATCTGGTATAAAACCTCTCCCTCAAATTTCTCAGCTTCCCTTACATCTGATATTCCTGTCATTATCATACAGACGGTGTGTATTAGTCACTGTGTCGTACTGTCTTAGTTTAGATTATTATTATTATTATTATTATTATTATTATTATTATTATTATTATTATTATTATTATTATTATTATTATTATTATTATTATTATTATTATTATTGTTTCGTTTCGGCCAACTAAGGACCATGTCATTTCAACTGTTTCCCTTGAGTTTTAATGTTGGTCCAGTATTCCTTCATTCGTATACGTTGTTGCTCCTTTCGCTCTTCCGTCCATGCCTTTCCAGTTTTCATCTTCGGCTTTGGTAGAAAACTCTGATGTTCTTGGAGTTTTATCTTAAGTGGGACACGCTCCTGGATATCTTCAAATGAGATCCCAATCTCCTGCAGATCTTTCTGTACCTCACTGGACCATGCCCCCTTTGCCTTTTTCTCTTGGAGGAAAGTGAAAATGCGGTTGGGTAACCGTGTTGAATTCATTCGGGCCATTTGTCCATAAAAAGTAATCCTCCTTTTTTCGCATCACATCAGTTATTTTCTTCACATGGAGTACAACTCCTGGTTGTGCCGTCTCCTAAGCTCACCGTTGTCTTTGACTGGACCTAAGATTTTTCTCAAAATCTTTCTTTCCTTATTATGATTCTTCCTCTTCCTCTTCTTCTTCTTCTTCTTCTTCTTATGCTCATAGTTCGAACATATATTACTTTATAAAATGTATTGAGACATATATATACATATGTTATAATGTTTGTGTACCATTATCCTTTAATGTTCTCATTAATGTGTTATGCAAGTAATTACTTAACGACATACGTTTTCTCCTGTACGCTGCAGCCAGCAAAACACATGTTGATACACGAAGGTAAGGGCTTTAGCCGTGTTCATCGGAGCACGTGTATTACAGGACTGGTGCTGTGACCGCGAACGCTGAGAGCCAGATGTTCGGCTGATGAACGAGCCAAAGCTTTCGCAGCCAAGCCAAACACAAATCAAATTCGAGCGGGCGTGCGTGTATAGATCGTGGCATGAGCAAACACGGTACAGCCAGTGGCAGAAATACCAGCCTTATTGGGAATCTCATGTACAGCCATTAGTGTATTAAAATATTTGGGAATTACATGCATGAATTAAAACATAGAAACGTATTGACTTTTACCAGAATAATTTTAATTTCTGCCATGTTTGGTACAGCAATGAAGCAAAAATCATAATCTATCACAATACCTAGAAAATGTATGCCCGTTAGGTTCTTCTGCCCGCTGTAACTAGTTTCGAATAAATACATTTTTAAACTACCTGAAGAACAATACCCATGGTAACAGAATTCAACCTAAAAAAATTACGCTAGAATGACATATTTCATTCTTGCAAGAACATCATAGGGCGTCAAATCGAGAGACCTGTACTAAGCTTCTCCGAAGGCCACACATTATTGTTATTTTTATATTATTATTATTATTGAATATTCACGACTGCATTGTAATCGAAATCGACTTTCAACCTGTTACGTCGTGTTACGTACATACAGTACGTGTTGAAGGGATTTTAAGTACAGAACAATAATGGCCAAACGGACACCAATGGGATCCGAACCCACAACTTCCGGATTTCGCGTCGGTTGTTCTACCAATTGAACTATGGTGGCCTAGGCCACATTTTTTCTGTTGGAAAGAATCTACGTTACAGGTCTGGCACTACTGTCATCACACTGTAGAGTGCGTTCAAGTCGCCCGTTGTGGGCCAAGTCAATGAATATTGAATTTTCACCACCTGTAGCAAAGATGCTTTCCAAAAGAACAAAAACGACCTAGGCCAACAGTGCTCAATCGGCAGAGTACACGACGCAAAACTGGGAGGTTATGGGCTCGGATACCACTGTTGTCCGATTGTTCATTTTCCTTATGTACTTAACATTCCTTCAACACTTTGTATATGCACAGTAACAAGCACGACCTAATATGTTTAAAGTCGATTTTTATTATTATTATTATTATTATTATATGCCAAAACCTGCGCCAATGTTCCCCACGCCGTCCGATTTTCATTCCAAATCTTGGAGACATTACACTGACCCTCTCCATCACAACCGCAGAATCCACTCGTCGCCAACCTTCTTGCAGCAATCTAACTATTCCAGCGTCATCTTACCACTGCTGCAACAATGTGACAAATAAGTATTCTGATTTTATGGCCATCTGAGAAACCATTCGTGCACCTACTCTCCCTTTGTAGGTGAATGGAATGAAGCAGAAATCAGCAAAAATATGAAAGGTCCTGTTAGTTCGCATATTGAAATATCTATAGTCCAAGTATTGAAAGATGAGTTATGACATTCCTTAGAAGGAGGTCCGTTTACTGCTTGCAGGGTAAGGAGAAGGGAGTAAGGGGTATGGCTGTCATGGAAACGTGGGCGGACCCACTCGGTTGCCATGGAGATAAGTCTGCTGGCCGGCTCGCGTAGCTTGGAGTTACAAAACCTCTCACTTCTGAGTTATGTACAACAGTACACAGCGGTCTGAACGAACGAACAACTGATCAGAAGCGAGGGGAAGGAGAAAGGAATGTGGCAACACCGTGAAATGCTCCTCCATCCAGTCCTATCTGTCAATAGGCTTCTCTTAATATTAGGGATATACGTCAGTGCGTAGTGCCTGACTCATCCGTCTCTGATCTGGTTTCATAGAGCAAACGGCAGAGAAAGCCTTACCCCTTACCTTCAAATTCGGAAAGTGATTATCAATATTATTTGGTTTAAATTCCTTATGGTGCATCCCACATCAGATTCCCAAAAATTAATATACATACAGGCAGCCCTAATAATTCATTTGTGAATTAGTGGTGGAGTATCGGACTCTGTATCCAGAGATGAGCAGTTCAATTTGGCTTTTTGAAGGATGGTAGAAAGTCCACTCGACACCACACTGCACACGAAGCCGACATGAAAAATGTATCTGATTTAATATATATTATGTTGTGTTAACACGAAAAAATAATTAAAATTAAACTTCGGCCATGTAGTGCCCAATAGAGACGTATAATTTGACACCCAGGCATTCTAGAGGGCGTCGTATTACAGTACCTGAGCACAATAGCAGAGACCATAAGATGATGATGATTATTATTATTATTATTATTATTATTATTATTATCCGTCTCTGTGGTGTAGTGATTACTGTGATTAGCTGCCACACCCTGAATCCCGTGTTCGATTCCCTGCTGTGTCAGGAAATTTGAAAAGCGGTACGAGCGCTGGAAAGGGGTCCACTCAATCTCGGGAAGTCTATTGTGTACAGGGGTTTCGATTTGCACCTCAGCCATCCTCCAAGTTGTTTTGCGTGGTTTCCCACTTCTCCTCATGCATATGCCTGGTTGGTACCTAACAAGGCCACGACCGCTTCGTTCCCTCTTCCTTGTCTATCCCTTCCAATCTTCCCATCCCCCGGCAAGGCCACTGTTCACCAGTTGTATTCCCATGACCCAAAGTCTCACGCTCCAGGACACTGCCCTTGAGGCGGTAGAGGTGTGATCCCTCGCTGACTCTGAGGGAGATACCCTCCCTGGGTGATAAACAGATTAAGAAAGGAAGAAAGAAAGAAAAGATTATTATTATTATTATTATTATTATTATTATTATTATTATTATTATTATTATTATTATTATTATTATTATTATTATTATTATTATTATTATTATTTATACATTTTAAAAATGTTATATCATGAAAATATGTATTGTTCAGAGATCAGTGGTAGTAGCTCAGGACAATGTCCAACACTCTTCTTCTCACTCAAGACGCATATGTTATGTGGTTCCCATTTTTCATAATATCCATGAACACATTTCTGATCACAGTTTGTCTCGTTACAAAACAAGGCAGTGCAAAACACAATTATGAGCCAGTTTTTACTCACAATGTAGGTGAGTCAGTTACATTTCCAGAGCAACAACTAGCACATCAGGGCAAATGAAAAGGGAAGGAAGAGGCTATTGTTCCTGCGCACCCCCCATAATGAGCCTTTTTAACTTCAAAGATGTGCGTGGTGAAGTTAACTTGGGTAACCCGAGAGCTGCGTTATCGTAAAGCACGCTTGGATTACGCCAGAACTCATGCGGGGTTTGTAACATAGTTGTGCCTTAAGTATGGTTATGTCTATTCAAATGAGCCTCACACTGTTCTATATTAGTTGCAATGATTACGTAGTAACTCTTTCTTTGACATTATGAGAGAAAATACAATCCCTCCCGAATATTAAGTAATTGTTTCAATTTAGCGTCATATGATTGTGGCTGTAGATTCTAGTATTGTTGTTAATTTAACGGTAATACTCGTATATATTTACAATCTCTTTTAGTAAGTTAGATATACTGTGTAGTCCGCAAATGAAAATTCGGAACGATAAGATCTTCCTTGTTTCGTCTGTAGGCCCTAGTGGCAACAAACCTAGGTGATGTGATTCTTCGTTTGTCTATTGACAGGACAGTTGCACTTCCTCTCAACTCCTCAACCTCACATGTTTGGCGGCCAACATTCTCATCCTCATGATAGGAGTTTTCTCTCTAGCGCTAACTACACCTGTGTACGGTCGTCCTTTCTTGATGTCCGTCAGTAGTATAATAAGCGGGTTCGGGCGCCACCTCCACCTCGGGCTCCCAGAGGCCACCTCCACCTCCTCCTCCGCCGCCGCCTCCTCCGCCGCCGCCTCCTCCGCCGCCGCCGCCCGCGGGAAATTTGAATTTTGGCGGGAAATTTGAATTTTGGCGCGAGATTTGAATTTGTAAACAAAGCCACGTGCTTTTTGACAGCTGTCATCGACGACAACGCAACGCTAACCTCACTGCTGCCATCTTGACGGTCCTAAACCTCACTAGTGCCAACTTAACCTAACTAGCATGAGGTAAACAAAGCCACGTGTTTTTTGACAGCCACGTGCTTTTTGACAGACAACAACGCATCGCTAACCTCAGTACTGCCATCTTGACGGGCCTAAACCTCAGTAGTACCAACTTAACCTAACTAGCGTGAGGTAAACAAAGCCACGTGTTTTTTGACAGCTGTCATCCACCATCTTTAATCTATAGAGCACAGTGCTGCCCTCTTTAGCTACTTACCTTTGAAATGTGGTGGCGGATAATTTGAAAAATGCTTTTTGACAGCAGCCATCTTGCATCGCAAACCTCAGTGCTGCCCTCTTTAGCTAGATACCTGTGGTGGCAGACAATTCCACGTGACAGCAGCCATCTTTAATCAAGAGAGCACCGTGCTGCCCTCTATGTGGTGGCGGTAAATTGAAAAATTCCACGTGCTCTTGTTTGGAAACAAACTCACGTGCTTTTTTTTGACAGCTACCATCCACCATCTTTAATCAACAGAGCACAGTGCTGTACTCTTTAGCTAGATACCTTTGAAATGTGGTGGCGGCAATTTGAAAAATTCTATGTGCTCTTGTTGGGAAACAAAGCCACGTGCTTTTTTGACAGCTGTCATCCGCCATCTTTAATCAATAGAGCACTGTGCTGCGGGCAATTTCGTCAGCTGTCATCCGCCATCTTTGAGAACAGTGCTGCACTCTATGTGGTGGCGGTAAATTCCACGTGCTTTACAAACCTATGCGCTTTTCTGTCATCCGCCATCTTTAATCCAGAGAGAACAGTGCTGCCCTCTATGTAGCGGTGGCAAATTCCAAGTGCTTTACAAACCTATGCGCTTTTCTGACAGCCGTCATCCGCTATCTTTAATCACCGTGCTGCCCGGTGGCGGCAAATTCCATGTGCTCTTGTTTGGAAACAAAGCCATGTGCAGCTGTCATCCGCCATCTTTAATCACCGTGCTGTCCCCTCTTTAGCTACTTACCTTTGACAGCTATCATCCGCCATCTTTAATCACCGTGCTGCCCGGTGGCGGCAAATTCCACGTAGAAACAAAGCCATGTGCTTTTTTGACAGCTGTCATCCGCCATCTTTAATCACCGTGCTGCCCGGTGGCGGCAAATTCCACGTGCTCTTGTTTGGAAACAAAGCCATGTGCTTTTTTGACAGCTGCCATCCACCATCTTTAATCACCGTGCTACACTCCATGTGGTGGTGGTAAATTCTATGTGCTTTACAAACCTATATGCTTTTCTGACAGCTGTCATCCGCCATCTTTAAGCTGTAAATCCCCGATTTTCGTGTTAGAAGTTGTAAAACAGATTCTTAATCCGAGTTCTTTGACGCTGAAGAAGCCTGCACAAGGCTTATTGCCTCCATCCGACAAATGAATCACCGTCAAGTCTTGTACTCAAAAAATCATTTTCGAAGGAGTCTGCACAAGGTTTAACACCCCCATCAACAGCCCTTACTTAATGCTGGCTTTCTTGCACACCCCGCCTCACACCATAGTTATATACGACCGGCTGCCCTTCCTGACTAGGATTTTAAATCGCAGTATACGTGATAAATTTGTTGTAGCGGGTTTTATAACTAGATATCCCGGTACCGACACATAGCCTACTCCCGCTGAAGAAGCCTGCACAAGGCTTATTGCCTCCATCCGACAAATGAATCACCGTCAAGTCTTGTACTCAAACAATCATTTTCGAAGGAGTCTGCACAAGGTTTAACGTCCCCATCAACAGCCCTTACTTAATGCTGGCTTTCTTGCACACCCCGCCTCACACCATAGTTTTATACGACCGGCTGCCCTTCCTGACTAGGATTTTAAATCGCAGTATACGTGATAAATTTGTTGTAGCGGGTTTTATAACTAGATATCCCGGTACCGACACATAGCCTACTCCCGCTGAAGAAGCCTGCACAAGGCTTATTGCCTCCATCCGACAAATGAATCACCGTCAAGTCTTGTACTCAAAAAATCATTTTCGAAGGAGTCTGCACAAGGTTTAACGTCCCCATCAACAGCCCTTACTTATAGCTAGCTTTTTTGCACACCCCGCCTCACACCATACAGTAGCTTTATACGGCCGGTTGCCCTTCCTGACTAGGATTTTAAATCGATATCCCGACATAGCCTACTCCTACCGAAGAAGCCAGCTTAACACCTCCATCCAACAAATGAATCACCCTCAAACACTCTTCAATCATTCTCGCTACTTCGGAAGATAGCGGGTTCGAACTGGAAGCCGTAAATGTTAGGCGAGGGACCTGCGCGATCGTCATTGCATGATCTAGCCGGATGCCCTTCCCGACGGTATAAGTTGCCAGGATTTGAATCGCGTACCCCGACTAGAAGAAGCCTGCACATAGCTTAACGCCTCCATCCGACGAATGAATCACCCTCAAACACTCTTCAATCATTCTCGCTACTTCGGAAGATAGCGGGTTCGAACTAGAAGCCGTAAATGCTAGGCGAGGGGCCTGCGCGATCGTCATTACATGATCTAGCTAAATGTAGTTTTAGCCCAATACCTTTAAGTGCCTACAGGTAAGGAATACCGCGGATGTAGCTTAGTACCCTCCCGTTTAAGTCCAGAAGTCGAGGATCGCGCGCTAACTTTCCAAGGCTCGATCCACTGCAGAACTCTTAAATTCTGACACCTCGGCGTCAACAGGAGGTTCGACTCCGGCTTAAATACGTCAGCCTGCGGGACTACAGGAGTGCTCTTGTTGCATTCGTTCCGACTGTACTGCAGTTGTCAGCGATTTTCACATCCGCTTGGTAACAAGCAGCATATTTACTCACCGCAGTCTGCGTGAAGTGCTCACAGTTCTCTGTATGCGTTTATCACGTACACATCTCCCGTCTAAGTACTGTCTGCTGTGAATATTATTCTTCAGCCTTTATCTTAAGGTAAGCTAGAACTGTTAGTTACTGTCTGCAAAGCAACTTCTACGCTAGGTAATAGACATCTACATTCATATATGTTTGTTCTTTTCTTTTTAGGTACCGTTCGAGTTACAGGCTTGAAAGTACGCATTTTATTCATCCGAGTAACAGTCTGCAGCACATGCATTTTTAAGGTATGTTTTCGAACTTTGAGTTGTAAAGATAACTAGGCTAGCTGATACACCCTACACTACATTCATATATGTTTGTTCTTTTCTTTTTTAGGTACCGTTCGAGTTACAGGCTTGAAAGTACGCATTTTATTCATCCGAGTAACAGTCTGCAGCACATTCATTTTTTTTAAGGTATGTTTTCGAACTTTGAGTTGTAAAGATAACTAGGCTAGCTGATACACCCTACACTGCATTCATATATGTTTGTTCTTTTCTTTTTAGATTCGACCAGAATATTATCATTCAAGTTTCAGGCTTGAACGCACGCATTTTATTCATCCGAGTAACAGTTTGCAGCGCGAAGATGTTAAGGTATGTCTGACCTCTATTCGTTGAAACTTGGTTTCTTCTAAAACATCGTAACTTTAGTCTATTGATAAATAGTTGTTCTCTTTAATCCTTACGCGGGGTACGTACATAGCTATGTCTGCCCTCAACGGGCTGAAACTTGGTTTCTTCTGTAACTTTAAGCTAATCATAAATAGTTGTTCTCTTTAATCTACATACTATAGACGTGGTATAATTTCAAACACGCACACATAGCTATGTCCGTCCTCAACAGGCTTAAACTTGGTTTCTTCTGAACATCGTAACTTTAGTCTATTTATAAATAGTTATTTTCTTTAATCTGCATGTCATAGAAGAGGTTAATCTTATAATTTCAAACACGCACGCATAGCTATGTCCGTCCTCAACAGGTTGAAAGTTGGTTTCTTCCGAACATCGTAACTTTAGTCTATTGATAAATAGTTGTTCTCTTTAATCAACATACTATAGACGTGGTATAATTTCAAACACGTACACATAGCTATGTCGGCCCTCAACGGGTTGAAAGTTGGTTTCTTCTGTAACTTTAAGCTAATCATAAATAGTTGTTCTCTTTAATCCTCACGCTATAGACGTGGTATAATTTCAAACACGCGCACACATAGCTATGTCTACCCTCAACAGGCTGAAACTTGGTTTCTTCTGTAACTTTAAGCTAATCATAAATAGTTGTTCTCTTTAATCAACATACTATAGACGTGGTATGATTTCAAACACGTACACATAGCTATGTCTGCCCTCAACGGGCTGAAAGTTGGTTTCTTCTGTAACTTTAAGCTAATCATAAATAGTTGTTCTCTTTAATCTACATACTATAGACGTGGTATAATTTCAAACACGTACACATAGCTATCTCCGTCCTCAACAGGCTCAAACTTGGTTTCTTCTGTAACTTTAAGCTAATCATAAATAGTTGTTCTCTTTAATCTACATACTATAGACGTGGTATGATTTCAAACACGCACACATAGCTATGTCTGCCCTCAACGGGCTGAAACTTGGTTTCTTCTGTAACTTTAAGCTAATCATAAATAGTTGTTCTCTTTAATCTACATACTATAGACGTGGTATAATTTCAAACACGCACACATAGCTATGTCTGCCCTCAACAGGTTGAAAGTTGGTTTCTTCCGAACATCGTAACTTTAAGCTAATCATAAATAGTTGTTCTCTTTAATCCTCACGCTATAGACGTGGTATTATTTCAAACACGCACACATAGCTATGTCTGACCTCAACGGGTTGAAACTTGGTTTCTTCTGTAACTTTAGTCTATTGACAAATAGTTATTTTCTTTAATCTGCATGTCATAGAAGAGGTTAATCTTATAATTTCAAACATGCACGCATAGCTATGTCTGACCTCAGCAGGCTGAAACTTGGTTTCTTCCGAACATCGTAACTTTAAGCTAATCATAAATAGTTGTTCTCTTTAATCAACATACTATAGACGTGGTATAATTTCAAACACGTGCACATAGCTATGTCTGCCCTCAACGGGCTGAAACTTGGTTTCTTCTAAAACATCGTAACTTTAGTCTATTGACAAATAGTTATTTTCTTTAATCTGCATGTCATAGAAGAGGTTAATCTTATAATTTCAAACATGCACGCATAGCTATGTCTGACCTCAGCAGACTGAAACTTGGTTTCTTCCGAACATCGTAACTTTAAGCTAATCATAAATAGTTGTTCTCTTTAATCAACATACTATAGACGTGATATAATTTCAAACACGTACACATAGCTATGTCTGCCCTCAACGGGCTGAAACTTGGTTTCTTCTAAAACATCGTAACTTTAGTCTATTGACAAATAGTTATTTTCTTTAATCTGCGTGTCATAGAAGAGGTTAATCTTATAATTTCAAACACGCACGCATAGCTATGTCTGACCTCAGCAGGCTGAAAATTGGTTTCTTCTAAAACATCGTAACTTTAGTCTATTGATAAATAGTTGTTCTCTTTAATCCTCACGCTATAGACGAGGTGCGTACATAGCTATGTCTGCCCTCAACGGGCTGAAACTTGGTTTCTTCTGTAACTTTAAGCTAATCATAAATAGTTGTTCTCTTTAATCTACATACTATAGACGTGGTATAATTTCAAACACGCACACATAGCTATGTCCGTCCTCAACAGGCTTAAACTTGGTTTCTTCTGAACATCATAACTTTAGTCTATTGATAAATAGTTATTTTCTTTAATCTGCATGTCATAGAAGAGGTTAATCTTATAATTTCAAACACGCACGCATAGCTATGTCTGACCTCAGCAGGCTGAAACTTGGTTTCTTCTAAAACATCGTAACTTTAGTCTATTGATAAATAGTTGTTCTCTTTAATCCTAACGCTATAGACGAGGTGCGTACATAGCTATGTCTGCCCTCAACAGGCTGAAACTTGGTTTCTTCTAAAACATCGTAACTTTAGTATATTGATAAATAGTTATTTTCTTTAATCCGCATGCCATAGGAGAGGTTAATCGTATAATTTCAAACTCACAGTCATGTCCGACCTCTATAGGTTGAACATCGCAACTTTAGGCTAATCTCTATTGGTTGTTCTCTTTTCAGATGTTTCCCTGCTCGCAGTGTGATATAACGTTCACAAGAAGAGATGCCCTTACACGGCATTTAAAAATCAAACATGGAGAAGCGTCTACGTTCACCTGCGAGCAGTGTGAGACATCGTTTACAAGGCGAGATAACTTCATGCGCCATATGAAATCAAAACACCCTAGCATAACATCTGCTTTATGTGATGTTTGCGGGCTGTACTTCGCTAATGTAGAGCAATACCAGGCTCACTTAGCAGAGGTACATCAAATATCTACTTGCCCTCAGGTAGTAGTAGGGAAAAAGCGTGCAGCTACTGATGTAGCTGTAGAAAGTACTAGTAGTAAAAAACCTAGAAAAAATCATGAACTTCAAACTATTCACTGCGAGCACTGTAACACTGATGTTCCATCTTCGCATTTTCAGGGGCACTTACGGAGTAATGCGCATAAAAATAATGCGTGTAGAAGTGGTAGTAACGCAAACATCGAGGAAATTAATACAGCATTTAAAAGTAGGATTGCTAGTTACCGAATTCGCACCAGTCAAAAGTTTCAGAGCACTTCAAACTTTTTAAATTGCGTTCAACCGGATGTACAACAGCTTCTTGCTAAATCTTTGTCCAATCATAGTTTATTTAAAGTTAATTTTGAACTTTTCGCCTTGTACATTAAAAGCACGGATGTATCCGAAATAACGGACATTAAATCATTTAATACGAAGAATTTTGTCATAAGTGAGTCGACTAATTTTGGTGATGTACTTAGGGATGTCTCTAACATTATTTCAACTAAGAGCGAGGAATTTCAGGAAAAGGAATCAGGGTGGGCTTTAGTTGAGATAATGTATCTAGAAGTTAACATCAATAAGTACAATCCTATGCGTGGATCTTCGCACATTGAGCTGCCGACATAGATTCAGCGAAAAGAAGCTGTTGTAAACATCCAAAACAATGACGAAGCATGTTTTGCTTGGGCGGTGATGTCAGCTTTAAATCCTGTGAAACGGAATGTAGCGAATAGAACATCATCGTATCCACACTATTCAACGCAGCTAAATTTCGATAGTATAGAATTTCCCGTACAGTTAAAAGATATTAAGCGCTTTGAGGAACTAAATATCATTAGTATTAATGTGTATTGTGTAGAGAAAAAGTCTGTAGTAGGTCCTCTGTATTATACATGTCATAAGAAGAGTACTCACGTTAATTTACTCTATATTGAAAACAGTGAGAATAGCCACTTTTGCTGGATTAAAAATCTGAGTAGACTTGTTGGCAGTCAATTGTCAGAAGATAAGTGTAAAAAGTGGCTATGTGATGGATGCTTGCAGTATTTCAGAAATGAAGATCAGTTAACGAAGCATTCCAAGAATGACTCCAATCATGTACGTACAGAAATACCTACTACAGGCAATAATGTTTTAAAATTTACAAATTTTCATAAGCAGATGTGGGTACCGTTCGCGATTTATGCAGACTTTGAAGCCATCCTCACGCCATGCAACACATGCTCACCTAATCCTGACAACTCTTTCACTAATACTACGCACATGCATGTCCCGTATAGCTTCGCGTATTACATCAAGTGTAGTTACGATAGTACGCTTAACAAGTTAGAGCTGTATCGAGGACATGATGCTGCTAAAGTATTTTTAGAAAGACTTGAAAGTGATGCAGTTCGTCTCGGTCGTATTCTGAATAGTAATATTCCTATGAAGCCACTCACCGAAATTCAGTTAAATGATCATGAACGTGCTACAAAGTGTAGCATTTGTGATGGGGAATTTTCCGAAAATGACCCTAAAGTTTTTGATCATGATCATTTAACTGGTTTCTACAGATGTGCCGCTCATTATAGCTGTAATCTTAAGTATAGAGTTCCTAAATTCATCCCTGTAATTTTTCATAACTTATCTGGTTACGACTCTCATTTCATCATTTCACAATTTGGATCTTCAGATGAAAAAGTAGATATAATCCCTCAGAATAAAGAGCGGTACATTGCGTTTGCAAAGTCTGTAAAAGTAGATGCTGAGCATTCTATAAAACTGAGATTCCTTGACTCGTTTCGCTTTATGGCGAGTAGCCTCGATAAACTTTCTAGTCATTTACAGCCTGAACAATTTACAGAAATTCGACGCGTTTTCCCTGAAGAAGCGCAGTTTAATTTACTTCGGCGTAAGGGTGTTTTTTGTTATGAATATCTCGACTGCTTAGACCGCCTCGAAGAACGTGCCTTACCATCGAAACAATCATTTTACAGCTCGCTGAATTCAGCAGATATTAGTGATGATGACTATTTACACGCGCAACATATCTGGGAGCAGTTCCACATTCAAACGCTGGGTGAATACTCTGATTTATATTTAAAGACAGATGTACTTTTGTTAGCTGATGTTTTTGAAAATTTTCGCTGTGTTTGCATGAACACCTACAGCCTTGACCCATGTCAGTATTTTACTGCACCTGGGTTAAGTTGGGACGCGATGTTAAAATACACGCGTGTGAATTTGGAACTGCTGTCCGATATCGATATGGTGCACTTTATAAAAGCATCCATTCGAGGCGGTCTGAGTCAGTGCAGCGGCCGGTATTCGAGTGCTAATAATAAGTACATGCCGAGTTTCGATTCCAGTCAGGAATCTCGGTATATCGTTTACCTCGATGCTAATAATCAGTATGGGTGGGCGATGAGTCAGCATCTACCGGTGAGTGGTTTCCGCTGGCTGACGCAGTGCGAAATTGATGCTTTACAGCTACACGCCCTAGGCGATGAAGCTGATAAAGGTTATTTCCTCGAAGTTGACTTACAGTATCCTAAAGAGTTACACACTTCTCATAATGACCTACCGTTCTGCCCTGAAAATATGAAGTCCCCGTACATTGCATCAACGACGAAAATGCTCATTACTAATTTATGCGATAAATCTAAGTATATCATTCATTACCGAAATTTAAAACAGTGTTTGCAGCATGGTTTGAAGTTATCCAAAATTCATCGCGTACTAGAATTTAATCAGTCACCGTGGCTAAAGCCATATATCGATCTGAACAATAATTTAAGAACGATTGCGGTTAACGAGTTTGAAAAAGATTTCTACAAGCTCATGAATAACAGTGTGTTTGGTAAGACTATGGAGAATGTTGACAAACGCGTTGATGTAAAATTGATTACAAACTGGGATAATATTAAGAAAAGGTATGGTGCTAACTATTTAATAAGTAAACCAAATTTCCACAGCTGCACCATCATACATGAGAATTTAGTTATTATACAGATGAATCGTGTCAAGGTTAAGTATGACAAACCTACCTACGTCGGCTTCACAGTACTTGAATTGGCTAAAACACCCATGTATGAATTCCATTACGATTATATGATGAAGAAGTACGCGCATATTGCGCAATTGCTCTACACAGATACCGATTCGTTTATTTATCAAATCAAAACTGATGACTATTACAATGATATAAAGCCTGACTTGGGTAGGTTTGATACGAGTAACTATCGTGCAGATAATCAATATCATCTGCCGCTAGTGAACAAAAAGGTTCTAGGTAAAATGAAAGATGAATGTGCTGGGAATATTATCGATTCATTTGTAGGTACTAAATCCAAGTCATATTGCATAAGACTCTTAAATGAATTACAAATAAAGAGATTGAAGGGGGTTAAAAAGAATGTCGTTCAGAATCAGCTAAGTTTTGAAAACTATAACAATTGCATTAAAAGTAATCCACCTGTTTTGCATAAGCAAATGTCTGTCATTAGAAGCAAGAAGCACCAGTTGTACACACATTTAATTAGTAAGGTAGCCCTTAATAGCGATGATTGTAAACGGTTTGTCATCCCAAATTCTACCAACACGCTAGCCTGGGGGCATAGTAGTATTGATAAGTACTACTTTACATAAACATTATGCTAGAGGTGTGTGTGTACTTACGTTACGCTGTCTTACATCACAATTCGGGAGAGGAACGCTGGTACGGCAAGTCTAAACTTGTACATTCAAGAATTGCATCGAGAAGTACGCTAGGGTGAAATGATTCGAGATAAAACTTGTACATACAAGATGTAAATAAATAATGTAGAATTGGCATATTCTTTTATTTTAGGTTAGGTATCACCTTCCTCCCGCTCCTTATTTGCAGGATAGAGTTTTTGTTTATTACTCATGGAAGAAAGAAGGTGATGAGCAGTTTCGTAAGTATAGTTCGGTAAGTATCTCGAGAGCAGAATTTTTTTTTTTTGTCAAAAAAGCACATAGCTTTGTAAAGCACGTAGAATTTGCTACCACCGGGGCAGCACTGTTCTCTCTGGATTAAAAGCTTAGTTTCCAAACAAGAGCACGTGGAATTTGCCATCACCGGGGCAGCACGGTGATTAAAGATGGCGGATGACAGCTGTCAGAAAAGCACATAGGTTTGTAAAGCACTTGGAATTTGCCACCGCTACATAGAGTTCAGCACTGTTCTCAAAGATGGCGGATGACAGCTGTCAGAAAAGCGCATAGGTTTGTAAAGCACGTGGAATTTACAACCACCACATAGAGGGCAGCACTGTTCTCAAAGATGGCGGATGACGGCTGTCAGAAAAGCGCATAGGTTTGTAAAGCACTTGGAATTTGCCACCGCTACATAGAGGGCAGCACTGTTCTCAAAGATGGCGGATGACGGCTGTCAGAAAAGCGCATAGGTTTGTAAAGCACTTGGAATTTGCCACCGCTACATAGAGGGCAGCACTGTTCTCTCTGGATTAAAGATGGCGGATGACAGAAAAGCGCATAGGTTTGTAAAGCACGTGGAATTTACCGCCACCACATAGAGTGCAGCACTGTTCTCAAAGATGGCGGATGACAGCTGACGAAATTGCCCGCAGCACAGTGCTCTATTGATTAAAGATGGCGGATGACAGCTGTCAAAAAAGCACGTGGCTTTGTTTCCCAACAAGAGCACATAGAATTTTTCAAATTGCCGCCACCACATTTCAAAGGTATCTAGCTAAAGAGTACAGCACTGTGCTCTGTTGATTAAAGATGGTGGATGGTAGCTGTCAAAAAAAAGCACGTGAGTTTGTTTCCAAACAAGAGCACGTGGAATTTTTCAATTTACCGCCACCACATAGAGGGCAGCACGGTGCTCTCTTGATTAAAGATGGCTGCTGTCACGTGGAATTGTCTGCCACCACAGGTATCTAGCTAAAGAGGGCAGCACTGAGGTTTGCGATGCAAGATGGCTGCTGTCAAAAAGCATTTTTCAAATTATCCGCCACCACATTTCAAAGGTAAGTAGCTAAAGAGGGCAGCACTGTGCTCTATAGATTAAAGATGGTGGATGACAGCTGTCAAAAAACACGTGGCTTTGTTTACCTCACGCTAGTTAGGTTAAGTTGGTACTACTGAGGTTTATGCCCGTCAAGATGGCAGTACTGAGGTTAGCGAGCGTTGTTGTCTGTCAAAAAGCACGTGGCTGTCAAAAAACACGTGGCTTTGTTTACCTCATGCTAGTTAGGTTAAGTTGGCACTAGTGAGGTTTAGGCCCGTCAAGATGGCAGCAGTGAGGTTAGCGTTGCGTTGTTGTCGATGACAGCTGTCAAAAAGCACGTGGCTTTGTTTACAAATTCAAATCTCGCGCCAAAATTCAAATTTCCCGCCAAAATTCAAATTTCCCGCGGGCGGCGGCGGCGGAGGAGGCGGCGGCGGAGGAGGCGGCGGCGGAGGAGGAGGTGGAGGTGGCCTCTGGGAGCCCGAGGTGGAGGTGGCGCCCGAACCCGCTTATTATACTACTTCCGTCATAAAATCTTTTCTTGCTCTCCTCTTCTCCTTTTGGCCTCCATCCTTCCCTCCATCAGACTGGCGCAGCAGTTTAGCCGGTGACCTATGAATATATTCCTTATACTTTCTAATTTTCACCAGCATTTTTTAATTCAAACTTTTCATCCCTCACTCACTGCTTCCCCTAATGGTCCAGGGTATTTTTAGAGTGCGGCGTCAGCACAACATCTGAAAGATCTGGATTTTAATTTTATCCCTGTCCAAAAGAGCCTAGATTTCTGACCCATGCACTCCAAGACCGTATACAAATGTTTTATGCATATAATATGTTTGTAAATATTTTTCCAATTAAAAAGTAATTGTTACTTTTGGATTAATGTGTTTGTGATACTAAGTTACATTTTAGTTTTCATTTCCATTGCCGTGGAAAAACAGTTTAGTACCCCCCATTCTTCCACTGAATGTTGAAAGGTGTACGTCACCCCTTAAAGCTTTAACTTTCTGAATTTTTGACAATGATGTTGGCATGTTAATCCTAAGTGAAGACGCTACGAATGAAAATATATTTTGGATTCTGGAGCATTCCAGAGTGTGTTGCGTGCTTTAAAATAAATTTACGGTATGATGGAATCTACGACCCAACAAGAGGATAATATGAAAATGATCTTAAATTTTCCCTTCCTAAATGTATAGTACTTGATGTAACATAATAGTTTCAGTTAAAAGGAAGGAAATGGGAAAATGTTTCACCTGTAGGATAACATGTGAAAGTCACATAGAAATAAAGCTGCATTCATAAAGAGACTTATGTTTGAAACGACAAAAATAAGGCGATCGAACCAAGCACGTGATATTGTAGACGTGGAGGAAGCACGCAATACAGTACGTGCGAGCCGTTTACTGCATGCTAAGGGAAATAGAAAGCTTTAGGAGAGTAATATCAGAAATGCATGCGCTTTGAAAAAAGTTAAAACATTCACGGAAATAATAGGCGTTACCATTCTCCAAACACCACTTCTTACCATTCCATTATTTTTATTATATACTTCAAGTTAACACACGATAACATTGATACAAATCGCCTGTCACTTTCCGTATTTTGTGTATACCTTTGCACAGAACTTTGTTAATATCATATTTGAAACCATTCCATTTGTTCACATGGTATTTTAAGAGCTTTTCCTATATTTGTGTGAATTCTTATCTTCCCATCGCAACATCACAGAAAAGTTGACTGTGAAGATGATAGACCGCCGGATCAACGAGTCAAACGTAAAACAACTCGGCGAGAAAACCAGATTTTTAAACCTCGCGAACCAAGAGTTTTTTAAATACTGCAAGCACATTTATTTCTGCAGAGGATGAGTTGAAGCCACAGCGTTTAAGGTGTTTAAAATAGCTCAGTGCGGAGAGAGCAGGTTCAGAGAGATAGTTTCGATGTGAAATCTCTCTTAAATTTGGGGATCTCAAGTGAATATTCGATTCAACGCTTTTCACGAAACATTTCAAATTATTGTACATCAAAAAATACTACATAGAGTAATAAGATGAATGCATAAATTGTATTCACGGCAGCTGACCTAACGCGCATGACGTCATCACAAGATGGCCGAAAAGTGTATGTGGCAGTTAGGTGTCTCGTGCAGCGCAGTGTAGCTTGGCTAATATATATTCGTACAGAGATGATTAGGCTGTTATTTAATTTGTCTCGACCAGATGTATCAGAAGAACATAGAGAAATTAAGATATGCCTCTAAATAACAGAACTATTGAAGGTTTCCTGTTTGAAATTAACTGGCATACTCCATAAAAATATCCAAATATAAGACTAATAAGCGGATGAAAAGGTATGTAAAACGCATGAGTGAGGAAACTAGAATCAATGAGGAATTCTTCTTTGCTACTGGTTGTATGATCTTTGAGAGTCTGACGTTGAGAAAGTATAATGAAATGGAGACTGTGTTTTGTGACGTGGCTTTAGTCTCTTACAGAAGGTATTATACATGTTTTAAAACGTTATTCTCTACGACTCTCCGAGTTTGGAGTCGTAACTATGACTAATTCGTATCGAGGTAATGTTCGTTCATATCATTCACGGTTTGAAATGTTTGTTCTTATCACTCCTGGCTTGCCATAGGTAGTAAGCCTGTTTATAAGGAGCTCTCTCCTTTTTTCTTTTATATCTTGTTGCAGACTTCATTTCCGTTACCTCCCTCCTTTTACATGTCTGCTTATGGGTACTCATTTCGGCTAAGAGCGAAAGGTGGCATCGGCCCGATTGTTCATGTGCATGGTGCGTTTGCATGCTGTCTGTGATTGGAGACCTTTAACTTTCTTTATCTTCGATGTCTTGGCTCCAGTTCCTGCTCTACATTGTGTTTTGTCGCTGATACTGTACAATTCACGTTCCTTTTCCTGCACGACATGTATACGTGTTATGCAACGAGTTAGTGGTTTTAAGTGTGTGTTTGGATTGAGTGTGCCATGCCCCTTATGCGGCAATCCAGGTTTCTGATCTGTGCTTTCAGACCGAACTCATGAGCCGTTGACAGAAGCATTTTATGCTGCAGGATTCTTGTCGTCGTGTGTCGTGCCGCTGTACTAATGTACTTTATATTTCGTATGCTGGTCTCTATGTGTGTGCGTAAGTGTAGTGTGATTACCGGGCCGAAGTTCATTTTCAGTATCTAGCTATTATATGTTATTATCATTGTTCTCATTTTGTCTTACTTTCATTTCTGGCCTTCTTAGCCGATTTATCTGTTTGCTTTGGATTTTAACCTCATTTTTACGCCTTTCTGCCGCGTGTTTATTTATTTACAATGGCAATCCCCTTCCTTACTCTTGTGCGTTCCATGACTGTTTCGTTTCAGCTGGTCTTGATTTCGCTGGCATCTTTCTACTTTATTGGGGATTTAATCTCCGTGGGTATTTTTATACAAAAAGGTGAGAGTATAGATTCTGATGATGTACCTAGGGATGATTATTTTTCTATTTCGAGAAATAAATATTTTGGAATCTGATCTTAAGTGCTGTGCTCATTGTGTGGTGAGAGAAATACTGTATTACAAAACAGTTTCCTCTATCGTGTTTTCTAGAAGTATACTAAAGAAATATGAGATTGCGTAACACTCCCTTTGAATGGATCGTTGTTGAACATCATGCACATGAGTAACTGACTTCCCACATCTGTATTTATTTGTTCTTTTACACCAGTCTTGGGCTGATTTCTTCCCTGCTTATATTAATAAATGTGTTTCGTTTAAATTAAACCTCTATCTGCGTTATTTTGTTATTTTAGGGACGTGCCTCTTTCACTCTGTTTATAAGTCTAAGATGCCCGGATTCAGCTCCTGGCGATTTTCTTAGCCATTTTCGACCGGTCAAGTGAAAATGTTAGTAGTAAGTATGTTTTGCTGCCTGCTGTCATTTCTTGGTGGATACAGTACTTTTGCATCCATCTTTTGGCACAGGCTAGAGTAAAGTGTAGCTTCCACCGAAGTCCCAGTCAACATCCATGGCTGTGGCAATGTGGAAGTTGCTGGGGTATGGGTAGTGCTGAGAAATGACATTCGGAGCATGACTAGTGCATCTGAGTGTTATGAAAGGTGCTGCTCATAGGGTCAGTCGTGCTGCAATAGTACTTTCTGACCCAGTGAGGAAAGTAATGGCAAACTACCTCACTCCTCGTCTTGCCTAGTGGGCCTCATTTTCGTGCTGCCATTGGTTTTTGGGGTTTCCTTATAACCGCATAACCTTTGGTGGTGCTATTTGAGGATCCGACCAGCCTCTGGGCTGATGACCGAACAGACAGACACAAGTATGTTCGTTGACCAACACTATGATTAGTGTCAGATTAATTTGTTCAAGTGAAGGCAGACTTTTTACAAATGCAACGGTCCTGCACTGCTAACGTTATTTTCAGCCCACTGCCCACTCCAGAGTATCGTAAGGGATTGATTTGAGGCTACCTGACTTAGATTGATAACCCCGCATAAACGATGAAGATCTCATGGTAACATATACAATATTTTAGCTTCCATTATAAACGATACGAAGAACTGATAGGCTAACATTTTGATATTTTCAAATGCAGTACATGTTAGCAAAATCGATTTGTAGAGAAAGAAATTCTCTGCGTGTCATTACAATTTCACTTTCAGTACTAAGCATTTTACATAGCTTAAGATTAGAACTATCCGCATATTTCTACACGTAGGTCGTTTAGTTGCAAAACCTGATACCTCCATTTTTTCGGACCTGAGAGTTTGCTGTTCTTAAATATAGAATATCTTATTGGGATTCAAAATGAGAACAATTCTCAATTTTTCCATTGAACAAGAAATACTCTTTGGTTTTAAAATCACATAAGTTCCGGCACTTCAGAATCAAAATCAGATACATGAGAAAGTGAAACGCAGACGTTCCACGCACAAGGAATTTTTTCGCTTAGAAGCACTGATGGTTTTCATCGCACTGAGAAGGTGGTGGATATTAAATCACCATCCATAATATATTCAAGAGTTCATTCTCACCATTGACAATAGGGGTGTGAAAGGTTTGCTCACTAAACATTTTGGCTACAACTGGAAATCTCTTAACTCATTGTCATATTACGTCAACATTGCGGACTCCTTCAAGGATTTAAATGAAATTGAAAATCGTCGTGCTATTGCTAAAGATTGTGCATTTTAGAGTGCTACTGAATAAATGACCTTGTTATTTAAGTTCGGAAAAGGTGAATTCTCAAATATTTCAGTGTTTCGTAAATCCAGAAAGTTTTGTTTAAAATGTCACTGGTATTTTATAAATTACTGACCCGGCAACCACTTTATTACAATTATAATACTGTAAAAATGGTATTGTAAAATAAAATGTTTTTATACAGAATAAAGAGTATCTTCAAAACTAGATAAGTCCTAATACTAATGTCCATATCCACATACATTACAGATATATCTCTATTACGTCATAATAGAGTACTCACCTTCCTAAACTGTTCACAGGAGAACAACTACACCCTATAAAGTCATTTTTATCTAACTATCAAACTTGTTTCTTTTCACAGATTGGAATGAAACGTTCTACTTCTTCTTCTTTTTCTCCTTCTTCTTCTTTTTATTATTATTATTTAATCAGTTTACCGACCAGGGTTGGTTTTTGCCTCAGACTCAGCGAAGGATCCCACCTATACAGCCTCAAGGACAGTGTCCTGGAGCATAAGACATTCGTTCGGCGATTCAACTAGGAACGAGGACCAATGCTTCGCCCAGGTGGCCTCACTTATTATGCTGAACAGGAGGCTTGTGGGGGATGGGAAGATTGGAAAGGATAGACAAGAAAGAGGGCAAGGAAGTGTCTGTAGCCGTAAGTTAGGTACTATCCCGGAATTTTCCTGGAGAAGAAGTGGGATACCACGGACAACCACTTCGAGGATGACTGAGGTGGGAATCGAACCCCCTCTACTCAGTTGACCTCCCGAGGTTGATTGGTCCCGTTCCAGCCCTCCTACCACTTTCTAAATTTAGTGGCGGATCCTGGAATCGAATCCGGTCCTCCGAGGGTGGCAGTTCATGACACTAACCACTACACGGCAGAGGCAGACGGGCTTTTAGTTAAACCTGAAAAAATTTCCTTCTCGTGATGTATTTGGATTTGCAACTAAATGGCACCCAGCTGCCCACCTATTATTCAAAAATTAACAACTCTACAGTAATTACCAAGACATTTCGGTTTTTTAAGTCAACATTCGGTCAGTTTCCATTGATGTCTGTCTGGTATAACGTAAAATAGTTCCCTGTGAAGGTACATTGGGCTGGTATCGACGAAGTTTCACACTTTGCATATGAAACAACAGCCCAATATGTGTTAAGTGGTTAATAGAAGGTGAAAAATGAATAAATAGATATTATATGTTTAAGAGTAAAAAAATGTATCTTTACCCTGTAAAGTTTAATGAGTTCACAAAGCCATGTGTAACCATTGTAGAAGAGTACGACGAATCGAGTGATGCTTGGCTGCCCGGTGATGCGCAAAGCGCTCTCCAATTTATTAGACCGGTTTAGGTAGAGTTACAAACTGCTGATTACTTCTCTTTGCCTGTCAGATATCACGGCTCGCTTCTCTGAACTTACACACCCTTTTCTCACTAACGTTGATAATGGACAGGCAGCTCTCTATTGCAGAGAAGCGGCTCAGAGCTACGTTAGTTACCGTGAATATACAAGCATTAATAATACTAATAATAATAATAATAATAATAATAATAATAATAATAATAATAATAATAATAATAATAATAATACTAATAATAATAACAATAATGGTGTTAGTTATTAAGAAGTTTTGTAACTGTTCTGAAGCCAAGAAGTTCTACGCGTTTGGACCAGAGTTTTCTAGCAGCAATTTTCTAGTGCTACCTTACTTTTTTTTTTTTGCTAGGGGCTTTACGTCGCACCGACACAGATAGGTCTTATGGCGACGATGGGATAGGAAAGGCCTAGGAGTTGGAAGGAAGCGGCCGTGGCCTTAATTAAGGTACAGCCCCAGCATTTGCCTGGTGTGAAAATGGGAAACCACGGAAAACCATTTTCAGGGCTGCCGATAGTGGGATTCGAACCTACTATCTCCCGGATGCAGTGCTACCTTACTATCGAGAATGCTTATGTTTGGAGGTTTATAATGTATAGACAAGAAAAGTTTTCCACAGATTAATACTTATTTATTGTGAATGGATTATTACATTAGTACCGGTTTCGGCCTTTCATGGCCATCATCAGCTGTTACATAACATTTATGGTCACTAGACAAAATTGATGATCTAACGTAACATCTTTGTAACTTTGTCTAATGACCATAAATGTTATGTACTAGCTGATGATGGCCATGAAAGGCCGAAACCGGTACTAGTGTAATAATCCATTCACAATAAATAAGTATTGATCGGTGGAGCTCTTTTCTTGTCTATACATTGAATCCAATCAATACATCAATACCGAAAATGAAGCTTATAAATAATAATGGAGGTTTATAAACCAGATTTATCTTCATTTCTTTATATGTTTTTGTTATTTTGGAGTTATTAACACTGTTATAGGTTTATTAACCAATTATCATCCACCTTATCATTGTTCTAGAAATATCAGACAGCCCCTTTATAAATAGTGCGAATTTTTTCAGCTAAGGTGACTATTTGCATTTAATCTTTGAGTGTTTTGCGCAATTGAGGAAGTCTCTCTTGGGATATTCCGAGGATGGGGCTGACGTGAGAAGGTGGAATCACAAAGGAAAGGGAGAATTTTCATCTAACTATGCGAACATTATCTACGTGTTAACAATGGAAAGATTCCAGCGTCCCCTTTAGCATGTAACGATTAGGTCGACCTTCGTTTACTTTAAATTAAATGTAGGGCTTCCTTTTTTGATTTAAACTTAAAAGGGAGGTTTGTCTAATCAGTCTTTAGGACTTAAAAGCAATCACGGCTAATGAGTATTTTGTAAAATTTTATGACGAACGATTGTGTACCCTCTTCTCCCTTATTCAATTTGTCTCTGGGTGAGTTTTCCAATTTTCGACATTCATCTGTCTTCCTTTCCGACTTCAATTGTGTTTACCTTAGTCACCGACTAGGGAGGCTTAACCACTGCGTAACCGTCCTGTTAGGTATTTCTTTGGTCTTAAACGTTGCAGTGCTTGAGTATTTTCAGCCTATATTATTCATTTCTTGTTTTCGGACTTCGTTGTTATCCGTTCTTTCTTCCTGTTTATGGACGTGTAGTATGAGCTTAGGCTCCTGTAATACTCTGTGGATCATTCGATTCACGCCTCAAAAGAGTAGCTTCCCGATCAGATAAGGGTAGCGAAGGTATTTGCTTGTTAAGTTCATAAAGCAGAATTATGTTATACTCCAAGTATCTCTGGTGTTTGATTATAAACATTAATATAATCTTCTGACCCCATACAGGGCGTTTGTAAGATATTTATTGTAAACTGAGCTTCAGGGTTAGAAATCCGACCTATATAACTTTGTTCCGGAAGCTACGGCTTCTTTCTCTGAACTGAATTAACTCTGCTTTCTCTCTGCAAATTTGTAAATTTATAAGACCTATTCGTCTGAGTTCTTTTTGTTTACAGTTGGCTTTACGCCATACCGACACAGATAGGTCTTACGATGATGGGACAGGAAAGGCATAGTAGTGGGAAGGAAGCGGCCGTGGCCTTAATTAAGGTAAAGCCCCAGTATTTGCCTCGTTTAATAATGGGAAACCACTGGAAACCATCTTCAAGGTTGCAGATGATGAGTTTCGAACCACTGTCTCCCGGATGCGAGCTCACAGCTGCGCCCCCCTAAACACAAGGCCAATTCACCCGGTGGTCTGAGTTCTCTGACTGACGTGAACCAGACGGAAGTTCTTCTCTCCGTGTTTGTAATTTTCCCGAGCTCATAAGCTCTCCTGTATTTATTTTCAAGGTTTCCCTATTGTCCAACTTTTGTTGTTCTTGCTTGAAAATATAATAAAAGTAACATTTTGTTGAGCAAATTAAAACTTTGGTTCATGCTTTGTCCAACCATTCACCCCTTCCGCTTCTTTCCCTCTCTGCTCCGCGGAAATCACCTTAACAAGAAGAAGAAGAAGAAGAAGACGAACTCCGGTTAACTGAACGAAAGGTGTTGCTGTTTCGGATAAAGATTTTTTGTTAAGCCAATAACATCTATTACTGTATTTTATCAAATGACAGTATGTAGTTCTGAAATGTTTGAAAGCCAAATTATTGTAAAACTCTCTTTGTAGGCAAGACTTATGTTATTTATTAACGTTAGAATTCCATATTTAGGATTAAAGTACATCAATAAAGGGTGTGATTCAGCTATGTTAACTACCGCAAATATATTTTGATTAATTAAATATATAGACATTCTTTTTCAAAATTCTTAAATTGTATTAAAGGGCTCATAAAATACTATCCTATTCCTCTCGATCACATACAGCATGTAATTACCGAAAAACCGGTACCAACTTTGTTTTATAAATGGGACTATACTAGATTCACCGAACAGAACAATTACGAATCGAGCGATAAATTCAGTGATGTGTTTATTTTGCAAATCAGACGAGTACTTTTGGAGGTATTAAAGGGTTTCAAATGTGTAGGCATTAGACAGAAAAAGATGCGCCACTCGCCTTGATGTCGGGTGCGTAGTTCTCGTGCATGACTCGCACATTGTTGATAGACACACACATCTCGACGGGGGCCAGAGAAGAAAAAACCCGGTTTGATGTAGGGCTACAACATTTCGGAATTACAAAGCTTTTGTTTCATTGCGTTTCTCTTTCAAATGCCGTTACCAATTTTTCCCTAACGCCATCTTTAAAGCTCTAAATGCCGGATTTAAATGGTAGCGCCACGGTGTACATAGAGCAAGCATACGCCCCTTTCTGTCGTAATGTCAGAAAATATTAGCTTTAAAATGTTTTCGGACACTCAATTCAAGAACACCGCTAGATACATTTACCCTTCAGTAGGCCTGCGCTGTGCGTAAGACGAGATAAACATCTACGGGAGTATTTTACAGTCCATGGCAGTTTTAAATTTTCAATTGCTTTCATGTACCTTAAAACCTTTTTCAAATGTTTGCCACGTACAGAATGCTCCTTGCGACAGACTTCTCATCGGATTCACCTGGAATTTTCAGCGAATGTTTCAATGTGTACAGGAATTAAAAGTAGTTGTACATTTTATTCTCAGTTGAATATTTCCTTCATAATTTTGCTCCTGAAACAGCACGAAACTAGATATGTGCCTATTGACTGAATAACGAAACACCGAGCTCGATAGCTACGGTCGCTTAAGTGCGGCCAGTATCTAGTATCCGGAAAATAGTGGGTTTGAACCGCACAACCCACTGTCTGCAGCCCTGAAGATGGTTTTCCGAGGTTTCCCATTTTCATACCAGGCAAGTGCCAACGCTGTACCTTAATTAAGGCCACGGGCGATACCTTCCTACTCCTAGCCCTTTACTGTCTCATGGTCGTAATAAGACCTCTCCGTGCCGGTGCGACTAAAGCAACTAGTAAAACCAAAAATTTACTCCAGTAGTTTACACCTAACTGCAAAACCCGGATTTCTTGGTAAATATATGACTATTGTTTGACAATTCTGTCAAATAATAGCATAAATGAAAACGAAAACTGTGCCACAAGGAGCATTTTCCATGCAACATATAAAATAATAATCATTTGTCAATAACCTGGCAACCAATTAACTGATCAACCCAAACCTTTGTGTGTAGCTGTATCTTATAAATATGTGCTTGTGTTTTAAATTTGCTTTTGGTAGGTGGTAAATTCTAGAAGTTCAAAATTTCAGTCATGACCCCCCCTCCCATAGCGAAATGTCCGTTAAATTTCCCAGTTCCTTGTAAACATTTCTGAAAAGAAAAACTAAATTCATATCATTTATGACTCATGATTATTATACAATTCCTACTTATAAACTCAATTATTGCCGTACCTGGCAATGTTTGAATGCATCCCGTTGTGGCCATGGAGATGCACTCTCGGCGCAAACAAATCGCCCCGTGTCCTGAGGCTGGTGATGTAGTGTGACAAACCACAGGGTTGTAGCCTAGGTGTCACCTGTAAAGGGTAAGACAAGTAATTTACTGATATGTACTGGACAAGTCCATATAACATGGGGTGATCTCGAGATACAGCTCTGTATTTAGCACTGACACTCAACTACAGTAAATTGCAGTTGTGAATGTTCATGTCTACGGAATTCTCCTGTGAACTATATGTTAACGTAAAAATAAAGTATAGCCCTATTAATCCTAGGACGTGTAAAGTGTGGAGGGGTTAACCTACGTATGTCTTCCTCTAACTTTAATGACGTTGTAAATTCACATTAATTCTGTTTGCTTTCTGTTATTTTCGTTTCTATGGATATTTTAAAAATATTTGAAGTCTTCTTTATTCAACTGGCAAGTACTTTTCTCTCAAATTCCCAACTCCGAACGAAAATAGTGAATAATTTCATGTCCAAAAACATTCATTATTAATTAATGTAAATTGCCAACACTATGAACTTTAACCTTCAACAATACAGTATTTTTATGTATACATTATTTACATGTTAGTAATCGTGGATGAACGAAGATTTGAAACAAATGATTTTTTGATTGTTTGTTTGAAATGTAATAGTTTTCTGTTCTAGTTAGAAGTTAATATGTGAAAATGGCTAGAATGTACCACACGAAAATGCCAAAAGATAACGCGGTGGATGAAAATGATCCAGAAGATGGTGTGTATATTTCTGAGACCAAAAATCCATAGTTCTAGCCATTCAGACTAGCAACTCAACGTTGAAAACATCCTGAGGATATGAGCTACGAATTTTAGGTAAATAAAATATAATAAAATATGAGAATATATTCTTTATTTATTCCTTAAAATTACAACCTGTTTCTTAATCATCGTTATGCGGTCTATTAGATTAGCGGTTCGGCTTTTTATACTACAACGAGCGCTAATGTTAGTCAATGCATTGTTTTGCTTAATCACCACTACGACCGCTAATGTGAGTCAATGCAGATTTTCACTTAAGCACCACTACGAGCGCTAATGTGAGTCAATGCATTGTTTCGCTTAAGCACCACTAAGACCGCTAATGTGAATCAATGCAGATTTTCACTTATGCACCACTACGAGCGCTAATGTGAGTCAATGCATTGTTTCCCTTAAGCACAACTACGAGCGCTAATGTGAGTCAATGCATTGTTTCGCTTAAGCACCACTACGAGCGCTAATGTGAGTCAATGCAGAGTTTCACTTAAGCACCACTACGAGCGCTAATGTGAGTCAGTGCATTGTTTCGCTTAAGCACCTCTACGACCACTAATGTGAATCAATGCAGATTTTCACTTAAGCACCACTACGAGCGCTAATGTGAGTCAATGCAGAGTTTCACTTAAGCACCACTACGAGCGCTAATGTGAGTCAATGCATTGTTTCGCTTAAGCACCACTACGAGCGCTAATGTGAGTCAATGCAGAGTTTCACTTAAGCACCACTACGAGCGCTAATGTGAGTCAATGCATTGTTTCGCTTAAGCACCAGTACGACCACTAATGTGAATCAATGCAGATTTTCACTTAAGCACCACTACGAGCGCTAATGTGAGTCAATGCATTGTTTCGCTTAAGCACCACTACGAGTGCTAATGTGAGTCAATGCATTGTTTCGCTTAAGCACCACTACGAGCGCTAATGTGAGTCAATGCAGAGTTTCACTTAAACACCACTACGAGCGCTAATGTGAGTCAATGCATTGTTTCGCTTAAGCACCACTACGAGCGCTAATGTGAGTCAATGCACAGTTTCACTTTAGCCCTTGTAACTATATTCGGGTGTGGACATTTTTCAAGAAAGGAAATGAAGCCTGAGGGTATTGAACCTAGGAACACATGACAGAAAGAATTACGTAAATAAGTTAATTTGGCTAAGATTAGAATCAAACAGAAAACAGGCGATTTCAACCTGGTTTTTCGGAACTGCATTCAGGCCGGAAGTGATTTTCAAAATTTGTTTTTTAGTTTGATATAACTACACAATAATCACAATATATGAAACATTTCTGAGCTCCTCAGTCCTTGAACTTTCTGCGCAATTGAGAAAATATCTTAATTTTACGTTTTTCACAGTATGGAGACTCCTAATATGTATACTAAGAAATGCTTTCAAAATTAAAACAAAGATAGCATTGAAAATATGGGGAATACTTTAAGTACTTGGATGTAAACATAGGGAATGTTCTCCATTGGGGCAATCATATAAACGGGATTGTAAATAAAGGGTACAAATCCCTGCACATGGTCATGATGGTATTTAGGGGTAATAGTAACGATGTAAAAGGGAAGGCTTATAAGTCTCTGGTAAGACCCCAATTAGAGTATGTTTCCAGTTGTTTCCCTTTTTCACACCAGACAAATGCTGGGACTACATTAATTAAGACCACGGCCGCTTCCTTCCCATTCCTAAGCCTTTCCCATCCCATCGTCACAATAAGACCTATCTGTGTCGGTGTGATGTAAAACAAAGTGTTAATAAAGTGTATGAAACCCCCAACAGGATTATTTGATTCAAGAGCTGGACAAGTTCCAAAGAAATTCTTCTGGGTGATTTCCGACAAAGGAGTAGCGTTACGAAAATATTCCAAAGTTTAGGCTGGTTAGACTTGTGAGAAAGGAGACGAGCTGCTCGAGTAAGTGGTATGGTCCGAGCTGTCATTGGAGAGATGGCGTGAAATCACATTCGTAGGCGAATACATTTGAGTGGTGTTTTTTAAAGGTAGGAAAAATTACAATGTGAAAAAATAGTTGTAATACCAGAGGACAAATTGGAGCAAATATTCCTTTAAAGGAAGAGGAGTTAGGGATTGGTGTAATTTACCAATTGAGATGTTCAATTAATTTACAAATTCATTGCAGTTATTTAAGAAGAGACTAGGTTAACAAGAGATAGGTAATATGTCACCTGGGCGACTGTCCTAATTGCAGATCAGTAGTGATTGATGAACATCCCAGATTACAGAATTTCATTTTCTTGTAAACGTCATTTGCCAAATTACATAATATGTGTGTGGTAGGAAATGGAAGAAAATATATCGCCTTTGCTCCAAGACGAGCAGTTAAGAAATGTTCCACAATTTTGGACTTATCCGCATTTGACGCCCACCGGCGATGTTTTCTTATAGTTTACATACTTACGCTCTTTGGTATTTCAGGTAACACTAAACTACTTCGATTCCTCTGTCGGTGAAGAAGGAAGAATATATCAACGGTACCTCATGTTCGTTACAGAAGTGGTTGAAAGGTGACACTAGGTGTTTTAGACTTAGGATGGAGCATCCGTCATGGCTTACGCTTACTTATGTTAGGCTACTCGCAGTCAATTTTTCTATTCGACCTTCCTTGATATACTCTTGATCTCGTCGAACATCGATGGTATTAGGTACGCGAGGCCTAGGAGGTCTTTCTTTTTCACACCATTTCTGGCTCTTCCTTATCCTTTGCAGATCGTTTATTCTCGAAGATTTTTCTCTTTGGATTACGGTTAAGAGAGAATGCTTTTTCTTTTTCACTTCCGCTTAAAACTTCCATGAATTAACTAACACCCCGAAAAAACCAACATTTGAATAATAATAATAATAATAATAATAATAATAATAATAATAATAATAATAATAATAATAATAATAATAATAATAATGTTACTTGTTTTACGTCCCACTAACTACTTTTTCGGTTTTCGGATACGTCGAGGTGCCGGAATTTAGTCCCGCAGGAGTTCTTTTACGTGCCGGTACATCTACCGACATGAGGCAGACGTATTTGAGCTCCTTCAAATACTACCGGACTGAGCCAGGATCCAACCTGCCATGTTGGGGTCAGAAGGCCAGCGCCTCAACCGTCTGAGCCATTCAGCCCGGCAAACCAACATTTGCAGCCAGACCATGGTCCCCTTGGGTTCCCCGTCAATTATATTCAAAACACTTAAAAATGAATCTCAGCATTGTCATCTTTTTCTCCATCTACTTCTCCTACACTCCATGGTCGGGACTACTATTATTTTAGGTAATCTACCATTATATGTTGGCCTCACAGAAGTTCACAACCGAAGTAAGTTTATATTACTGAATTTTAAACTTTGCTTTGCTCATTGTACGTAACTACCTGGATCAATCTTTTGATAACATATTGTTTATGAGTTGCGACATTACCTTGCATCCCACAAGTTTGAACAAATTACACACAGACCCCCATGTCTACACCCGTATCATAAGCGGCTGTAAGGTCTATGATCCGTCAAGGATCTGTACTCCACCCATTGTTGTTTATCTTGTATATCACACGTATACCTTACACTAAATCACGCCAATATAATTATGGTCCAAATCCACTGTAGGTGATATCATTTTATAATTTGCTTTACATCGCGACGACACACCTAGGTCTTATGGCGACGATGGGAGAAGAAAGGGCTGGGAGTGAGAAGGAAGCGGCCGTGGCCTTAATTAAGGTACAGCCCCAGTATTTGCCTGGTGTGAAAATGGGAAACCACAGAAAACCATATTCAGGGCCGCCGACAGTGGGATTCCAGCCCACTATATCCTAACCTCACTGTAGATAGAAATGAAATGTCGTACGGCTTTTAGTGCCGGGATATCCCAGGACGGGTTCGGCTCGCCAGGTGCAGGTCTTTCTATTTGACACCCGTAGGTGACCTGCGCGTCGTGATGAGGATGAAATGATGACGAAGACAACACATACACCCGGCTCCCGTGCCATTGGAATTAACCAATTAAGGTTAAAATCCCCGACTCGGCCGGGAATTGAACCCGGGACCCTCTGAACCGAAGGCCAGTACGCTGACCGTTCAGCCAATGAGTCGGACACTGTAGATAGAAAGAATGAATGATAGAGACTGGCATTTTGCGTGAGTATTTTAATATGTGGTGTCTAATTTCAAGCACCAGTAAAACAGAAACATATTCCTTCCTTCCAAATAACATATAAAGCAAACATTAACTTGAAAGTACCACATAATAATTCTCCTCTACCGCATAATTCCAATCTCAATTATCTTCGAGTAACTCATGTTCCGACACTATCATTCAAGAAACATTTACTGAATAGCGCCGCTAAACTCAAGACATGGGAAGAAACTTGAGGGTCCTTCATTGGGAGCCTTGGAATGAAATCTTCGATCGTAAGCAATTGGCTTAATATTGCCCTTCTGTGTGGCTGAATGGCCCCATGTTAAGAAGATTGACGCTGTGCTGAACCAGACAATGCCCACTGTCAGCGGTGCAGTCAAATCTAATCCACATTTTTTGGTTGCCAGTGTTACATACTTCGTCGAAGAATATTTTTCTTCTACCCCTTTATCCTCACACATGTTGGATCGTGGATGCGAACTGCGTTGAACATGTGGATGCCATTCCTGACGCAAACCCTATATGGAAGAATGTAGTCGTTATTGCTTGTTTCTGTGGTCCGTGGTAGTGTACTGTGTTATCTGAATAAGAAGGGGAAAATTTGTTTTGACAAACATTCAGAACCGAGCCAGAAGAATTAATCAGATGCGATTAAAATATTCGACCCGGCAGCGAATCGAACGCAAGACCCTTTTACGATTCAGCCAAAGTTTTGGACTTACCACCTCCAAGAGTAAGAAGACTAAATAATCTGGTCTGTGAGTTTAGGAAAATATTAACGAATCCAGCCCCCCCCCCCAACCCATCCATGAATATTTCCTTCCGTTCAAACTGCCTGAGGGTCCATTAATAGGTCCTATATGGATTTCTTGGGTGTAAACTGGAGTGGAACAACACAGTTCCAATTAAGTGGCAGTGTTCAGTATCCACCAGATGGCTATAACCTCGCAAGAAAAACCTGGGTTGCTCTCAAGAGAGTTCACACCAGTCATGAATGGTGTGGCTGGTAACTGCATAAATGGGGTACGTGACCCTCACTTGTGTCCGACTGCGGTGGGGAAAAGCAGACCATTCGGCATACACCATTGAGTCCCCAAGGGATCAAACTTGAGGCAGGAAGATTTTATATGAGCTACAAATGAGACTATTCAGTGGTTGGACAATTCAGATTTAAGTTTATGAACTCTCCATGAGTATACATTATATAATGTATTTGTTTTCTCCTTCTATTTTCAGACACATCGTTATTACTGTTTTGTATTTGTATACGTATGTGTAATAGCCATAAGATAAATAAATAAATAAATAAATAAATAAATAAATAAATAATAATGGATAAAGAATTAGGAGAATATCAAGCAGGGTTCAGAACTGCAAGGTCTTGTGCTGAACAGATACAAAATCTGAAGACCATCCTTCAATATAGCAAGAAAAGATGCCGACAGTGGGTAGCTATCTTTGTCGACTTCCAGAAGGCATACGACTCCGTGGATAGGATTACACTCTTCAACACCTTAAGAGAACTGGGACTAAACGAAAAAATTAATAGGTTGGTGCAAGCCACCCTGCACAACACCACTTCCAAAGATAAGTTTAGAGGTCAATTATCAGAGAGCTTCACAATCAAAACAGGGGTGAGGCAAGGAGATGGTATCTCATGCATATTATTTAACTGTGTCCTGGAAAAATCATAAGAGAATGGACCAGGTCATTACCTGAGAACACAGGATTAAGAATGGGGTTTAAATCAGACAACCTGAGGATTCCATGCCTGGCCTTTGCTGATGACCTTACTTTATTAGCAAACGACATGCATGAGGCCACTATGCAGCTTCAAACACTGCACTCTATTGCAGCTAAAGCGGGCCTCATGATCAACATTGGAAAGACCGAGTTTATGACCAACATCAAAGATGCCCCTACAACAATGGGAGCCAGTGATACAAAACACATCAAGAGAGCTAAAAATGTGAAGTACCTCGGAGAGTGGGTATCGGAGGACCTAAGTGAAACGATGGCTCTTGGACAAAGAAGAATCAAATTAGACAAGGCCTACCATGCCTGCAGAAAACTGTATGCCTCAAAGCATTTATCAAAGAATGTAAAACTGAGACACTATAATGCAGTAGTCAGACCATCAGTCCTCTATGCAGCAGAATGCCTATCCCTAACTTAAAAAACCCACTGAGAGCCCTGGAAGTGCAAGAACGGAAATTCCTGAGAAGAATAATAGGGCCAAGGATCCTACCAGATGGAAGGCGATGGTACAAACCCAACAATGAGCTCTACCAGCATCAAGAAAACCTCATAGATGCCATCAGGAGAAAACGTCTGACTTTCTATGGACACCTATACAGAATGGATCCTAATAGATTATCCCATAAGATCTTCAAGGTTGCTAACAAAGGCAAAGCTACAGGATTCCTCTGGACCAAACAAGTGGACAAAGATCTTGCAGAGCTTAATATTAATCAAGCCGCCATTACTGACAGAAATGCATACCGTTTAATGGTCAAAACTAAACCTTTCCTAACATCCCTTACATCAGCTAGCCACAAAGGAGCCGGGAATTGGTCAGAGGAGCGCAGGAAAGAATTCAGCGAGAAAATGAAGGAATACTGGGCCAACAGGAAGGCTCAAGAGGCCACTAAGAACACAATCCAGTATGCTAAAAGGGGCAGATGAAGACAAAAACACAGCTAGAACACAAGCACCGTGGTCCACAGATGGCCTAAACGCAAAGAGAGAGAAATAAATAATCTTACTTATTTATTTATGCGATTGTCTTCACCTATTCGTACCAGTAACACTTCAAGCTACATACATGCCTGTTTCTACAAAATGAAACATTTCCAAGCCCATAAAATAAGACTTAGTGCGCTATCGACACAATACCTGACCAGAGTATTGAACTAACCTGACCACAGTTAGTCCTAGAAAAGAACGATCTAAAGATAATTTATTTCAGGAGCTCCCTTGTTTCCTGCAGAATACCGTCGATCACAACTACGAGCTCTAGGATTAGTTTTACTGCACGACCATCGTGGGAGAATATACATCCTAAGTACACGAAATTATCCAACTTCTCCCGTTTTGTAATTCACTGTTGACACTGAAATCGCTTACGATTATGCCCGACTACTGTAGAGTAGCCCAAGTAATAATCGTATCATACTCGTTCCACCTCTTTTCAAGCTCCGAGATGTTAATACAACAGTAATAATAAAGTGTCTTTCAGCATCATTTTAATGTGCGGCTTTGGTAGCATCATGTTAGCCTAGTTTCATTCGCGAGGGACGTCACCGAGTATGTTTGGCAGACTGAAAAGGAAATATTACATTATTTAGCTCGATGAAGAAAGCAACCGTAAATTTCAGCAATCATTTCAGTTATGCTCCTCCTTCGTAACGCCTAGATTATCTATCACAGTTGATAGCAAACGTGTTGGTGATAGAATGAACCTTTTAGGCGAAGATACAACAATCACAAATACAGCTGTGAGCTTGCATTGGGGAAATAGTGGGTTCAAACCCCACTGTCGGCAGCCCTGAAGATGGTTTTCGTGGTTTCCCATTTCCTCACCAGACAAATGCTGGGGCTGTACCTGAATTAAAGCCGCGGTCATTTCCTTCCCACTCATAGCCCTTTCCTGTCCCATGGTCACCGTAAGACTTATCTGTGTGGGTGCGACGTGAAGAAAAAGTTAAATAAAGGGACCGTACAGTGGTAAGAAATTACTGACAACATAACACCCTTCTTGGAAAATACATTCATACGCTCAATTTCTAACTCATTACTGAACTTCATGCATGTACTCTGGTAGTAATTTAGACTCCAAATTTGTGCATTAATTTTTTAACAAAGTTCTCGTTCTTTAACAGAAATTAGTTTCAGAGGGCTTTCTGTGAAAAACTTATGTGCTAATTTAGACATTCACGGGTGATTATGTAAACTCCAGTTGTGAGAGCAAAGCATGTTCTATACTGAATCCCACAATTTAGTTCGAGAATATTTCCCGTGAGCCTTATAACGTACATTAACTATTATGCTTTTATTTGTTCCCATTAATTGCAAATTGATCGCTGCTGACACTACAGAAAGTAATAGTATAAACTTGCCCATAAATCTGTTTCGCCTTCATCCATGAAATACATTTACTGAAATAATTCGCTACCGACCTGAGTCTCAGTATAGAACAGTACACAGGCAATGGCAGTAAACTTTATTTCTTAAACTCCCTTCTATGTGGAAGTAATGTCTAAATTATTCCCTCGCTAGAAGCGAAAGAGGTGAATGTGCATGAACTGTTGCATCAAGCGACTGATAAAGGAACATTTTGTTCATACGGGTACAATAGAATCTCGTTCGTTGAAAAATAATAGTTGTCAAAGGGACTGCATGCAAAAGAGCAGAAGATGAGCGTAACTCACTGGAACAACAGATTCGAAGCCAATTAAGATACACACGCTTCAGTAATGAGGATGTACTTTCTGGTATGAATGCACGCCCAGGGTTAATCTAAATTCATGTGAGGTGTCATATGATATTGAATGAACCAGAGCTGTATGGAAGTGAAGGTAATGATGCATTTGTTAATAGTACTAAATCTAACGATGCTACATTTGAAGTAAAAGTTGGAACGTATCGTCGCTATTCGGGCAAATGTCATATCTCACAATGTTCTTCCTATCCATTATTTTCCTTAAGACTGGTCACGCCTCCCAGCCAGATATGGATATGCAGTCCATCAGAACAATTCTCGTTGTGTTCATTTTCGTACCCTGACGCATAAAGCAACATGAACATTAAGTACATTACACTGATGGTGGTGATTATTGTTTTAAGATTAAGTACAACTAGGAAACCATTCTCTATATAGGGCCTAACACTAATCCAAGGGGAACAACTGGAAGGGATCCGACACTTCGTAAAATGAAGATATCGGCCAAAGGAAGACAAGGTCCACGAAGGGCGTGATAATAATAGAATCCCTATCCCTCGCAAACCTAAGAGCGTCGGGGTCGGAAAGGAACAAGAGTTGACCAACAGATGTCGGATAGGATAGATGAAAGTGAGCAGCCGGGCACAAGTAAGTGTAAGAAATGTCACGACTCAGCTACGGTCCCCGTGGTCGCCACCCCACTCTCCAAAGTTCAGAGCCCCTGGGGCAGTACATTACACTGTAAGAGTTCGTAAGTAAGTCGTGCAAACATACATACATTCATAGAGTGCGGCACGCCAAGGTTCATTTTCCTTTACACGAAAGCACAGGAAAATGAACAGAACTAATATTGTTCTGAAGGACTAAATATTCATATTCGGCTTGGAGGCGTGACCAGTCTTAAGTAAAATAATGGATAGGAAGAGAATTGAGAGATATTATCTTTTGCCCGAACAGCGACGATATATTCTCTGTCGGTGAATCGAACCTTCATCCTTTGGTTGGTTTTTTATTATTATTATTATTATTATTATTATTATTATTATTATTATTATTATTATTATTATTATTATTAGGCCCTATTATTATTGTTACTATTATTTAGCTCAATATTCATTAATTTCACTGTTTGTCTCTTAGACAACGAGTAACGTAATTGAATGACCTTCAGTAAAATATCCCACGATGAGTTAGAATTGAGCACGAATATCACAAGGGTTGCTTGGCCAGTTTAAAAATGCTCACCCTTCCGAAGAGTGGTGACAATCACTGTCCAGTCCTGCCTCGACTGACCACAATATCACGAGAGGCACAAATGAAATAGAAAGTTAGACGAGGATTTGTGGGATGCTGCTTGTAGCGACAGCCAGATAATATCGATCTGGTTCTAACGTCACATCCTCAGTGCGACGTGATTAAACCAGATCCCGACAATTAGAGTGCTCCTGACAGGTGTGGTTGGATTCCATCGACCAGTGGAATGCGGCAGACAGCCATACGAACTGTAGCATGCTAAATATTAATGCAAGCGGATATCTGAAACTGAATCCGAACTGTAGAAGTATCTCATTCCAATATCTTCCACAAAGAACTTGACTACTGGTCGATATCTGGAGACTTCAATATACTGAACAACAATCATTAATACATTACAAAAGTAGGTGTTAATATCAATTAAACAATCTATCGATCGTTTCATCACTTATTTACAGTAACTGGATGATGAGTGATTGATGTATTTCACTTTGTCACATACTGAATGCCAGTTTGACTGGGAAAATATTTTCTAATTTGAATTTGCTTTCTTCTTCTTGGGTCGATTTTTTATGAACAGTGGTCAGAAGTTGGTATATCAAATAAGTGACATCTCCTAATAGGAAAACATACTCGAATTTAGGAAACCCTGTGAGGTGTAGGAATTAATTACCTTGCCAATAATTATTCCGACACGGTGTTTCCATATATCTTCAAATACCACCAAAGTGATCTAGGATACAATCCATCAGGTTAAGCTCAGAAAATCAGCACTCTATTGACCGTGTTACTTGGCCCGCCCGACTTCTTCATCAGTTCCCCGATATGCCACATACATTTTATTAATTTATGTTCCACCCTTGAAATTATCACGGAATTGACATAATTTCAGGAAAGAGAAACATTTCTCACACATACGAAACTTTTGGAGGTTATATTAGAGATTACTACACGGATGATGAAATGATGTTCATACCTTTCTCTGATTCAACGCCTGTCAATGATACCTCTTATGAATTTTTTTCATTGACAGCAAACATTCTCTTATTAGTTATACTTCACTATTAATTTATCTTCAAATTTAACAGTCCACCTTTAAAATAAAAGCTGAGAAAACATTAGACTTATGAGATTTACAGCGTCACGAATTACTTCCCCATATATAGTGTTGGATAGTTGGATATCAGATGACGTGGGAAGGTACCTTGTCAAACATGGAGTGACAGTTTTGTGTGCAGTTAATAATAATAATAATAATAATAATAATAATAATAATAATAATAATAATAATAATAATAATAATAATAATAATTTGTTACCGTGGTTTGGTGGATCAGCAGAGGTCAAAGAAGGTGCCGGAGTGAATGGGTCTAACTACCAAAATCAAAGTTAATTTAAAACTGTAACAAGGTTATATATTTCTTCTTCCTTTTTAACAACAAAAAAAAATGCAATAGGTACAGGTAGCAAAAATTAACTCTAGGAATGATAAGATTGGTGGTATAAACAGAACTTGGGCTTCAAGCCCTCCCTTTACATTTTCTGAGCTCGCTCACAAACGCATATTTACCAAAGGGCAGAAAACCCCTAATACCTGGAGCACTTGCTTTCAACTTTTAACCTCAAGCCTCCCACAGGCACCTTTACACACTGGAAAAGAGCTAACACGCTCTCAGTTTTTCACGCCTATTCAAGGCAATATCAAACTTTACCATTGATTGCCATCAAGGCACGACTTACAACAATGACACGGGGGTATCTTGTACCCAATCTACTGGGCCTTAGCAGGAAAAGAACAGGTTAAGTAAATGGCCCGGAATACCAAAAAGAATGGAGGCGTATACTTGCACTCCTAAATACACATTTTAAAACCTAAAAGGCACTAAGACCGATGAAACAGGGCTATTCCCAAACTATGGATGTGACTCGTATAAGGAAAAAATTTGGAACATTAAGGAAAAGAAATCAGTTACCAAAACGTAGTCACCTCAGACCAATAAGAAGGGGAGCTCGAGAGGGTAAATCACTCCCTATCCCCGAATTACAGTCACAAATTTACTTAAGTTTTTGCATAAACTGGTATAAATTTACATATTTGTAAAGATGGGTTTCATGGCAAAGGTTTCGGACCTTTCCCGCGGGTTAAACTGCTGCGCTAGCAAGAAATAAAGATGTTAAGCGGCCATTACCTTACTGAAGAACTGTTGCCTTATGGAAGAGGCTTTTCCCGCCTCCTGCTACACGTCCATACTCTAGGTTAGATGTTGATGAAGTGGCCGAGAGACAAGAAAATCAGCAGTTTTTATACCCCCGGGGAAGGTTCGAGACCCTTCATGAATAATTAAGACACACCCACAAGCTTTTATTGGGTAGCTTAAAGTTACACATCAAAATCGGAGAGGAAAGACACGATTGGTCAAAAATTAATTACAGAAATTCTGGATTGGCTAAGTTCAAAACTGGCGGAAAGAAATATTAATATTGCCAACCCACAAATGAAAGAACGAAATTTAGTAAGGACAAAAACTTATGAGTACAAAATTCCTTCAAGAAAGTTCCTTCACTTCGCACCAGGGTGCATGATCACAGTTTTTAGGCAGTGACATCTATGACAGAATGTCCAAACTTCTTAATAAATAGTAAACAAAACACGTCGAAATTCACACAGTGACATCTTCAGAGGAAAGGTTTAAGTAGATCCAGTTTTAAGTTCACTGTTTCTCCTGTAGAGGAGTACTTTAAGGCGGAAAATTCGCAGGTGTGGCGTAGAGGTATACCACCCGGTACAATAATAATAATAATAATAATAATAATAATAATAATAATAATAATAATAATAATAATAATAATAATAATAATATTTCTCGGTCTTAATTTCACTGTTCATCCCTTGGTAAGTGAAACTGAAAAGAGGCAGAAATGAGATATTTTATTGTGATTCCTGTCCAGGGCCTCCAAATGCCTCCAGAAGAACTATACTTTCTCAAAATATTGCTGATAACTTTTATTATCAGGATGAATTATAAAGAGATGTGCAGTTCGTAATGATAGTGCAAAAAATTAACATTTTACTTTTGGGAGAATTTCCTTCCCATACTTGCCTAATGTTAAACGGAACATGTGCAAAATGCAGCCGGGAAATGAACTGGGCCCCAAAGGGTTTGTTTACTTCATTACTTAGATGCCAGGCTTTTCATGCGTTTGCTTTATAAACCAGAATTTCGTGTTAGGCCTGACAGCATACTGATCAGAGTGGTATGTGTCAAGCCCTACTCACTGGCGATGGGCTATATGCAGCTCAAATTATCGGAAGCCCATTAGTAGAGGCACAGTCTGATAAACTGCATATGCGAGATAAATCTCCAAGATGAAATTATTGCCCAACTACCAATTCCTAATGGAAAGTCTTAGTTATCGATGAGGGCTTTAGATGCTATTTTCCCCCTCGTTTCTGGATTTCGGACGGAATTAAATTTCTTATAATTTTTCAGCAAGTACCACGGTTCATACAATTAGCGTATGTTATTTATTTGCTTCCAGCTGGTCTTCATACGTATGGTTCCGGAAATCGACTCATGCTTGACGGTGTGAATTTCAAGGAGTTTGGAACCCGTAATGGAAACATTATAAATTCAATTTTCTTTATTATTATTTAGTAGAAAAGTACAACGGAATGTTTTTAAGATTGTGATTCTTCAGTGAATTTGAAGTATTATACTCACGTATATCAAATTTTGCTTTCAGAATGAAAGAAATGTATTTATAAACAAAGTTACGCAAAGAAATTATATTCCACTATTAGAAACATCATTTCGTTCTAGTTTGAGTCATTTCATCCAGAAGAGGGTCGTAGAGTCAAGCTTGTGTCTCTGAGGAGATAAACCAGTCATGAGTTCTATATGCACACGGCGTTGCTAATACCGGCTTGGAGGTTGGCCAGACAAGTGTCTAGAGCGATATGTTTCTTCTCACTCACGCACGCAGAGCCGACTTCTAATTAACCAGGAAGATTGCTGTGCCATTTCAAGCGTAGGGCCAAAGGCTGAGATGTAATAACCATTCCGGTGGGTCACACTATCCAAATGATCGTCATCTGCAACTGGCTCTTGTGATCGTAATTAGGACACAGCCAAGGAATTCATAAAGAGCTCAAAGAAATAAACTCACTCTGAGAATTACTCGTGCAATCATCTAAATGAAATTGCAAGTGTAATCATACCTAGCCACTAAAAGATTTCAAAGAGGATCCCTGTCTTCATAAGTAACACGTTTTCACTACAAAATCCTCCACCCTCTTGTTTCAAATAGGCAGTGTATAAACTCGGTGATATAATTGTTCGCATAATCGTGGTTATACCATGTATTACTCAGCAAATATTACGCAAACGTTATGCATGGAAGGCACGGTTAGCATGTGTGCTTTACTGAAGAAATTTCACCCCCGCAGGCGATATTCGAATATAGGTTTACTCTAAAATGAAATTTTTACCTGCAAATTAATGTTACTGTCAGCGTCTTCCGACAAGTCGGCCGGCTGCTTGTAGGGACGGCACAAGTAACAGATACTACACTCTTAGCTACAAACATCAGTCGTGATAAACAGTGCGAACTCTCTGAACGAGATGCCTGTTCGTCATTAAACACTTCATTATGCAGAACTTACAGTAAATGTGCAACTAAACCGCAATTTTACTGCCAATTTGAAACTTCACAGCAACACGTTACTTCACAAGAATCACCGCGGACGGAACCGATGTTTGTTGTCAGGTCTTAAGACGAGATTGGCGCATGCGCAGCAGCACCTTAGTTCACAAGAATCACCGCGGACGGAACCGATGTTTAATGTCAGGTCTTCAGACTTGAGATTGGCACATGCGCAGGAACCACGCTTACCCTTACCCTGCAAGCTCGCGACCTCTTGTCAGACCACCATAGTAGATTAGGAAGAACATCTGGTTGCAATGCGTGAAAAAAATTCCAAAATGAGAGAATATGATTTCAGGAACACCATAAAATTATTTCGAATAATAATAAGTTGGTCTGAGTGATTCAAGCGGTAGAGTGCTGGCTTTCTAAGGGGAAGTTGACGTTTTCGAACAGGTTAAGTTTAAGTGTCTTTGAAAGTGTCCAAATACGCCAGCATCTATTTGACAGAGTTACTAGCACATGAAGGAATTACAGGATCAAATTGATTCATCTCGTTGTTAGAAAAATCGATGGAAGTAGTTAGTAAAGTAAACTCGTGTCCTCATCCCGAGGTAGTGCAGCTCTTTTCAGGCACACCCCCATTGGAGGTGAGCTGCATGTACTATTTCAACCACATACCAGCCCTCCTGCCATTCTTAAATTTCTGGCAGTACCGGGAATCGAACCCGGGCCCCCGAGGACGGCAGCTAATAACACTAACCGTTACGCTACGGAGGCGGACGAAGTAGTTAGTGGTATGGAAAATCGAAATCATATTTAAGAACAACGGTAAAAATGTCAGTCTCAGAAGTAGTGTGAGAAGTATGGTAGAAACACTTCGATGGGACACTCTGGAGGCTGGAAGAGAAAAGGTACGATTATGTGACATGTACAATGCCTATATGACTAAGCCAGGTTGGGGAGATTAGAACAGTCGACTACAAAAGCCGCCCGCCTCTGTGGTGTAGTGGTTAGCGTGATTAGCTGCCACCCCCAGAGGCCCGGGTTCGATTCCAGGCTCTGCCACGAAATTTGAAAAGTGGTACGAGGGCTGGAACGGGGTCCACTCAGCCTCGGGAGGTCAACTGAGTAGAGGTCAACTTCCTCTATTGTTCCCACATCTCCTCCAGGCGAATGCCGGGATGGTACCTAACTTAAGGCCACGGCCGCTTCCTTCCCTCTTCCTTGCCTATCCCTTCCAATCTTCCCATCCCTCCACAAGGCTCCTGTTCAGCATAGCAGGTGAGGCCGCCTGGGCGAGGTACTGGTCATACTCCCCAGTTGTATCCCCCGACCAAGAGTCTGAAGTTCCAGGACACTGCCCTTGAGGCGGTAGAGGTGGGATCCCTCGCTAAGTCCGAGGGAAAAACCGAACCTGGAGGGTAAACAGATGATGATGATGATGATGATGATGACTACAAAAGCCGCGTTACACGAGCAGGAGCATTACTCAGGTCGTGGGAATAGCAGGTCACAGGAAACTATGGTAAATATGAGTTTGAAAATAGGGGAATTTATTATTAGAACGTACTCTTAGAGAGTTTTCTAAAAAAATGTAAGATATTTAAAGAATAGACTCCAGTATTTTTCTAAATTTTGTGTAAATTTCAATGTGAGGGTATCCTGTTTCAGTGTTAAGCTCAGTTTACTCATTGAAGTGTTAAGACATTGAAAATATTTAAGTTGTGCGTGAATTTGTATATGATGATGTATTAACAATGTTAGCTACTAGTAAGACCTCCGGTTGGGCGTGCGGTTAGGGGCACGCAGCATTTAGCTTGCAACCGGTAGATAGTGGGTTCAAATCCCACTGTCGGCAGCCCTGAAGATGTTTTCCCGTGGATTCCCATTTTCACACCAGGCAAATGCCTTGTTAAGACCACGCCCTCTTCCTTTTCACTCCCAGCGCTTTCCTATACAATCGTCACCATGAGATTTTTTTCAAGAGTAGTTTTGAATCATCAGTAATATATTTAACAGTCCAGCTCCATTGCTAAATAGTAAGCGTGATGGCCTTTGGCCACAGGAGTCCCGGGTTCGATTCCCGGCGGGGTCAGGAATTTTAACCATAATTGGTTAATTTAGCTGGCACGGGGCTGGGTGTATGTGTCGTCTTCATCATCATTTCATTCTCATAACGACGCGCAGGTCGCCGATGGGAGTCAAATCAAAAGACCTGCATCTGGCGAGCCGAACATTTCCTCGGACACTCCCGGCACTGAAAGCCATTCGCCATTTCATTGTTTCTTTTAACAAACTTTTGCGGTGGTTCTAGTGGTTCTTGTGGTTGCTGAAGTTCAGGTAGGTGCACTTTTCTGCACATTCCTGGGCCTTATAATTTAAATATAAATGCTGTGCAGTGCGGACAAACTTTGTCCATTTTTCCGATTTCAACGAATTTAAAAGAGATGTTTTATTGAATTTCCGGCTCGTATGAAAAAGCACTACAAGCGCTAATGTGAGTCAATGCATTGTTTCACTCAAGCACCACTATGAGCGCTAATGTGAGTCAATGCATTGTTTCACTCAAGCACCACTGCGAGCGCCAATGTGAGTCAATGCATTGTTTCACTCAAGCACCACTATGAGCGCTAATGTGAGTCAATGCATTGTTTAACTCAAGCACCACTATGAGCGCTAATGTGAGTCAATGCATTGTTTAACTCAAGCACCACTGCGAGCGCTAATGTGAGTCAATGCATTATTTCACTCAAGCACCACTACGAGCGCTATTGTGAGACACTGCATAGTTTCACTTAAGCCCTTATAACTGCATGCGGTGTGGACATTTTTCCAAAAAAAAACCGCCTGAGGGTATTGAACCAAGGAACACATTGCAGAAATAAGTATGAAAATAAGTTGATTTGGCTAGGGTTTGAGTTAAATAAAGCGAGTAAAGTAACAAGCTGTTATTCTGGAACGATATTTAGGCCGGACGTGATTTTCAAAAATTGTTATTTAGTTTGGCAGAGATATGCAAGACTCACAATTGGAAACCTTTCCGGGCCCCTTAGCCATTCAATTGAGGAAATTGCTTAATTTTACGTTTTTCATAGTAAGGGGACCCCGACTTTGTTTGCTAAGAAGTGTTTTCAACATAAGAAAATGAATTATTGCTGCAACATTGTGTATTATGATGATACACTGGAGATGGTTATCTAATATAACAGTATTCACTAAATAATTAGTATTATTTCTTTTTTCAATCTAATCTTAAATAAAAAGCACATTCACAAGGGCACTGAGGGGACAGTTGAATACAAACAAATATTTACATCGTCATAAACATGCTGAAGACTGATTGTCACTTTCTTTCTTTCTTTCATTATCTTTGAAGGTTTTCTGTTACAGTTTTTTCCTGTCAAAGAGCCTTTTATAAAGCCCATGTGCTTATTACACGTCTCGTCGCCGTGTACGCTCGTGGTTTGTGGACTTCAAGTGACGGTTGACATCGCCGCCAACAAGCCTGTGAGGCGCTCAAATTAAATTACTCCATCGCTTGCTACTCTCCATGTCTTCCTTGGTATTACTTGGTGAACGCAAAGAATTTGAAACACAATGAGAGCTGAAAATAAAATAAATACTTCAGTAATGTTATGATTACCACCTAGATGAAAAATTAAGTTTTGTAATACGGTATATAGAAAGAAGAGAAAATAGACTGAGGTACATTTCTAGGTGTTTGGATGTGGGAAATATTCTACTTGTCACTGTGCACACACTTGATTGCCCAAGGGAATGTAATCCGGTCCATTAGAATTGCTAGCAGGTTGAAGGATGAATTTTTAGGAAAGATAAGGCAAACTGAAGTCAGTAGATTACAGGTGCATTTATTCAAGCATTTTAATATTAAGTCACGGCGTTCTCATGCTGATCAGGGATTACATTAGAAAATGAAAGAAGAATTATTAAGGGAGTAGATTATTTTAATTTGACATGTACTTATTAGCAAAATGGCAGGAGTTCATCGATTCTATCCCCAGTATAGACAGTTCTGACAGTTCGTCAAACTACTGACTTATTTTACTGAATTATTTTACTGCTTTGCAAATAAGAAAGGAGGTTTTCATTTTCAAAGAGGTTTATAAATTTCGTCTCTAACAATATATTAGATTTACGCGTTTCAAACAACGTAAATGAGTACGAAATAAAATATGATAACAGGAAACCATAAAGCTGTCGGTCCAAAGGGATTTTTTATGCACCGGCTGGTACACCTCTAAGCCGCACATTTGAATTTTCCGCCTTAAAGTACTCCTCTGCAGGAGAAACTCTGAACTTTAAAAACTGGATCAACTCATAAGTTTCTCAGAAGATGTCACTACCGTAAATTTTGTGATTACGAAGTTGTCAGTACTGTGTGAATTTCAACTTGTTTTGTTTTCCATTGATCAAGAAGTGTGGACATTCTCTTATAGATGTCTCTACTAAAAATCTATGACCATGCACCCTGGTGCGAAGTGGAAGAACTTTATTTGAAGAAATTTTGTATTCATAAGTTTGTACTTTACTAAATTTCGTTCTTTCATTTGTGGGTTGGCAATATTAAACTTTTCTTTCCGCCAGTTTTGAACTTAGCCAATCCAGAATTTCTGTAATTAATTTTTGGTCAATCGTGTCTTTCTTCTTCGATTTTGATGTGTAACTGTAAGCTACCCAATAAACGCCTGTGGGTGTGTCGTAATTATTCATGAACGGTCTCGAATGTTCCCCGAGGGTATGTAAACTGCTGATTTTCCTGTCTCTCGGCGACTCGAACAACATCTAGCATAGTGTATGGAAGTGTAGCAGGAGGCGGGAAGCGCCTCTTTCATCCGACAGCAGCTCTTCAACAAGGTAATGGCCACTTAACATCTTTATTTCTTGCTAGCGCAGCAGTATAATCCGCGGGAAAGGTCCGAAACATTTGCTATGTAATAAACATGTAATCTCCCATCGTTTTTGTAAAACTTCAAATATCTTTAACTGTAATTCGGGGATAGAGAGTGCTTTACCCTCTCGAACTCCCCTTCATACTCATTTGAGGTGACTACGTTTTCGTAACCGTTTTTCTACTCTTCCTTAATGTGTTAAATTTATTCTGTATACGAGTCACCTCCATAGTTTGGGAATAGCCCCTGTTTCATCGGCCTGGTGCCTGTTAGGTTTTAAGAAATTTCATGTAGGAGTGTAGATTCACGCCTCCATTCAATTTTACATTTTGGGCCATTGACTTAACCTATTATTTTTCTACTAAGGCCCATTAGGTTGGGTACAAGATAGCCCTGTTTCTTTGTAAGCGTGCCTTGAGGGCTGTTAATGGTAAAGTCCTTTGTAGCGTTTGGTAGGCTCAGAATATCAAGAGCGGGTCAGCTCTTTTATTTGTGGTAAATGTGCCTCTAGGAGGCTTGACATTGCTAGGTGGGAGCAAGTGCTCCACGTAATTAGGGGATTTCTGCCCTTTGGTAATAGGTGTTTGTGAGCTGAGAGCTCTGAAATTGTAAAAATTAGGGCTTGTGGCCCAGCTTGTTAAATTGTCTCTAAATCTTGGCTTTCCTGGTCTTGCACCTGATCTGACTTGTTGTTATTTGTTAAATTCTGAAGTTTTATGTGAAAATTGTTAAGTTTTAATATTTTCGAAAGTATAACCTTTAATGCAATTTTAATCAATATCTCAGCTTGGTAGTTAGACCCATTCCAGCCCGCACCTTCTTTCACGTCTGTATTCCACGGGTATCCCCGTAACATTTTATACAGAAGGTAAACCTTACATGCTAATGAGAACTGTGGCACGTTCGTGTGTATAGAGCCTACAAACCGTACCGGAAGACTGCTTTAGTACTCCACGAATTCTGTAATAGGTGCTGTCAAGGCTGCTTCGCTCTAACACGTGAAACCGTCACGATGGTGAACATCATCCTGCAGAATGGAGTTCTGTTCGTCATCCAATCAAGTACCTGACATGTTTATAGCAGAACAGGTCTGTTGAACTTGCTGGCTAGAGCATTTCACGGAAAGTCTATACTCGGGATGAATCAACAGTGACAACACTGGGAAATTGAGATGTGCTCTATGTCAATTGGCTTCAGATGTATAGAAGGCTTGTGCTTGGCGCCGCTCAGTGTTATTAATCAAGGGTCAGTTAGTGAATCGTCCGTTATCTATATTTGTTGTCTGATGTCCGGTGTTCATGGGCTGTCTACGGTCCAGTATCTATAGGCTACCGTATGTTGGCTTGTATGGATTATTCAACTGCTAGAGTCAACGGCCTGGTTTCATAGCATAGATGAGTCTCATGAAGGATACGCGTGTATGTTTGATAAGTGAACAGTACGATAACACTTTTGTTAAAATCAGTGAGTGTATGTATGCCAAAGGTGATCTGAATCATGTGCCGGTGGAAGAAACCCTGCAGAAGATATTACAGTGAGTTGGCGCTATCAGTGGTCAAAGCTGCTTGTACGATTACTATAAATGGTAGCTAATCGTAGTGACCGATTTACTATTAACTTATTTCAGCTTTAGATTTGAGTTTTTATATTAATTTATTAGGAGAAAACTTGCCAGGTTTCCTTAATTTTATTTGAAGGGCTGTAGTGGATAAAAATAAGGTACGGCCAAAGTATTACGACACATCCCATGGCATTCAATGTGACGGCGAGTTGATGTATGATCAGTGTTAACGGAGGGGGAAATATTTCCCCAAAATATCTACAAGATTCTGCTCAATTACTCGTCGCACCACCGCAATCATCGCCTGCCATCGTTCAACTAAACGCCTTAACTCTCTGTACTTCTGCTCACTACGTCACATTCTTGAAATAGTGTTTACATTCTTCTAGAGTATTTCATGCTCGCACTATATAAACTCAGGCCACTCCATCCGCAAATTAATCCAGTTTCGACTGCCATGTGGTGTGGAGGGCACCTTGCGTATGTTTACAGGCCATTTACTATATTATTATTATTATTATTATTATTATTATTATTATTATTATTATTATTATTATTATTATTATTATTATCGAATAAATCACAAACGGGAAATATCCCATTGGCGATGGTCACTTACATTAGTATAATGATAAAGTTAACATAATTACCAAAAAACAACAAACAAACATACAAACAAGAGTACAACAAGCAATTCCACAGAAAGAAAATATTGCAATACATAATACTAGTTTATTTCCATCTTCTCCGCCTGGTCTGCACGTCGAGTCAAATGGATGAGCAAGGGCATTTACGCTTGTGATTTTGTGTCGGGACTTAAACCCCTCTGCCTTTAGGCCTTATAACCTTGCCTTTTTAATGTTATTTTTTATGTTTTCATTCCCCACCCTGAAGGGGTGGGGCGGACAACCTAAAGGGTAACGCACTCTATCTGGCCAGGAGATTAGACGGGGTTGGGAAGAATTGAGAGAAGAGGGAGATGGGTAAAAGGCGGTATGAATGAGGTAAGGAGATGAGAATGAAGGATGTGTAGGTTATCTAGTGCGTTATGGACAGATTTACAAATACATGTATAGTAGAGATGCAAAGAAGGGAAAGGTTAAGCAAAGTTGGAAGGGATAAGATGCAGTGCAAGTTAACAAGAGAAGTGAGTATGAGGCTGAGGAGGTGAGAGGTTGGCGACGGTGGCGAAAAGTAACGGGGTGGGTGTGGATAAGGTAGGATATGTGGACTAGGTGGTTGAGGAGGAGGGGCAGCTCGGGGACGGCGACGAGGTGTGGTATGTCGGGGCGAGGTTTGGGGAGGCGTTGGGAAGATGGAGTCTGACTAAGAAGGTCGGATCGTCGACGTTGTGGATGCGAAACGCTCGTCGCACGGGCAGTCCTGCCTGGCGGAGTTCCTGGGCGATGACGTCAGGTGGTATACTTCCACACTGCGAACGACGCAGCTATACAGGATATTACGGTCAGAAGGCGGTGGCGCCGATAGTGGACAAAACATGCTTCTAGGAGTATCAGGAGTAGCAGTTCCCTCGGCAGGTGGCTGATGAGATGTGCTCTGAGGACGTGGTTTATCAGGGCTAAGAGGCATGGGGAGAGAAGACATCACAAGGGGGAAAAGATGGGACATCATTGTGGCGGTAATAGGAGTGTTAGAGGAGTTGTGCGCAGAGGTGATAGTGGTGGTGGTCGTTGTTGTAATTGTAGTAACAGGGGTGGTGTAACTAGAGGACGAAGGTGGGGGTGGTGACGGGGATGGAGGTGGAGGGGTGGCGATGGGCGAAGCGGCTGTAGCAGGTGCGTTGTCCATGAGCTGCGCTAAGACGTTGGGAGGAGTAGATTCCACATGATGAAGGCGATGTTGGATGAGCGCACCATTATCCTTGATGTTGGAGTAGGCATCTACAGAGGCGATATAAAAAAAGTACATCGGGTGATGGTGAGAGGGTCCGTCGTAGAGTCGTGCGGTACTATGAACGCCGAGCGTGTGAAGATCGGTCTGGGGAGGCCGACTTCCTACTTGGTGCCAGCCGATATGTTTTTCTTTTTACGGCCGGTGGAGTGCGGACTAAAGATGTGTCGTCACCCGGCCGAAAAAAGAAGAGAAGTTTTGGAGACGTAGAGATGTGTCCATGTGAGAGATGTGTCGTTAGATCTCCTCTATATGATGTCTGCTGAAACCTTGCCAGGTTTCGAACTCTTTAAGTCATCGAGCAGTAATGGACACACTACGAGTGGGATATCTTTTCTTTTATGATCATGAACTATAATACTGGAGGCTGGCGATGACATGTGCTTGAAAAATTCGAGAATCACTTTCTTCATCTAAACGTATATGATAATTCCGGTACTTTGTGGTTATTCGCTCCATAATTGAGAGTTTACTTTGCAAGTCACTTCCCTCCGATCTCGCACAGGGCTTGTGTCCCCTTCCCTTTTAATTATTAGGGTTCTGTTCTCCCTTAAATTGTTTACTGCCCGTTAGCCCTTGGTAGCTAGACTATTGTAAGGGCAATTAAATTAAGTGTCCAGATTGTTCTCTCATTATGACTGTATATGGCTGAATCAAATTAACGTTACATCACTTGCAGTTGATTTTAACGTTGTTGTCCTTATAATGTAATTTTTAAAACATTTGGTTCCCTTTCCTAATTATATATATTTGTTGGTTCAGAAATACATATCGTTATTTACCCTATTAAATCATTATTTCTTTTCACCCTTGGTGTGATTTCTGTACCTGTTTACAGGTACGGCCAGAGGATTACGACACATCTCAAGTCATTGAATGCGACGGTGGGTTGATGCATTTGCCAGCGTTAACGGAGGGGGTAATAATCCCACAAAATATCTCCAAGATGTTGCTTCCCTAATCCATGGTCTTTATTATTATTATTATTATTATTATTATTATTATTATTATTATTATTGATCTACTCAATCAATATATTTGGTACCAGTACAAGGGCATTTTGAACATTTCATCCCAATATCAATATTGTATATAGAGTTGTATAAAATTAGTTATAACATGGAAATAAAACGTTTTCGGACACACGTCGTGTTTTCTTCTTCTAAGCGTGGGGAACGTGTCATGAAATTCTGGACGTGCCTTATTGTTTCTAGAGTCTGATGAAGTGAATCTCCGTAGAATATGTCATGGTAAATTAAAATATAGCTAGTTTATTCGAAGTTATTGCCGAGGTTTTATTTGGATTGCACAATCTTGATCTAATTCCCACCCGTAGAATCATTTTCAGAGAGTTAAGTACGGCCTATAGCAGGTGGATCAATTCACAGCTTCATGTACGCGTCCTGGGAGAGAAGAGGAAATGGTTAAGGCATACATGAATTTTCGTGAACTCCGGCACCTACATTTTGTACATTTCAAATTATTATTATTATTATTATTATTATTATTATTATTATGGTATTTATTTCAAGTCAAGTAGAATCAGTAAAGTTACAAATGGTAACAGTTACAATAACATTACCAATGACGTCCAATCGCTATTGTTTTTCGTCGCACCGACACAGATAGGTTTCATGGCGACGATGGGATAGGAAAGGCCTACGAGTGGGAAGGAAGCGGCCGCGACCTTAATTAAGGTACAGTCCCAGCATTTGCCTGGTGTGAAAGTGGGAAACCACGGAAAACCATTTTCAGGGCTGCCGACAGTGCGGCTCGAACACACTATCTCCCGGAGTCGAGCTCACAGCTGCGTGGCCCTAACCGCACGGCCAACTCGCCCGGTCATTTATATAACAATATACTGTTAAACCTACTTCGTAATATAAATAACTTATAATAATAGTAATAATAATCATAACAATTCATCAGAGAATGGTTTGGTGCAGCTGTCCACGCCACCTTATCCTGTACTAACCTATTCTTTTCTAGTTACTACTACATCTACTTCAATATTTTTGTAGTATTCTATCGTAACTCTACCCCTACCGTTCTTACCACCTACACTGCCTTAAAAACTAACTGAACAAGTCCTGGGTGTCTTACGATGTCCCGTATCGTTGTATCTTTTCTTGCTGGCCTCTGTTCACAGGGGTCCTGGTTTCGATTCCCGGTAAGGTGGGGAATTTTAACCATTATTGGTTAATTTCCCCGGCGCGGGGACTGGTGTGTGTGTCGTCATCATCATCATTTCATTCTCATCATGACGCGCAGGTGGCTTACGGGCGTCAAATCAAAAGACTTGCATCTGGCGATCCGAAGTCCTCGGACACATCCCGGTACTACACCATTTCATTTCATCTCTTCTTCTTATCAAATTTAGTCAAATTTTTCCCCTCTCACCCATTCGATTCAGTATCTGCTTTTTTATGATTTGATCCACCCATATCAACTTCAGCATTCTTCTGTAATTTCGAATACTCTTACACTCTTACCTTTTTTTCTGAACTAGCTATACAGAGTGTTACGTGTATACCTGCAGATATTTCTTCTAGCAATAGAGAACGATGTGACGAACCACTATATATCAAACTTTTAGTAATCCTCGGAAGTTATTTTCGAGAGCAAAGAGATACGGTGTTTTTAGAATAGGTAGTATGCCTTGTTCTTGTGAATGAATAGCTTCCCTTTGAGAACAGGCGAGTCAGGGGCCATATGTGCCAAACTGGTTTCTGTTTATGTTTACGTGCAAATATACTACCGTAACAGCTGAACGCTACCTATGCAATGCACGAGATGTTACGTAACATACTTGTCAAACTGGTTTTATGTTTAAGATAACTGAGCTACGATAACAGCTGAAGGTGGCTACTGCAGTAGTGTATGCCATGTTACGTTACATTTTCGCCAGACTGGTTTCGTTGTTGTCAGTATTTAGTTTCCGTCTTAGGGGGCTTCAGACAACCCTAGTCATCGGTTTCGGACCCTGGAGATGTACCGAATTCTCAGCGTTAATACTGGTTCATTCCCTGTTACGTCCTTCAGGGGATTGGGATACCTGTGGTCATCAGCCCCGTGGTCTAGTGAGTATGGAAATGACCTGAAGACCTGTATCGGTGCGGGACCTGTACGAGCCTGTGATATAATTATTGGTTGGCATAGGCGCGCCGGGACGTGAAATACAGTACGATCCCCGTTGTGCAATGCGTAAAGGTAGAAGAAAGATGGCAATTCCTTACGCCAACGAAAGCAGTCCTGTGATGCCCAAATGAGTAGCATCGTAATTGAATAATCGAAACACATCGAACGTTTAGTTTCAAAGAAATAATGGACATGTTATACAACTAAATAAATTAAACGTACCTAAATTTCGTGCCCCCTTCCGGGCTGAGTGGCTCAGACAGTTGAGGTGCAGGCCTTTTGACTCCAACTTCACAGGTTCGAACCTGGCCCAGTCCGGTGGTATTTGAAGGTGCTCAAATATTGTACGTCAGCCTCGTGTCGGCAGATTTGCTGGTACATAGAAAGAACTCGTGCGGGACTAAATTCGGGCACCTCAGCGTCTCAGAAAACCATAGAAGTAGTTAGTGGGACGTTAAGCACTTAACGTTATTATTATTATTATTATTATTAGGTCACTAAAAGCTGAAATACGTGGAAAAAAGTAAAATATGCGTGTTTTAAGAGGAAACAAGATGAAATGTATGTCACGTGAGTTGGCATCGGTCGCAGTAGTTACCTACAGATTACTATGCGTAAGACGAGAACCAGGTCAAGCTCGTGGGGATGAGTCAGCTGTAATCTCGTATTGTGTATAAACATCAAACATACACATCAACAAATCTAAGAAACACAAACAAGGTTACACGTTAGAGACATGTAGCTATTTTTTTGCTAGTTGTTTTACGTCGCACCGACACGGATAGGTCTTACGGCGACGACATGTAGCTATTAACCTGAACGCCAGGCCGACGGTCGCTTTCATGAGTACAGATGAGTTATCAAATTATACACAATCCACAAATGTCGAACGTATCCGCCACAACTATATTAAATTTTACTATGATGGTGCTAATGGGTAATAACAAATCGCAGCGGCTATTGGCTTTACGTCGCACCGACACAGATAGGCCTTATGGCGACGATGGGACTGGAAAGGGCTAGGACAGGGAAGGAAGCGGCCGTGGCCTTAATCTAGGTACAGCCCCAGCATTTGCCTGCTGTGAAAACGGGAAACCACGGAAAACCATCTTCTGGGCTGCCGAGAGTGGGGTTCGAACCCACTATCTCCCAAATAATGGATACTGGCCACACTGAAATGAAATGTCGTATGGCTTTTAGTGCCGGGAGTGTCCGAGTACAAGTTCGGCTCGCCAGATGCAGCTCTTTTGATTTGACTCTCGTAGGCGACCTGCGCGTCGTGATGAGGATGAAATGATGATGAAGATGGCACATACACCCAGTTCCCGTGCCAGCAAAATTAACCAATTAAGGTTAAATTCCCGACCCTGCCGGGAATCGAACCCGGGACCCCTGTGACCAAAGGTCAGCACGCTAACCATTTAGCCATGGAGACGGACTTAAGCAACTGCAACTATCGAGCTCGGTAAATCGCAGCAGATTAAGCTACTGCGTGTTAAGATGATGTCGGTAGAATACAGTATACCTGTTAAGACATAAGGCTGCAGTAGAAGAAGAGGAAGAAGAAGGTAACGAGAGCCACATAGTCAATCAGGACAGCCGAACAAAGCGCACATTAGTGACACAGACATAAGAGTGGCGTGGTCGTAGGAACTACAGTCGCATTAGTAACACTCTGTTGTAGAAAAATAATGAACTAACATACAGTACCGGCTCCGTAATTCCAGGTGGACGGTAACAAGACTATCTCGAATAGAACAGTACGGATTTACGAACGTACACGAAAACGCCTGTGAACAAAACATCTACCTATGTTAAACATTACAGTACAACAGTTTCGAAAACAAAAACATACAGATTGCCTTGCACTAAAAGAAATTTTAAACTTTCTTTTGTAAATTAACAAAACACTCTAGGAAACCTACTTAATTAAATGTTAACTTATAGTTCCTATTTCAGTAATGATGAATATAAAACAAATATTTTATTGAATATTTATACGTGATGATGATGATGATGATGATGATGATGATGATGATGATTGCTGTCTTAAAGTCATCGGCCCATATGAACGCAAATTGTCCTCTGTTTTAACTTGTAGTGAATAAGAAACAAAATATAAATTGCTCGAAGCCTTTCCCGATATATTCATGAAAGGTGACCCTTGGTCTGCTCTGTCACACGATACACTAGTAGCATATCATGGTATTCGTGGTATTCATACACTGGCATTATTCAAATACTACTACTGATGCTACTACTACGAAGTAACTCGCGTAATAGTACGGACAATGATTCGCATCACTGACAGCTGTTATTCAGGTAAAAGGTCAGACAGACCGGTTTCATGTAGGGGTGGGGAACCCGTCCAGCCACATCCCCGTCGCTAGGAACAGCAGAAGACCGAACCGGCACGTGACAGGTCTAGTGCTTTTGACGAACTGCTTACGTGGAATATTCTCCCACAGTGCGATTTCAATATCATGGTCTTTTGGGAGTCCACATCGCCGCATGCAGAAACATCCCGTGTTGGCGGGTACGTAAATAAAATTGATTACGTCAACGAAGGAATACATGGGATAGGATTTCCAAGTGAGTAGTATCGGAATTGAAATATCAAAACACATCGAACGTTTTACTTCATACCAGTAAGGGACATGTTATAAACATAAATTAATAAAACGCACCTTCTTTTCGTGGTTCCAATCAAAGAGAACATGTTTAAATGTAAATGAAAGCCTTCTAGCTTACTGCTCATTTTTCAGTGCCTATCAAAATAAACGTTGCCAGGCTGAGTATCTCAGACGGTTCGAGCACTGGTTTCATGAACTCAGCAGGCTCGATCCTGGCTCAGTCCGCTGGTATTTGAAGGTGCTCAAATACAACCGCTTCTGATCGGTAGATTTACAGGCACGTAAAGAATACCTGTGGGCAAAATCCCGACACCACGCGTCTCCATTGGCACGTAAAGATTTATTATTATTATTATTACTATTATTATTATTATTATTATTATTATTACTATTGGGCGAGTTGGCCGTGCGATTAGGAGCGCACAGCTGTCAGCTTGCATCCGTCGAAAAGCCACTAACAATATTATTCTCAAAACTGTGTTAGTCTACTATTACTAACTATTATGAAAATAAAAGTTTATCGCCCCACTCAAACTTCGTAGCTCGTAATCTGTCAGAAAACACTAAAGAAAATAGTGAACTTTTAACAGGTCCGAATTATTATTAATATTATAATTGCAGACATGTCTCCGAAATTACCGAAACATGTACTTACAAATTGTTTTACATCGCACCGACACAAATAGGTCTTACGGCGACGATGGGAGAGAAAAGGGATACAAGTGGGATGGAAACGTTCGAAATCTAATAAAGGTACAGTGCCAGCATTTCCCTGATGTGAAAATGGGAAACAACGGAAAACCATCTTCCCGGCTGCCGACAGTGGAGTTCGAACCCACTATCACCAGAATACAAGCTCACAGCTGCGCGCCCCTAACCGCACGATCAACTTACAATAAGCCCCAATGCCGGTCTGCGTAGCTCGGACGATAGAGCGCTGGTCTTCTGATCCCACTTCGGCAGGTTCGATGGCGGCACAGTTCGGTGGTATTTGAAGGTGCTGAAATACGCCAGTCTTGTCTGTAGATTTACTTGCATTTTAAAAAAGTACTGCGGTACAAAATTCTGGCACTTCAGCGTCTCCGAAAACCGTGAAAATTAGTTAGTGGAACGTAAAGATATTAGTAGTAGTAGTAGTAGTAGTAGTAGTAGCAAGATTATTATTACGGGAGTTTTAATTAAACGGGTGCGTTACATTACGTATCGGCACTTACTGTCCAGTAATTAGCCTTCTGTCCACCTCAGTGGTATAGTGGTTAGTGTGACTAGCTGCCACCCCCGGGGGGCCCGTGTTCCATTCCCAGCTCCACCACGAAATTTGAAAAGTGGTACAAGGGCTGGAACGGGGTCCACTAAGCCTCGGGAGGTCAAATAAGTAGAAGTGGTTCAATTCCCACCTCAGCCATCCTGAAAGTGGTTTCCCGTAGTTTCCCACTTCTCCAGGCAAATGCCGGGATGGTACCTAACTTAAGGCCACGGCCGCTTCCTTCCCTCTTCCTTGTCTATCCCTTCCAATCTCCCCATTCCCCCGCAAGGCCCCTGTTCAGCATAGAAGGTGAGGCCGCCTGGGCGAGGTACTGGTCATTCTCCCCAGTAATATCCCCCGACCCAATGTCTCACGCTCCAGGACACTGCCCTTGAGGCGGTAGAGGTGGGATCCCTCGCTGAGTCCGATGGAAAACCAACCCTGCAGGGTAAACAGATTAGGAAAAATAAGAACGAGCCTTCTATTAGAAATGCCTGGCGGCAATTCCACAGTAGACCGAGCTCGATAGCTGCAGTCGCTTAAGTGCTGCCAGTATCCAGTATTCGGGAGATAGCAGGTTCGAACCCCACTGTCAGTGGCCCTGAAGTTGGTTTTCCGTGGTTTCCCATTTTCACACCAGGCAGATGCTGGGGCTGTACCTTAATTAAGGCCACGGCCGCTTCCTTCCCACTCCTAGCCCTTTACTGTCCCATCGGCGCCATAAGACCTATCTGTTTCGGTGCGACGTAAAGCAACTAGCAAAAAATCCACAGTAGCTATTTTTCCTTCGAGCAATGTTCACGCATGGTTGCAGCTACGGTTTTTGAAATCTGTCTCATTAATAACAATATGACTGAATACTTACAGCCTATTCTTTCAGTGTCCACCGTCCTTTCATTGACCTGAAAAGTTTATGAATAAGCATAGACAACTCGCATTGTCTATTGTCAGAAATTCATCGTAGACTGTCGCAATAACAGCACAGAAATGTTGCGCTCATTTCTCATTTATTAACTATTTCCTTTCATTTTGCCAGCGTGGATCACTGAGTAATGCCATTGACGTCTCATAAATAACACCCAACTGCACAATACTTGATTCGCATGCATGTGCTGGTATGTATCTTCGAGGTTACTGTAAGAATTCTGTGCACATTTCACACAGAGTACCCTAGACCGGTTTTCGAGTACAGCAAGTGGCCTGGCACGTGAGTCATCCTCTCCTACTTGCCAAGCTTTTAGGGGAAGTGCACAACAACATGTGTTGGCCTGCGATAAGAAAGAGGTTCAACAATCCCTATACTCTGCTACTGTACTTCCACTACGCGTGGACAGATGACGTAGCTGGCATATCCTGCTACAGCCGTTCAAAACACATTAGGTCCTGAAATATTTGGCTCAGTTATGGTCAAACTAATACTACAAGGTACGAAGTACATAGCATATATTGTGAGATGTATTTTTCTTTGCCGACTAGCTTAATATATGCACGTATACCCCTAACATTCTGTATATAGTCTGTGTTTCATATCCCTGCAATGCCATGTTCCAGATGAAAGTCTCGGAAAACATCTCTCTAATTCCGATATCAATGTTCGGAGTAAGCAAATTTATTTTCTTAAGAGAGGTCTTCCGTGCTTGTGCTAGTCTGCATCTAATGTCCTCCTCACTTGTGCCATCATTAATTATTCTAGCTCCCAAGTAACAATATTGATCTACTTCCTTTAAAACTTCATTTCCATCTGATATTTCATGTATTATCCGACTTCGTGCGTCTGCACAACCGTTAGTTTTGTTTTGGATTTATTTATTTTCATCTCGTACTCCTCCTCCGCTGTGCCCATAACATTCAGTCATTTCTATAGTTCTGCAGACTCATATGAAATTACAATATCATCGGCAGAGGCATGATTTTCTTTCCTTGGATTTCGATTACCTTGTACAATTCCTCTTTGTCTTTCTTTACCACCTGTTCTATGTAAGCACTGAAAAAGAAAGGAAGAAATTGCAGCTTTCCCTGGCTCCTACCTGTATTGTTGATTAGTTTTCATGTACCTCGATTCTTATAACTGCAGACTCATTTTTGTACAGATTGTAGATAATTCTTCTTTCTCAGTACCTGATGCTGTTCACCATCACACTCTTAAACACCTTGATTCAATCAACATTACCGAATACCTTTTCTTGATCTACGAATGCCATGTACTTGGACGTGTCCTTCTCAACTCGATCCTCTAAGATCAGACATTAAGCCAGGATTGCTTCACATGTCCTCACAGTTCTTTTGAAGCCATAACTTGTTTTTCCATTCTTCGCTACATAGTACGTGTTAAAATGTTTGCAAGTGTGAGACACTAAACTAATGGTGCGGTAGTTTCCATAATAATAATAATAATAATAATAATAATAATAATAATAATAATAATAATAATAATAATAATAATGGGATCGGAGAGACTCGCCAACAGGATCCTCACCTTCCAGGAGAAAAGGAAGACACAAGTCCCATGGGTAAAAGAAGTCCACCGAGATTTAGAAAAATGTGGGATCACGGCAGAAGATATAACAAACAGAAAAATCTTCAGGCAAAGAGTTGCGGAGGTGAAGGACCTAACTGATGAGAAAACGAGGAAGAGTAGAGTATTCTCGGCAGAAGAACGAGCACGAGCAAGCCAGCGGATGAAGGAATACTGGCGAAAGAGGAAGGAGAAAGAACTTGAGAAAGCAATGAAGTTGCGTAATCGTAGCCCATAGATAATAATAGATAATAATAGATAATAGATAATAATAATAGATAATAATAATCATAATAATAATAATCGTGAGGAGCATGCATTACTATTGTTAATCACTAAAAATGTCGAAACAATATATACATACGTCTTCATTATAGACTGTTATGCCTTTCAGCGTTCAGTATGCAAGCCTGTGTGAATTTACTTAACGCCGCCTCAATCCTCTATTTGTAACTATTCCAGTGACCTCGTTTATTTCTCTACCTCTTATCTTTAAATCGTTAGTAACTGAGTCTAGCCATCGTCGTCTTGGTCAACCTCTACTCTTCTTACACTCCTTAACAGAGTCCATTATTGTCCTAGGTAGCCTATCCTCCTCCATTCTTCTCACATGATCCCACCACCGAAGACGGTTTATGCGTACAGCTTGATTCATCGAGTTAATTCCTAACTTAGCTTTTATCTCCTCATTCCGAATACTCTCCTGCCAATGTTCCCACCTATTTTTACCAGAAATCATTCTCGCTACTTTCATGTGTGACGAAATAATATATTAATGTAAAATATTGGCAATGACAATTTTTTTAAATGTGTTGGTTCTCTAACGTTAAGTATTACAATAACATGCAAATGTAAGTTGCACGGTTCGGTGTAATGAAACAGAACAACTGAAGCATGACTACCGAGTATTAAAAGAACTGAACGCTGTTCCCTAACTTTTGAAACCCACTGCAGTTTATATTAATATGTTAGAATAGTGTCTATAGCCCGGAGGCAATTCGACAAACAAGCTTGCTCTCTCTTATACGAGGAGCTTTGCCGAGTTTGATGTCCACATGAGGAAACTTCTAAACAAACACACCAAGTTCTACGGCAGAGGGAAAGACGGCAGAGCATTCCCTGATGAAAGACAGAGTAGTAAAGGAATGAATTAGAGGGTAAGGGAAGACGAAGACAGAGGAGAACTAGCGGAAGTCAAGTCTTTATCGGAAGGAAGCAGAGTCTTGCTGTGAATACCAGGGTGACTAGATTAATATTTTAATATTATCTAGCTTTAAAGAGGTGTGAAAACACGAACACCTCGCAGTACGTACTGAGTTTGTACGTGAACTAACACTTCATCTCAATTATAGTGGGCCTATGACAAAATCGTACATTATAATCTCAGCCTCTTCTTTTTCTCTTTCTTCTACTTGTACTTCTTATTTCGTGTCACCATCTGTGGGATACATTGAATCAATCATTTCTTTGTGCGTTGTCCATTTCTTAGTGCCCAGTATTTCTTCATTCTTTCTGATCTTCGTTTCTTCTCATCTTCCGAGATAACAGATTTGGCTTTTAATATAGATTTGTCTTGGTAATATTTTCGTCTTTAGTTATTACATTAGCCGTTTGATTGAATAGTGAATTTTCTGTAATTTTTAATTCTACTAGGTTTTCTTTAGTTTCTTTAAACCAGTTGGATTTTTTATTGCGGCTATGGAAGAAGTCAAATATTTGTTGGGTTAATCTATTAGAGTTCATTCTGAGAAGATGACCGTAAAATTATTATTTATTTATTTATGTATTTATTTATTTATTTATTTATTTATTTATTTATTTATTTATTTATTTGTGTCTTTATTAAGTTGCGAAGTTAGGGCTCTTGGCCCTCTCTTACACTTAACCACATACATTTTTTTTATTTTCACAGTATTAATCTAACGTATCATTGTAATCAATTACTGTTATTGAGATATGTATGTCAGATAAGGAATTACAATAATACAATTAATGAAGGTTACTACTGATGAAAAATTATAGGATAAATGGAGAGTGGATAATAACAAAAAAAATATCAACTTATAACCTAAAGAATATATCTACAAATAGCTTAAAGAAAAACTTATTCAAATATAAGGCTAAAATAAATTAACTAGTATGTTAAGATCTGAGTGAACTAAAATCAATGTTACTATGTAGTCTATTTCTACGAACAGTCTATAGCCTTAAATGAGAGTAGTAAGAACGTAAATGGGATAGCCTAAGAACTTAAATCTAGTACGTCATTTTTGGTTTCATTCACACGTCATTCACTCTTACATTCATTCGAGTCAACTGTATGCACTCTGGAGGAATTTACGGTAGGCTGTTTTAAATGTCCTAGACGAGCAAGACTTTTAATATCACCCGGGATCGTATTCCATAACCTCGTAGCGGAGACCAGAAATGAATGGCTGTAGGCATTCGTTCGATGCGGTGCTATTTCAAGTAGTGATCCGGAACGAGTGTTAATTTCGTGGAACGAAGAAAGAAGCCTAAAATTGGACGACAGGTAGGTGGGGCTGTTTGAAGAAAGCAACTGATAGACAAGGGTCATTTGGTGCATTTTTCTACGGTCATTTAAACGTAGCCATCCCAACTTTTTGTAGTATGGTGTTATATGAGCATCATGTCGGAGCTGGAAGGCATATCGAATGCAAGAGTTCTGTACACGTTGTAGCTGTGTTGTTTGTTCACAGGTTAGATCAGTCAATAAACTGTCACAGTAGTCAAAGATTGGAAATAAAAGTGTTTGTATGACTTTTAATTTAAGGTCCAGTGGGAGAACATTTTTATGACGCTTCAAAGGATAAATAGATGCGTGTACTTTTCTGCACACATTGTTTATATGCTCATTCCAGGCCAGAGTCTCATTTAAGGTGACCCCGAGGATTTTAACAATCTTGGAGTATGGCACTTCGGTATCATCAATGGTAATTGGAGGAGGATTGTGATTACTATTTAGAGCACATAGTAATTTTTGTGTCCAATTATTATGCTTTGGGCCTTTCGTGGGTTGATGAGTAAGGCGTTGTTCCTGGCATACGTTGTGAGTCGTTGTAGGTCTCTATTCATATGCTGGATCGCTTCGCATATACTATCTACACTGGTATTGTAATATACCTGTAGGTCATCAGCATACAGATGGTATTTACAGTGGACAAGTGGGGATGAAATATCATTGATATGCAGGCTGAACAATAAAGGTCCAAGCACAGATCCTTGAGGCACGACAGATAATCTGATAGCCCATTTGGACGTAACATCGTTTACTGAGACACACTGACGACGATTCGTGAGGTAGGATATAAAGAAATTGAGCGCATTCCGGTCAACGCCAAGGAAGCGCAATTTTGAAAGGAGTAGTTGTATGTTAACTGTATCAAATGCACTACTAAATTCAAGGAGCGTGAGTACCGTCACCTGTCGCTTATCCATAGCAAGCCTGATAAGACCAAGAAAATGCCCCTTTCTCTCGCGCTGTCAGTCAATACTGACTTCAGTGCTCCATCGGACTACCATTTCAATAATCCCACTGGAATATATTTACCTTGTAGTAGGCCTACCCTGTGCTTAAGAGGAGAAAGGAGTCTCTTACGGCTCATAGCGGTTATAAAGCAAGTATATTTATTAAAATTTTCTAATGCATTTTTCTCGCTTGAAATAATATCAGGTCATTTCTCGTATAAAATGCTCCTTGCAACAGAGTTCTTACCAGATTCACATGAGATTTTCTGATCAAGTTTCAATATGTACAGGAATTAAAAGTAGTTCTGCGTTTTGTTATCAGTTGAATACTACCTTCATATTTTCGTCCCAAAAATAGGACCAAACTAGATTTTTTCCTATTATATGAATAATGAAAATGTATATATACAAACGTTTATACTTGAGTGCAAAACCCAGAGTTATTGTTAAGTACATTAGTATTTTAGACAAGTCTCTCAAATTACAACCCCAAAAGAATTAATAATCAGCCACAAGGAGTATTTTCCATGCAAATATAAAAAATTAGTATTATCTGTTAATAAATTTGCAACAAATTATCTAATCGACTCTAAATTTCGTTTGGTGCTCTATCTTATTAGTATATGCCAGTGTTTTAAATTTGGTTGTGATAAATTCCAAATTTCACTGAGCTTTCTTTCAAGCATACACATTTTCATAAATAAAATGCCCACCATGAACGAATCTAGCGAATACAACATAGGCTACGCTTGTGTCCCATGGGAGTGTGATGCTGATTGCTACCGCGGAAGTGCCCCTAGGGCACAGACTCAAGACACCGAATAGTGTGAGCCAGTGTTCTATATCTCGTCGCAAACAACAAGAACCATTATGCCCAACAATAACAACATATTCTCGGTATAATATCACTCGATGATGCACTGTCGCCGGTATTTCATGTACTAAACTCGAGTGTCATTGCGTTGTAAATGTACAGACAGGAAGCAAATCAAAGAGGGCACATTTCAGAAAATGGTGGTATAAAAAACCCGTAAAAGCTTTCAAAAGTCAGCCAGTCACTACTCATCTGTATTTACGTACGGCAGTCGCCCAGTGGCAGAATCCCTATCTATTGTTTTCCTGAACTTTTCTTAAACGATTGCAAAGAAAATGGAAATTTATTGAACATCTCCCTTGGTAACTTATTCCAATCCCTAACTCCTCTTCCTATAAACGAACACTTGCCCGAATTTGTCCTCTGGAATTCCAAATTTATTTTAATATTTTGTTCTTTCCTACTTTTAAAGACACCACTCAAACTTATTCGTCTAGTAGTGCCATTCCACGCCATCTCTCCACCGACAGCTCGGAACATACCACTTAGTCGAGCAGCTCGTTTCCTTTCTCCCAAATCTTCCAGCCCAAACTTCGCAACATTTTTGTAATACTAGTCTTTTGTCCGATATCACCCAGAAAAAATCGAGCTACTTTTCTTTGGATTCTTTCCAGTTCTTGAATCAAGTAATCCTGGTGAGGGTTCCACGCACTGAAACCGTACTCTAGTTGGGGTCTTACCAGAGACTTATATGCCCTCTGTTTTACCTCTTTATTACAACCGTTAAATTTCCTCATAACGATGTGCAGAGATCTGCACCTTTTATTTACAATCACATTCATGTGATTACCCCAATGAAGATCTTACCTTATATTAAGACCTAGGTACTTACAATGGTCCCCAAAAAGTAATTTTCACTCCATCAACGCAATAATTAAAACTGAGAGGACTTTTCCAATTACTGAAACTCACAACCTGATTTGTAACCCCGTTTATCACCTTACCATTGCCTACTGTTCATCTCACAACATTATCGACATCATTTTGCAGTTGCTCACGATCTTGAAACTTATTTGAAAATGAAAACCTACAACCTGTTTTCCAGTCATTGACCGGGTTAGGGATGTAATGAATGAATCGTGTATAGGCTATTAGTACGATGGGGTCGCCACTCCCAAAGTGATTTATTAATGGCTGATAGATGCTATGAAATGATAATGGAGAGTGTTGCTGGAATGAAAGAAGACTAGGAAAACCCGAGTACCCGGAGGAAAACCTGTCTCGCCTCCGCTTTGTCCAGCACAAATCTCACATGGAGTGCCCGGGATTTGAACCACGGTATCCAGCGGTGAGAGGCCGACGCGCTGCCGTCTGAGCCACGGAAATTACTCTATAAAGAATAGCATCATCCGCAAAAAGTCTTAAAACTGATTCCACTTCCTTACTCAGAAAGAAATCATAAAGGTCCGATAATACTGCCTTGAGGAATTCCCTTTTTAATTATTAACACACCATCAAAGAATGTTTTCAAGTCTAACCAAAACGAATTCCAGGACTTTTCAAAATTCCAAATCGTTCAAATTTACCAATTGCGGGCATCATTAGACTTATCAGCAGCGTGTGAATTTCAAGACGGCCGAGCGCCGTAAGGCGACTTCCACTCTACTGGAGCCCCAGTTGAACACATCTACTGCCGAAGTGTATTTGGTACGGGGTTGATGGACCGAACACCAGCATCGACAGAATCTCATAAAATCTCGATTGGATTAAGATCGGGGATCTGGAGGGCCAATCCGTGGTCGCAACTTCACTGGAGTGCTCATCCAACAACCTATGTGCCACCACAGGGCGGTAACTTGGCGGAATTTCCTGCTGAGGCATGGTATCTACATTAGGGTGCTCTAGGGCCGGGAAGGGATGCAGATGGTTCGGAAGAACGTTCATCTTTTAGCACTCCCTGCAGCCGGACAATGGGGCCTAATTGCGACCATGAAAACACCGCCCAGACCAGAACAGAACCACCTCCCGCCTAGAAACAAACTTGTTGACATGCAGGATCCATAGCTTTATGGGACATACGCCACACTCACGCGTCCATCAGCTCGATAACCTGGAACTGGGATTCATCGGACCATACCACATGCCGCCACTGCCCCATGGTCCATTGAAGCCTATGCGGTGCAGTTCCCCCTTTACAGTCCTGGTAGAAAGGGATTCCTGACTCCCAACATTCTACTGGGCACTGATCTGACTCACAATAGCACGTCGAGCACCCAATATGGTTCTGTGGAGGCGACGCGTTGTCCGCTCTTTGAACAACTGTGGTTTGCCGTGCGGCGGTTTACGCGGGTGGTAACATTCTCTCTGCGATATTGAAAATCAACCCTCGATACTGTTGACCTCGCAAACCAGAATTCACGTGTAATCTCTGCAATGCTATGACCTACGCGCCGTGCGCTGATAATCATGCCACGTTCAAAGTCAGTTAACTCAACACTGGTGTGTTTGATCGTTGCCTACGAGATACACAAGGCCGGGAAATACAGCACAGTAGACTCGGCCTCGAGATACTTCCGACAAGCGCCGCTTGAGTTCTCTTTACTGAGCTGTCTCGCCCGCTCACTGCAACACTTTCCAGTACTAAAACCTATAGAAATTCATTATAACTAGCAATTTCCGAAGACACCAAAGAGATGTGAGATAAAAAATACACCAAGAGCAGCTGCATGACTTACTTTCTACAACGTATTTCTTACACTTTAAAACGAAATAAGTAGTTCACGAAAGACAGAGAAGTCTATTAGCGAGTTTGTGACTTCTTCCCGTTTTCTCCAATTCTGCCTCAATGTATCCGATAAACTGATCGAGATTGCGGTAATAAATAATTTTGGGTTTAATCACCATCTTATAAATTATCAGCTTCCTCCACACATCTGATGTTGCGACATTCGTATTGAAGCCGCTGTTTGGAGAGTGATGTTATGCCCGTTTCACCATTAGAAAATCCTATATAATTGTCAGCATCTTCTGATGTGGTACAGTTAGGCAGAGCAAGGATCTCAAATCTGTAGCCGGTAGGTGCTTTCCTATGCCAGAGGACGGAAATTTTTAGCGTAGTTTCTCCGTATTTCACTTTTTCTTCCCGTAAGATTCAATTTGTTGTAACAGGAATAAAGCTCCTAAATGATTATTTTTTATTATTATTATTAAGAAATGCACACAAGTTGTGTACATATGTTGCATAAGTTACATAAGTTTTGGCGATACATTTTACCCCGCATTTTGATTGTACACATTTTAATTAAGCACAATAGTCCTCGTTTTTTACAGGTGGTCATGTGGTAACGATCACAAGGTTGATCGCACAACTCACATATACAATTATTCCCGGGATCGTGAAAACGCTTCTTCTTGCATACTTCGTAGTGGTACCCATGCACAGCTATTGAGGTCACCAGGTGTCGGAGGTCTTGATTCGTGTTGGCTCAAGATCTACTTACCATGGCTTCTGTAGTATAAAAGTCCAGCCAAATTTCTCTTCGTTTCCTTTGTCTTTCAAGGAGCAGTTTCTTCGAGCTGTCGGTAGATGGGAGTCTCATACGCATTTCTTCTATAAGGAACGGTTCTATCGCGAGCTCGTAGACTAGCCTCGACTTTGTGTGTTTCGAAACACCTAGAGCGCCTTTCAAGAATCTTGATTTAACTGCTTCCAAAGTCATTAGATCTTTTAGACTTAATTTATCCCAAATAATATACATTTCGTACGTTGCGATGGAAACTATATTTGCGTTGAATAATGCCATAGCGGTTGTTAATGATAATCTGGATAATTCTTTGATGTCTAAAATTACTTTTGTGGCAGATTCTGCACGGGATTTCACGTGTATTCTGAAAGATCTGGCGGTGGTTTGCAGGGTCACTCCCAGGTATTTGAAGCTGTTGACTGTCACAAGAGGTTTCGGTCCTAGATATACCTTGTCCTCCGCAGCTTCTCGACCTCCATTGCGGAAAGTCATCTGTACAGTTTTTCCGGTGTTAATTTCCATTTTGTTTTTCCGCGCCCACTTCTCAAGTTGGTTCATGGCTCTTTGCCGGTTGTAGGTGGAATTCGATCCAATGACCATGTCGTCCGCATATATGTGGAATTTTATATCTTCCGTCTCTTGTCTAATCATCTGTACAACATCGTATGTGGCGACATTAAAGATTAGGGGGTTTAATGGGTCTCCCTGTAGGACGCCGTTGGTCTGAGTTATTGTTTTCGATGTGGTTATGATGATGTAAGACATGTTTGCAAAATTAATAATTGGTTTGACAGAAGGCAGTTTGGGTTTAGGGAAGGTTATTCCACTGAAGCCCAACTTGTAGGATTCCAGCAAGATATAGCACATATCCTGGATTCAGGAGGTCAGTTGGACTGTATTGCGATTGACTTATCTAAGGCATTTGGAAGGGTAAATCATGGGAAACTACTGGCAAAAATGAGTGCAATTGGACTTGACAAAAGAGTGACTGAATGGGAGGCTCTGTTTCTAGAAAATATAACTCAGAGAATTAGAGTAGGTGAAGCTTTATCTGTCCCTGTAAAAATTAAGAGGGGAATTTCTCAAGGCAGTATTATTGGACCTTTATGTTTTCTTATATATATCAATGATATGTGTATAGAAGTGGAATCAGAGATAAGGCTTTTCGCAGATGATGTTATTCTGTACAGAGTAATAAATAAGTTACAAGATTGTGAGCAACTGCAAAATGACCTCGATAATGTTGTGAGATGGACAGTAGGCAACTGTATGATGATAAATGGGGATAAAAGTCAGGTTGTTAGTTTCACAAATAGGAAAAGTCCTCTCAGTTTTAATTACTGCGTTGATGGGGTGAAAGTTCCCTTTGGGGATCATTGTAAATACCTAGGTATAAATATAAGGAAAGATCTTCATTGGGGTAATCACATAAATATGATTGTAAATGAAGGGTACAGATCTCTGCACATGGTTATGAGAGTTTTTAGGGGTTGTAGTAAGGATGTAAAGGAGAGAGCATATTTGTCTCTGGTGAGACCTCAACTTGAGTATGGTGCCAGTGTATGGGACCCTTACCAGGATTACTTGATTCAGGAACTGGAAAAAATCCAAAGAAAAGCAGCTCGATTTGATCTGGGCGATTTCCGACAAAAGAGTAGCGTTACAAAAATGTTGCAAAGTTTGGGCTGGGAAGACTTGGTAAAAGGAGACGAGCTGCTCGATTAAGTGGTATGTTCCGAGCTGTCAGTGGAGAGATGGTGTGGGAGGACATCAGTAGACGAATAAGTTTGGATGGTGTCTTTAAAAGTAGGAAAGATCACAATATGAAGATATAGTTGGAATTCAAGGGGACAAATTGGGGCGAATATTCGTTTATAGGAAGGGGAGCTAGGAATTGGAATAACTTACTAAGGGAGATGTTCAATAATATTTCCAATTTCTCTTCAATCATTTAAGAAAAGGCTAGGAAAACAACAGATAGGGAATCTGCCACCTAAGCGACTGCCCTAAATGCAGATCAGTAGCGACTGAGGATTGAGGTTACGACTTCTGTGATCGGAATGAAATTGGCTGTCATCATGTTATGGATCAGTACAGTGAGCTTATTATTTCCTGTTATTGTTTCCAGCTTCGAGATTAGGATACGTCTGTTTACTGTATCGAAAGCTTTGGTGTAATCTACGAAGACTACATGGAATTTTCCTTGGGGATGCCTTAATATATCTTCCATATCATCAGTTAAGTTGTTAATGGCGTGGAGAGTGCTCCTGCCATTTCGGAAACCGAATTGTTCTTCCGGAATCCTGTGTTCTACTTCCTTGGAAATTCGCTTTGTGATAATGCTTGTGAGTATCTTCAATACGCGTTTTTACAGGGCAATTCCCCTGTAAGAGTTCGGGTCCAACTGATTGATTGTTTGTACCATTATTTCAATTTGATTGATTTTTGGTCAAGTTCAAATACCTTAAATCATTTTTCTGATTTCATTACCGTATCCTACTTCTCAATATTGTGCCCTTTTAAAGGCAACAACTGCGGTGATCTCTTCTTTCTTCTGTGCGCCGGCTGCTCCTGTAATAAATGACATGTAAAATTATACTCACCGCTGCATGTAGACTCTTCTTTCTCAGACGTGCCCGTCCGTTATCCCCGGAGAGGCCACCCGATGATTGAGGAGTGAGGGAATGAAAAGAAGGGGTAAACTAACTAAAATGACGGTACCCAAGACTGAATTAAAATTAAAATAAAAGACTAATTTATTAAAATAAAAAGCAAAGTGCGAAAATGAAGGTAAACTGAACTAGTGAAAAATGTAAACAAATGAAATAACAGTGACTAAATAAAATATTAAAGAGTAAGGATCTACCTTACAAAGCAAATCATAAACTGCCTAAATAAACTGACTGAAAGTCAAAACACCTTCATTAAAAATATACCAGACTATCTTGACACTGTCTCCAAGTTAATAAAAAAATGACTCAGTTTAATAAACTCTGGTCAGAAAGACCACCTTCTTGAAATATAAATTATATTACGGAGAAACATGTCTCCCAAAATAAATTTAAAATAGATGACTCACAATAAAGTAAATTAAATTCTGTTATGCCATCAAACCACTGACTTATAGGAGTTATTAAATGTTTAACACCTGATGCTCATTTGGTAAAATACCCAAATTTAAATAATCATGGACTGCACTAAGCAAGCGTATCACTTAAGGAATAATTCGAAGAACACAGAACAACCATGAACATCACACTTCATTTCCTACATAACTGTTGTCTTATTCAACACCTCATGATTAAACAAAATAAATTATTGAAACATCACTCTGAGCGTATCCAACCACTCATCTAAATTTTAAACTTCATTTGCATGTCTGTGATAGACTGGACTTCTTAAGATAAACAGAAATTTAGGCCAAATGCCTGATGTTAACATTATCAAATGATAGCGATCCTTGTACATTAAAATTTCTATAGAATTTTGCCGCTGACTGCGTTTCATTATTAATTCATATTCGTGGTATCACCACTAGATGGAGGCAGATATCCTCTTATTTACCATTCATTGCGGCGGTTTTACACAATTGGTTTATTTAAAGATCGCTTCATTTCAAAATAAAAATGTAGTGGATTTTAAAAGAAAGTTTGGTAATTACTTGGATGCCTGGTATGAGCATACCACTACTATTTCGACTGTGACATAATCGATGATCCAATAAACCTAACATCTAAATGGTATTTACATCATTACGTTAATTAACGGAGAAAACACTGCTCCGACACAAAAAATACAGAGATAAAAAAAAACTAGCCTAGCTACACTTATCTATTTACAACAAATCAAATATAAATAATTCACATACGCCTGCGTCCTACAAATAAACGGTAAAAGATACAAACAGAAAAGAAAACAAATAAGCAAAACTGGATCCCACCATCGCGGCCTACTGGAAATTAAAAGGATAGAAATGCGCAAAACAAACTCGGAGTCACCAGAAAAATATACCCCGCTGCGAGTAGCAAAATGAAATATTGCGAATTTGACGGCAATCTCAAATTTCAGACGATAAATGTCTGGACATGATATTATTTAACCTTGATGGACAAATTACTGTTACTTCACGTCATCCGTGACTCTACATAAATATTCAAAACACATTGACTTGTCACTCTGTTCACATTGTACACTGGGTAGCATTATTATCGAGCATCTACTTTCCCTGGAATTAATTAGACAAATACAGGCTCCTGCCTGTAGTATCATAACCCATGTCGTAACACATTTAACACACGTGGTTAAACTCTTCATTTCACAATTCTATTTTCTCATTAATTCTCGACGTCATTATTATTCATTATTCTCACAATACAACCTCGCTCGTATCCGGCGGGCAAATATCCGTCGTGCACATAACGGCTTCTTACAAAAATTCAAGACATGGTCCCAATATCATATTTCCATCATCAACGTAGATCATCAGGGATATTAATCATCTAGCTCGATCTCTCGATCATTCACTGTTAACACATCACAGAGCTGACTCATCAATGGCACTCACCGTTTCTATCAAAACAAAGAATGACGAGATTGCCTCTCAAAACACAAATGTAGAAATAAAATATTCGCGTCTACCAAAAATCGTCGCAAAATACGCGGGATAAGTACAATCAAAACCGGACATCAGAAGGATGATTCCGCAACATAAAACAAACTGAAATGCGCAAAAAATAGCAAAATAAACATTGAAAACATCGCGACGGCGTCTATAAGATCAAAACTCCAACAAAATCGACTCAAAACCAACGATCTAAAATCACGATGAAAAATAACAATAAACTGACATTACACTCGTAGATCAAAATATCAAAGCTGCCTAACTGTCAAAGTGACATACTACAAAAATCAACCATAAAACACGCAAACAAACATCTCCTTAAACAAAGTGCACAAAAATAAGCCTATCTGAAAGTGCAACATAAACATTATTATTATTATTATTATTATTATTATTATTATTATTATTATTATTATTATTATTATAATTATTATTATTATTATTGGCAGTATTATAAAACTGTGAATTATTTACAACCCTACCTAGTACTCTAAACTAGATTGATCATCGATTTTGCCACGGTCCTACATATTTATTTACATTATAATGATGCTCATACCTGTGATGGTGGAGGCAGGTCGGTTCACCCACCGGCCTCTGTCATGGTTGAAATTAGAATTCCATCTTCAAGCTGATGTGGTATTCCAGATTTTTTTTACACACGCAAATTTGACACATTCTTGCCATGCCGTGACACACGTTTATATTAGCATAAAACACTCGTATTTCTCTCACTCCAGTGAAAGTTAGAACATGCCACTGCAGACTCCTGCCTGTTGTAGAAGGATGGTCGCCTCGCTGTCTACCTGCAAAAACACCTGGTGGCCTGCTCGCCGATCCCTCAGCTCTGTTTACACTACAGCTTACAGTACATTAACCCTACTGTCTCCTCAAGGTTGACTATTGCGGTCTCCATTGAAGAAAGTCAATCACCTTCCTGTCTGTCTTTACTGGTTTCTCCCCGTAAACATCTCGCTTGCCAAACAGTTTGTAGAATGGTAGAAACAAGCTAAATACAATTTATGTTGTGGAGAAAATTTTATACTGATCTCACATGTAACACTCCCCGCTGGTTAGAAATGTTTTTATGTGAATATGCTGAAAACATGGACTTGTTTCCCTCGACTAGTAATGTGAGTTCATTTGAGTTGAAAGTGTAATTCTTGCCCACTCTCCCTGAATTTACAGTAAAAGTCTGTGAAAATGTTCATTCTTCTGCAATGCTATTCTCCCAAGTAAATAATACAAGGCTTTCTAAAAATGCCTACAAGTCTCTAATCGCTTTCTTACCAGCCAAAATAAAGCTGACTAAATGCATTAGCTGACACACTCTGTCACTTTGTCACGTAAATTCACTGAGAATACTGAAGTAACACTAAAAGTACTCAAGACAATAACTGAGAACTTAGAACTCTGAAGACTGAGAATGACTCAAAACACTGAGCACTGCAAAAACACTGAGAATTCAGAAACGACTAAGAACGACTGACAATTCACAACGACTGACTGAGAACTCAAAAACACTGAGAGCTCGACCCTGTGGTCGCTGGGTTTTGTAGAAACTCCTCCCACCACCTGGAAAATAGTTCCGTGGAAGGGATGTGGCGTATTAATCTAGTCCTCGGGAGCGCTTTCTCGTACATCCGTAGGTTATGGTTTTCAAAATTTTTATGCAAAACTTCCTAAATTTTGTCCGACTCACATGTGATATTGCGCCGCGGGAAATGATCATAGGATAATCCACACGACTGCGCGCGTCACTGGTGTTATTTTCTTCCGGTGGATGGCCTCATCCTGCCATGACAGCTCCTTCTTCTAGATCCTATTACTCCTCCGTGTGCAGTTGAATTTTAATGATTAGGCACTAATTATCCACAGATTGGTACTGATAATTCACCAAATATTACAAAGAAGTCAGGACACTGTTTTTCACTACCACATCGGGCTTCAGATCGCGAGAAACTGACTGTAGTTTTCCCGGTATGACGGCTCATTCAAATTTAGAATTTTCTGATTGGCTGTGACTTTCGCGCCCTTCCAAACGTGGGTGCATCCGCTTCCTCCAAGAATTGGCGGTTATAGTCGTTGGTTCCCTATTGTCCTAGCAAAGTAGGTCAGGCTTCAACGCGTGCTTTTCTCGTGAGAACGGACAGCAAGTCGCCGCTCCCAGGCGGTGTCATAAAATTTATTGGAAAGGACCCTAAGGATGGTTTACAATTTTGGTCGTGCCTAGAGAAGAGTTTCATGGATTCTCTCGCCGCCTGACTGGCGCCAGAAAGTTCCTTTGTGACTGCTAGTTTCCCAGCCTCACTGTGGTATCTCATATGTGAAATATACAATTTAATTGTGAATTAAATTAGGCCAAATTCGCTTATGGGTGCAATATAAAGACTGTTTTCTGTGATCGGGCATTTGAAATCTCATCAATATATATTTAGATTTAACATAGGTACTCGTAGCCTTTCCTTGACATATAAACGAGACTTCTAGGTACTCTTTTTCTTGCGGGTGACATAGATCAGTTATGCTGAAGATATGGTATGTTCATCGTTATCTGAATCAGAAATTTTAGTAAATTTTTATGGCAATACGTCATTTCTTGGAGCTAGAGCCTTCCTTGCGTTTGACATTTTCTGTTGTGAACAGGATATACACTAAAAAATGGAACTTCGATGGGGAGAATTCGCTTGATTGATATACTTACATTGAAATCTGATGTATTAAAATGCAAGCTACATACTCGTGCCTCGAAATAGCTTTCCTGAATTTCTCTCTTCAACCGCACTTCGAACGAAAATTATGGAACGCCACATTTTCTTGCTTTTTAGCGGTATCCGAATTGTATAGTGGTACAGAACAGTGCACTATGACTTTCAACCTCACGGGCAGTCCGCAACAGAGACAACGCGCACAATAAATTGCATAAAATCAACACAATATCACAATTACTCCGTACATCACATTGTTTAAGTCCGCCAAGAGCAGAACAGAAACGTGACATCTAGCGGCCAAACCGTGAACAAGGTTGGACCGTCTTTTCAGCGGCAAATTAGTAGCTATGTCCCGGCCTTGTATATCTCGTAGGCAACAGTCTGACAAAGTGTCCAGGTACGCCGCAGCTAGCCGCAATGCTCAGGAGTAGTATACGGTACATTTTCTAACGGGACACACCTTCCTGTGACCTTTGGCCACTCAGTGTATTTTTGTTGCTGTTGTTGTTGTTGTTGTTGTTATTGTTGTTGTTAAGAAGCCAGATATTCTTTCCAGTATCGACTTAGTTCGTGTAATTTAATGTAGCGTTTCCGTCCGTCGAACACGTTAGTTCATAGCGTAAACACTACAACATACCTGTAAAAAGAAAATACACTATTAAACAAGAATTAAAGAATTATGTTCTGAGAATAAGAATGTACAGAGAACTATTTCCTAGGTAAGGAAATAAAGTACACTAATTCTGGAAATCGAAGTGTCAGGCGGTTCATACCATTATTGTGATATTGCATTCTTTGTGTTCGATAGACACAATTAAATAATCCTATTTGTTTTAGGTTTAACTAACTCTTTTTGTGGAGTCTCCGGGGTGGCAGAATTGTTCCTGCAGGAGTTATTTTACGTGCCAGTAAATGTGCCGATACGAGGCTGATACATAAGAGGAGATCAAAAAGTTTCCGTTCGACGGCCGTACAGTCCTAAATAGGGATGCCAATTAGGCAAATTCGCCGTTTTCTCTCAGGGACTCATTCGACTGACGTATAAGGTTGAAGATCCCAATGTGGTAAAACACAGTGCTGCACATCCTCGTCCAACAGGAAGCGGCCACCCTTCAAGGCCTTTTTGAGGGGATCGAAGACGTGATAATCGCCTGTTGAGAGATCAACACTATAGGCCTCACCCACACCCCGCTTGTTGTTGTCCGTAATGGGTGAGACTGGTCTCCCAGATCTATCAACGTCTTATGTCGAAACGCGACCGGGCACGGAATTTGGTGCACCATTCCACAACGGTGGTTTTCGACAGACATACTGCCCCATTCTCCGATGGATGTCCACCGGTGTTAGTCCTTCGGCAGCCAAGAGAAAAATAACAGCCCGTTGTTCCTCTTTGTACGCATTTGGTAATAACCTCGCTATAGTTCACGTGGGCGGATTTAACGCACGCACCTCGGTACGACACGACTACAACACTAATCCCTTTGCCTACATGTCCGTACTTATTTACCCGCATCGGCGTCGCGTGTACGTTGCATGTCCGCTGCAGCAATGCCCTCAAACAGAAATATTTTGATCACGCCTTATACTCGAGCACTTTCAAATACTTCCGAACTGAACAAGAATCGATCCTGTCAAATTAATCGCAGTGCTCTTAAGTCATATTTTCTAAGACCAGCTCAAACACACACAGACTACATATTGTTTCAACAACACCTAACACCCAGCATGCTACGTGTAGCCTTCCCAGTCAAAACTTGTGGTCGTCCCCATGTCACAGCCATGTTAGACTAACTTTTAACTCAGCAGGAAGCTTTTCTCTAGAACTTTTCCTCGATCTATAATTTTCGTGGGCTTCAACCACATCCTTAAGTTGAAATCAATTTTTAACATCGAACTCTGAGAATGTGTCTGTCTGTTAGGTCATCAGCCCAGAGGCTGGTTGGATCCTCAAATAGCACCACCAAAGGTTATGCAGTTATAAGGAAACCCCAAAAACCAATGGCAGCACCAAAATGAGGCGTACTAGGCAAGATGAGGAGTGAGGTAGTTTGCCATTGCTTTCCTCACTGGGTCAGAAAGTACTATTGCAACACGACTGACCTTATGAGCAGCACCTTTCATAACACTCAGATACACTAGCCGTGCTCTGAATGTCATTACTCAGCACTACCCATACCCCAGCAGCTTCCATATTGTCGCAGCCATGGATGTTGACTGGGACTTGGGTGGAAGCTACACTTTACTCTGGCCTGTGCCAAGAGATGGATGCAAAAGTACTGTATCCATCAAGAAATGACAGCAGAATGTATTGAGGAAAATTTTTAGAGATGGGTAAGTAATCTACACTAATAACTGAAATCGAAGTTTGGCGTGGTTCATTACGGTATTGTAAAACCCATTTATCGATATTTCTTAAAATTCAGTATTACTTAAACGTGTAACCAAGTGCAAATATACTGACAGACGTTATTAAATTCTTTAGCGTAGCAATTTCATAGCCGATTAAAAATAGTTACACAATTGTTATTTAGTTTATCAATTGAAAGTGCGATTAATTTATCAAGTGTGTAGCCAAAGAAAAGAGAACTGGTTTTCTATCGCGTAGTATAGCAACACAACACACGCGTGAATTCTTACTCTCCTGTATATGAGATACAATACCATACGACGTTCAGTTCACCTGTGACCTATGACGTTCCACATCAACAGGCCAGTGAAGTTCACGAGTTGGCCTTTCCCTTCGCAATGTCAGATAGATCCTCTCTGTAGATGCGACAGATGTATTATTAATATCACGATGGGATGCGAGTATGTATTGCGCTGATAGCTAGTAGCTAGTTTGGGGAAATTGGATGGGACAAAACCTTAAATATTCAAGTAATTCCTATTTTGAAGTTATTACGGTGTTATTGACTAGTTTCATTTTGATCAGGAAATGAAAAATACTTCATTCATGAGTAATATTCATAAAAAGGATAACAGGAAACAAATAACAAGCTTTCTTTTCTTAATTTATCCATTTCATTGAATGGATATCAACAGAATTCTAATTTCTTCTAATTGACAAATTTCTAGATTTTTTAATTTTGTTAAATGAAACGTTTTAATGATATTAATAATAACGGAGAGAAAAAATTATTGAAAAATGTATTTTTGCTACAAGACACCAGAGGCAGGGCTTACCAAATCCTTCATAACTAATTATAATATTTGTTGACTCTTTATGTACTGTAAATGTGTTATCGGACAATCTCTATAAAATCAGCGACAGTATTTTTCCTTAGCCTGAACAGTACATTTGCCACGAATCAATAAATTGTTCCCCTCGCACCTGTCAGTCACCACTGGTCTGCATTTAGGACTGTCGGCGAGGTGGCAGATGCCCTATTAGTTGTTTACCTAGTATTTTCTTAAATAAATGCAAAGGATTTGGATATTTATTGAACATCCTACTTTGCAAATTAATCCAATCTCTATTTACTCTCCCTATAAAACGAATATTTGCCCCTATTTGTCTTCTTTAATTCCAACTTTACCGTCATGGTGATTTTTCCCACTTTTAGAAACGCCACGCAAACTTTTTCGTCTACTAATGTCATTCCACTCCAACTCTCCTCTGAGATCCCGGAACACGCCACTTAGTTGAGTAGCTCGTCTCCTTACTCCCAAATCTTCCTAGCCAAACTTTGCAGCATTTTTGTGACGCTACTCCTTTGTGAGGAATCACACAGAACAAATCGAGCTGATATTCTGTGGATTTTTTTCCAGTTCTCGTATGTATTAATCCTGGTGAGAGACCCACTCAGTGGTACCATACTCTAGTTGGTTTATGTCTTACCAGATAATTATATGCCCCCTCCTTTACATCCTTACTACAGCACCTAAATACCCTCATAACAATGTCCAGAAACCTGTACCCCTTATTTATAGTCCCGGTTATATGATTACCCCAATGAAGGTCTTTCCTTATATTAACACCTAGGTACTTACAGTGATCCTCATAAGGAACTTTCACTCCATCAACGCAGTATTTAAAACTGAGAGAACTTTTCCTACTTGTGAAACTCACTACCTGACATTTAAAACCGTTTTCCATCCTACCAATGCCTGCTGCTCATGTCACAACATTGTCGACGTCTTTTCGCAGTTGCTCACCATCTTTTCGTTTATTTATTACTCCACACAGTATAAGATCACCCACAAATAGCCTTATCATGATTCCAGTTTCAATAATGGGCACGTGGAAGAATGAAGCAGCACTGACATTTTAAAGCCCGAAGAAGGTTAAAGTTGAAATGAAGTGGTCTCTAACTGGCCTTAACGAAATGAATTATTATTATTATTATTATTATTAATGGATAAAACCGTCCGTTTCTGCTCTTTTCATAAAACACTTGCATCTTAATAAATGACATCATAGGCTCGTCACAAATTGTACAATTTAACTACCGAAAAATTATAACGTAAGTAAAAGTTGTTTCAGTGTAATAATATTATTTTGAAAATTATTTTTAAAATTCGTCATATTCCAATCTTGCATTAATAATGAGAATTTGGCTGAGTCTACCCTCATTACCCTTGCCTTCATAGCACTTTTATATGGATTATAAATCGCTCAGTTATTTCCGACATGAAGTTTCATAATTGACCGCTTTGTGAATTACAATTGGGCGTTTGACATGAAGAACATATTCCCAAACCGACGTGATTGAAGGGTTTGCGTCTTTCCCTTCAGATCTGTATTAAATCAACCTACATTGTTCCTGTCTGATTTTATCTCAGCTCACTCTCCCAAATGGCTGTGCGTCAGTCTGTCCATTCGTCCATCAAACTCTCTCACGTCGAATTAACAGCTAGTAAGCAAACAGGAAGCGAGAGTGACGTACTAGTAGCTCTAACAGCACGTCGCTATATCGATGTTTTAGTCTTCTGAGGGTGTTACATCGGGGAATACCGAGCCGTGTTTTACATAACATAACCCTGCATACCCTTCCAGAACCCGTACACATGCAGTCTGTGTGTAGATCTGGAACATAATTCCTTCTGGCTTCGTATTTCCCGCTAGACAGTTCAAACATGTACCACGAGTTTGTGTGGGGTATTCTCCCTCTTACTACCGGTCAATATTCCAATAATTACGAAATAGCTCCAGAATTTGGTTCTTCTCCTTCTGTTCTTCTTCTTCTATTATTATTATTATTATTATTATTATTATTATTATTATTATTATTATTACTAATCTAGGGGCTTTACGTCGCACCGACACGATAGGTCTTATGGCGACGACAGGATATGAAAGGCCTAGGAGTTGGAAGGAAGCGGCCGTGGCCTTAATTAAGGTACAGCCCCAGCATTTGCCTGGTGTGAAAATGGGGAAACCACGGAAAACCATCTTCAGGGCTGCCGATAGTAGGATTAAAACCTACTATCTCCCGGATGCAAGCTCACAGCCGCGCGCATCTACGTGCACGGCCAACTCGCCCGGTATTATTATTATTATTATTATTATTATTATTATTATCATACCAGGTACTCCTCACGTTCAACATGATTGTGGCGAATGTTGTGCGATATTTTGCTAGATGGAAAAGTCCTTCAACAATGTGAATTCCAGTCCATTCTTTTGATGATTCCAAGCTTCCTCCCGACACCTCTTTGCCACTGTAGTTTCCCTTGTACAATCAGTTGAAAGATCAGGTAACGGTCATTTCTGAGGAAGTGGCCAAGGTAAGAAACCTCCCGGCGCTTTGCGGTTAGAATGAATTCCCGACTTCCCCTTGCCCTTCTGAGTATTGCTTGGTTCGTTAGTCAAGCATCCCACAAAATCTTTACCCTTGCTCTTCGGTGGGCCCACATTTCAAAGGCTTTCAAGCGTTTAACCCTAGAACTGCTGCAGGTTGTTCTGTCCAATGCTGCAGTTATTTTTCTTAACATACACCATGAAAATAAAATCATGCCTGTAATCACATATTAATCCTAACAAATCCATATTATATACCAATAGAAAGCTAAAAGACTGATCTAAATGAAGATAATACAAATAACGAAAAATATTGCCACGATTTCTAACTATTGCAAAATGCAATTCAATTTTTTTGACAAAGGAAACTGTTGAAAAATTTTGTGCAAATAAAGGAATTTGTGATAGGTAATTTATTTCTCAAACATGATATTCTGAAATGAACAAGTATTTTCTTACGTATTCCTCCAAAGTTATTCACTTTTCATTTCGTTTACAAAATAAAACTCAAATTTTCATCAAAGCAAATTTTCACGAATTTTGAACCTACAGATTATTTTAGTTTTCTTAGGTGAATTTCTTCTTTCCTGTGTTGTGATCAAATTCCTTCTAACAATCTACAAAAATATCAACAGTTTACACTTATACCTTCGCTGGTTTCTTCAAATATTGGCGTACTGCCAATAATAACATAACCTGCACCGACTTGAACATCATTGGGGTCATCGGAAATTCCCATTACTTCCGAGGCACCTTGTACTTCGCTGACACTTTCACTATTTTCAGGAATAATTTTCTTGTCGGAATTAAGACAATAACCATTGTCACCATCAGTATTGTCACTAAGATCTTCGAAAATCAAGCGCTTGATTTCTGAATCGTCAACAAAGCGGGCTGCCATTTGATTCTAAGATCATGTGAAAGTACTTTCACTTCTACAGCTAAATAAACTTGTCCAGACCGATGTTTGCGTTTCAAAAACTTCGAATATTGAAGATAAATGTATAAGTATTCAGCTGGTATATATATTATTTCCATCTGGTGTTCAATTATAAACCTACGGCGGAAGAAAGACACCGTTTCTCAGAGAGACGATCGCACTTGACGAAACAGTGCACCGTCTTCCAGAAAGACGGTCCGCAGTTCTAGGGTTAACTGATATGCTCTTGAGTGTCCATGTTTCCACGCCATATAGTATACTGCACATGACCATCCTTTGTCTAAGTTATGAAGTGTTAAATAGTAGTAATAATAATAATCGTATGCGAGTTGACTGTGTGGTTAGGGACGCGCAACTGTGATTACGCATTCGGAAAACAGTGGGTTTAAACCCTACTGTCAGCCTTGAAGATAGTTTTCCGGGGCTTCTCGTATTCACACCAGAAAAATGCTGGGGCTGTACCTGTACCATGGCCGCTTTCTTCCCTACTACTGAACTACGACTTAATGTTTTCATTCCTCCTGTGAAGGGGCAGGCGAGCCTCTTAGACGGTGACGCCGTCCCTCAGGCCAGGAGATTTGTTAGGGCAAAAAGGAGATGTGCAGAGAATGTGAGAGGGTTGGCGGCCGTGGCCTATACTATGAACTGTCTCGGTATTCACCTTAGTGTAGGAGAATGGCAAACCGCGGAAAACCATTCTCAGGACAGCGGGCGGTGGGGACCAACCCCTCTCCGGCTCTCGAATGCAGAAGCGTAGAGTCACGGCAGAGGCGTGGTCACCCCTCCTCTTCTTAGTTGATCGGTCGGAGTGCAGGGCTGCCGGGCCTGCCGAAGCCCACTCTTCAAACGCCGACCTCCGCTTCCTTCCCACCCTAGCTCTTTTCTATCCCATCGTCGCCATAACTCATATCTGTGTCGCGCTACGACGTAACGCGACCTGTGTAAAATAAATAAATAAATAAATAAATAAATAAATAAATAAATAAATAAATAAATAAATAAATAAATAAATAAATAAATAAATAAATAAATAAATAAATAAATAAATCCGCCTCTGTGGGAGAGTATTTAGCATGAATAGCTGCCACTGTCGGAGGTCCGGGTTCAATTCCCGGCTCTGCCACGAAATTTGAAAAGTGGTACGAGGGCTGGAACGGGGTTCCCACTTCAGCCATCCTGGATGTGGTTTTCCGTGATTTCCCACTTCTCCTCTAGACAAATGCCGGGATGGTACCTAACTTAAGGCCACGGGCGCTTCGTTCCTTCTCCTTTGTCTATCCCATCGAGTCTTCCCATCCCCCGCAAGGCCCCTGTTCACCATAGCAGGTGAGGCCGCCTGGGCGAGGTATTGGTCATCCTCCCCAGTAGTATCCCCGATCCAGAGTCTGAAGCTCCAGGACACTGACCTTGAGGCGGTAGAGGTGGGATCCCTCGCTGAGTCCGAGGGGAAAACCGAACCAGGAGGGTAAACAGATAAAGAAGAAGAAAATGAAAAGTAGAAGAAGAAGAAGAATATGAAGATGATATGATGATGATGATGCTTGTTGTTTTAAGGGGCCTAACATCGAAGGTCATCGGCCCCGAATGGTACGAAATGAAAGAACAAAAATTACAAAGGCATCCACTGACCAAAATGAAAATAAAAATTGTCATGAAGAATGAATGGATGGACAGGAACCCAACAAAACACAAAACAAACAAACAAAAACCAGTGGATCGGATTCAATAGAGAACGAAAATAACATTATTACCGACCAAGGAACCACTTATAAAGCACAATGATGCTTGGTGTCTAAAGGGGGTACAAAATCCACGTCTAAGGCCCCACAGAATGGTACATGTCGCAAGTAAAATAGAACCATGGTATGTGTCATGTTGGGGTATTAATCAGAAGTAACGAAGACTCACGGTGTTCCACACAAGATGGTACTACTCACAAGTATTGTACTTCGTACAGGTAACGCAGACCTATGGTGTTTCGCACACAATGGCGCCACTCATAGCCAACGCAAACCGATGAGTTTCCTCACCTAGGGTACTAGTCACGGGAGCCGATCCCAAGGGCCGGGTGGTGTTCCACACATAGTGAGTACTAATCACAGGCAACGCAGACCCACGGTGTCGCTCATATAGTGGTACAACTCACAGGCTACGCCCAGACCCGCGGTGTTGCCCACATGGGTACAACGCACGGGTACTGGAATCCACCCGGCCAGGCTTTTTACTGCAACGAATCACAAACATATTTCGTACCATGTTAGTGATACTACTCGCAAGTACATGCAACCCATGGTGTTCCCCGCATGATGGTACGAATCAAGAGTAGTTTCGCGGTTCTAATTCATTCATCCCTTGGTCGCCCATTTTAGTCGCCTCGCACGACAGGCAGGGGATACCGTTGGTGTATTATTCTCCAGCCTCTCCCACCCACAGGGGAGGTGTGTTTGGTCCGCGAGAGGTATTTTATTTCCCTCAAGTCCGCCGGCAAGCCGGTTAGGACCCCCCTATCCGCCACCTGGGACGCGCCACGTGGGAGTATCACCCCTCCCCCTGCTAAATAAATAAATAAATAAATAAATAAATAAATAAATAAATAAATAAATAAATAAATAAATAAATAAATAAATAAATAAATAAATAAATAAATAAATAAGTCTTATGGCATCAGCTACTGCGTGGATGTGTATTTTTAATTTGATGCCATCTGGCTGCCTCCTCGTCAAATTCGATGTTCTGTTTTACTCCAGGCCTACTAGGCGGCAGAGTAAACCGTGTATGACTCAGTTTTAATTAATTTTATCGGGTGAATACCAAATGTGTCACCAGAGGTCATTTAAATTCCGACATCTTGCGACACGTAGTGTCGAATGGACTTTTATTCCACCCTTCAGAAATCCGACTACCTCTGCAGGGTTTGAACCAAATACCGTAGGATATGGAGACCGACACTTTTTCACTGATGTATAACATTCACTATCATACACTGGAAACGGTTTGAAAATTTTTCTAGTAGTTCCTGTACAGTAATTTATCATTTAATTGTTAAAAACCTCCATGATTAGAGAGAATTTGACCCTTTAAAAACATGCAAACTGGTCATGAAATCTCAAGAAGTGGAGTAAAATAGTGTGTTACCCTTAGATCTGAATGGAGAATATGTGTCATTTAGTTTTATCAATGTTCTGTAATTACAGTTAAAATTAACCTAGAACAAAGGCAATCAAACTGAAAAATAATAACGGTTATGACCGAGATCACATAAATATGTAAGTCATAAATTTGACTAAAAATCATGTTACGTTTCAAAAAGACTTTCACCGAGCTCGATAGCTGCAGTCCCTTAAGTGCGGCCAGTATCCAGTATTCGGGAGATAGTGGGTTCGAATTCCACTGACGGCAGTCCTGAAGATGGTTTTCCGTGGTTTCCCATTTTCACACCAGGCAAATGCTGGGGATGTACCTGAATTAAGGCCACGGCCGCTTCCTTCCAAATCCTAGGCCTTTCCTATCCCATCGTCGCCATAAGACCTATCTGTGTCGCTGCGACGTAAAGACACTGGCAAAAGAGAGACTTTCCCTTCATTGTTTTCATTCTCTTCTAGCATAATAAGAAGTACAGCATATTTTTCTAACATGGATATATTTTTGGACTGAGGTCTATCTGGAATTATTGTCATTGTAACCATGGCAACCAGTATTCGTCTGTGCATACTAGGTCACACTGTGCGCTTTCTTCCTGAACTAAAATCTTGAGAAAACCTCGTATCATCGTATCAAGTGAACCTTGTTCTACTCCTCATTCCAGAATTAAAATCCTTGAACTGGCCGGAAAACAAACCCAAGGCTTGGGAGTAAGAGATATGCTCGCAACCTCTACAACAGGAGGGTGCTAAAAGTAATTCTATTTGGATTATACACTAGTGTCCAAAAGTTAAGCATAAGTTACGAGTAAGCAGGGCAACAGGAAATAGACCGCAAATCGCACGACTTATGCACCTAACAACCTCACGCGTTCACTCTGCATAGGAAAGGAGTGTTCCCTGCTTTGACTAGCGGCGTGACCGCAAGGTGACAACATAATGGCACAATGACGCCATTTGGACCCCGTTTTGCAGGGTAGAATACTCCGCCAGCTGGAAGCAGGCCAGACACAGACCGAAGTCACCGTATCCTTGAATGTGCCACAAAGTTTCATTCTTAGGCTTTGGAGACGATTTAGAGACACAGGAGATGTTAGTCGTAGGCCAGTACCAGGTCGACCAAGCGTAACCACCCCACAGCAGGACCGATATCTGGCCTTAACCGCCCGACGAAATCGGAGTGCACCTGCAAGACAATTGTCGGCGGAGCTCGCAGCCGACTCAGGGGTTGCCATTTTCCGCTAAACTTTGTACCGGAGGCTCAGAAGAGTAGGGCTGTTTGCTCGACGTCCAGTGGTGTGCGTCCCGCTCACTCCAGCACAGAGACGGGCCCATTTAATGTGGAGTGGTCAGCATCGAAACTGGGCCATGAGTAAATGAATGGAGGCATGTGCTCTTCACAGATGATTCCAGCTTCAGTTTTCAGAACGATTCTTGTCTCACTTTAATCTGGAGAGAACCGGGTAGTCGATACAACCACAGGAACATCGTGTAACGGACAACTATGGTGGTGGTGGTGGAGGTGTCTTTGTGTGGGGCGGCATCATGTTGAATGGCCGTACGGACCTGCACATCTTCATGCGTGGACGAGGAACACTGTTAACGCTCGGAGATACAGGTATGAGGTACTGAGACCACATGTTCTACTATTAAGAAGTGCGGTAGGTCCAGACTTCCTCTTAATGGACGACAATGCCCGACCGCACCGTGCTGCTCTGGTGGATAAATTTCTGGCTGGCATGGACTGGCCAGCGAGGACTGCGGATCTGAATCTTAAAGAAGATACCTGGGATGCAATGGGGAGGCGAATTTCATCCCGTCAGCTTCCACCAAGGACCCTCAAAGACCTTCCGGACAAATGGGATCGACTGCCACAAGAGTTCTTCTTGGACGATCTGATAGAGAGCATGCCATATCGCTGCGAAACATATGTGGCCGTTAGGGGTAACCATACCGCCTATTAGCAGAATATTTTGTTGTGCAAGACAATGCCAAGCTTTGTTAGTTGTTGTCAAAGGTGTACCTTAGCTATCAGAACCTTTCTGACACTATTCCGTTTTGGAGAAGTTGGGTGAAATATGGTATGTGAGTCAGCTTCCGTTTGTTCAGCAATCCGTGTGACATTTCTACCTTGTGGTATGGTCGATTATGCTTAACGTTTGGACACTAGTGTATTTATGACGTGTACAATGTCTTTCAGTTTTTCATAAATCATGAGCCTGAACATTCCTTTGCCGTTGCGCTCATTTATCTTTCAGTTTAGAGAAATTATACATCTTCTAAGTGGATGCATTATCCGGACCCTCTGTATGTCGTAAGAGGTTACTAAAAAGGGCAATAACCCATGAATCTCTACTCGCTCTCTAGTTTGCTAGCCCAAAAGTATATCCATGAATTTATGCATTGTCGTGTAGAGGGGACGCATGTTTTGTAAAAAGTTTTATCCTTCGATGTGAAAGTGTTACGGCAGCGGAAGTACAAATATATTCATTGAGACTTTCAGCTTTGTATTTTGTGACCATTAACCCTTATAAAATAAAATCAAAATTTCGTGTGCGCAATTCAATAGTTAACTTATTATCTCGGATTTAACACACGGAAGTCCAAAGTAGATTTAGTTCAATTTTTGCCGTCATTTTATCTGCATGTTGTTTTATTCTGCTTGTTATGAGATTATGCGAATTCGACTGAACAAGAGTTTACCAAAGTAGTCATTTAATTTGAGGAATATAATGTTATGCACAAGGTTGTAAATTATCTGATCAGTACACAGTGGTGGTGCAATGTTACGGGGGCCAAATGGAAAATTTCAAATATCACACTTGATATTATATATATGGAAATGTTGTACTTAAAATACTGTGCAATATATTGTTTCCAACTTTTTATGTTTCACTTTCTCAATCGAAAAGGAATAATAAAGGAGATGTTCGCATTTCTTCTGTGTTTCATAGACATCCAAAATCTCCTCAAACATCTCAAATCATTACTTGCCAGCGGTTATAGAAACTCAAATTTCCATTCTTTATTTATAACTCACACATTTTAGCGCACGAGCTACGACAATGGAGATATTTAACTCTTTTATTGCTAAACCCAACGGCCGTAGCCGTGTTGAAACACCGGATCCCATGAGATCTCCGAAGTTAAGCAACATTGGGCGTGGTCAGGAGTTGGATGGGTTACCACGCGCTGTTGGTGGGGGGTAAGGGAATGGAGGAGCGGAAAGGAACTGGCCACCCTACCGCACGTAAACTCCTGCTCAGGAACACCTCTGCGGAGGTTCGGACCTGCCTTCGGGCAGAAAAACCTTTACCTTTATTGCTAAATTTATCAATTGTGATCAAGACTGACGTGTATTATTCAGTCGAAATTGTAAATAAGTAACTAGTGATTATTGTGCCTGTAGTCACCTTATCCTTATTTTACAGATAGCGTATTGATCTTCGGTTTAGAGGGCCGCGTCGGGGATTTTAGCCTCCTTTGGTTACTTGAATCATTTAGGGTTATCTCGCAGGTGGCAGATTCCCTGTCAATTACTTATCTATTGTTTTCTTAAAAGATTTCAAGGAATTTGGAAATTTATAAAAAAAAGTCTCCTTTTATATATTTTTATATCAGTGCCTTATTTCTTGTTCCATAAATTAATATTTTCCCCAATTCATGCCCTTGAATTCCAACTTTTTTTTTATATTATGAACTTTCCTAGCTCCAGTCAAGCCAATTAGTCTACTAATGTCACTCCACGCCATCTCTACGTTGGCAGCTCGGAACATAGCATTTAGTCGAGCAGCTCCTCTCCTTACTCCCAAGTCTTCCCAGCTCAAACATTGCAAATCGTGCTTAGGATCTTTTCCAGTTCTGGTATCAAGTAATCCAGGTGTGTGTCCCATACACCGGAACCACACTCTGTGACTTACCAGAAATGTATATGTCCTCTCCTTACAACCTGACTTGTCATCGCGTTTACCATTATACCATTGTCTGCTGCCCATCTCACAATATTGTCGAGGTCGTTTTGCAGTCGCTCGCATTCCTGTCAATTGTTTTCTACATTATACAGTTCTTCACTCATATAATTTATTTCTATATATGAAAATATAAAGGTCCGATAATAGTGTCCTGAAGAACTCCCTGTTGTCGTCCGCCTGCTTCGTGAATTGTAAGCATACTGACCTTCAGTTTAGAAGGTTACGGGGATCAATTACTGGCCGAGTTGGGGATTTTACCCTCCTTTGGTTAATTCGTCTAGCTTGGAGACTGGGTGTTTGTGATTGTCTTAATACACTTCTCTTCGTTTAAACACAACACACATGACGCTACAAACCACCGCAGAAACACACAATGTTGAATCCGCCCGTCGACGTACGGTTGGCGTCAACAAGGGCATCCGGCCATAAAACTGGACTGAATTTACATTAGCGCCAGCCCTATATAACGGAGACAAGGCCAGGAAACAAGATGATAGTGGCTGTGGTCTTGGTTGTTTTATAAAGTGCAAATTGTGGTCTTTATATTGCAAGATATCAGCCTGCCTATTACATACTCAGAAATGCTGGAATTAAAATTACATTTTTTTTCTAGGGGCTTTACGTCGCACCGACACAGATAGGTCTTTAGGCGACGATGGGATAGGAAAGGCCTAGGAGTCGGAAGGAAGCGGCCGTGGCCTTAATTAAGGTACAGCCCTAGCATTTGCCTGGTCTGAAAATGGGAAACCACGGAAAACCATCTTCAAGGCTGCCGATAGTGGGATTCGAACCTACTATCTCCCGGATGCAAGCTCACATTAAAATTAAAACGCTGGAGGGTCAGAAGATTGAGCAGCTGGCCTTCAGATCCCAACTTGGCATGTTCGATCCTGGCTCAGTCCTGTAGTGCTTGGAGCTGATCAAATTTACGGGAACGTAAAATAACTCTTGCGAGACTGAATTCCGGCACCTCTGCGTCTCCAAGAGACGTAGGAGTAGTTAGTGGGACGTAAAGTCAATAGCATTATCATGGTACCAAAAGCCATACGATAAATAAAATAATTATGTAAAGTCAGTCATTATTTCGAGATGCCTAAATGTGACACTACTGTCACACAGTACTGTAAAATGCAGAAGATTGTGCTAAATCCAAACCTCGCAAATGTAGCTGCAACTGAACCTCTGCTTTAATGATACTGCACGGAGCAATCTATCTGTTTCCAGTGATTCAATTGTTGCTAGTACAAAATATGACAACAAATTTGCATTTAAATGAAATTTCAATCACAAAACTGAAGCTACATGACGAAACATGTCGTATTCATAATTGTACGGAGGATTTGAATAAATATTATGTAATACGACTTTTCCTGCCTAGACTTTTCAAAGTATAGTACAACATTTCACATCCTGCCTCGTGTGAGAATAAGTTCTAGACATTTGGGTAGACAGTTAACATTATTGAAATGCCGATAAATTAAAAGATTGATGTCAAAAGATGGTGCTTCATATATCTATGTTAAGTTGAAACAAAAATAATAATTCTAATAATAACGCACAATGTGCATTAATTGCTGTAGAATTTCGTTAGAAACAAGCTAACACAGGACACGTCTTGCATGGTTTCTCGCACAATTGACATCATCAATTCACATCTGGCTGGTGGTAGTACTTTGTTGTGCATACCTTGTGGTAAAAGCTGTACACTGCGATTCGCGTAATCAGTATTATATTGGCTTCCAAATGACACTTAAATTTTTGAAATCGGATGGAATGTTTGGAATTTATAAGGATTAGCCTATAGCACGAAAACGGAAACATGGGGTATAACTCGGCGGCCATCTTGCGTTGATGGATGAAGTCACAGAAAATTTTTATGTCAAATTTTAGTTCAAGTGTTTCTCCTCTGCAATAATATAATTGCAATGGCGATATCATTGATACGGGGATGTTAGTGTTGTAAATAGCGTCACGTTTTTTGATGGGAATAATTCACGCCTAGCGCCGGACAAATAAACGACGTTCTTACGTCAAAAATATTTCCTTACAAGTTTATATCTGTCTACAATTAGCATGGAATTCCATAACTTTTAAGACTAGGCACGAAACATTCTTTGCCGAATTTCTGTACATTTTCTCTTACTGCAATTGTCTCATTTACATTATACTTCTGTCTGAGAATGCACTTAACCGCACATTAAACTTTATTAAAATATCCACAGCCATTTCCGAGTAACGGCCAAACAAACCCAAGCAGAACGCTCGTACTTACAGACCTATTACATGTACAGAATCAGTATGCATTTTATGATCCCCAGCTGATAAGTAGTTTGTCTGAAACACTTCTTCTTCAGGTTGCCTTTAAACGAAAACTGTCTAATATTTGAATATGTCATAGGAATTTATAGTTTAACCACATTGAAATTTGTGAATAGGAAGTCGAAATTTAGTGGCATTCGGCAACCCTCCAGTTCAAATCTGAACTGTTGAATAAATAGTGCTAGATGTCAGTAAAAAATTTCAATTATAGTCTCAGAAATTTTCTGGACTGGCTGAGAAAATAAAATTTCTCGCTCGTACATTTTCTCTGTTAAACGAGGAAGCATAGAATCAAGGGTACATTTTGGTGCTTAGAAGACGAGAGGGCGAGTGCAGAGTCGTTGTTTGTTCTCCTCTAAGTTGTTTCTTATGATGTGCTGGGATACATATAATGCATGCTTTGATTCTTACCACACGGGAGATAAAATGTCCCGATACAGAAAAAAAATGAGTATATCCACAGGAGAGTGGAATGAATCTTGAATTGCGAGAAAACACATTCTACATCTCTTATTCATAATATTAATCTAATTATTATTATCCAGCCCTGTGGCGTATAGGAAACGTATCTGTCTCTGATTTCAAGGCCCTGGGTTCGTTTTCCGGTGAACTCAATACATTTTAATTTTATATTGAGGTTCATTTGATAGGAGATTTTCTCAGGCTGTTAGTTACAGGAAGAAAGCGCACAGTCAGAAGATGACGTTACTGACCTATAGATAATTTAGATGTCAAGGTTACAATGGTGTCGGAAAAATTGAGGACACTAATTCCATACAGACTCCCAGCTCAAAAACATATCCGTGTTGAAATAGCCTTCAGATAATCCCCATGACTGGCTGGGTAAACAAACAGTGAACAAATTACGCCTGATTTCATAATCATGCAACAACTGTCGAACGTGGCTATAGGGGTGATTTTCAGGGATTTAATTGTTTATTGTATCAGAAGCACTCATATATATTCATATAAATACAAACTGTACAACCAAAAGACAAATATATAACAACAATAAAAATCACAACATGAAAGAAAAAAAGATCCCCATTTGATAGATCTGAACTTCTTACGTGACTTCCTGTCGAGTACTGTACGGGGATAAGTAGATGCTGCATTGGTCCTTTCATGCGAAGACTGTTTTTAGAAATGACGAACGACAATGTAAGGGTTTAAGAAGACAACAGAACATGGCAGAAGAACAAACCTACATGGTTGCTGACCAATAGTTAGTCACTTTCAAGGATTCAGGATGATGATTGCATGAGGTCTTCCATGGTACATCTAGTTAGACATAACTTGCATTGGAGAAAATAAGACGTTATGTGTGGATAACCACAATCACATAATAGCGAGTCGACATGAAAAACCCACTTCAATAGGTTACATTTGAATCTTGTAACACCTGAGTGCAACTTGTTTAGAGTTTTCTACGTTAGCCAAACTTCTGTATTACCAGGAGGGAGTTCTTCGTTTGGAGTCAGCCATTCTTCTGAGCATTTGAACCTCCCTCGCCATTTACAAATCCTGGCTTGGTGTGCGGTCCTTATGAGATCCTCCGTTGTTCTGAATAAATTTTTCCTTGAAGTAAAACGTAGACAAGCTGGCTGGTGATCGCACAGAGGGTGAGATTCAGATGTATCAACTAGTTTTTCTTCTCGCTCTTTGCCACTATCTCCCGTCAGATAGGTGCAATCCCAGCAAGGCAGTACAATTTTTCCAAAGAAGTAGGGCGTAGGCAATCAGTGATGATTCGACAAGTCTCAACACTAACGTTTGCCACAGTGACATAGAAATGTTTCCACACGCCCATGGCTATTTCCCTCGCGGTTAAAATCTTCACAATGCCCACCACCACACCATTCGTCATATGCTAGCCGAATCTTAACGAAATACAGAATACACCACTCGTGAGAAAGTCTCCGAAATCACTGTACAAGGGAGCACGAGGCGAATAGACATCATAACCTTTAAAGCCAAGTCAAAAAGGGTTATATACTAGATACAGCCGTAAGGTTCGAACTGAGTTCAGGGAGCAACAAGAGGTTGACAATGAGAAGAAGGATATCTACTATCCTAGAAAGCTCTACTATAAAAACAAGTACAACCTTGAATGCATGGAGGTGATAGGATTGATGGTGATTGCTCGTGCAACGATACCGAGCCTTTCGGTTAAGATCTGAAAAATGCTAGGCATCTCTAATAGTTCGACAAATTTCACCATAAACATAATATAACCAGCTGAACTTTGTATACGTGATTTAAAGTGTTCTATTACATAACAAACATTATCGAGAAATTTTTATTGTGTATGTATGTATGTACGTATGTATTAAAATAAGGTTATATATTGACGATATTTTATGTATAGTTGAAAGATGTCAGATCTTAAGATACGGGGAATCTTGCTTTATGAAGTAGAAATCGCTGATGAAGAGAGTCTGGGCTTCAGAAGCATTCACGAGTGAAATAATTGTACATAATTAGGAACTTGATAACAAAATTGACAGGGCGGACCAAACCATCACCCGTAGTATCTTTATATCCCTAATAATACCATAAAAGAAATTGCAGTCTCTGTAGTTAAGGGATCTGTGGCGATTTTAAGAAATCACTTATTAATACATAATAATGTGTAATTGTCATTAACCTCTTCCACCATTTTCCTACCTTTTACCAGAAATTGCATAACGATATTTTGAGTCTTAGATGCGTTTTGTTCGTGTGGTAGTCTTCATAATTTTCAGGGAAATATTTTCTTAAATTTAAATTGTCCTCTAAATATACAGTAAGGTAAGGTAAGGTACGGGTTTTTTCTGCCCGAAAACAGATCCGAACCTCCGCAGAGGTATGCCTGAGCCGGAATTTACGTACAGTAGGGTGGTCAGTTCCTTTCCGCTCCTCCATTCCCTTACCCCCACCAATAGCGCGTGGCAACCCATCCAGTTCTTGACTACGTCCAATGTTGCTTAACTTCAGAGATCTCACGGGATCCGGTGTTTCCGCACGGCTACAGGGTGACCCAAAATATGTTAACATTTGACGAGGCAGTACTTCACGGAATATTGGAGGCAGAGAGGTAATAATTGACGCTCATATTTGGCAAGATATGGGGTCAAATATTAACGGACTTTTGGATCACCCTCTGCATAGTAATATCCTGGTAGCTATGTTGCTGACCACTTCCAGCTGCCACAAGTAAGCGTTCGTCAGCAGACTTAGAAATAAGAGTGAGGTTACATGGACACCAAGAAGGTAGTAATAAGGTCAACTTCTTCTTCTTCTTCTACTTTCTAACGTTATTCCCGCACTCCGTCTCCAAGGAATCCTGGTGGATGACGTTCACATACTCCACTGCTTCTTGGGTCTACTACGAGGTCTCCGTTCACCATGGCCAGGGCGCGCGGCTGCACTCGTCACTGATTCATCATTTCTGTGCACAACGTGTCCTGATTTCCGGCAGCTTCGCCCCATTTGGTGCAACTCCCAACCTTCGCCGAACGCCAACTAAACTTTGGAGTACCTTAGATTTGACTATATTGGTGTATTATAATTTACTTGTTTCGTGATCCTACAAAATTGTGATATAGGTGTTACATTTACCTGCGGTCTAAATTTTAAAAATCATAGAGAAAATAATGTCAGCAAAGCTCACAAATATTTCAGATTTGTTATCAGGAATTCCTAAAGTTTTTTACAGGACCTTGATACTATTGTACAACGTTCTTGTAAGATAAAGACTAGAATATGCCTCGATTAGTTCGAATTCCTCCACAGTGAAATACGTCGATCTAATTGAGAAAGCCAAAAGAAAATTTCTCAGATACGTTTGTCATAAGAGGACTAGGGAACTATTTCACTGAAGAAATTATCAGGGTATGTATTTCCTTGATAAAGGAATAACTAACAAAAATGACGATAGTAAAAATCAGGGAAATAATTGACATACAGGCTTACACTGAATGGCCAAAGGTCATGGGAAGACACTCAATGTGATGTTAATAACGAGTTGCTCCTCCGCCAGCCCTCAATACGACGAGGTGTCGACCCTATAAGGTGTTGGAATCTTCCTGGAGCGATCTGGACCCACGAATCTAACACTGCTACCCACAATTGGTCTTGTGTAGTTTGTGTGGACCGAGCTCGATAGCTGCAGTCGCTTAAGTGCGGTCAGTATCCAGTATTCGGGAGATAGTAGGTTCGAACCCCACTGTCTGCAGCCCTGAAGATGGTTTTCCGTGCTTTCCCATTTTCACACCAGGCAAATGCTGGGGCTGTACCTTAAGTAAGGCCACGGCCGCTTCCTTCCCACTCCCAGCTCTTCCCTGCCCCATCGTCGCCATAAGACCTATCTGTGTCGGTGCGACGTAAAGCAACTAGCAAAAAGAATTTTAAAAAGTTTGTGTGGGATTCATGGAGCGTACACCAGCATGGAAGCATTCTATAAATTCTCGATTGAATTACGGTCGGGGGATCTTGGGGGACCAATCCATGGTCGTAACTTCACTGGAGTGCCCCTCCAACCACCTGCGTGCCACTACAGAGCGGTGACATGGCGCACGGTCCTTTTGAAACATTGCAAATCCATCAGGATACTTTAGGGCCAGAAAGGCGTGGACAGGGTCTGAAAAAATGTCCACATTACGTGATCCTGTTTTCGCTTCCTGCAGCCGGACAATGGGGCGTAATTGCGACCATGAGAACGCCGCCAAGACCTGAACTGAGCCACCTCCCGCCTGGACACAACATTGTCGACACGCGGGATCCATCGCTTCATGAGACATACGCCACACTCTCACACAATCATCAGCTCGATACAACTGGAACCGGGATTCGTTCGGCCATACCACACGCCACCAATATTCCATGGCCCATGGCTGATGTTCGCGGGCCCGTGCACGTCGTTGAGCTCTGTGTCGAGATGCCAGCAAAGGTACACGATTTTGTCGTATGCTGGTGAAGCCTATGGGTACAGTTGCCTCCTTGCAGACCTGGTAGAAATTGGTTTCTGACTCCCAACATTCAACAGGTCTGTGATCTGACTCACAGTAGCCCGTCGAGCGCCCAGTATGGTTCTGCGAAGGTGACATGATGTCCGTTCGTTAAACTCCCCTGGACTTCCCGTGCGGAGGTTTACGTGGGTAGTAACATTCTCTATGCGATATTGAAGATCCACCCTCGGCACTGTTGACCTCGGAAACCCGAATTCGCCTGTAATCTTCGCAATGTTATGACCCATGCGCCGATAATCATCCCACGTTCAACTCGCGACGTGGTACCATCTTCAGGACACTGGTATTGTGACAGACTGCTCAGCTACGCCGCAGCTAGCCACAATGCTCCGGGGTCATACACCGCACATTTTCTAATGGGACACCCCATCTCTTGACTTTGGGCCACTCAGTGTATGCTCCAAATGTAACTCCCAGTAGATTCCGGGATATATCCTTCATACGGAAAACTTCCCAGTAAAAGAAATTCATCTCCGTTTTCATCCTCCCCGACGAAGTTCATTCCCCTCCCTGCCTCACCCAAATGCATGTTTCTTTATTTTTAAACGAGGTTCCAAATAACAGTTATCACGTTTGTAACATCTTTAGATTTTTGAAATATATATTTTCTCATACAAATAATTCAACTCATTTATCAAGTCTTCCACCCCACCGTTAAGGGTTTACCGAAAACAAAAGAATACGTGTTTCCTTATTTTAAAGGAGATTTCAAATACCAATTGTCACGTCTGAAACATGTTAAGTTGTTGAGATATATTGTAGATATGCTCATTTTAAAAATTCACCCCCTTTTTCAGTTCCCCTTATGTGGATTTTCCGAAAAAAATATGTTTCTTTACTTTTACAGAAAATTCCAAATAACAGTTTTCAAATCTGTAATATGTTACGTATCTCAGATAATTTGCAGATAGAGTCCTTTTAAAAATTCACCCCATTTGTCACTCCTGTTCACCCCTATTCATCGGATTATCTAAAAATACAAAAATACGTGTTTCTTTATTTTCAAAGGAGATTCCAGGTACCAATTTTCATGCCTGTAAGATTTTCAGTTTTCGAGATATAAGTCCCCTCATGAAAGGTGTTCAACCCCTTTTTCTCCTTTTTTCACCCCTTAATGGGATTCTCCGAACACAAAAGAAAACATGTTTCTTTGTTTTTTAAGGAGATTCCAAATACCAATTTTTACGTCTGTAAACTTTTAAGTTTTTGAGATATAGATATCTTCATTTTAAAATTCACCCGACTTTTCACCCCCTTAGCGACGGAATATCCAAACATCCTCCCTTATTAATCCCCTACACCCTAATATAAATTTATCCCCAAAATTTTATTTCTTTATGTCCAGTAGTTTTGGCTTGGCGATGATGATTCCGTCAGTCAGGCAGTCAGTCAGTCAGTCAGTCAGTCAGGACATGTTATTTTATATATAGAGATAGTATGACTCAATACAATCTAGTACACCATCTTGATATAAACATCTTCAACATATCGGAAAACCAGTTTGCAACATCCTGTGATATAGTGTTTCAGTCTTTGTAAGATAAATGGCATCTTCATGTAACTGAATGTATCCAATATTAATATTATGTCCTCTTATACTATCTCCTTACTTTGTAATTAAATTTTGTTATTAGTCAAACCATTGACTTACTGCATTGCTTGCTTATAATGTTAAAAAACGTAGTACCGAGCTCGATAGCTTCAGTCGCTAAAGTGCGGCCAGTATCCAGTATTCGGGAAATAGTGGGTTCGAACCCCACTGTCGACAGCCCTGAAGATGGTTTTCCGTGGTTTCTCATTTTCACACCAGGTAAATGTCGGGGCTGTCCCTTAATTAAGGCCACGGCCGCTTCCATCCAATTCCTAGGCCTTTACTATCCCATCGTCGCAATAAGACCTATCTGTGTCGGTGCGACGTAAAGCGAATAGCAAAGAAAACAGTTGTGAACAGTGTAATTTAGAAACCTGTCATGTTCACCACAATGCTTCAACAAATAAATAAACATTATTGAATAAAGGTACATACAGCAAGAAATCGCTTTCGTGGGGGTCCAAAATTAAACATTAGGAAACAGTGAATAAACCAGAGAAACCCCAGCTAAAGAGAAAGGAATATTGTAAGAAAGCCCGTAGGCCCAAAATTTCAGATAATAAGATAAATACACTAGTGCCAAAAATGTAAGCATAAGTTAAGAGTAAGCAGGGAAACAGGAAATAGACCGTAAATCGCACGACATATGCACCTACTAATGTTACGTGTTCGCTCTGTATAGGAAAGGAGTGTACCCTGCTTTGACTATCGGCGTAACCGCGAGGTAAACACAGCCAGTCGTGTTTGTTCTGTTCTCGTGTGCGGAGTGTAGCCTCGTGGTGAACATGACAGCATACAGTAATGGCACAACGACGCCATTTGGACCCCGTTTTGCGGGATAGAATACTCGGCCACCTGGAAGCAGGCCAGACACATACCAAAGTCGCCGTATCCTTCAATGTGCCACAAAGTGTCACTTTTTGGATTTGGAGACGATTTCGAGACACAGGAGATGTTAGTCGTAGCCCACTACCAGGTCGACCCCACAGCAGGACCAATATCTTGCTTTAACCGCCCGACGAAATCGGAGTGCATCTGCAAGACAATTGCCGCCGGAGCTTGCAGCCGTCTCAGGGGTTGCCGTTTCCCGGCAAACTGTGTACCGGAGGCTCAGAAGAGCAGAGCTGTTTGCCCGACGTCCAGCGGTGTGCGTCCCGCTCACTCCAGCACAGAAACGGACCCGTTTACTGTGGAGCCGTCAACATCGAAACTGGATCATGAATGAATGGAGGCATTTGCTCTTCACAGATGAATCCCGCTTCAGTTTGCAGAAATATTTCCGTCGGAAATTAATCCGGAGAGAATCGGGTAACCGATACACCCACAGGAACATCGTGGAATGGGATGTGGTGGTGGTGGTGGCATCTCGATGTGGGGCGGCATCATGTTGAATGGCTGTACGGACCTGCACATGTTCATGGGTAGTCGGAGGAACACTCTTTTCGCTCGGAAATAGGGGGATGTGGTACTGAGACCACATGTTCGACTCTTTAGAAGTGCGGTTGGTCCGCACTTCGTCTTAATGGACGATAATGCCCGACCACACTGCTCTGCTCTGGTGGATGCATTTCTGGCTGGGGAAGACATTAAACTCATGGACTGGCCAGCGAGTTCTGAGGATCTGAATCCTATAGAACAAGTCTGGGATGCATTCGGGAGGCGAATTGCATCTCGTCAACCTCCACCAAGGACCCTCCAAGACCTTCGCATTGCCCTATTGGAGGAATGGGATCGACTGCCACAAGAGCTCTTGGACCATCTGATAGAGAGCATGTCACGTCACTGAGAAACATGTGTGGCCATTAGGGGTAACCATACACCCTATTAACAGCATATTCTGTTGTGGAAGACATTGCCAAGTTTTGTTAGTTGTTGCCAAAGTTGTAACTTAGCTATCAGAACCTTTCTGACACTGTTTTTTGGACAAGTTGTGTGACATATGGTGTGTGATCCAGCTTCCGTTGTTCAGAAATCCGTCTGATATTCCTATCAGGCGGTATGGCCTCGTTTAGTGATTATGCTTAACTTTTGGACCCTGGTGTACTTCAAGAATGAAACACTCTGCAAGAAAATTGAAGGACTCTCAGGTACTATGCAGAAACTAGCGATACATTTTTACGCTCATCTTCTAGGAATGAAATCTAATAGATTAACCGAAAAAATCTCGGACTTCTTCCGAAACCGCAAAACAAAACACAACTGGTTTACAGAAACTGGAAAATACCCAGTAGAATTCAAAATTACAGAAAATTCATTGTTCGATCGAACAGCTAAAGTAATAGCTGACGGCGAAAATTTAGGATTCCAAGACAAATCAACATTAAAAATCACACCTATTATCTCGGAATACGAACGAAGATCAGTAAAGAATGAAGAAATACTGGGATCTAAGAAAAGAACAACACACAAAGAAATGATTGACTCAACGTACCCCAAAGTGGGTGGGATGAAAGAAGGACAAGAATGTAAGCAAAGCCAACTGAGAAGTAATTCTTAGGGGCAGATGACCTTAGATATCATGTCCCTTTAAACAACAAGCATCATCATCACAATAATACCTACGTATGATCTAATGGCTATAAAAGCAGAAAAAAATATCTACTCTATCTCTCTTCAGAATAAAAGTTTTGCGAATTGTTAATCATAGTGGTGATGACCGCGCATGAGCGAATAGATATATCATATGTCCTTTCATCCCTGCCACGCGCTATTTTTATAAAGGCACCAACCATGTGTGGGCAACATGGGGGCTTGTACTGAACAGTATGCAGTTCCTGCCTCGTGGAATTATAGACTGCCTGCCCGTTCCTGGTCGCTTTACAAAGAGCTGGAAATTAGAGAAAGTAGTGGAGAACAAAGGTTGCAACTTTCACATCATAATGCAGTAAACTCTTACTAATTAAGGCCAGTATCTGCGGTTAACCTTTCAATTACAACTCCCGCGACAGTGGTTAATAAAAGGTGAAAGGCGAAATTTAAAGTTAAGGTCATCACGGATACAGACGGAGAGTACAAAAGAGGAGAAACGTTTAAAGTGTGAACAGTTTAGAAAGTAGTACTTATAAAGATACTTGACCTTTCATATTGCGCAGTTGTCTCTGCTTTGTATTCACTATTCGAGACAAGTAAGGTGATGCATGAATAGAGTTTACTGGGCGATAATATTTATAGAATAAGGCTAGGGATTCCTAACCTCCTTTTATTGACGTCACACGTTATTGAAAGCTTACAGTATGAGGAAAGATTTGTTTACTACTACTATTAAGCTTTTTCTAATTCCACTGGCCGCGCGGTATAGAGGTAGCGTGTCTGCCTCTAACATGGAAGCCCTGGGTTTGATTCCAGGCCAGGAAAGGCATTTTCACCGCGATCTGAGAGCTGGTTCGTTATCATCTCGGCGTAGATGATTAAAATAGAGGAACTACCTGACCATAAGATAGCGGCGTTCTCTGGAAAGCTGGGAATATCGAACGAGAGTATACGTGTCATGCCGACTACAGGATATCTCGTAATCTGCAGGCCTTGGAGCTGAGCAACGGTCGCTTGGTAGGCCAAGGCTTGTTATGTCTTATGGGAAAGATGGGAGAGATGATGATGATGATGATGATGATGCATATTGTTTAAAGGGGCCTAACATCCAGGCAATCGGCCCCTAATGGTGCGAGTTTGAAAGAAACGACATGATAATTGACACATTAAAATGTATCCTCTGAATAGAATTTAGAACAAGGGATGATGAAAAATGATTATGAATTTAAAATAATCATGGATCTAATTCACATTGCCTTATTTTCTGATAAAATGATAGAAAATATGGATTACGGTAGAATAAGGAATTGCCTTGAAATGCAGGAATATATAGGCCTATCATTCAAATTAACATTTTAAAAACATTAAAATGTAGGCTAATAACAAACTAAAAAGTGTCAATAGAATAAAACTCAGTAAAAAATAAACTACTAATAAGAAATACTAGGTTTATACAGGATAAAACAGGCCTCTATCCATCATAAAACGGATGACGAGGTCTGCTGACTGTTAGTCACCTCGTGGAAAGAGTGGGATGGTAGTCGGAAGTTTTAGACTACGGCGCAGATCGGCCAGGTCCACGCAGTCCATAAGGATGTGTACCACAGTAAGATAATCGCCGCAAGTACACACCGGAAGGGGTTCTCCCTTCAGTAAATAAGAGTGCGTTACTCTGTCGTGACCGACCCGAAGACGACATAATACGACTGCTTCTCTCTGAGAAGCCCGAAGGGAAGTCTTCCGTACCTTCCTTGTTCCTTGTATCGCTCTCAGCTTATTTGGCAGAGGGGTCGCCTGCCACTCCATCTCCCAATGTCTCAGCTGTGAGCAAATATCACAGGCTGGAACCTTGTAAGACAACGAGGGAAATGTAACAGCGATGGGAGGACAAAGGCCTAGGAATGGGAAGAAAGCGGCCGTGTCCTTAATTAAGGTACAGCCCCAGCATTTCCCTGGTGTGAAAAATAGAAAAACACGCAAACTATCTTTAGGGCTGCCGAGAGTGGCGTTCGAACCCACTATCTCCCGAATGCAAGCTTACAGCTGCGTGTCCCTAACCCCGCGGCCAACTCGCTCGGTGGTTTGTATTCTTTTTCTCTTGCTAATATCGCTTTACCGCAGGGTCCGCTGTTTTGTAGGCCAATTGCCACTTCTGTCAGTCAACTGCATCACGAGGAGACACACTGTTGTGTCGTATGTCTTCTTTCAGCCGATTAAGCCTCTGCTTCTTGGATCGCCCACGAGGGCGATGTCCGTCTGAGTTGAGGTTGAAGATGTTGTTGGTGACTAATTGTTTGTTTTATTGGTATTTTTTATAGTTTTTGTGCGTTGCTCGTGAGATGTTAACTTTACTTAAACGTTTGTAACCTATTATATTGCCGGGCTGAGTGGCTCAGACGGTTAAGGCGCTGGCCTTCTAACCCCAACTTGGCAGGTTCGATCCTGGCCCAGTCCGGTGGTATTTGAAGGTGCTCAAATACGACAGCCTCGTGTCGGTACCAGATTTACTGGCACGTAAAAGAACTCCTGCGGGACTAAATTCCGGCACCTCGGCGTCTTCGAAGACCGTTAAAGTAGTTAGTGGGACGTAAAACAAATAACATTATTATTATTATTTAACCTATTATATTGTCCCTCATTGCCTTAATAGGCTTTCTCATAGCCTTCTTAGCCCACTGCTTGCGTTTCCCTATCTGAGAATAATAATAAACTTCATGAATAACAAATAAAATGAAGGGGGACGAAATTACGAGCATTATCCGATTTATTATAATGGACGCTACAGTAACACACGGAAACCACCTTACTCTAGCGATTACACGCCAGGAACTCCACCACATGACTGAAATCCAGCCCAGTATTTCATACACATACTAGTACTCACTCTAGGAATAACAGACTCTTAATTTGAATGCTCCACTAACTCACCTCAGCATGAAAAATGAATCGTCCTTGTACTCGGAAACTAAACGTGGTGCACACAACCAACTCTCACGACAAGAAGCACGGCCTTCACTCGTTCTAATGTAGCTAGGTTATACTTCGATAGGAGTTCCCAGATAATGTCTAAGGCGTATGTCGATGGAGTCTGTTTTTACGTAGACTACTCCTCTTTAAATATATTTGGAAGCTGGGAAAGGTTATGGAATCAAAGAGTATCTGTAGCAGGGAATAGTATTCTTCCGTGATCAGAGGATGTGTATATATATCCTCTGGCTTGACAGGTAGTAATCAAACATGGCTGCATTCAGTGACATTACTAAGGATGTAAATCACATAAATGAGAATATTAACGAATGTGTTAGTCGCTTAGCAACCTGCCAAGTACAGAATGTATTGCGGGTTAGGGTAAGCCTTCGCCTGCGTTTATTGGAGTGATCATTTAATGATTATTTTATGATTACTCAATGTTGGTTGAAATTCGAGACCCAACATTCTCTCAAGATTCACGGGCAGATAATTCTGGAGAGAATAAAGCAGAAATGAAGCAAATCGGTCCAGTAGGACGGACGGACAGATTTGCCAAAGATGTTTTAGTAAACTCTTTTAATATACAGAGTGTTTCAAAAAGGACTTTACAACTTTGACAGCTCATAGTTATTTATTCATTTCAGTTACAGGCATGGTTTTGGTGTCATCTTGACTGACAATAGATCAAGTTTTGACTCGCGTGGTACGCTAGTACAGAATCGCGCCGCTGCAAGTGCTAGCGGCAGTTGCAGCAAAGATGGCTGCCTTCACCGATCCCGAGCGCGCTCGCTGTGTGTTTTGGTTTGAAGAGTCAAAGTCGGCGACAAATGTGCAACGTAATTTTCGTACAAAGTGTGGTAAAGATACTCCCAGTAGGCCTACTGGTTATGAGTGGCATAAGTGCTTTATTGAAACTGGATGTTCGGTAAGCCATAAGAAATCCTCATGTCGTGCACGTACGTCTGACGATGTCGTAGAGCAAGTGAGACAACGCCTTGAGCACAGTCCTCGAAAATCGACACGCCGTGCTTCTCGAGAGCTGGGCGTCGCACATACGACTATTTGGCGTGTGTTGAGAAGTGGATTGGGTAAATGGATTGGACGAGGTGCACCAATTGCATGGCCCCCACGCTCACCAGACCTGACACCTCTTGACATTTTCTTGAGGGGATTCGTCAAGGATACAGTGTTTGATCCACCCTTACCAGCTTCTCTACCAGAACTCAGACGTAGAATCATCATCGCAATTGAACGAGTCACGCCTGACATGCTGCAGCGAGTTTGGCAAGAAATGAACTTCAGATGGGGTGTGTGCCCCATGACCGATGGAGGTCACATTCAACTTGTTGAGGTAAAACTTTATCTATTGTCAGTCGAGATGACACCAAAACCAGTTCTGTAAGTAAAATGAATAAATAACTATGAGCTGTCAAAGTTGTAAAGTCCTTTTCGAAACACCCTGTATAGATTTCTATGTAGGGTCGAACATCCACTGTGTTAGATAGACCGCACAAGAGGGGAAGTTCTTCTAAATATAAGCAGTATTCTCTGATTAATTAGAGAAAGACAAACAGAATTGCTACAATATCGACTTGTCTACACTGGATGTCGAAGAAAATATTTTATATTCTTTCCTTCGAATAATACTCGCCTACTGACATTAATCTGAAGTCTACGCTGGGAGGGTTCCCCCAACTGTTATAGATTCAGTTTCTCTTTTTTGAATAAGAAATTTGTCAGTGGTTGAACTGAAGTAAAGTGCGTTGGTAAAACGAAATTAAATACACGTTCATTTTATAGTCGGAAGAATTAAATAGGTATTGTTGCAGGTGTACTTTTTCACTTGAATTATCGCCATCAGAAAAATTAAAATCTCCATTATTGCAGCTGAAGATCCTCCGTGGCTCACGGTGCAGCGCGCTGGCCTCTCACCGCTGGGTCAGTAGTTCAAATACCGGTAACTCCATGCGCCATTTGTGATGGACAAAGAGGAAGCAGGACAGGTTTTTCTTCGGGTACTCCGGTTTTATTTGTCATATGTCATTCCAGCAACACTCTCCAGTAACATTTCATTTCGTCTGTCAGCCAATAATCATTGCCCAAGAAGAATGCGACAGGCTTCAGCAGCCGGCGCGATTCCTACCCTTGCCGCTAGATGGGGGCTTCATTCATTCTATTCCCGACCCGGTCAAATGACTGGAAACAGGCTGTGGACTTTTTTCATTATTGCAGCTGATCACTGGCATAGACCGTTTCACAGTAAAATGCACCGTTTGAAAGGCTTCTTGGTCAATACGTACGTAGCATACCGTCGTTGCGTCTCGAAATTCCGTCATGCGACAATGTTGACGGGAGGAATACTGACCCGCAGCACAGGTGTCTCTTAGAATGAAAATTCGTTGATACAGTTCATACAATACTGAACTTTAGATGACAGAACCTTTCTGGTCAGAGTTCTGAGCTGAAATATTTTCACATAGCTGTTCTTATAGGCGCAATGGCGATGTATTCATTATTATTATTGTTATTATTTACTTTACGTCGCACCGAATCAAGCATGTCTTATGGTGACGATGGGATGTGAAAGGACAAGGTGTGGAAATTAAGCAGCCGTGGCCTTAATGATGGTACATCCCGAGCATTTGTGTGGTGTGAAAGAACAACTAAAAACATCTTCAAGATTGCCGACTGTGGGGTTAGAACCCACTATATCCCGAATGCAAGCTCACAGCTCCACGGCCGTAACCGCATGACCAACTTCCTCTGGTTTATAATCTATAATTTCGTATCACATCCAATTGGGCTGCGCTACTCACCGGTTGACTACCTGTGATTTAAGGGAACGGAAGACAAACGGTTGTTCTGCATAACGTAGTACGCCCTGCTCTCTAATATTGAAGAAATATTGAAAAATTTATACGAAATAGGCATGCAGAGGGGAATAAAGACGGGAAAATTATAAATCTCTACCTCCTCGATACCTTGAAACGTTCCCGGAAATTCTTCTCGAGTTTTGATATTAAAATTAATTCGGTTTTTCAGGAAACAATTAAGCCCATGAAAAGTATAGTATTTGTTCATGACTTGGTAAGAGAATTATCTCACTGATGAATTAAGCTACGGTTGTTTACTTCTGTTGTTTTCTTCTTCAGCCTCAGTTTCGACTCCACCTTCGGCTCGAACCTTCGAGAATTTTCGGAATTTACGGTTTTGTAGAGTTCTCTGTGGAATAACGCTCTCAAGTACCGACGTTTAGACGTCAATTTTCATTTTTATATCTGCCTTTATAATCCCTACAATTCTATTTTTTACTATAAATTATACAACAATTTTAGCGTGTGTTGGATGGAATTATTTATCAAGTCTTCTTGCTTGTGGCTTTACGTCGATATCAAGTCTTCTGGGGATAAACTCTCTCCACATATGTAGTGATAGTTCGAGCATTCAGTACGAACTGGGGCGGAATAATGCTAACAATGCGGCTTAAGTAACAACCCGCGTGATGGTCACTACACAGAGTAGTACATTAAGTGCGGTTACTTCATATAAGCTTCAGCTTGGATACGTAAGTCACGTTTCTGTCTGCAAAAGTACAGCGTAACTCACTGATGAACATGATAGCGCTTTGTCCCTAATTCACCCCCGTAACTATTTACCACCCAACAAATTTTGAAATATATTTAAATTGCATTCTCATATTTTACACATTGTTGCTATTTACTATTAATGCTGTATTTATTACAATTCGATTCCCGGCCGGGGTGGGGATTTTAATCGCGTCTAATTAATTCTCCTGGCTCGGGGACTGAGTATTTTAATTTTGAAAACATTTCTTAGCAAACAAAGTAGGGGACCCATACAACGGAAAACCTAAAATTAAGCAATTCGCTTAATTGTGCCAAAAAGGTGAATGGCTAAAGGGCTAGGAAATGTTTCAAATTGTGAGTCTGGGATAGCTTTATCAAACTACAGAGACAAATTCGAAAATCACTTCCTGCCTAAATTCCGCTCCGGAAAAATAACCTAAAACCGGTTGTTTCTTTACTTGTTTCCTTTTTTATTCAAATCCTAGCCAAATTAACTTACATTATTTCTGTAATATGTTCCTTGGTTCACGGACTCGGCATTTTTTGATTGTCAGAAAAATATCCACACCGAATGTAATTATAAGGGCGTAAGTGAAATATTGACTCACATTAGCGTTAGTAATGACAGAAAAAGGCAACCTGCTAATCTAACCGCCAGGATAACGACGATTAAGAAAACCATTGCAATTTTTAGGAATAAACAAACAATATATTGTCATTCTTTATTATATTTTATTTACCTAAATTTCGTAGCTCATATCCCTATGATATATTCAACATAGAGTTGCTTGCCTGAAGGGATAGAAATGTGCATGTTTGTTTTTTCCCAACACTTTACTCTTCATATTCGAAAAACCCACCACACTACCAGCCACCACTGAAACACGCAGTTGTGACTTAATCCCCCGAAATATGGTTGGCTTCAGGAAAAGCTTTCAGCTATAAAACAGGGGAAATTCGCATGTACGACGCATTTCGCTCGAGCAACCGCACAAGGTTGGGAATGAAGGTGGTAGAAGTAGTAGTAGTAGAAGAAGAAGAAGTTGCATTCATTACCACAACTAGCTGTTAATCAATCAATGAATATTCAAGATAAACTTAAATATTATAATTGAGCGGTCCGCCTATTCAATACAATATATAATCTTAATATCTAGGACATATTTCGTTCCCTAAGGGACATCATCAGCTAATAATAAATTAATATTAATATATCAGAAATAAATATTAAAATTGGAAAGACACATTAAAATTTTTGACAATTTAAAATAAGCTCTTCAAATTTTGTTAAAATTGTAAGTCATAAGACAGGTAAAACAGTCAAATTGTCCATATTTCTCTTGTTGATGTTCTTGAAAAAATACCAGTTTTGCTTATAAAATATCATTTGTTGTAAAAAGCACACCTGATTTGTATTCCTTGGTGAAAGATTTGTTAAAACTTAATAAGCATTCCTTAGATGGTATACTAAAATTTAAATGCTTCAGAATTTAAAGTCAGATCGGATCCGTGATGGTAAAGTTCTGTGTGGTAATGGATATAATTATCTGAAATAAAATGAAAAAATACAAAATAATATAAGTGTAAGTACCGCGAAATGGAAGATGAAATAAATATAATGTAATGTAATAAAATCGTATTACTTACTCCTTATTACTTGAAATGAAGCTGTTAAAGCTGATCACTTGTAACAACTAGCTGTTGTTTATTCGTCCTTTTGACAGGTTAGTTTAGTATTAGCATTGGTAGTGCCGAAAAGTGGAGCACACAACTGCTGTTAAGTTATAAGTCATCCGCCTCTGCGATGCTAGGACATTCGAGATTTAAGTTCCGTTTTACCTCATCCGTTTATTCACGAGTTTCTTCTCATTTTAATAATTATCTTCCTGATTAATAGCGGGTAATGACTACATGGATACCCGTTGCTTGGATGACCGGTCAGCATGATTGTCATCGGTTCAGAGGAACCGCAGTTCCATATAATCTTAAGCGGTTAATTGTCTTGGATCGTGGAGTGAGTGTTTGTGCTTTCCAACATCCCTACAACTCACACACCACATACTGGCTGACATATACCTTGTCAAATAACGCATTTCCACAGCGTATTGTTGCCGTTGATGAGACGTGAGCACGAGCCTGAATTACAGCGTCAATCGAATGAATGGGCCCAGCTTTGGCACGTCCACAGACATTTCGACAGCAACCGAGTCGAGTGAAGCATATATGGTCTTTTTGGCGTACGATTACGAGGATGTTATTATTGTGGCTGAGGGACGAACCGTCAACAGTGACTATAAATTGCTGATTTCTGAAGCGACATCTGCGTCCGGCCATGCTGCGCGAACGTCCACCTTTATTGCCAAACGATCACCCTATCGTGTTGCATGACAACGCACGTTGTCATATCGCAAACAGTGTCAAGCTCGTATTGCAACGGTGTCTTGCAACACCCTCAGTACTTAGCAGAAATGAGTCCTTGTGACTTCAAGGAACCCGTCCGACGCAGCCGAATTCCTGACGTGGCATCTGTACTCTGCGCAGCAGGGCGCACCGTCGCTGTCATCAACAGAGAACACCTTGCCAACGCCCTCAAAGGCTACCCTATGTATGGCAAAAGGTAATAGACTTCTCCGGCGACTACACTGGAAGAATGTAATGCAATTGAACCTGTTAGTTCATTAAATATCGCTTTCTAACAATACAGTCACTACTAAATTTACAGCCCTCGCACATTGTAATGAAAACCTACAACCTGTTTTCCAGTCAATGGCCGGGTCAGGGATGGGATGAATGAAGCCTGTCGCACTCCTCTGGGGCAATAGTACATTGTAATATCATATTATTTTTAAAACGTTTGATCACTGTAAGGTCACATTATGCTCACCTTACATTTAAATTTACACCGAGCTCGATAGCTGCAGTCGCTTAAGTGCGGCCAGTATCCAGTATTCGGGAGATGGTAGGTTCGAACCCCACTATCGGCAGCCCTGAAGATTGTTTTCCGTGGTTTCCCATTTTCATACCAGGCAAATGCTGGGGCTGTACCTCAGTTAAGGCCACGGCCGCTTCCTTCCCACTCCTAGTCCTTTCCTGTCCCATAGTCGCCATAAGACCTATCTGTGTCGGTGCGACGTAAAGCAACTAGCAAAAAAAAAAAAAATTAAATTTACAGTATAAAGTCAATTTGAAATTGAAATAGAATTGTCTGGAATAATTCAAACTACTTTTCATTAGATTCGTGATTTTGGCACCCACAGCCTTTATAATTTCAAGTCTTCATTTTAACATACATGCAGACTATGTTACAAATATATTCAACTAGTTTGAGTGAAAAAAAAGATACCCCTTGTCGGTGCAGCACGTATACAATGAGATGAGAATTCTTTCCTTCAGACTTCAATAAAATAGACAAAGATAAATTCTAGGCGTATTGTCTTAAGCTATTTCTTCGTCCAAACAATGCTAGCGCAATTTATTTTGTTATGGCCAGAGTTTTCTTTCCTCTTCCGATAGGATCTCTTACAGGCTGGGAATTACGTTTTCGAATGGAGTCGAGTTCTTATGCGGCTCAGTGGGCCGTCAGGCGAAGGAATGCGAGGCACGGAAGCAATGGAATGCACAGAGCGGGTGGAGGCGTTACGCTGGCTGCAGGGAACGAAGGGGCAAGCTCATTCCTCAGGTCATTAAAGTGACCTGCCTCCGAGCCTCGTTCCAATGCTACTAAATTACACTTCTTGTAATGTGCACCATGCCTCACTTCTGCATCATTAAAAATCTACATAAAGAGAGCAGTATGACCAGCTTTTTCTGCTTACATTTATCCAGCAGTAATGCACAGATATATGATTCTTTATTACGTTACCAAATACTCCTCTCGACGAAAAATCGAAGTATGTTTTACATTTCATAAAATACCTTTACAGCACACACAGTTGTATTGTTACTCTTTTTAAAATAAACAGAACAATTAATGAATAAATTAATAAGGGATTGTGAAGAGGTAGACCGGTGATCTTCTTTGCTTGGTCCAACCATCTACTTGTTGTTTTACCTTTTGGTCTGGTGCGTTCATTTTTTCCTTGCAGAATGGTCCTTTCTAAATTGTCTCCTTCTCTCCTCAAAATGTGTCCCAGGAACTGGAGATAACTTTCACTAGGAATATCTACAGCAAAGTGTGTTTATCTAAAAACCTCAAGATACAACACTACACCACAGTAGTCAAACTGGAATATCTATATGCGAATGAATGTCCAGTACTGAATTACCAGCTGAAAACCCTAGAAGTATTGTGAAAGAAATATACGGAAATTCCTCGGTCCGCTAACAACTACATAACTCTGGACATCAAGAAGTAAAGACGAAATATAACAGAACATAGTAAAAATAACAAAAACAGTGCGGAAGAAGCGATAGACGTTACAAATGCTGCATTAATTGACCCACAAAAAAAATATTTTGCCACCGCTACACATCGAACTGGGAATCAGGAAGCAGTTCGTTAAGGCCTTGGACAAAACTAGCCCCTGTTTCAAGTACATTGCAAGAAAATTACCACATTTATCTGATACAAAAGTCAAGGAAGGTTTTTCTTGCTAGTTGTTTTACGTCGCACCGACACAGATAGGTCTTACGGAGACGATGGGACGGGAAAGGGCCAGGAGTGGGAAGGAAGCGGCCGTGGCCTTAATTAAGATACAGCCCCAGCATTTGCCTGGTGTGAAAATATGAAACCACGGAAAACCATTTTCAGGGCTGCCGACAGTGAGGTTCGAACCTACTATCTCCCGAATACTGGATACTGGCCGCACTTAACCGACTGCAGCTATCGAGCTCGGTGAAGGTTTTTTTTAATGGACCACAAATCAGAAAGCTTCTGAAAGAGAGAAACTTTGAACAGACGATGAATGACGTGGAACTTGCTGCATGGAATTCAATAGGAGACGTCATAACGAAGTTCCTAGGAAATGTAAAGGATGGACAATACGAAACAATAGTGAAAACGATGTTTGATGATATGAAAGAGTTGTGGTGTAGAATGAGTCTGAAACTGCACTTTCTTCATTCTCATCTCGGTTACGCTCCGGAAAATCTTGGGGCTATTAGTGAAGAGATGGGAGAGAGGTTCCACCAGGACATAAAGGAGGCAGAAAGAAGATACTAGGGGAGGTGGGATGAACCAATGATGGCTGACTACTGTTGGTGTTTGAAAAGAGAAGACGAACTTGATGCAGTCAGACGCTGGGTAGCCAAGCGTTCATTCCAAGGGAACATCTAGGACTGTTAAAGTTTATTTTGTTCACATTTATGTATTAATTTTTTTTTTTGCTAGGGGCTTTACGTCGCACCGACACAGATAGGTCTTATGGCGACGATGGGATAGGAAAGGCCTAGGAGTTGGAAGGAAGCGGCCGTGGCCTTCATTAAGGTACAGCCCCAGCATTTGCCTGGTGTGAAAATGGGAAACCACGGAAAACCATCTTCAGGGCTGCCGATAGTGGGATTCGAACCTACTATCTCCCGGATGCAAGCTCACAGCCGCGCGCCTCTACACGCACGGCCAACTCGCCCGGTTTATGTATTAATATACTGAATAAAAGGTAGATTGTTTGCTTGTAAATCGCGTTTAATTGTCAACATAAATTGCTCTCATTGCCTCGGAGTTGTTTGTTTATGTGTTTTGGTGTAAATCGGTATTATATTACAATAAATACTAAATATTTCATAGTAACTTAATACTCAATAATTATTCATTGTATATAATAATTCACGAAAATATTCAACTATTTCAAAATATATATAATAATACAAAAATTATAAATATTTCCAAAATTATCAACATTTTTCATTACATTTTATATGCAATATTCAGGTCTGTCTCTTATATTGAAGTACTTATTGCGAGAAAACGTGACACGATACGTAAAAACGGACAACAAATTCGAGTTCAACGACCCAAAATTAGTTAAGATCACCTATCACACCTCTTGCCGCAAAACAAGTTTTAAAATGCTGGGTTGTGTATTTTTTGGACATTTATACAGACTGCATGACAACAGGTTAACCAAATAGATCTTCAAATATCTTTGGAAAAGGTCAACAACAATCTAGATTCACGAAGTCAAGATAGATTTGCAAATAACATAAGAGAATAAGAAGCAACAGAGGGAGAGAGAGAGAGAGAGAGGGACAGAGAGAGAGAGAAAGAAAGTGTTAAATTGAAAGGATTCCAAGATCGCCAGGGAAAGAAAAGAGCCTCAAAATGGTCTGAGGAGAGGAAAAGGAGGCATAGTGAGCAGATGAAGGAGAATTGGAGGAGGAAGAAGGAACAACAAAGAATGAAGCATTGAAATTGTCACGTTGTCCCTAGGAGACCCTACCGGAGAGAGAAAGAAAGATATAATAATAATAATAATAATAATAATAATAATAATAATAATAATAATGTTAGTTATTAAATATAATCTGATATTTGAACAGCCTCGTACAAGTTAGACGTTGTGATTACATAGCAGTCGACTTGCGATCGCGAAATTCTACTGTTTGTACTCGTATCGAGGCATGCCTTAACTTCTGGTTTTATGTTATCATGTTGTATTATAACTTTTCAATGTAAGAAGAATAATGATTTAATTAATTACGGTAATAGGGGAAATATTTATTTTACATTCCAAACAAAACGAACTTCTCACCAATACAGTTTTAATCAACGGGGTAATTTATGTGGACACTTCGGAAACGTCAGTCCCTTTTGAAATGTAACAGTTCATCATTTCTATTGATGATGGAATTTAGATTCCAAAAGTCAGCTAAATATGTCTTATGCCTGGCGGTCATCTGAAAATTTATGTCACGAAATTAGCGATACAAAATATGAGACGTGATGGTACCTAGCAACCGTGCAGGTTGTGATGTGAAGTATTTATGGATGGCCATGACCGAGAGACATGTTATCAAAGAGGAGTGTTAGAGTACAGATGGCTGATTTGATCTTGCAGCCTGTTATGTGGAGTATTGATGGATGGCCATGTTTGAGAGATGTAAAGTGCTTTCTTATCGAGGAGGTTTTGACACATCATACTCTACAGAACTGTTTATTGCATTCGTAGTAGTTTCATTGGTCCTGATTCAGTTTCCCGCTTTCAATGCACTGAATGCTACACTTGTCGACTCTAAACACCAAAAAAATGTTTTTAGAAAACTATTCGCCAGATGCAAATAAATTAACCGTTATAAATTTGAGTTTCATTTATTGAAACATATTTACGATCATTTGATTTTCTCAAAAAAAATTTGATACCATTTTTTTTAATATTAAGGTAGCACCAATTGTATGCTATGCGATCTTCAAGATATAAATCTACTTTACGCCTGTAAACTTAAGGATACTGGAGGCACACTTAAAACGAGTCCTTTGTCTGTCTAGACTTCTGAAAACTCAGGAAAAAATGGCATTACAATCGGTATACCTGAGAGTTTACCTCTCCTGGAACTGTAATTCTTCTCCACTTTCCTCCGTGACATACTTCATTCCCTGTTGAAGGTCAACTGATATGGCGGGGCGACAAAAGGTAACACTGCCTCTCTCCTTTGTTAACAGTTGCTCTTTCCTATCTTCTCGTACACAGGTAATCTATATATTAGAAGAGTTTTCTAAAAACAAACTTGGAAAATCCGCCCGCCTGTTCTACTCGACCGATTTGCCTCATTTTTGTTTTATTCTCTCCGAAATTACCTGTCAGTGATTTATGACACATTGATAGATACCTAAGTTAAGACAACTTTGAGTAATCATAAAATAAAATCAATAGATATACATTATTTTCATCCTAAGTACTGTCATTGCATGTAGCCATGTTTGATTACTGTCAAGCCAGCGAGTATACACTTCCTCTAATCACGGAAGAATACTCTTTGATTATCTAACCCTTCCCAGCTTCCAAATATATTCAAGTAAGCATTGCCGCTGCATGAAAAGTGGGACGTTGGAGTCCATATTCTGAGGACAGTCGTATTTTTAGCTCTTTCCTTTTCTAATATTTTGCTATGTGGTTACTACTTCAGGAAAGGTTTGGTTCACGTGGCTGTAAACTTGAATTCGGTAAACAGTGCCTTCAAACCCCACTGTTCGCAGCTCTGTAGTTGGTTTTCTGTGTTTTCACACTTGAACACAAAGAGCAAATGCAGTACTTTAATTAAGGGCACGATAGTTTCCTTCCCAATTCCAAACTTGTCTCATCGTCATCATCAGACCTGTATTTATTGGGGCGACGTGGTCTTCTGACATCTTCCTTAACCCTGCTCATATTTATCCAGCATTATTAGCTCTCAATCTTTTGAAACATGTGAGTAATAAACTGAACGCAGAATACAATAGGAATTATTGACTGCACACGGATTACGAGTGATTGAATCAGGCTTTGAGGCGGACCACTTGCTGTTCTCATCAGCAGATCCCTTTATCAAATACCTACATGATCACATACGGAGACACATGACCTGTTATCTGCTAAATTGCTCTGCTATTTTCCAACAATCCATTAAATGATATTTTAAATATAAAATCTGCATTTGACATATCCCAACCATTAACCACAGACCACACACATGAACTTTCCTGTCAAACATACATGTACAGTGGATCAAAATATTCAAAGGGCGAAATCCGGATCCTATCATTCACTGAAGAATGAAAGTTCTTTCTTTGACGTGTACAGCAACTTTTCTAATTTCCATAATCACGTACAATATGCATGATATTATCATTTAGACTTTCACGGGCCGTGTAACTATCCATGATGTATATTTTGGGTTAATGCCGCGTAATGAAATAGTTTTATATAAACACTCTCAAAGCGTTTCAAAAGGAAAGTTGCCTTCTTTCACCAGGAGAAACCTGAAAAAGGGAAACACGATTTTTCAAAGGTGGCTAAGAGAAAGGAACAAGGAACTCAAAATGGCGCCCTAAGATGTAATAGAGACATCGTTTTAGCCCAATTATAGGGACAGCGAATTGTTCTGACAATAGCTAGTCATGATTGACTGAGGTTGTAGCCCGTATCGCGGTTGAAATGATCTGGGTATTTACGTATTTCAACCATCTCCCTGATGATTCTGTGTCGGTATTATTTTATACGGGCAACATGACATCATGACCAGGTTGATTTATCAGGTTGATTGAGTCCATACACCTGTTATGTTCCTTAATGCGAGTACATATCGTTCTTGAAGTCTGCCCGATATAAACCTTGCCACAAGTACAGGGAGGTGGCTGAAATACGTAAACACTCAGATAATTTCAAACGCGATTCAGGCTACCACCTCAGTGAATCATGGCTACCTATTATCAGAATTATGACAAAATGATGCTTTACTGTTGCCATTCGTTGTCCCTAGCATGGAGCTAAAATGACGTCCCTATTACATCTTAGGAAACCATTTTAAGTTCCTTGTTGTTTTCTCTTACAAACCTTTGATGCGTCGTGTTTCCTTTCTTCCTTTTTCTCCTGATGAAGATAGGCAAGTTTCCTTTTGAAACGTGTTGAGGTATTTTATATAGTTCATTACACGTCATAAACCCAAAATATACATAATGAATCTTCATGATGTTCGAAATTATACTTGCAGAATTCAGAATTGTTTTTATCTTTCCATAAAGCTTGAAATAATGGAAAAGAATTTTGCATATTTTAACAATTTTGTAACAGTGGAAAGATAGATTTTACATAAGGATTCCAAACAGTGGTTAACAGTGGTTAATATTATGAACAAGCAACTGCAGAGACATTCGCAGAATTTCCTGAAGAATTCTTCCATTTCTTCAAGTATTCCATAGTCTTCAATCTAACTATTCTTTCGTTATGGATCATTTCCATCATTCCCATCTCTCGTCTTTGAACGACACCATATGTTGTCGATTTGGTAGATTTATGGAAAATTTTATGGCTGATATAAGACTTAAATACACTGAATGCCAATCTTAGATTAGAGCTTAAGGGATGCTCCAGAAAGGAAAAAATGAAAATTAATAGATGATATTTTCATTCACAAAATATCCCTCCATCCGAGGACATGTTTAGATTTACTGTACCGAAAACAAGTAGCAATTACTACATGAGTATCATAATTTGGCAAGAAGTTCTTCATATGTAAATAACTGAGGAATATCATATTTTTCACATTTAGATAATTCTCTGTTAAAGTTTACACCTTTAATATAGTTTACAATAATACATACAAATGCATTATGAAATTTAACGATTTGTATTCGTATCTATGTAATGCTCAGATCGTAAAACTTCTAGTGAATAAAACAGGAAGTTAGAAAAGGAAATACTACATTATCATTACGAAAATAAACACATAATTGTTACGAAAATAATGAATAATGTTAAAGATATCTGACAGTCGAATGACCCACAATTAGACATTTTTAATATATTATCAAGTTTCTAACGTATGTCAGTGTCCTCACTGACTTCGAAACATACTGCGGTAGGCTGTCATAATGTGATCTTCAATGTGCTTTAAAAATGACATAAAAACTTCGTAATATACTGTACCTTAAATACTTTATGTGATATTTAGAAGAACATAGTGCTCTGTACTCTCACAACTGCCAGGTTCTGCAACAGACTCTTGTTGATACTGCCCTTCCCTACACAAGTATGTGTTATTACTCTTTATAAACGAGGACTTATTTCTACAATGCTTTTGTCTCCTTTATCTTTCCAGGCTTGCACATGTTCTCCAATAATTCTTCTTCCCTTAGATTATATTTTGGTGAATTTTTCCCAGTTTAAGTTTCTCTTTTACCCCGTAACACTTCCTATATCTTTACCAGTTATTAAAGAATTATCATGCCAATGGTTTCCCTTATCTCCTTATCTAATAAACTGTCACTCCTGAGAGAGATCCTCTTCCAATTCTCTTCATGCCATCCGTTTCGGCACCTAATTTTGACTGAAGTAGGACTGGATGTCACCCTGCAATCTTCAAATAATACTGCATGGTTTACATGGAAAATTTTCTAAGAAGTAGGAGCTTGTAAAATCCGACAGTGTCAAAATAAAAATTTTCAGCTGTGAACTTCCATCCGGGAGATAGTGGGTTCGAACCCCACTGTTGGCAGCCCTGAAGATGGTTTTCCGTGTTTTCCCATTTTCACACCAGGCAAATGCCGGGGCTCTATCTTAATTAAGGCCACGGCCGCTTCGTTCCCACTCGTAGCCCTTTCCTGTCCCATCGACGCAATAAGACCTAGATACCTGTATCCGTGCGAAGTAAAACAAATTGTAACAACAACATTTTCACTGATAAACTTTAATAAAATGTGGGAAATATGACTCTATCTTCCAGTAGAGGACCCACCGGACAGTAGAGTGAAAATGTCTAACTCGTAACTCAAGTTTCGTATAAGTATTCTCCAGACTAAGGTAGTCAAATTGAGAGGCAATCAAAAAATGCGGTGTGTGGTTGCGTGAGAAGTTAGCTCAGCCTTAGATACCTTCCAACAGAGCAACGCTTCGCTATGATGCGTCAGCACAATCGGATCGTATACAGTTAAACCCAAGTTGCCACAATTACTTTAAGAGGTGTGTCATTACTGTGAGAATAAAACTAGTTAGATGGTTCCAGATGTAACATAGTACACGATTGTTGCATGGAGGATCAGGCGCTGTCGCCTAACTCCAGATTAACTTTTGGGAACACCCAGCCTCCATAGAATCAATCTGAAAACACTGCTGCGGGATAGTCCCTAGTATTGCCCACGGCCGGCATTCCTTATTCACACCGCTCCATCACATTCGCGTTTGTAGGGACGGATTTCTGAATCCACTTCAAAGCACAGGAATATTTTCGTTATTTATTAATACTGAGGCAGAATGTAATAAAATATTAAACAATAAATTTTCACTTTTGAAAACAAACTCTCTACAGTGTTCGATGGACATGTTGGTGTACATGATCTCATCATGTGCAGAAATGTGTGCTAGCTGATTCCTCTCCCACATCCAGTATCTTAAGTCATGTAATCAAACAGTGAATACAGTTCATACGGCACAGCATTCAGTCGGTATTTTAGTTTCTTAAATCAAAATAACATACTTGTACGATGGCGATAATTAGTTTATTTTGATGGTTTCAACGTATGAAGACGTATTTACGAGGAGAGCTTGAAAAATGTGAGTAGAAAATTAGAAAATAATCATTAAGAAAAGCGACGCAAGAAGAAGCAGCAGCAGAAGAATCCAACTGGTGTTAACTAGAGCTTCAGTGCATAGCTTTCATTTCGCTAAAGAGGGCTTTGTCTTCAAATATCAGCAGTGTCCTGGTGTTTAGACAGTAATACGTTGGAGTGAAACTTAACTTGCCCAGGGGGAAATGTTGCCTAGACCGCTCTAAGGTATTGCAGCGAGAGTAACATAACGTCTAGGGGTTTTAATAGGCTGGGCCCCTAATGTTTATGCAAATTCGATATCGGAACTGTTGTCCGGAGTAGTGTATATTTGTTACTCGCTTCTGTAAGATTGCATTGTAACCTCTAAATGCCTACACATCCTGGCACTATAATTGACGTCAGTGTCTGTTACATGCTTTTCATACAATCATCTCGTTTTTATTCAGTATCTTATTCGGTTTTTATTATTTACAAACAATTCTGTGTGGAATACGGACGCTGAGATTGTGGTGGTGGATTTTATTGTTTGTTATTTTCTGTACGTCCGACTAACTACTTTTACGGTTTTCTGAGGATTATTCTCCTAAGATAAAGTAGAAATGGGCGACCATCCTCTATTAACACTAATCAGAGTGAAAAAATGGCGTAAGCTGTCAATATTGTAATAATAATAATGTTATTTGCTTTACGTCCCACTAACTACTCTTTTACGGTTTTCGGAGACGCCGAGGTGCCGTAATTTAGTCCCGCAGGAGTTCTTTTACGTGCCAGTAAATCTACCGACACGAGGCTGACGTATTTGAGCACCTTCAAATACCACCGGACTTAGCCAGGATCGAACCTGCCAAGTTGGGGCCAGAAGGCCAGCGCCTCAACCGTCTGAGCCACTCAGCCCGGCTGTCAATATTGTAACAGACGCAGTGTTTACAGAGTTTCGTAGACTTACTTATCTATATAAATAAAATTGTAGGGGGTCCGCTGTCTGTAATTTCTTCTGTTTTGCCAATTTTTCAGATATTTATCCTTTTTAGGTCAACTCAAGACCGAATCGGTGGTTTTTACGTTTCGTGTCTGTTTGTTTGTCTGTTTGTCTGTTTGTCTGTTCCACCATCACGTCGAAACGGCTGGATAGATCTCAACCAAACTTCATATTTAGAGTATACTCATCCCGGGGAAGGTTTCGATATGCATATCGTTTTAAAATCTTTGAATACACGGGGGGTTTATAGGAAAACCAGAATGGTTTTTCCACCATCACGTCGAAACGGCTGGATAGATCTCAACCAAACTTCATATTTAGAGTATACTCATCCCGGGAAAGGTTTCGATATGCATATCATTTTAAAATCTTTGAATTCACGGGGGATTATAAGAAAACCAGAATGTTTTTTCCACCATCACGTCGAAACGGCTAGATAGATCACAACCAAACTTCATATTTGGAGTACACTCATCCCGGGGAAGGTTTCGATATGCATATTATTTTAAAATCTTTGAATAGACGGGGGGTTTATAGGAAAACCAGAATGGTTTTCCTCCATTTTCTCTTATACTATTGATTTTCTGTAAACTTAGTTTACCGTACGTGAAACGTCTCTTCATTATAAACAACTTTCGTTATGTTCATAATTTACCTTACTCTTCACATGACGGAGAAATTTACAATTTTCCGCTGGTATCATGCTCTGCATTGAGTGACCGACAGACCGACAACGAACCTACAGGTTACCATGGCAACGTCTCTGACTGCATGCCGGCAGGGAAGTAACGTATTGCCATTTTCCTCATCATGATTTTAAATTCGTGGTTGTTCCTTGGGTAGAAGGCAAGAGAGGCGTCAATCGGCCTATCTGCGGGATATTGGCGGAATATCGTTGGATGTTATAACCGCCCTCGAATAGATTAAGTAATAACACCATTAGTCATCTTCTTATTATTTGTTTACCTAAGAATCACTGGACCTAAATTTCTCCTCTGTTACCGCTTTATTATATCCATAACTCACACTAGCATAATTTATTGAGGGGCATTTGATTTTCCAATACATTCACTTGGCATTTACATATTTGTCGTTATCCGGCTGTCCTCAGTTATAATCCATTTTCTATTACTTTCAACTTTCTTAACTGTATTATTTTCTTCCTTAATTACGCCGTATGTACGCGTGTGCTACAAACTACTGGATGTATTTCCACCAAGACTCACATTTAGAATACACCTGTCCTTGATAGGTTTTGGGCAAATATTGTTTCTAAATCTCTGAACTGACTGGGGGTTTATACGAAACCGAAACAGTGATTTTGCACTTCCACAAAATATACACAACCAACGTTAATTTAAATCTACCTACCTTGGTAGAAATTAATTTCTAAACCTTTTTCCTCATGTGCATAATTTCGATACGAGGATTAATAAGGGAGATATCATTAACGGACCGTTTTTCTGTACAAGTCCCATCGGACTTAACTCACGAGCGGGTGCGTGTAAAGCTTATTCCTTACAACTTGAAAACTACTGAAGACATTCGAACCAAACTTTGTATTTAGCATCCACCTGTCCAAAGGTAGGTTTTAAACTTAAATAACATTTCATGTTCCGGAATGGACTGGCGGTTTATAGGGAACCGAAATGGTTATTTTACTCTTCCACAATATATACAGAACAAGACCAACCTGACGAAATCGACCAAACGTGATAGAATTCCACCTCTAAACCCTTTTTCTCATATGCATTTTTTCGTCAGTAGGATTAATAAGGGAGATATCATGAATGGTCACTTTTGCATGTTAAGTCCAGCGCACATAGCCCGAAGGGTGTTTTACATGGAGCAGATTCCTTATCTATATAAATCAAATCGTAACGACTGTGTGCCTCTACACTGACTATTTTGGCGAAATTTTCGTACAGCTTTCCGTTTAAGGGGTAATAATGACCATCTGCATAATTTTTGGTTTAGTTACCTGGAAGTCCTAATTTTTACCCGCCTCGCCCAAAATCCAGATTGTGGCATAATCTGCCAGAAGAAAAAGAAGATAATTGAAATTTGAAAAAATTATACGTTTTAGCCTGTAACGAACGGAAAACATCCTAGATTATTACATTTTTCACTTTTTATCCCCGAAGAATATCGAAATATGCAGGCAATTTTAATGATGGTGCAGACCTTCGGAAATTCCTATCACATAACAGATTGCACAATCTCCGTTCAATTTGGAATGATCTACAACCTTGGTCTTATGACTTTTTGCCGTATCTGTATCCCTTTTACGCTTGATTTTTCTCTATTAATCGATGTTAAGTCAGTTTGGAATTTTCACAAGCATAATTCATACTTTCGATTACTTATATGAAATACAGAATCATCATACTCTTCACGAAAATTGGCCCACCCATTAGCCATCTGTGAGCCAAATTCTATGTATGTAGCTGTCACATAATTATCCGAAAAGTAATGTAATGTGAGATAATCTTACAAAAACGTTACCCTGTTCCACGTTTCTAACTCAATCTGACCCTAGAATAGATGACATATCATAGGACCAGCCATTTAGGGCACTAAATCCGGCGTGTCTTATAGTATAATTCTTTGTCGATATGACGTACGTTTAGTAGCAGTTAATCTGTAAATGAAGGTCTTCAATATTGTAAACACGCAGATACTTTCGTATGTCGATCTATATATATTCACTGATGTCGATTTGTAGCGATCGAGAAAGGGTGGGTCTGCTAATGTAATGAGTACTCCCCACACCGACTTTGACTGGCTGTATGAAAGGGCCCTTCTCCAACTCCTGTGTAACTGTCATTAGTAAGGAAGGTCTACAATTGTAATGAATAGTTCGCTTCTCGATTTGACTTGCAGAAGGCAAGTGAGCATGCAGTTTTGTGTAAAACTTCCCTACCCGATTGTGTTTGGCAGAAGGCAAGGGTGCCCGCCATTATAAACAAATGTCCTCTTCTAAAATGTGACTGGCATTAGGCATAGTGGCCTGCTATTTTGATGGAAACTCACCAACTTGGTGTGACTGGCAGTAAGCTGGCTGGCAGTAGGAAAATCGGCCTGACATTATAATGATAACGGCACAACTCAATTTTTAATGGTGGTAGGGAATTTGCCTGCCATTATAAGGAAATCTCCTCGACTGTAATCTGTTTGGGAGTAGGAAATGGGGCCTGCCATTGTAACGAACACTCCCAACTTGATTGTGACCGCGCAGTAGGCAATGGGGCCTCCAATTATAATGTAAACTTCCCAACTCGATTGTGAATGGCAGTAGACAAGTGAGCCTGCCGTTATATCACAAATCCGTAACAAACACTTTACATTGGAAACAACGTATGGGGACATCCCCATGCTCTTTCTCGGATAACGCTAAGAGACATGCAATTTTAAAACAATCTTATTTACTGCATGTACACTGTTTACTTCGATATTCGAATACAATGTTGAACACCGTAGCGAAGCACGGGTACATTTGCTAGTTAGAAATAAAAGACAACGACAGCTAACCTCCAACTGAGCGTGCGAGTCAACACAGCGCCATCTTTTGGCAGAGTATGCGTGTGACGTCACGTATTTAGCACAAATGTTGCCGTGCCTTATTTTGAAACGCTATTTCATGAAAACTACATGTCAGATTTTTTACTTTTTAATTTGTATTTTTTGTGACAGATAGTCTATTCTTTTATCTGTCAGTTGAGACGTTAAACAAAATCTTAAGTTAAATAACCTACTCCCGCGATATACGCGATCTACCCAAATACTAAAAGCGTCTTAAATTTTTTCTTCCCTTGTACCCTTTGTCGAAGGACGTAATTCTACGTCAAAATGGAAGGTGCCCGACACTTCGGAAAATGAAGGTATCGGCCAAAGAAAGAAAAACGCCACGGTGAGAGTCACACCTAATATCATCGGGGGCGGAAAGAAACAAGATTTGAGCATGGGATATCGAGTAGGATAGATGAAAGTGAGGAGCCTGTCACAAGCAAGTGAAAGCAATTCCAAGACTCAGCTACGGACATCGTCTTTGCCCACCCACGCTCCCAAGTTAAGAGCCCTTGGATTCCAGTTAATCGAGGGAGTTTGAGACTGAATATAGGAACATCTTAAACGGTCTCCAGGGATGTAGTAGAAAATGGGCAGGTAACACTGTACCCCACGGCAACACAGCCCTGATGGGCTCTTTCCTACCAAGCAATTGCTGTTCAGCCCGAAGGGCTAGATATTACCAGCCGACGTGTGTTCGTCGTGACGAATATTTTCCACCATTTTTCTTGTCTTTCTAGACCGGAACCGATAACTAACCACTTTAATTATTTTCGTGAAGGCTAAGTAGACTTCAAAGTATCCCTCACATCCAGGTACAAAACTCTCTTCAAGCCAGGAAACGAAAGCGGTACTTCCCGGTAACAGAGAATTTTTATGCCTATAGACCGCGGCGGTCTAGATAACAGCGTAGAAAATGCTTTTCCTTGTTCCTAATGCAACCACACTCAAATTGTCGAGTTCACTTTGTTCACACAGATCATAATTACCATAAACTTCTCAAGATTTAATGTAAAATTTGACGTTCTCTCTATTTATAAATCTTCCGCACATCCCATTAAGGACTTAAAACTTGTGTTATTAGCCATTAGAGGACGTACAACGGGGAGTGACGAGTATCGATTCTCGTCAATCCAACTGCTACATTAATCCCATCCCCAGCGGAGCTATTGTGTGTGTTAGAGGCCTCTACTTCCTGTGACGGATAGTGGGCGGTCCGGACAATGACTGTATTACAACTCTGTGAAGTTCGACTTCCTCCTCCATTAAGAGTAAAAGTACCTAGGGGGCATTTGTCCCAACCGGATCTACTCCCTAACAAAAGACCAGTTTCGAATGTCTGATGCAATTTATTTATTCTCATAAATACATTCGTGCTATTTGTGTGTCCTTATGGACACAGTAGACTATCCCCACATAGCTGAGTAGTTATCTTCTTTCAGTGCTTCAATATGAAATGAAACTCAGTGCATAATTACTTCATATTCCAGACGTTTTGTCTCATTTCCTTTTTTATTTTCTACCTCACATTCTATCACTGTATTCAAAAATGCCTCCTTAGCTGACTCACCCTTACTGCAGACCGCGGCTATATCTTAATATTTTCGATTGTGAGTTTTACAGTCCACATTTGAGTCACAAATTACATTGCCACTTTTATCTATGTGATAGATTCCACCCTCAAGTCAGAAAAAGTGTGACCAAACAAGTAGCCAAGTAGCTATCAGCTTGCATTCGGGAGATAGTGGGTTTGAATCCTACTGTCGGCGGCCTTGAAAATAGTTTTCCGTGGTTTCCCATTTTCATATTAGGTAAATATTGGAGCTGTATCTTACTTAAGTCCTCGGTTGCATCCTTCCCACTCCCAACTTTTTACTATCCCATCATCGCCATAAGACCTGTTTGCGGTGCAACGTAAGGCAAATGTTAAGAGGAAAGCAAAGTAGCCAGAGAGATGTGGTTCACTTTTGTTTGGCCCGCCTGACACCCTCAGCATGGGGAAAGAAATGTATTGAATACGATAGGATACAAGACTCAGTCGTGAACAACGCGTGTTCGAATCCGGTAAGGGACTGCATTTTAACCACCCTTCACATTTAAATAAATGACTGCCATCGCTCAGTGTGTTTAAGAAGTGAAGCGGAAATTCAATCAATCATTCACTACTGATCTGCATTTAGGCAGTCGCCCAGGTGGCAGATTCCCTATCTGTTGTTTCCCTAGCCGTTTCTTAAATGATTGCAAAGAAATTGAAAATTTATTGAACATCTCCCTACGTAAGTTATTCCAATCCTTAACTACCCTACCTATAAACGAATATTTGCCCCATTTTGTCCTCTTGAAATCCAACTTTATCTTCACATTGTGATCTTTCCTACTTTTAAAGACACCAATGAAACTTATCCATCTACTGATATCATTCCACGCCATCTCTCCACTGAAAGAAAGGAATGGCGTATAGCTTTTAGTGCCGGGAGTGTCCGAGGACATGTTCGGCTCGCCAGGTGCAGGTCTTTTTATTTGACTCCCGTAGGTGACCTTCGCGTCATGAGGATGAAATGATGTCGAAGACGACACATACACCCAGCCCCCGTGCCAGAGAAATTAACCAATGATGATCAAAATTCCCGACCCTGCCGGGATTCGAACCCGGGGCCCCTGTGACCAAGGGCCAGCACGCTAACCATTTAGCCATGGAGCGGCACATCTCTCCACTGACAGCTCGGAACATACCACTTAGTCGAACAGTTCGTCTTCTTTCTCCCAAGTCTTCCCAGCCCAAACTTTGCAACATTTTTGTAACGCTACTCTTTTGTCGGAAATCACCCAGAAGAAACCGAGTTGCTTTTCTTTGGATTTTTTCCAGTTCTTGAATCACGTAACCCTGGTGAGGGTCCCATACACTGGAATCATACTCTAGTTGGAGTCTTACCAGGAGCTTACATGCCCTCTCCTTTACATCCTTACCAAACCAAACAAACCAAACCCCATGGCACTACAGCCCTTGAAGGGCCTTGGCCTACCAAGCGACCGCTGCTCAGCTCAAAGGCCTGCAGATTACGAGGTGTCGTGTGATCAGCACGACGAATCCTCTCGGCCGTTATTCTTGGCTTTCTAGACCGGGTTACATCCTTACCACTATCCCTAAATACCCTCATAAGCATGTGCAGTGATCTTTACCCTTTATTTAAAATCATATTTATGTGATTACCCCAATGAAGATCTTGTCTTATATTAAGACCTAGGTACTTACAATGATCCCTAAAGGGAAGTTTCAGCCCATCAACACAGTAATTAAAACTTTTCCCTTTCTCGCAGTTATAATACATCTCACTTACCAGAAATATTTCTTCTTATTATTATTATAATTACTATTATTATTAATATTATGATTTTATTATTACCTTTTCCGGACCCGTGGTTGAATGTTCAGTGTACGGTTTTCGGTTTACAGGGTCCGGGTTCGATTCCCGGTCGGGCCGAGAAATTTAAATGCATAAGGTTAATTCCTCTGATACGGGGACTGAGTGTTTGTGTTCTTAATAATGTACTTCTCTTCAGATACACACAGTATACACCATAATGCTAAACACCACAGTAACAGCAACTGTGAATACCTCCTTGCATAGGTGACTGTCGTCTTAATTCTCTCTTGGTAATTTTTCTTTCTTGACAAGTCTTTGCCATTAAAAACCAACGAAGAATCAAGCAGCTCCTGTTTTGTTACAGCCCTGATGAGCCCTGGCCTACTAAGCGACTGCTGCTCATCCAAAAGTTATGTAGATTACAAGATACGTATGGCCGCTATTCATGTATTTCTAGAACAGGACCCTGTCTCATCGTGAAGTAGCTCCTCCGCTGTTCTCGCGTAGGCTGAACCCACCTCGAACCAGCCCTTAGTTTCAGATATAATCCCGTGAACTACAGGGAATTCGAACCCGGGGTCTCCTGGTAAAATTCAGGCTCGCTGCACATAGACCATGGGGTTGGATGAAATCATATACTCAGAAACAAGCAGGAATAATAAGATGAAGGTGAAGGAGAAAAAAAAACTCTAAAGATAATTGATGAATTATTAGTTCTAACACGTGTCTATTGGAACGATGAGAACTGAGGATACGAAATTAAACCATCAATTGAGACTTCAATCAACGTTTTAATTACCCTCTTGATTTAACGCAGTGAACCTCGAACTCAAGTATGCAGCCATTTTCCGAGCCCTCTCTATCTACTTTAAAGTACCTTCGATTTCTGTTGCTACGAGAAGGAATTATTCTGCACTGCTAAAACGCTTTTGTCTCTCAGGACAAATTGCTGTTCGACATTCATGTCATCTTCTTCCCTTTTTATGTTTCTGCTTGGGATGTGATGGTAGAAGTAATTTAATACTCGTACGGTGGTGTGACATGAGCTTCAATTGCCCTCATGTTGGATGTGGCTGACGAGGTAATGATAGTCGTAAACAAAGCAGGAAACCTCGATTCGATCAGGTGATCTCATACCTTTTTGGAGGAAGCGTACGACCGCGATCAATGCAAAAGCTTATGTCGTAAGGAAGGAAGAGCAAAGGCTTACGGTTAGACACTGAGTTGTGGGAAATTAAATCATTCAAATGTCTGGAGTTCGTGTTCGTAAATATAAGTGGATTGACTCTTTATATTTCTTCCCAAGCGTATTCACTCTCGATCCGGACAAATATTTTAACTCGTCCTTTTCTATGTTGTACGGGCGTGAAATTTGGATGAACTAAGAATATATATCATAAATTCATAAGATAATGTAACAGACTAAAAGTTTTGAGAGTGGTTGCCAGTATAACGTGGAAGGGACAATGGCACTAGAATGGACGTAGTGAAGAGATTAATGCTAATTTAGAAATGGAGTGTGAAATCAAGGGATGAAAGTGTGCGTATAAGCTGGCGTCGAATGTAGGGTAATGTGAGGTGAATGAAGGAGGACAGATTACGAAGGAGAGTGATGGACTTGGTCATGTATGGTAAGCCGCAGCCTTAATTAAGGTACAGCCCCAGACAAACCATTTTCAGAGCTGCCAACAGTGGGGTTCGAACCCACTACCTCCCAAATGCAAGCTCACAGGCGCGCAAACCTAACAGCACGGCCAACTCGCTCCATATCTCCCACTGTTATATAGCTCTTTAATTGCTATTACATAGGCTGAATGGACCTCGAACTAGCCCTCAGATCCAGGTACATGATCTGCTCGGGAATCGAATCCGGGGCTATATAAGTGCAAGACGTTGAAATATGTTGAAAGTGGTTGTGGTCCTGAAAGGAATCGTGTTAAGCTGTATTGTTATACATGTTATTTGTGTAACATTCCTTCAATCAGTATAGGTTTTAAGATATGTCAGAGTGGCAGAATATTTCCTACATTCTTCAAAAAAATGCATCAGAATACCCCGACACGGAGGTGTAGCAATTTAAACCGCTTAAATGCCACCAATCTCGGCTGGTATCGTACCCACTAATCTGATCAGCCTAGCTAACCCGAAAACTATGGATTCAACACCAATCTTGGCCATTTTGGACGTGTTTTGACCCCTTCTTAACCTCATACCGGTGGTGGCTGAATTTGGACTTAAGAAGGCATCCAGAATATCACAATTCTTTTCGGTGACATAGTAAAGCACAGATTCATCACTAATATTGGCCGTTTCCGATATTCTTTTCATGTCATTCCCTCCCTACCTCCAAAATATAGAGGTGTTAAGGGTGTCTTATCAAACAGTATTTTTGTCCAGATAGTAAGTCATATGTGTACAAAGTTTAGTTGAGAGCTATGCTGGAACATACGTACGTACCTCCAAAATCTCGGTCATTTTGGACATTTTCTTTTTCACCCCATCTCACCCCTCATGCCGATGGTAGCTGAACTTGAACTTAAATGGCATCCAGAGTGTCGCTAATCATCTCAGTGACTTCGAAAACTAGGGTTTCAAGAATAATATAGGGCGTTTTCGATTATTTTTACATATCACTCCATCCCGCCTCCAACCCTAGGGGTGCTAGGGGTTTCTCTTCCCCCCACCTCAATGTATTCTATTTCTCTCCAGACAGTATTAAGTCATATGTGTAAGAATTTTGTTTGAAATTTCAGGTTTTCCTGCAGTCGCCGGAATTTTTAATCGTTTAACTTCACCAATATCCTTACGTAAATATATTGCTCCTTAACTGTCTTATTATTCTCGTGTTAGAAACATACACATGTAAGGCACAGTTAAAATATTATATTATTTGTGGACAGAACTTGGCCACTTCCTGTGGATTTATCTGGAGTATTAAAGGTCTCCTTGATTATAGGAGGCTGAATACAGTTGGCATTGTAGCAAGTGTTGTACAGTTCTGACTTTTACCATTCACGTTGAATATAATTTTTATTAGAGTATCCCCATCCGGCTCAATTAACCTTTGATATACCCACTTCAGATCTCAATCTATTCCTAGTCAGTCATTCCTCGTCATGGCCAGAGGCAAAGTTTCCGAAATTCTTCTCCAACCCGTGGGAGGGTAGGTCGAAGTGTCCCATAGTTGTAGCCTAGCTTTATCGGCGGTGGTTGTAAGTTCCCTTGATGTTCTAAGGAAGCACTTCAGTGATTTCAGTCGCTGCAGAAGTGGTTTGTACCCATGATAAAGATGGGCTCTTTCCTGTCCCACTTTCCTTATTGGCAGCTATTTCTCTTCCAATAGTAGGTGGTGCTATTACTGCGATGCGGTAAAGCAATTCAAGAGGAGTGGATTTCAAGCAGCCTCTTATAATTAAGGGCTACATCCACCTATTTGTCATGCGTCGAATCATACCAAACAGAACAGGCATACTCTGCTGCGGATAAACATAGTGCCATTGCAGAAGTTCGTACGGTATCAGGAGGAATTCCTCACTGTGATGCAACCAATTTCTTGAGGAGATTATTTCTTGTAGACACCTCTGACTTATAGCTCATGCAGTGCTTCTTGAAAGTAGGAGATGTGTTGTGCGTCACTCCTAGATATTTTGGAGTATTGCAGTGCTTCAATTGGACCCCTGACCATACTCTTTTCAACTTCCGAGTGGCTCCTTAACTGTGCGAAACCCACTAAGTAGAGAATGTATTGCGGGCTACGGTAATATTTCGCCTGCAACTATTGTAGTGGCCACTTAGTGATTTGATTGTAGTTATACTCAACGTTGACTGAACCTAGAGACCTACCAATGCTTGATGATTCATCGGCAGGTGATTCCGGAAATAATAAAATAAAAATGAGCAAATTGGTCCAGTAGACCGGCCGGATGGACTGGACAAAGCCTTTTTCGTGACCTTTTCAAATTTAGATGTATATCAGATAGTTCAGTAGAGATGGATTTGGTTTTAGATTTTATGCACCTTGCCAGTGTAAAGCAAGGACAAGTGGCTCTAACTTTACCAGGAAATATCAATCATCTCTTTGTCTGTCTTATCAGTAACTAGGCCCTACAATGTTGCAAGGGAACTTGTCAATGACACGTGCTAGTAAATATAATTTTCTTTGAGTGTTTTGTAAGGTGTAAGCCGCAATTATGTGCGTGCACGATTCGTTTGTAAGGTGCTAAACTTCAATCATATTCATTTTCAGCTCGATAGCTGCAGTCGCTTAAGTGCGGCCAGTATCCAGTAATCGGGAGATAGTGGGTTCGAGCCCCAATGTCGGCAGCCCTGAAGATGGTTTCTGTGGTTTCCCATTTTCACACCAGAAAAATGCCGGGGCTGTACCTTAATTAAGGCCACGGCCGCTTCCTTCCAATTCCTAGGCCCTTTCTATCCCATCGTCGCCATAAGACCTATCTGTGTCGGTGCGACGTAAAGTAAATAGCAATTTCACTGCCCTATAATATTCACGTAATCAAGAGGATCTGATCCGTTCAATAATGCAAAGCTTGACAGAAAATAATTCGCCAGTGACACAATATATATTGTAAACTAACAGGCGCTTTCCGAGGTTAGTTATTGTTTGAGATTACCAATTATCCCCTCGGACTATAAAATAAATCCCACACATTGGTTACAATACTGCCAATTTCACAATAGGTGGATGAGATTCGCCGATGACAATGGAAGAGTAACTTATACGGTAACAACGCCGACAGGAATATTTTGTTGAGAGCTGATTGAAGAGGTAATGAAAAACTCAGAACTACCGATATATTGGTGTGTTAGGGATTGGAAAATACGAGTAATTTGCTTCTTTCAAGCCATCTGTTAGGTGATACAATGTGATATTCGTCTTCATATTCTGTTGTTGCTTTCTCTTTTATTTGTTTTTATTATTATTTAATTTCGGAGATTAACGTCACCTCATTTATGAGCTACTAAGTGAATTCTCCGCTTGTATATTTACCGAGGTACTGCAGGTTTATTTTTGTACTTGCATACACGGTAGTTATCAGTTAATAACATGTATATTATATTTGAAATGACACTGGCATGAAGAAGTATTTGTCCAGCAAATCGCTGAATTTTCTTCTTTTAGTATTTTCTCTATCCGCGGTTACCTCTACCTCTCATTGACGAAAGGGGAAGATTGGAGTGGGCGAATATGTCGACACAGGTAAAGTTCCACAGAAGAGATCTACTTCTTTACTATGGTACAAGTGTCGTTCCGTATGGCCTTTTACCATCTGAACGGCAGCAGTCCTTGGGCTCTCGCACAGAAGGAACTTCTGCTGAAACCAGAGCCCGCAAGGTGGAGTGACAGATGTGTCTGCCTTTAACACAAGAAAGGCCGTGGAGGCCACGTTGATCAACGTAGGCATCACAAACTGTGCTTTGGTGAGGCTCGCAGAGAGCTGCTCCCAAACGTAAAGCCACAGCGATACAGAAACTCTCAAAGCAAAGATGGAGACCAAGAAATGGCAAAGGTAATACTTGGAGCCATGCGAAAAGCAAAACCATCTCCGTAAATGGGACAACCAACCTCATTCTTTTTTAACTTATCAGTATAGATATATAAGAACTCATCCTGTTTGACACAGTGCGTGTTTAGTGCCTTGGTTATGAACCTGATGGAACGACGTTGAATGCTGCACGGTACATTGAAATTTGGACCCGTTTCATGAAACTTCTACGTAGCGTGCGACCCCGGTCCGCACAACAAGGTTAATGCTTATTTGTCCATGACAACGCTCGCCCACACGCAGCCAATATCGTCAAACAATTTATGGCGAAAGAGGCGGTGGTGCAACTTGAACAGCCCCCATACTCGCCGGATCTGAATCCTCCAGACTTCTTCCTATTCCCACGACTCAAACTCGCTTTGAAAGGATTTTACGATATTCCTGACATCCAACGAAAAGTGACGAGGCATTTAAACACCCTCCCAAAGGAAGTTTCTTGCAAAGTTTTTCAGGACATGTATCGCCATCTCACCATTGCATAGTTTGAGAGGGGACTATTTCGAAGGACAGTGAGGTCACTGTGATGCATTGTTCATCTATGTTGATAGTACAGGAGTATTCACCGAACTTTATTGTCACAGGTTGTATTTCATTACATTCACAATAATTTCAGTATTATTGCAAGTACATTAACGAATTTAAAATCACCCGCTCTAGAAACGCTTGAATCTCTTAGGGCAATAAAAGAGGATTTAGAAACACTGAATCAAGTACCAGCGGGAACTGTTAATGAAAGAGTGACAGATAAAATTAAATTTACCGTATCCTATAGAAGAATACAATGTCCGTAGAAATGTGTACAATGATGAATGCTTTATTCTGGCAGGGAATCTAAAGCAACTCATGATTTTTATACCCCCTATTACATCTTATGATGATAAACGTATTTATTCAAAATATAAAAAGATTTCCTACGTGATAACTGCATGCGATTTACATTCCATTCATTTAGGAAGTACGTTATATTGTAAAACCTGTACCCTTGATATAAAAGAAAATACAGTATAACTCATATTTATGTGCATTAATACCTGAAATGTATAATAATGAGTTAACACTACAAATATATGAAAAAATTGTTTCATTCCTTCTAATAATCCTTAATTCTGATCTAACTGCTTTCGCATTCAACTGTACATCATACTTGTTTACAGAAAAAACTGCATAGTCACAGGTGCTTCCAGCTGCCCTCAGTGCGTTCCTAACTTGATAGTTTACTTACTAGAACCCCTCTTCCTGCTTATTAGCCAGTATGAATCGTCGTAATATCAGGCAATTAAATCTATAAATGAACTCGTTGCGGTTACCCATTAATGGGAGGTACAGCTGGTTTAAATCCTACGGTGGCTAAAAGTAGAGTACACTGTGGTCCTAGGAAAAAGCTTATTATGATGCGGAGATGTTGCTCCACATCCTATTAATTAAAACGTGGATGGACAAACACGGGGGACAGGTGTTGGCAATAATTCACCATGGTTGAGTGAAAACCGCCTAGCAATGTAATTTCATCCCCCATTTCACATGGTGAATGGAATGGTGAGAGGGGTGTTTGCGAATGGGGAGGAATTATCTGGGAGTATTTCTGATTCTGAGTTCATGCGGTTTTAATGCCATGAGAAATACCTTTTAAAAGCATACATCGTATTTCAATTTGATTACGTTTAATAAACAATATAGTTCTTCTAAATTCTGAAGACTACTTTTAATTGTTTTGTTGTGTTTTGTTTTGTTGTGTTTTGTTGTGTTTTTTGTTTTGTGTTTTGTTTTGTTTTGTTTTGTTTTGTTTTGTTTTGTTTTGTTTTGTTTTGTTTTGTTTTGTTTTGTTTTGTTTTGTTTTGTTTTGTTTTGTTTTGTTTTGTTTTGTTTTGTTTTGTTTTGTTTTGTTTTGTTTTGTTTTGTTTTGTTTTGTTTTGTTTTGTTTTGTTTTGTTTTGTTTTGTTTTGTTTTGTTTTGTTTTGTTTTGTTTTGTTTTGTTTTGTTTTGTTTTGTTTTGTATTTCAACCTACAAAGTTCACTTATTCATCTTGTTCCAAGCAACCTTGAAATGAATGTGGAAATTATGATTATAGCCAGGGAATAGATATTTATTGCACAATGCAATCCACGGGGATGTAGAATATTATTTCAGTAGTATTTTGGGTTTCACTGAGGCTAGAAACTGAATGTTTTCTGTGACTTCATGCAAATTTTGAAGTGAGAATTCTTGCCTAGAATTCTCTGGGATTCTAACTGTGGCCGTCTATGAAAAAGTCTAATGTTCATCAATTCCTCTAATTACACCCCCCCCCACCCCGCACTCTACTTGACCTCACAGCTGTAGTAAAAGAAATGATGAAGTGTGTTAATCATGTATCGTTCCGTCATCTTATGCATTTCATAAGCAGGTAACCTTGAACTTCAATAATATTGAACGAAATGGGATAACTTTTGATTTGGCAAAGTTGAAGATTTTAATGTCTATGTCGATGATCCAGTCTGCCCCTCAGTCCACGTTACTAGAACTCTACTTAGATATATTTAAACCCTGCTTATTATTACTTTCTGGATGAAAACCTAAGAAATAAGCAAGGGTTCTTTTCATGTTAACATGGATAAGTAGTGGGCTATGGATCGTTGCCAATAAAAGAGATGGTATGCGAGAAAATAAGGAGAAGAAACTTGAGGGACCAGAAAAGAACAGACAATCTGTATCTCGCAACTTATACGTTCAGTGTACGAAAGGAACAAGATGTGAATACTGGAGGTTAAAATAAAAGTTTTTTTGTTATTTGTTTTACGTCGCACCGAGACAGATAGGTCATATGGCGTCGATGGGATAGAAAAAGCCTAGAAATGGGATGGAAGTTGCCGTGGCCTTCACTAAGGTACAGCCCTAGCATTTGCCTGGTGGGAAAATGGGAAACCACGGAAAACAATCATCTGGGCTGCCGACAGTGAAGTTCGAACCCACTGTCTCCCGGATGCAAGCTCACAGCTGTGCGCTCCTAACCGCATGGCCTGTGACGTATCTTCCCTAGCCATCCGCCTGACACTTAAGCTTTCAGGTATTCTGCTTCCACGATTTGGACCTAAAGCTGGTCTTTGTCAGTGTACACACTTACTTTGTCATCTCAGAAAACAACAATGCACGGTCATAATATATTATTTCAGTTTGGCTATACGGTTATGTCAAAGACAATACAAAGTAAGGTCTATGCCAATATTTTAGCTCACCCTATCTCTATTATCGTACGTGTAAAAGAGCACAAGACGTTGAGAAGTATGTTGTAAATCACGAAAATTTATTTGTCCAAATTCGTTGATACTGCTCTGCTTCAGTAATCTTGATGCACTTGTCCCATATGTTACAAATTGTTTAAGGACGAATTATAATCATTTTTAAACATAAAGCCATTTCTTATTAACAGTGCTGATGTAGTTATTTTATTATTATTATTCTTGTTTCGTATAGGCCAGCTAAGGACCACGACATTCAACTATTACATTTTGGAATGGGCTTTGATGTTTGCCCAGTAGTTGCGCATCCTCAGGCTGTGTTGCTCCTTCCTCTCCTTTGTCCAAAGGGCGCCAGTCTTCTTCGTTGGTAGTCTGTCCTGGACTCCTTATGTTTAAGTATCTTCCTGAGTGTTTTCCGATCCTTTAAGTTTCCTATGATTATTATTATTATTATTGCCGGCCCCGTGGTGTAGGGGTAGCGTGCCTGCCTCTTACCCGGAGGCCCCGGGTTCGATTCCCGGCCAGGTCAGGGATTTTTACCTGCACCTGCGGGCTGGTTCGAGGTCCACTCAGCCTACGTGATTAGAATTGAGGAGCTATCTGACGGTGAGATAGCGGCCCCGGTCTAGAAAGCCAAGAATAACGCCCGAGAGGATTCGTCGTGCTGACCACACGGCACCTCGTAACCTGCAGGCCTTCGGGCTGAGCAGCGGTCGCTTGGTAGGCCAAGGCCCTTCAAGGGCTGTAGTGCCATGGGGTTTGGGGTTTGGTTATTATTATTATTATTATTATTATTATTATTATTATTATTATTAATCGTATACAGTCGTACGAGCACACTATTTTTAAAACATAACCGGATTTCGGACACTATGGTCCATCATCAATGTTAGAATTTAAATTTAATTCTACATGAGCGTGTCGTCAAAATAACTTAAAATGAGTTCAAAATATAGCCCTGTTGATATTAACTGTAAAATAAAAAGAAAAATCAAGTGTAAAAGTATGCAAATGATACACATGAATTTAAAATGTTGTTGTAAATGGTATGTCAACAGCCTGAGCACGAGGAAAAGCCAGCCCTTCCTATGGTATTTTCATTCCTTTTACAACATCATTTTAAGTTTATATGTATCATTTGCATATTTTTACACTTGTTTCTTCTTTTTTCTTATTTTACAGTTAATGTCAGCAGAGCTACATTTTAAACTCATTTTAACTAATTTTGACGACCACACTCGTGTGGAATTAAATTTAAATTCTAACACTGATGACGGACCTTAGTGTCCGGAAACCGGTTATACTTCAAAAAAGTGTATGCTGATACGACTATATTTGATTAATAACAATAATAAAAAAAATTGTTTAAGGAGTCACAAGGAACGTAAAGGAAGCGTGATACATTTTAACTGATGTATATTACCGCAATGAAGGAATCAATATAATATTATTCATCAACCATTATAAAGTGCATGATGTGTTCTAATTGGATACTGTTTCTAGTCATAAAAATGTGAGTACATAAAAATTACGGCGCTATAAAAGACTTAAACCTTCCTGTGTAGCACCTGTACCACAAGATGCACAGAACGAGATTACCCGAAAAGCGTCTACTTAAAGGATGTGAGCATTTTTCTTGTACGCCGGGCACGTATACATTTAGGAGAGCAAATATGTTAGTGCTGAAGGCTTATCGTGAATATGCAGGTATAACAAAAACAAATTGAATTCAAGGAGTCAGCCTCGAACTGTGGATGTAGTGTGCTTGCCTGTTACCCGCAGCTCTTGGATTCGATTCTGGTCAGTTCATGGATTTCTCAGCCGTGTGACTCTTACCGAGGAGCTGTCTGATACGAGAGTTAGTTGAACGGGTCTGAAAGCCAACCAATATGGCTGAGGGTGTCAACACACTGTCGATGTGCCTCCCAGTACCTTCAGGTTATCTGATGAGCAGCAGCCATCTTGGTTGTTTTATTAGTTAATTTAAAGTATCTACCATGCCATAGCAAAACAATGTCGTCTTCATGCGGGTCCAAGTGTGCACGTTTTATCTCTTCGCACTTTCGAGTTAAACTACCTCAGCCGCACGCGATAGGCCAATTCGTGCGTCAAATTCCACCCTCTTGCGTGTCGCAAGATGAGATTACCCACTCCTATTCAAGGTCATGTTGGACACACTGATCCTTCAGCCGTAAACTGTCGTTCATTTCATAGGGATTTGTGGTGTATTTAGGCCAATCACAGCTGCCAATTATCACTTCTGTTTAGTTTACATTTTATCCCATCTAAGTGCACTTGATGCTAATGCTCATTCACCAGAATGATTACTCCGAAACATATTTATATCTTCTTTGAGTTATCTTCGTTAATACATTCAACCACAGTTAGCACAATCAACACACCCAGCGAGCTGGCCTTACGGTTAGGGGCGCGCAGCTGTGAGCTTGAATTCGGAAGATACTGGGATAAAACTCCACTGTCGGCAGACCAGAAGATGGTTTCCCGTTATTTACCATTTCTACTCCAGAAAAATATTGACACGCTGCGTCCAAAGAGTTCAAAACGGAAAAGAAAACAGTATATTTCAGTCCACAAGAAGTTGCTCTCAAAATTTACTACTAGCATACCTTGACATAACCAAATAAAATCTATGCATTTGATACGATTAATATTTATTCACTTTTATTATCATTTCCACCTCCGTAGCGTAAGTATTAGTGCTATTAGCTGCCATCCTCGAAGGCTCATCGATTTCCTGTACTACCACAGATTTAAAAAATGACAGGAGGGCAAGTATGTAGCTAAAATGGCACATGCAGCTCACCTCCAATCAGGGTGTAACTGAAAAGAATTGCAACACCTCTTGATGAGGACACTTGGGTGAATGGTCAGGTAGTGCTCTTAGGTTCAGTAGATCCCGGGTTCGTTTCCCGGCCGGGTTAATTCCGTTGCCTCACGTACTGGGTGTTCGTACGATCCCCAAAATTTCTGCAAACTACACAACACGATCTTTCACTATAATAATGTGCAGTTTCCTACACATGGCAGATGGTACCCATCCTCGTTGGCAGGTTTCCCACACGAAAGTATTATTATTATTATTATTATTATTATTATTATTATTATTATTATTACTTTTAAAACTTGTAATTAATCTCCTAGCCAAAATGAAGAGAAGTAGAGCTCAAGATTTTCGCAAGATAAAATCTGTATATATCGTTATATTAATACAGATAGAGGTAGGCCTACATAAAATAAAGTTCTAGCTCCAATAAAGAATGTGTGGATCGCAATGAAGAAGTACTGTTTGAACACATGTTTAGAACTTGCAGTTTAGCGAAGGATGCTCAGCAAGAAAGAGTTTTAGCAGAAAAGAAAAGAAGGATAAAACATATACAGGACTTGAAGGTGGGAAGTAACGAAAATATGAATAGTAAGGTATAAGGTAAGGAACAATGGAGGAAGGTACAGCAGATTCTTACGGTTTATTTATTACAAGAAGCATAATAAGTCAACTTATGGGTTAATAATATCATATAGTCACTTATTAAAAGAATTTAGCTACAATTCATTAAGCGCTTGCCGAGAATTATACCAACAACTGTTTCTACACAAAATTATAAATGGCGTTATAGATACTGGTGATCTACTTGTCAGAATAAATTTTAACGTAAGAAAATCTAACTTGCGTAACTGGTCGTACTTTTACAATCCCTTATCCAACATATTACTTCATAAAAATTCGCCATTAATAAGGATGTGTAGTACGTTTAATGACTTACTCAGAAACCACGACATAGATCTCTCAATGTCCCTAACATACTTCAAAACAAGTCTAGTAATTTTCTTTAGTGAACATACTTAAACAATCGCAAGAAATGGCATCTCATAAAATGAAAATAGAATTCATTACACTATCACTTTGTCAATAATACAAATGGAATTCAATCGTCTATAAACTTCGAGATATTATTTTACTGTTAATCATGCACCTGACCTGTTCGCATATGTGTGTGCCTTAAAGTTTTAGTTCTTCCTACTTACGTAATCAGGAGCCTGTAATTTCAGCACTATCTAATCCTGATCTGTATATAACCTATTGTTGTTCTTCTCACTTTTTCTTCTAAATTTGTTTGTTATAATTTTTCTAAATCTGATGTTAATTTTTCGTAATATTTCTCTGTTTTGCAATACAGATTATTGTACTATATTTTGTAATGTTTGTTGTAATTGGAGGGCAACTCTATTACTGACATGTGTCACAAATAAATAAATAAATAAATAATGGGCTTGCGATTATGATAAAGAACAACGACGCGACGATGATGATGATAATAATAATTTCGTGTGGCTATTTCTAATAATGTTATTAGTTTTACGTCCCAGTAACTACGTTTTAAGGTCTTCGGGGACGCCGAGGTGCCGGAATTTAGTTCCGCAGGAGTTCTTTTACGTGCCAGTAAATCTACCGACACGAGGCTGTCGTATTTGAGCACCTTCAAATACCACCGGACTGAGCCAGGATCGAACCTTCCAAGTTGGGGTTAGAAAGCCAGCGCCTTAACCGTCTGAGCCACTCGGCCCGGCGGCTATTTCTAGTCGAGTGCAGCCCTTGTAAGGCAGACCCTCCGGTGAACGTGGGCGGCATCTGCCATTTGTAGGTAACTGCGTGTTGTTGTGGTGGAGGATAGTGTTGTGTGTGGTGTGTGAGTTGCAGGGATGTTGAGGACAGCACAAACATCCAGCCCGCGGGCCATTGGAATTAACCAATTACGGTTAAAATCCCCGACCCGCCGGGACGAACTCGGTACCCTCTAAACCGAAGGCCAGTACGCTGACCATTCAGCCAACGAGTCAGATATGATGATGATGATGATGATGATGATGATGATGATGATGGTGGTGGTGGTGGTGGTGGTGTTCGTCAACATTCGGGTTACTGTGTTCTTCGCCGAAGAGGGAACTTCTTCGTCTGAATGATAATAGGCGGAACATACCTCGGACAAGAAGTGTTGATAACGAACTTCTTATAAACCACATCGTGAGATCATGAAAATGCAGAACAGCAACACCATTGTAACATGACTGAGTCTTCTGAAGAGACGGTGCAGTTGTTCCCCGAGAAAGGCGTTTTGGAAGATGGTCTGCGAGTCTACGGGAATCGAGGAGAGGAGGCAGATTTCCTTCCTCCACCTCTTTTGATGCCAAGAACATACAAGATTTTAAATATTCATACTCCAATCTAGAACGAAAAATGAGGCGGTTCTTTGTAACCTTTCAACGCCAACTACTTTCAGATTTACTTTGCTTCCATCCTCTCACCCCTCCCTCACACTCTCTTTCTTCCTCTCCCTCTGACACATCCTTCATCCCCACCTCTGCATCACGAGAAAGACTAACGTAATAGCTTGTAGAGTTGTTATGTAGGCCAGGGAGAATAGCATTTGCTTTAGAAAGTATCTGCTTGTATCTTGTATATAAAGTGTGAAGTATGCACCAGGGATTTTGTAATGGAGCTCATGAAGACTTTGATAAAAGTACTTCATGGTCCCCTTGTGTCCAATTTTTGTGTTTTTACTGAAATGGAATATTGTAAACTGCGTCTGTTTCTGATTTCATATGATGCAATCACTATGTTCCATTCATAGTGCTGATGACTCAAAATCTAAAATAATTTATAGGTTTTACTTTTTTCCCCTACAATTATAGGCTGCCTAAATCTGACAAAGTATACCATAGCACTTAAGTAGTGAATGTATGTTTAACCATGAAACGTTTTGTGGAGTTAATTCTTCTCGTATGCAGAACTATAGAGGTAATTTCTAAGAATTTGGATGGAGCCATTAATGGCCAAGACGAACTAAATCACAGTATACATTTTTGGAATAATAAATGAAGTAATAATAATCGTATGGCCCCAGCTACCGTTTGCAGACATTTAAATTTGACGCCATCTGGCTGTCTGCTCGTCAATTTCGACGTTCAGTTTTACTCTAGGCCACTAGATGACAGACCGAGTAAACCGAAACTCTCTTGGGCATCTATGGCTGAGACTTAATGAATTTTGTCGGGCGAACACCAAATGTGTCACCAGAGATCTTTTACATGCCGACATCGTACGACATGGAGTGTCGAATGGAATTTTCTCCACTCTTCAAAAATCCGACTACCTCTGCCGGATTTGAATCAGGTATATTGGGATCCGAGGCCGACACTCTACCTCTTGGGAATGTCCCGACTTTTGAAAAACTCAAGTAAGAATTTCTATCTGGTTCCTATTGCTCGCATAAATAAATAAATAAATAAATAAATAAATAAATAAATAAATAAATAAATAAATAAATAAATAAATAAATAAATAAATAAATAAATAAAAAATAAATAAATAACTAAATAAATAAAATAAATATAAATAAGTAAATAAATAAATAAATGGCGTGCAGCCTGGTGCTGGTCTTTCTAGTTGACACCGTATAGGCGACCTACAATGATGAAGACGGCATAGACACCTAGCCCCCGAGCCATCGGAATTCCCCCAATGAAAATCAAAATCCTCGACCCGGCCGGAATCGAACCCGGACTCACTGGACCAAAGGCAAGCACGATAACAATTTGGCCATGGAGCCGGACGTTGCTCGGATGAAAAGTCCTACGACTATTATACAGGAGATGTTGTGTGGTTCTTTGAAGTAGCTGATGTTTGGACGATAGGTGGCTCGCTTCTCCGCGTCTACCTCTCCTGGCTTCTCACCGAATGTCAGTGACGAATCATCATATGCAGGGCACCATCCTCATAGACGCGCCTCGTACGTTGAGTAAAGTAAACTCATGTCCTCGTCCGGAGGTGATGCAGCTCTTTCCAGGTACAACCCAAATGGAGGTGAGCTGCATGTACCATCTTAACCACACAGCAGCCCTCCTGCCATTCTTCTGGCAGTACCTGGGATTGAACCCAGGCCTCCAAGGACAGCAGCTGGTAGTGTTAACCGTTACACTACATTCATTCTACTGAACTCTGCCGATCACAGTTGCTCTACAAAAACGAGCATTAAGACCTCATACCTGGCTTTCCGCACTTCAGACTGAACATATTTCTTTTTTTTGCTAGTGGCGTTTACGTCGCACCGACACAGATAGGTATTATGGCGACGATGGGATAAGAAAGGCTTAGAAATGGGAAGGAAGCGGCCATGGCCTTATTTAAGGTTCGGACCCAGAATTTGCCTGGTGTGAAAATGGGAAACCACAGAAAACCATATTCAAGGCTGCCAACAGTGGGATTCGAACCAACTATCTCCCACCCCTAACCGCACGCCTAACTCGCCCGGTATATTGAACAATATCAGCACGTAAAAGATCTCGCATCCGCCTCTGTGGTGTAGTGGATAATGTGATTAGCTGCCATCCATTGAGGTCCGGGTTCGATTCCCTGCTCTGCCACGAAATTTAAAAAGTTGTACGAGGGCTGGAACGGGGTCCATTCAGCCTTGGGAGTCAACTGAGTAGAGCCATCCTCGAAGTGATTGTCCCTGGTTTCCCACTTCTCCTCCAGGCAGATGCCAGTATGGTACCTAACTTAAGGTCATGGTGGCTCCCTTCCCTCTTCTTTGTCTACACCTTCCATTCTTCCCATCCCCCACAAGGCCCCTGTTTAGCATTGCAAATGAGGCCACCTGGGCGAGGTACTGGTCCTCCTTACTTGTTGTATCATCCGACCGAAAATCTCACGCGACAGGACATTGCCCTTGAGGGGGAAGAGGTGGGTTTCTCTCGCTGAATCCGAGGGAAAACCAACCCTTAAGGGTAAAACGATTATGGAAGATAGAAAAATATTTTTTTTTAAATTGCTACTTGCTTTACGTCGCACCGACCCAGATAGATTTTATGGCGACGATGGGACAGGGAAGGGCTGGGAGTGGGAAGGAAGCGGCCGTGGCCTTAATTAAGGAACAGCCCCAGCATTTGCCTGGTGTGAAAATAGGAAACCACGGAAAACCATTTTCAGGGCTGCCGACAGTGGGGTTCGAACCTACTATCTCCCAAATGCTGGATACTGTCCGCACTTAAGCGACTGCAGCTATCGAGCTCGGTAAGAAAAATTATATATATGTACATACATACATACATACATACATACATACATACATACATACATACATACATACATACATACATATATACATAACCATTATAGACCGTTATGCCTTTCAGCGTTCAGTCTGCAAACCTCTGTGAATTCACTAAACGTCGCCACAATTCTTCATTTGCAACCAGTGCTGTGGCCTCATTAAGTTCCATACCATTTATCTTTAAATCGTTAGAAACTGAGTCTAACCATCATCGCCTTGATCTCCCTCTACTTCTCTCACTCTGCATAACAGAGTCCATTATTCTCCTAGGTAACCTATCCTCCTCCATTCGCCTCACATGACTCCATCACCGAAACCGGTTTATGGACACAGCTTCATCCATCGAGTTCATTCCTAACTTAGCCTGTATCTCCTCATTCCGAATACCCTGCTGCCATTGTTCCCACCTGTTTGGACCTGCAATCATTCCAGCTAATATCATATCTGTTACTTCTAGATTACCAATAAGATATCCTGAGTCCACCCAGCTTTCGCTCCCGTAAAGGAAAGTTGGTCTGGAAACAGATTTACGGGAGCTGACTTCCTTCTTACAGAACACTGTCGATCGCAACTCCGAGCTCACTGCATTGGCTTTACTGCACCTTGGTTCAATCTCACTGACTATATTACTGTCCTGGGAGAAGACACATCCTAAATATTTGAAATGATCTACCTGTACCAGATTTGTATCACCAATCTGACATTCAATTTTCTTCGATTTCTTACCTACGATGTCTGAAATGCCATTCATTTGCTCACAGTTCATGAGACTTCTCATTCTTTTGTGAATAGAGTAAGTTTTCTTTCGATTGATCGGAACTCTTTATCTCCCCCGTGTATGTCGTAAGAGGCTACTAAGAGGGGAGCAACCAACAAGTCTGTACTTGCTCTCTCGTCTCAAACGCCGAAAACATATCCATGATTATATACTTTTCCGTGTAACGAGAAAATGTACACGTAGGAAAATTGTTCACTGCGTGAAGTAGAGGACGTGAATTAACTGGTTGCAAATGTCCACCATGAGAATAATAAACCTTTCCAGTGGGGAGGAATATTATACTTCAAAGGTATGTCAAGATTACTCACTTCTTAGTCGTTACCCTTTAAAGATATTAAGTTAGCGGTGAGTATATAGAGAGAGTGTACGTATATATTGAATATATTAAATCGGGACCCCCCAAGTCAAGTCAAGCAGGTGGCAGGTTATCTCCACTGCACCACTCACAGCTCCATTTTCATATACAGAATATCAATCTCAACAGACTACGCCGTAAGATGGCTCTATCCGCACGGCAACAGACACAAAGGTTTCAGAAAATAAGTTTCTTGAAGAATCTTCTTAAACAAGATAGCCAGCCAGAATTACGACAAAATTTGTTGATTACATTTTTGAAATTTTAGAATAATCCCGAGTTATCATAATAACAGATTTATTGCAGCTAATAGTCATTAATAAAAAACGGAAGAGTTATAGATAAAATGAAAAGGTTATCCACTGCATTATTCCTTAAGAGATCCCTGTCTCCTATTACACGACACCGCGTGTAGTCGTTTATATTTCTGTCCACATAGGTCACACATTCCAATCACCCTCATCACATTACCCCAGTCCATGACATTTAGCAGGGGCGATCGGAGTTATAGCAAAAATTAGAGGAATAATCGACTGATTCCACCAATATGAAAATTCCCTCCTATTAATACGTCTAGCCTTAATTACTCTAACTATAATTCAGTGAGGACGAGATATCATGCGTGAAGAGGAACTATTAAATAAGGAAATTACGTCTTAAAGGAAGTGGATGAGTTTTGTTACACTGGTAGTGAAATAACTAACGATGGCAGAAGTAAGGAAGACATAAAATGCAGACTAATACAAGCAAGCAAAGCCTTTCTTAAGAAAAGAAATTTGTTCACCTCGAACATTGATACAGGAACTACAAATATGTTTCTGAAAACTGTCGCCTGGAGCGTGGCATTGTATGGAAGTGAAACATTGACGATAACTCGCTCAGCAAAAAATAGAATAGAAGCTATTGAAATGTGGTGTTACAGAAGAATACAGAAGGTGAAATGGGTATAGAGAGTCACGAATGGAGAACTACTGAATCGAATTGGTGGGAGGAGATCGATTTGGCTAAATTTGACCAGAAGAAGGGAGAGAATGTTACGACTCATCTTAAGACACCCAAGACTTGTACAGCTTATTTTTGAGGGAAGTGTAAGTTGTAAGAACGGTAAGGGTAGACCAAGGTACGAATATGACAAGAAGATTAGAGCAGATGTAGAATGTAGTAGTTATGTAGAAATGAAAACGTTAGCGCAGGATAGGGTGTTAAGAAGAGCTGCATCAAACCAGTCTATGGACTGATGACTCAAAAAACAAGAACAACAAAAAATAACAGATCACAGAAGCACTCTAAGGCTGGCTCGTGGAAGGATTCGTTTTTACGCACTCGAAAGTGGAATCCGGACACTGAGAAATGAGTTACTGTCAGTTGCATAGAATTCAGAGCATATTTCCTTCTTGTCAGCTTGTGGCTCTGTCGGCAGGTCTTGGTGGGCGTCTCTGGAAAGAGGATGGTTTCCTAGTTGTACTTCCTCTTAAAACAATAATCACCTCCACCACCACCTCCACCTGGTATATACCTCTGTAGTCTTATAACCTCTATAAGAAAGTATACCCTGCCTGATTTAGTAATACAGTTCAGTTAACAAAATGCTCCATAAACAATTAAATAATAATAATAATAATAATAATAATAATAATAATAATAATAATAATAATAATAATAATAATAATAATAATAATTCAAGCAGCCGATCGAACATAAAGTGATCTCAGCAAAGAGTTGTAAGAAATATATCCTTAAATACGTTGTTTATCCAACTCTTGGCCCGTTTGTCTACGGGTTCATATCTATCGTGGCGGGTTTTTATGACCAGATGCCCTTCCTGACGTCAACCTCGTCAGAGGAATTAATGAGATGAATTGAATGACGTGATGTATGATAGTAGGAAGGGAGAGGGAGAAAACCGTTGCCGGCGCATAGCCTACTCCTGTAGAATAGCATCAAGTTGTCTGCTAGCGGCTTAACGTTCCCATCCGACGGACGAATCACCATCAACAGCGTCATACGCCCTCACACCATACCAGCACTGCGGAGATGTTTGGAATTTATTTAATCTAGTCTTTTGGCACGCAATCCAGTGATTCGAAATTGCATAGCCTACCCTGCTGGCCAACATTCTGATAGTGAACATTTTTTCCACCAGTGGGACTCAAACGGGCTAACCACGGTGTCAGACCGTGTGATCAACAATTTTGGAACTGCGATGACTCGCAGTTTGGAACTGATCTACTAACAGTTAAGATAAGATCACCTGCCTACCCTTACATTATATAATACCTTTGTCACTCATACACTGGGTGAATGATAAAAAAATCTCATTGTGCAACAACGTCGATGGGTGTTGGCCTACCAAGTGACCGCTGCTCAGCCCGAAGGCCTGCAGATGACGAGGTGTCATGTGATCAGAACGACAAAAACTCTCGGCTGGTATTCGTGGCTTTTTATATCGAGGCAGAGATATCCTCAGTCTTAATCACGGAAGGTGATTGGACATCGAACCAGCCCTCAAATCCAAGTAAAAATCCCTGACCTGGCCTGGAACTGAACAAGGGTCCTCCAGGTAAGTGGCGTAATTCATTTTTCTTCCTTCCTATCTTTCTTTCTTTCTTTCTTTCTTCCTTCCTTTCCTTCTTTCTTTATCTGTTTACCCTCCAGGGTTGGATTGTTTCCTCGGATTCAGTGAGGAATTACACCCCTACCGCCTCAAGTGCAGTGTCCTGGAGCGTGGGGCTTTGGGTCGGAGGATACAAATGGTGAGGAGGACCGGTACCTCGCCCAAACTGCCTCACCTGCTATGCTGAACAGAGTCCTTTAAGGAGGGGGTATCGAGAGGAGTAGACAAGGTGGAGTGAAGGAAGTGGCCATGGCCTTAAGTTAAGTATCATCCCTGGAGGAGAATTGGGAAACCATGGAAAACCACTTCGAGGATGGTTGAGGTGGGAATAGAACCCCCTTCTACTCAGTTGACATTCCGAGGCTGAGTGGACCTCGTTCAAGCCCACGTACCACTTTTCAAATTTCGTGGCAGAGCCGGGAATCGAACCCGAGTCTCCTGGGTTAGCAGCTAAGGCGTGATTCTTTGTATTCGTAATTTGCCTTTATCGCTGAAATTCTTCCTTAAAACTCGTTGCGATTCTTATGTGTAGTAGAGGGCACGGGTACAGCTGGCTATAATTATAAATCTCGTAAATGAATATAAATTCATTTAGAAGACCCACCACTTGAAAAGTGTAATAATATAGAATTGTGTCTTATATAAATAAATCAGCTATTTCTCTCACGTAAATGTGATCAGCAGCAAGTGAAGAACCTGTGATAGTATAAAACAGTCTTTGACATGCTATAAAAAGGGAAGTTGGCCACAACGTTTCAAACGATTTGAGGTCAGTGGCGGGCAATTGGACGAGTCGCAACAAGAAAAGTGGAGTGGTGAGTAAACACAGAGGCGAGTGAAGCTTCTTACACAAGCAATGGAGCACGAAATATATACATTACATCAGACTGAAGATTGGGAAGTAGGAGGACGATAAAAGATGGCGGGAAGATTTGCTACTTAGCAAAGATCGCAGTCGGTATTCTACGGAATTTCCAATTGACCAGGAATTGGATTTTCATGACATATCATCTTTTGACTGATGCTTCGTAGATTTTGCTATCTTTTTAAAATCCAGATCATGCCTCCCCCTCCCCCCCAGATTAAAGAAGTCTGTATTTTTAAAGGTTTATTTCGTCACTGGTTACGTTGTATCAATTTCCATGTTTTTTTTTTTTTTGCTAGTTGTTTTACGTCGCACCGACACAGATAGGTCTTACGGCGACGATGGGAGAGGAAAGGGCTAGGAGTAGGAAGGAAGCAGCCGTGGCCTTAATTAAGGTACAGCCCCAGCATTTGCCTGGTGTGAAAATGGGAAACCACGAAAAACCATTTTCAGGGCTGCCGACAGTGGGGTTCGAACCTACTATCTCCCGAATACTGGATACTGGCCGCACTTAAGCGACTGCAGCTATTGAGCTCGGTCCATGCATTTTTTAAAATGTTTGCGTCCTTATTTTTTTTCCATTTTCAGCAGATTGTTTTTTCTTATCTTTACCATCTCTCCCCCCCTCCCTCTCTCTCTCTCTCTCTCTCTCTCTCTCTCTTTCTTTCTTCCTTTGTTTGGTTTCCCATTTTCACACCAGGCAAATGCTGGGACTGTACCTTAATTAAGGCTATGGCCGCTTCCTTCCCACTCCAAGCCCTTCCCTGTCCCATCGTCGCCAAAAGACGTATCTGTGTCGATTCGACGTAAAGCAACTAGCTTCCTTTCTTTCCTTCTTTCTTTCTTTCTTAATCTGTTTACCCTCCAGGGTTGGATTGCTTCCTCGGATTCAGCGAGGAATCACACCTCTACCGCCTCAAGTGCAGTGTCCTGGAGCGTAAAACATTGGGTTGGGGGATTCAACTGCAAAGAAGGACCAGTACCTCGCCCAGGTGACCTCACCTGCTATGCTGAACAGGGGCGTTGAGGGGGGATGGAAAGTTTGGAGGGCATAGACAATGAAGAAGGAAGGAAACGGCCATGGTTTTAAATTAGGTACCATCCCGGCATTTGCTTGGATGAGAAGTGGGAAACCACGGATAACCTCTTCAAGGATGGCTGAGAATGTATTCGAACACCCCTCTAATCAGTTAATTCAGTGAACCGTGTTCCAGCATTCGTACCACTTTTCTAATTTCGCGGCAGAGCCGGGAATCGTACCCGGGCCTCTGGGGAACGCAGCTGATCGCACTAACCGCTACAATACAGAAACGAACTCATCGTTAACATACCAATAATAATAATAATAATAATAATAATAATAATAATAATAATAATAATAATAATAATAATAATAATAATGTTATTTGATTTACGTCCCACTAACTGCTTTTACGGTTTTCGATGACGCCGAGATTCCGAAATTTTGTCTCGTAGGACTTATTTTACGTGCCAGTAAATCTACCGACACGAAGCTGTCGTATTTGAGCACCTTCACTTACCACCGGACTGAGCCAGGATGAAACCTGCCATGTTGGGGTCAGAATGCCAGCACCTTAACTGTCTGAGAAACTAAGCTCCGTCAACCAAAATGAAATGGAGTGTAAATATTTTGGACCGTCCTTCATAGAGCGACACTCCCCTGGATTCGAACAAATGAACTTGGGACCATGTGCGTGTCATTCCATCCCAGATCTACTGAGGCGACTAAATAATAACTTTTTTTCTGTTTTTGCTATTTGCTTTACGTCGCACCGACACAGATATGTCTTACGGCGACGATGGGATAGGAAAGGCCTAGGAATTGAAAGGAAGAGGCCGTGGCCTTAATTAAGGTACAGCCCCGGCATTTGCCTGGTGTGAAAATGGGAAACCACGGAAAACCATCTTCAGGGCTGCCGACAGTGGGGCTCGAACCCTAATAACATTGTAAGGCCATTATCTAATATATGTGACGCCCCCACAATGTAATTACAGCATGCCTACCTCTTATCCCCCGAGGGCCCTGGGGTCGATTCCAGACCAGGCCAGAGAATGTTAACCTGGATCTCAGAGTTGGTTCGAGGTCCACTCAGCCTACGTGATAACAGTTGGGGAGCTATCTGACGGTGAGATAGCGGACCCGCTCTACAAAGCCAAGAATAAAGTCCAAGAGGATCCGTCATGCTGACCATATGACACCTCGTAATCCGCAGGCCTTCGGACTTGCAACGGTAGCTTGGTGGGCAATTACCCTCCGAAAATATTGCGCTGTGGCGTTTGTTTTCAATGAATCTAATTTGCCGAATGAAGCTTAATAAGACTAATATTTGTAAGGGAAGTTATATATCTTATTGAGTAGTGTAATTCGACTGATTCTCCGTGGCTCAGGCGCCAGTGCACCCGCCTCTCACTCACCTGAGTTCCGTAGTTCAAATCTTGGTCATTCCATGTAAGATTTGTGCTGGACAAAGCGGAGGCGGGACAGGATTTTATCCGGATACTCTGGTTTTTCCTGTTATCTTTCATTGAGGCAACACTCTCCAATATAATTTCTGCTCTCATTCATTAATTTTTTCCTTTTTTAGCTAGTGGCTTTATGTCGCACGGACACAGATATGTCTTATGGCGACGATGGGATAGGAAAGTCCTAGGAGTTGGAAAGAAGCGGCCGTGGCCTTAATTCCACTATCTCCAGGATGCAAGCTCACAGCCGCGCGCCCCTAACCGCCAAGCCCACTCGCCCGGTATTTAACCAATTCTTCAAAAGAGTGCGATGAGTTTTGGCACCCGGCACGATTTCTATCCTCACCACTAGATGGGGCCATCATCCATTCCATTCCTGACCTGGTCGAATGCTTGGAAATAACTTTTTGGAAATGTATTTATTAGGTGATTCCAATAACATCAGAATAATGGATCTACTAGAACAAAAACGAGAGCAGGTCACTGAATACTAAATTCTACTTGTAACGTCGTAATGTATCAAAAACTCAATAATAATAATAATAATAATAATAATAATAATAATAATAATAATCATAATAATAATAATAATAATAATAATAATAATAATAATAATAATAATGTTATTTGCTTTACGTCCCACTAACTACTTTTTAAGGTCTTCGGAGACGCCGAGGTGCCGGAATTTAGTCCCGCAGGAGTTCTTTTATGTGCCAGTAAATCTACCGACACGGGGCTGTCATATTTGAGCACCTTCAAATACCACCGGACTGAGCCAGGATCGAACCTGCCAAGTTGGGGGTTAGAAGGCCAGCGCCTTAACCGTCTGAGCCACTCAGCCCGGCTATCAAAAACTCAACGCACGCAAAAATTAATTCCTTTAGTAACATTGGGCCAAGGAATTTCCTGTGAAACCGAAGTTTACAGAGCTGACATTGAATCTACCGAGTGTGAACCAGTGTACTGTACACCAGTTTTCCTTCAATAATTTCCACACAACAAATACTTGCAAAAATATTAAAAACTACTTGAAAAGATGTTGATGTAAAGATTTTACTGAAATATCTCCCAAGGTCAGATAGGACAATAATGAGTGATAGGTGCATGCGCCATTTTGTGGTGAAATTGGAGCTAGGGTCATAGGGAAAATTATCGAACTCGGGACCGCGACGTTATATCACGTACAGCAAGGTGTCATTCGTTTTGGTCAACGCGATATCTATTGTTATCAGGAGTAGAATTTATCACAAAACTTGCTTACAGAGTGAAAATTTGTGAACTTTGAGATCTTTTTAATTGAGCACCGGAGAAGTTGAAGGGAGCAGAGATTATCAATGGGATACTCTCAAGGAAAGATACTGATTGGAAGGCGATCGGTGATTTAAATGAGACTAAGTGAGAATGTGGGAGTGAGATTTCGGAAATGTGTCAATATCTAAATTTAAAGGAGGTTGAAGCCTTGCGCAAACGGAAACAAGAAGTATGATTGAGCCATGCTAATATAAAATATCCCAGGCTGAGCGTAAGGTAGCCTACATACTAAACATGAAATTCGAAGCGGCGGAACGCCACAAGCCACAACCCTGTTCGTCTTCAATTCCCGTCTAACCTATGGAGGTAGACACATCCGAAGTCACTCGAAGAAATACAGCTAGGTAATCTGCCCCTAATGGTCTTCCTCACATAGTGGGACTAATCGCAGGCCACGCATACTCATAGTGTCTCTCAGATGGTGGTACTAATCACAGGCAATGTAAACCCACGGTGTATCAAATATTATTGTACCACTCACAGGTAACGCAGACCCATGATTTTCCTCACATAATAGTACTACTCTCAGGCAATGCAGACCTAATCACGGGCAATCCTCAAGCCCATGGTATTCCTCACATAGTGGTACTGACCAGAAGCAACGTAGACCCATCTTGTTCCTCATATAGTCGCACTACTAATAGGTAGCGCAGGCCCATTCTGAATACAGGGGAACCAACACAGTTTAGAGTAGTGCACGGCACCTACTTACGACCTCGGTGGAATGCACACGATGGTACTAATCACAGACAACGCGCAGACTCATGGTATTCCTCACGTAATGATACTAAACACAAATAATCTCATGGTTCTAATTCAATCATTCCTTTGGCGCCCCATTAGTCACCTCTTGCGACAGGGAGGGAGTACTGTCGGTGTATTCTTCGTCTGCGTCCCCCACATGCAGGGGGTGATAAGATACTACAAAAACAATTCAATTTGGAAATAGCGTGAATTCACAACATTAAAAGGAGAGCTAATGGAAATATATATCACATTTCTAAACAAATATTCTTCGAATACACTTATTTTCAACAACCGCTCAAAATCCACCTGTTGACGAGGATACGATAAATCCTCCGCCCATTTCTCAAGCTGCAGCTTTACGCTACCTAATGGTATCGTAGCATTTGCTCCATAGAACGTAGGGCAAGGTTTGAGCATAATCTACACAACTCCACTGATCAGTTATAACTGTAGTCTGTTTTCTGCCCGTAAGAGTTTCCAACTCACAGTTTATGACCAGATTGAATAAGACTGTGGACATTCAGTTATTTCCTGATAGGTTTGAATGTAATGTTGGTATCTACAATGTTAAATTAATTTCATTAAGTTATCTTGTGTTCAATCGAGGTGGGGAGAGAGAAGGCAATTTCTCATTTAACTTATCAGCCCAGGCACTGAAGCCAGCACGATACGCAAGTTAACAAACCATAGGGAGTGTTATAGAGCTATCAATAACAAAGCTCGTTGTATCAAGCATAGCGAGTAATTAAACGGAGAGTCAATTATTGATCTTATTCATTGAATTGCTGGACAGTCAGGGAAGTAGCAAGAATTTATCTTATTTAAACGGAGACAGATTGGTGGCTCATGTTAAACGGGTTAATTTGCTGGAAACAAATACAGTACTGTGGATAATTAAAACAGCTTTATGGCCTAACTTCAATGAATGAACATCTACCCTGAAATACCATGTACCGTGTCTGTTGTTCAAACCACTCATCATCGGAAAGGTTGAATAAAAGAGGGAGCAGGAGCTCTCACATTGTAAGCGTGGGTTGAAAACAACGGTATCACTAGCTGAGTTCGGCATTAATTCCTTTTAATTTCCTGGCCCCTCATTTTTATCTTTCCTTTCTTACAATTTGTTTACGTCGTGCCGACACAGATAGGTCTTACGGCGACGATGGGATAGGAAAGTCCTAGGAGTGGAAAGGAAGCAGCCGTAACGTTGATTAAGGTACACCCCCAGAATTTGCCTGGTGTAAAAATGGGAAAACACGGGAAAACCATCTTCAGGGCTGCCGACAGTGGGGTTCGAACTACTGTCTCCCGGATTAAGCTCACAGCCGCGCCAATTCGCCCGCTAAATTCACCTTTCCTATCCGACCTCCTTTGATCAACGCTTACCCTCTTTCGACCCCAAGGGACTACGTTTGCGAGACCTAAGGAGTCCTCCATTATCACGCCCTTCACGGCCCTTACCCTTCCTTGGCCGATATCTTCATTTTTGGAAGGCTCAGACCTCTCTCCTGATTGTAACTGGCATGTCAAGGTCAAGCGTACGCGAGCCGATCTGCGTGCGGGGATCCTTACTTCCGTGCGCTCTCGGCTTGCACACCCTGACTCGAGCGAAGAAATTCCAAGGAGATGCGTTAGGAGTGCACAGTATTCTTTCCTTCATTGCGAACAAAGTGCGCTAGCTCTAGCTCTCCCTCACCAATATCATTAGTATGACACTGTAAGTTATTAATTTACATAAATAATAGTAATCACATTATTGATATACAGGGTGTTAGGTGTATACCTGCAGATATTTCTTCTAGCAATAGAGAACGATGTGACGAACCACTATATATCAAACTTTTAGTAATTCTCGGAAGTAATTTTCGAGAGCAAAGAGATACGATGTTTTTAGAATAGGTAGTATGCCTTGTTCTTGTGAATGAATAGCTTCCCTTTGAGAACAGGCGAGTCACGCGCCATGCGTGCCAAACTGGTTTCTGTTTATGTTTACGTACAACAGCTGAACGCTACCTATGCAATGCACGAGAAGTTACGTAACATACTTGTCAAACTGGTTTTATGTTTAAGAGCAACTGAGCTACGATAACAGCTGAAGGTGGCTACTACAGTAGCGTATGCCTTGTTACGTTACATTCTCGCCAGACTAGTTTCGTAGTTGTCAGTATACAGTTTCCGTCTTAGGGCCTTCAGACAACCCTGGTCATCGGTTTCGGACCCTGGAGATGTACCGAATTCTCAGCGTTAATACTGCTCCATTTGCTGTTATGTCCTTTAATGGATTGGGATATGTGTGGTCATCAGCCCCGTGGTCTTAGTGAGTATGGAAATGACCTGTAAAGCTGAATCGGTGCGGGACCTGTACGAGCGTGTGATATAATTATTGGTTGGGATAGGCGCGCCGGGACGTGAAATACAGTAGATCCCCGTTGTGCATTTGGTAAAGGTAGAAGAAAGATGGCAGGTCTTTACGCCAACGAAAGCAGTCATGGGATGCCCAAATGAGTAGCATCGGAATTGAATCATTGAAACACATCGAACGTTTAGTTTCAAAGGAATATTGGACATGTTATACAACTAAATAAATTAAACGTACCTACATTTCGTGCCTCCTTCCGGGCTGTGTTGCTCAGACGGTTGAGGTGCAGGCCTTTTGACTCCAACTTTACAGGTTCGAACCTGGCCCAGTCTGGTGGTATTTGAAGGTGCTCAAATACTGTAGGTCAGCCTCGTGTCGGCAGATTTTCTGGCACATAAAAAGAACTCGTGCGGGACTAAATTCGGGCACCTCAGCGTCTCAGAAAACCTTAGAAGTAGTTAGTGGGACGTAAAGCATTTAACGTTATTATTATTATTATTATTATTATTATTATTATTATTATTATTATTATTATTAGGTCATTAAAAGCTGAAATACGTGGAAGAAAATAGTAAAATATGCGTGGTTTAAGAGGAAACAAGATGAAATGTATGTCACGTGAGTTAGCATCGGTCGCAGTAGGTACCTACAGATTACTATGCGTAAAACGAGAACCAGGTCAAGCTCGTGGGGATGAGTCAGCTGTAATCTCGTATTGTGTATAAACATCTAACATACACATCAACAAATATAAGAAACATAAACAAGGTTACACGTTAGAGACATGTAGCTATTAACCTGAACGCCAGGCCGACGGTCGCTTTCATGAGTACAGATGAGTTATCAAATTATACACAATCCACAGATGGCGAACATATCTAAGAAGATTCCGCCACAACTATATTACATTTTACTATGATGGTGCTAATAACAAATCGCAGCAGCTATTGGCTTTACGTCGCACCTACACAGATAGGCCTTATGGCGACGATGGGACTGGAACGGGCTAGGGCAGGGAAGGAAGCGGCCGTGGCCTTAATTAAGGTACAACACCAGCATTTGCCTGATGTGAGAATGGGAAACCACGGAAAACCATCTTCTGGGCTGCCGAGAGTGGGGTTCGAACCTACTATCTCCCGAATAATGGATACTGGCCACACTGAAATGAAATGTCGTATGGCTTTTAGTGCCGGGAGTGTCCGAGGATAAGTTCGGCTCGCCAGATGCAGGTCTTTTGATTTGACTCCCGTAGACGACCTGCGCGTTGTGATGAGGATGAAATGATGATGAAGATGGCACATACACCCAGTTCCCGTGAGAGCAAATTTAACCAATTAAGGTTAAATTTCCGACGCTCCCGGGAATCGAACACGGTGCCCCTGTGACCAAAGGCCAGCACGCTAACCATTTAGCCATGGAGCTGGACTTAAGCGACTGCAGCTATCGAGCTCGGTAAATCGCAGCAGATTACGCTACTGCGTGTTGAGATGATCTCGGTAGAATACAGTATACCTGTTAAGACATAAGGCTGCAGTAGAAGAAGAGGAAGAAGAAGGTAACGAGAGCCACATAGTCAAGCAGCACACAGCTGAACAAAGTGCACATTAGTGACACAGACATAAGAGTGGCGTGGTCGCGGGAACTATAGTCGCATTCGTAACACTCTGTTGTAGAAAAATAATGAACTAACATACAGTACGGGCTCCGTAATTCCAGGTGGACGGTAACAAGACTATCTCGAATAGAAAAGTACGGATTTACGAACGTACACGAAAACGCCTGTGAACAACATAATGTACCTATGTTAAACATTAGAGTACAACAGTTTAGACAGATTGCATTAAAAGAAATGTTAAACTTTCTTTTGTAAATTTAAAAAACACTCTAGGCAATCTTCTTAAGTTAAATGTTAACTTATAGTTCCTATTTCAGTAATGATGAATATAAAACGATTATTTTATTGAATATTTATACGTGACGACGACGACGATGATGATGATGATGATGATGATGATGATGATGATGATGATGATGATTGCTGTCTTAATGTCATCGGCCCTTCAAAACGCAAAGTACCGGGCGAGTTGGCCGTGCGCGTAGAGGCGCGCGGCTGTGAGCTTGCATCCGGGAGATAGTAGGTTCGAATCCCACTATCGGCAGCCCTGAAAATGGTTTTCCGTGGTTTCCCATTTTCACACCAGGCAAATGCTGGGGCTGTACCTTAATTAAGGCCACGGCCGCTTCCTTCCAACTCCTAGGCCTTTCCTATCCCATCGTCGCCATAAGACCTATCTGTGTCGGTGCGACGTAAAGCCCCTAGCAAAAAAAAAAAAACTACTACGAAGTAACTCGCGTACTAGTATGGACGATAATTCGCATCTCTGACAGCTGTTATTCAGGTCAAGGTTAGACAGACCGGTTTCATGTAGGGGTGGGGAACCCGTCCAGCGACATCCCCGTCGCTAAGAACAGCAGACAACCGGCATGTGACAGGTCTAGTGCTTTTGTCGAACTGCTTACGTGGAATATTCTCCCACAGTGCGATTTCAATATCATGGTCTTTTGGGAGTCCAACTCGCCGTATGCAGAAACAACCCGTGTTGACGTGTACGTAAATAAAGTTTATTACGTCAACGAAGGAATGCATGGGATAGAATTTCAAAGTGAGTAGTATCGGAATTGAAATGTCATAACACATCGAACGTTTTACTTCATACCAGTAAGGGGCATGTTATAAACATAAATTAATTAAACGTACCTTCCTTTCGTGCTTCCAACCGAAGAGAACATGTTTAAATGTAAATGAGAATCTTCTAGCTTACTGCTGATTTTGCAGTGCCTATTCAACGTATCAAAATAAACGTTGCCAGTCTGAGTGGCTCAGACGGTTCAAGCACTTGTTTCATGAACTTAGCAGGCTCGATCCTGGCTCAGTACGCTGGTATTTGAAGGTGCTCATATACGACCGCTTCTGATCGGTAGATTTACGGGCACGTTAAAGAATACCAGTGGGCAAAATTCCGATACCGCGCGTCTCCATTGGCACGTGAAGATTTATTATTATTATTATTATTATTATTATTATTATTATTGGGCGAGTGGGCCGTGCGATTAGCTTGCATCCGTCGAAAAGCCACTAACAATATTATTATAAAAACTGTGTTAGTCTATTATTACTGACTATTATGAAAATAAAAGTTAATCGCCCCACTCAAACTTCGTAGCTCGTAATCTGTCAGAAAACACTAAAGAAAATAGTGAACTTTTAACAGGTCCGAATTATTATTAATATTATAATTGCAGACATGTCTCCGAAATTACCGAAGCATGTACTTACAAATTATTTACGTCGCACCGACACAAATAGGTCTTACGGCGACAATGGGAGAGAAAAGGGATACAAGTGGGAAGGAAGCGTTCGAAGTCTAATAAAGGTACGGTTCCAGCATTTCCCTGATGTGAAAATTGGAAACTACGGAAAACCATCTTCCCGGCTACCGACAGTGGAGATCGAACCCACTATCACCAGAATACAAGCTCACAGCTGCGCGCCCCTAACCGCACGATCAACTTACTCTAAGCCCCAATGCCGGTCTGCGTAGCTCGGACGATAGAGCGCTGGTCTTCTGATCCCACCTTGGCAGGTTCGATGGCGGCTCAGTTCGGTGGTATTTGAAGGTGCTGAAATACGCCAGTCTCGTGTCTGTGGATTTACTTGCATTTAAAATAGTACTGCTTTACAAAATTCTGGCACTTCAGCGTCTCAGAAAACCGTGAAAATTAGTTCGTGGAACGTAAAGATATTATTATTATTATTATTATTATTATTATTATTATTAGTAGTAGTAGTAGTAGTAGTAGTAGTAGTAGTAACATTATTATTACGGACGTTTTAATTAAACGGGTCCGTTAGATTACCTATCGGCACTTACTGTCCAGTAATTAGCCTTCTATCCACCTCTGTGGTACAGTGGTTAGTGTGATTAGCTGCCAACCCCCGGAGGCCCGTGTTCCATTCCCAGCTACGCCACGAAATTTGAAAAGTGGTACGAGGGCTGGAACGGGGTCCACTAAGCCTCGGGAGGTCAAATGGGTAGAGGTGGTTCGATTCCCACCTCAGCCATCCTGAAAGTGGTTTCTCGTAGTTTCGCACTTCTCCAGGCAAATGCCGGGATGGTACCTAACTTAAGGCCACGGCCACTTCCTTCCCTCTTCCTTGTCTACCCCTTCCAATCTCCCCATTCCCCCGCAAAGCCTACACAAGACCCCTGTTCAGCATAGAAGGTGAGGCCGCCTGGGCGAGGTACTGGTCATTCTCCCCAGTTGTATCCCCGACCCAATGTCTCACGCTCCAGGACACTGCCCTTCAGGCGGTAGAGGTGGGATCCCTGGCTGAGTCCGAGGGAAAACCAACCCTGGAAGGTAAACAGATTAGGAAAACGAAGAATAAGCCTTCTATTAGAAATGCCCGGCGGCAATTCCATAGTAGACCGAGCTCGATAGCTGCAGTCGCTTAACTGCGGCCAGTATCCAGTATTCGGGAGATAGCAGGTTCGAACCCCAGTGTCGGCGGCCCTGTAGATGATTTTCCGTGGTTTCCCATTTTCACACCAGGCAAATGCTGGGGCTGTACCTTAATTAAGGCCACGGCCGCTTCCTTCCCACTCCTAGCCCTTTCCTGTCCCATCGTCGCCATAAGACCTATTTGTGTCGGTGCGACGTTAAGCATCTAGCAAAAGAAATCCACAGTAGCTATTTTTCCTTCGAGCAATGTTCACGCATTGTTGCAACTACGGTTTTTGAAATCTGTCTCATTAATAACAATATGACTGAATACTTACAGCCTTTTCTTTCAGTGCCCACCGTCCTTTCATTGACCTGAAAAGTTTATGAATAAGCATAGACAACTCGCATTGTCTATTGTCAGAAAGTCATCGTAGACTGTCGCAATAACAGCACAGAAATGTTGCGCTCATTTTTCATTTACTTATTAACTATTTCCTTTCATTTTGTCAGCTTGGATTACTGAGTAATGCCATTGACGTCTTATAAATCACACACAACTACACAATACTTCATTCGCACGTATGTGCTGGTGCGTATCTTCGAGGTCACTGTAAGGATCCTGTGTACATTTCACACAGAGTACCCTAGACCGGTTTTCGAGTACAGCAAGTGGCCTGCCTCGTGAGTCATCCTCTCCTGCTTGCCAAGCCTTTAGCGGAAGTGCACAACAACATGTGTTGGCCTGCGATAAGAAACAGGTTCAACAAGCCCTAGACTCTGCTACTGTAGATCCACTACGCGTGGACAGAATGACGTAACCGGCATATCCTGCTACGGCCGTTCAAAACACATTAGGTCCTGAAATATTTGGCTCAGTTATGGGCAAACTAATAGGACAAGATAAAAAGTACATAGCATATATTGTGAGATGTCTTTTTCTTTGCCGACTAGCTTAATATCTGCACGTATACACCTAACACTCTGTATACAAAGACAATAGGATTGTACGCTACTTAAATTCTGACGGGTTCAAGATACATTAAATTAATAAATTAAGAGTATTCTCGTTGACAAAACAAATATGTGATTCAATAAATTAAAAACATTCCGGTAAACATTTGTCTACGCCCTGGTAGTAGTGGTTTCGTTTCCTATGAAAAAAAATTCCTAAAAGCAACCCATTTATGTTCGTTGATTTTCTGAGCCCTGTTAACTTTTGCTGGCAATAAATTGGTCACTGTTAGGCATAGTAGTTCTGGCAGAAAATATGTTAATTACTGCATTGAGATGTTTGCCTGTTATCCGAGATTGGAATCGAGATTTGTTGATCTTCAACCTCGAAAAGAACTGTTAATATCTGGAAGGACTTCCAAAGATTGACAGGATTTCTGCCGCAAACTTTCGGATTTGTGGGAAGCGAAATTGGATAATTGTTCGCTAAAAGTCAATAATTTCCCTTCCTTTGCACTTTTGATTCAACCGCACGTCACACATTAAGTCTATAGGTTCCACTTGTAGATTCTGAGGTGCGTCTTCTGGTTGAATACTAAACGGTACAGAAAAGAGCTGCAACTTTCCTTTCACAGCATCAAGGTCTTGGAACCTCTCGTCCTGTACTGATGTGCATGATGTTGCTGATAATGACGCCTAACATTAAACGTTTTGCAGACGACATACCATTTACACACTAAGCAATGAGCTTCTCCTTCATATTCACGACTTAGGAAACAGTACGTTCTTTCCGTGCCAAATATACCGTAACTTTTCGTCTTACGACTCACGTCTTCCATCTTTATTTCATTTCACGTGGCACGAAGAGATCTGGTGTACTCATCCCTGCTGTGAGTGAACACCCTCCCGCCTGGATGAGAAGTTCTGCGGCACGGGTGCGATGTCTCACTGCGGGCACATGCCTGGAATTGAGTTAATAGAGGACGGTGGCCCAGTAGTACATTCTCATAAGGCCGGGCTGAGCGGCTCAGACCATTGAGGCGTGGGCCTTCTGACCCCAACTTGGCAGGTTCGATCTCAGCTCAGTCCGGTGGTATTTCAAGGTGCTTCATCCTCGCGTCGGTAAATTTACTGACACTTAAAAGAACTCCTGCGGGACTAAATTCCGGCACCTCGACGTCTCCGAAAACCGTAAAATTAGTTAGTGGGAAGTAAAGCAAATAACATTATTTTTATGATTATTATTATTATTATTATTATTATAATTATTATTATTATTATTATTATTATTATTATTATTATTATTTCTGTTAAAGAATTAATCACCCCCGTACTCATATATAATATAAAATATTTTTCATAGCATAGAACAAATGAGGCGCATGAATTCAAATTATATCAAGTGCACAGATTATAATTTAATAATATCATATTTACGATTTTGAAGCCATCAATTTTTGTTATCGACTCAGTTAATTTATAATTCTTTGGTTCTTCAGTCAACCCTGCCCACCCCCAAAAAGAACTCCATGGCGCAACGGCGCCGAAAGGCCATGGCCTACCAAGCGACCGCTGCTCAGCCCGAAGGCCTGCAGATTATGAGGTGTCATGTGTCAGTACGACGGATCCTCTCGGCCGTTATTCTTGATATTCTACAATAGGGTTCGCCATCTCGCCGTCGATAGCTCCTCAATTGTAGTCACGTAGGCTGAGTGGACCTCAAACCAGCCCTGAGATGCAGGTATAAATTTCTGACCTGACCGAGAACCGAACCCGCTATTTTTTTGCTATTTTGTTTTACGTCGCACCGACACAGATATGTCTTATGGCGACGATGGGAGAGGAAAGGCCTAGGAAGTGGAAGGAAGCGGCCGTGGCCTTAATTAAGGTACAGCCCCGGCATATGCCTGGTGTGAAAATGGGAAACCACGGAAAACCATCTTCAGGGCTGCCGACAGTGGGGCTCGAACCCACTATCTCCCGATTACTGGATACTGGCCGCACTTAAGCGACTGCAGCTATCGAGCTCGGTGAACCGAACCCGGGGTCTCCGAGTAAGAGGCAGGCACGCTACCCATTCACCGGGGGCCGCCATCTCACCGTCGGGTGGCTACTCAATTGTATTCACGTAGGCTGAGGGGACCTCGGACCAGCCCTCTTATGCAGGTAAAAATCTCTGACCTGGCAAAGAACCGAACCCGGGTCCTTCGGGTAAGAGGAAGGCGCGCTACACCTACACCTCGGGGCAGGCTACGTTCTTCAGTTAGCCGAAACTAATTTTGAATAATAAATTTATAGACGACATGAAGAAACATATGGTAACAGAATTATGCCTCGAAAATTTTAACAGTTATAAATTTATCCAGAAGCTAAAAGTACGAGGCAAAATTCTAAACGACAAGACTTTGGTATTGAGGTTATGTTTCTGATTTAGTAACGATTGAAGTCATTTTTCAATAAACGAAGGTGCCATTTTAATATTTTCCTTAATACGTTTTGAACAAATCTACTGAACATCTAAAAAGAACTCTACTTCAATTTTAACAGAAAATTATTGATTTTATTTGTAAAATATGTCAAGAGTGTTCACTTACCAATCTTCCTGTTCGTGTTGTTTCCTTTTATTTTGTTTACAACTCTAATACCTTTCGATCGCCCTCACACGGGTGAGTAGTCCTCTACAGTGATCAGAAATGTACGGTCATGCAATCAACACGCACACTGTAAGCTGTGAGTTAAAAATAGCGGGAACAGACAACAAAAGGGTGTGATAAACACAGGCTGGAAATCATATGATGAGCATAATACATTTTGAATCGTTTGCTGTGGTGAACATAATACGATTTCATTGGAATTATTCTTTTTATCGCCACATTATCCCGGAAAAGAATATAAAATTACCTCAAAAGAATATAAAATTACCTCAACTGTCCCTGCAGCGTTAATGAGGTCATCACTATTGAAGGGAGAGTGAGAATCGCATCGAAATGTTGTTTGACCGTGATTGCATTCAACAAGTTTTGAAACTATGTCACTCAAATATTCAAGGAAATAGAACGTGGGAAGTATTTATTGACATCTTAATGCGGTAAACATTCTGGAAAATCTGACAACGTATGTGCACTCTGAGGTAGAAATAGTGAGAAAGAAAAAACGTATGCTTTCGTAATTGAACACTGCTGCGAAATAAGCAAGAACAAATCTATCTGGTGAATGTTAATAAATGAGGAGTTCAGAAAAGAGTGCTCCCTTCCTTAAAAAAAAAAGGTAAAGGAGTTGCCCTCTTCACACAGCACCCTCAAGATGGTTCGCAGAAGAGGTATACCTTTCAACACCAGAGTGGATTGAAAGCACAAAAAGTAAGTAAGAAGCTCGTGTGATGAATGCCAGCAGAACAACCTGTGATGAGAGTGAAACTTCTAGACATGTTCTCAGCTACTGTACATTTGACTCATCGCTTAGGAATATTTACCAAAACACAATTCGCGTTCTTATTGCTAAATCCTTTTGCGATAACGGGTCAGAAGTTTATGAAGGAATGAACTGCTTATCTAAAAAGCTTGCACGAGAAGACAAGATATTCTACCTATCGAAAAATAGAGAGAACGTTCTCTAACATTGGACCCAACAGTACGTCTAGAATCAGGTGAACTACAGCCGTACGATGAGCTTTCTGAGAAGCAGGCAATCTACGTTCCGGTATCCAATTACATCATGGGGAAATATAATGTGAACTCCGTCACCGTGAAAGACGTACCATACCGGGGATGATGGCCGAGTTGTGAGAGAGGTTTGCCCTCAAGGAAAGCCACCTAGCCACGATTGCCGTGGCGGCTGTGCGTGGGTTCGTGATTTTTAAGGAACTTTTATGTTAAAAAAACCGTACAATAATGTGTTTTATGGTAAACCCCGTCATGGCCAGTTTCCTGAAAATAGAATTATATGTACAGTCTAAATTCATGTTTTCTGCATAGTGGATAGAGTTCATAGATTGTCAAGCCGATGTGCTACCGTCATTGATTTCTAAAAACAGGTGTTCGACTCCGGGTCAATTTGACAAGAAATTCAAAACAAGGAATATTGAAACCGTAGAAATTCTTGGAAGCAGTCATGACACATCTAGCTGAGCTAAAGATCTGTGCCGACGATGTAATACATCACCAGAAACCATCCAGCACATAACCTCAGGTTGTCAATTAATGGCAAACACAGACTACAAGTACAGACACGACCAAATTGCAAAAATCATTCACCAGAAATTAGCCCGACAAAGTAACCTAATCCATTGTACCACGGCATATTGGAAGTACAAACCCCAATCAGTCTTGGAAAGTGAACATTACAAAATTTACTGGGATAGAAGTATTATCACTGATAAAACTATTACCTGCAATAGACCAGACATAACTTTTGTAGATAAAAACAAGAAAATCTGCTTCATAATTGACACAGCATGCCCTAATACTCATAACCTTTAATCAACACATACAGAGAAGATTTCAAAATACACCGATCTAGCCACAGAGATAAAAACCATGTAGAAACTCAACAATGCTATCATAATTCCAGTAGTGATTGGATGTAATGGTATTATACCAAAGACACTACACAGGAGCACTGAAGCTCTTAATCTTCACCCTCTCACTTACAGAGAATTACAAAAAGCACCAATACTGGCCACTTGCCATATAGTAAGAAAGTTTATTGGCATGAACCATCCACCATACACAGATGACTAATGAAAATCGTCCACTAATAATTATGACCGTTTATATATAGTAAACATCTCATAAATATCTGTCAAGTCTATTTGTCAACAATGTTAAGTATATACCGATATGTATGAAGCATATGTGCGTATGTACCAAATAGTACTTCTTCCATGTACATTGTACCGAAGAAGCTCATGAACCCAATTGTAAAGTTGTGAATTATACATAATAAAATATAATAATAATAATGATAATAATAATAATAATAATAATAATAATAATGATGTTATTTGATTTACGTCCCACTAACTGCTTTTACGGTTTTCGATGACGCCGAGGTTCCAAAATTTTGTCTCGCAGGACTTATTTTACGTGCCAGTAAATCTACCGACACGAAGCTGGCGTATTTGAGCACCTTCACATATCACCGGACTGAGCCAGGATGAAGCCTGCCATGTTGGGGCCAGAATGCCAGCACCTTAACTGTCTGAGAAACTCAGCCTCGCCAACCAAAAGAAATGAAGTGTAAATATTTTGGATCGTCCTTCATAGAGCGACACTCCCCTGGATTCGAACAAATGAGCTTGGGACCATGCGTGTGTCATTCCATCCCAGATCCCAGATCTACTGAGACGACTAAATAATAACATTGTAAGGCCATTATCTAATATGTGACGCCCCAGGGTCGATTCCAGGCCAGGCCAGAGAATGTTAACCTGGATCTCAGGGTTGGTTCGAGGTCCACTCAGCCTACGTGATTACAGTTGGGGAGCTATCTGACTGTGAGATAGCGGACCCGCTCTACAAAGCCAAGAATAAAGTCCGGGAGGATCCGTCATGCTGACCATATGACACCTCGTAATCCACAGGCCTTCGGACTGAGCAACGGTAGCTTGGTGGGCAATTACCCTCCGAGGATATTGCGCCATGGCGTTTGTTTGCCGAATGAAGCTTAAGAAGACTAGTATTTGTGAGGGAAGTTAGATATCTTATTGAGTAATTCGACTGATTATCCGTGGCTCAGGCGCCAGTGCACCCGCCTCTCACTCACCTGAGTTTCGTCATTCCATGTAAGATTTGTGCTGGTCAAAGCGGAGGTGGGACAGAATTTTATCCGGGAACTCCGGTTTTCCCTGTCATCTTTCATTCAGGCAACACTCTCCAATATAATTTCTTCTCTCGTTCATTAATCTTTTCTTTCTTTAGCTAGTGGCTTTACGTCGCACGGACACAGATATGTCTTATGGCGACGATGGAATTGGAAAGGCCTAGGAGTTGGAAGGAAGCGGCCGTGGCCTTAATTCCACTATCTCCCGGATGCAAGCTCACAGCCGCGCGCCCCTAACCGCACGGCCAACTCGCCCGGTATTCATTAATCAGTTCCTCAAAAGAGTGCGACAGGTTTTGGCACCCGGCGCGATTTCTATCCTCGCCACTAGATGGGGCCATCATTCATTCCAGTCCTGACCTGGTCAAATGCTTGGAAATAACGTTCTGGAAATGTATTTATTAGGTAATTCCAATAACATCAGAATATTGGATCTACTAGAACAAAAACGAGAGCAGGTCACTGAATACTAAATTCTTCTTGTAACGTCGTAATGTATCAAAAACTCAAGCGCACGCAAAAATTAACTCTTTAGTAACATTGGGCCAAGAAATTTCTTGTGAAACCGAAGTTTACAGAGCTGACATTGAATGTGCCGAATGTGAACCAGTGTACTGAACACCAGTTTTCCTTCAATAATTTACACACAACAAATACTTGCAAAAATATTAAAACCACTTGAAAAGATGTTGATGTAAAGATTTTACTGAAATGTCTCCCAAGGTCAAATAGGACAATAATGAGTGGTACGCGCATGGGCCATTTTGTGGTGAAATTGGAGCTAGGGTCATAGGGAAAATTATCGAACTCGGGACTGCGACGTTATATCACGTACAGCAAGGTGTCATTCGTTTTGGTCAACGCGATATCTATTGTTATCTGGAGTAGAATTTATCAGAAAACTTGCTTACAGAGTGAAAATTTGTGAACTTTGAGATCTTTTTAATTAAGCACCGGAGAAGTTGAAGGGAGCAGAGATTATTGCCAATGGAATACTCTCCAGGAAAGATAATGAATGGAAGGCTATCGGGGATTTAAATGAGGCTAAGTGGGAATGTGGGAGTGAGATATCGGAAATGTGTCAATATCTAAATTTAAAGAAGGTTGAAGCCTTGCGCAAACGGAAACAAGAAGTATGATTGAGCCATGCTAATATAAAATATGCCAGGCTGAGCGCAAGGTAGCCTAAATACTAAACACGAAATTCGAAGCGGCGGAACGCCACAAGCCACAACCCTGTTCGTCTTCAATTCCCGTCTAACCTATGAAGGTAGACACATCCGAAGTAACTCGAAGAAATACAGCTAGGTAATCTGCCCCTAATGGTCTTCCTCACATAGTGGGACTAATTGCAGGTCACGCATACTCATAGTGTCTCTCAGATGGTGGTACTAATCACGGGCAATGTAAACCCACGCTGTATCAAATATTATGGTACCACTCACAGGTAACGCAGACCTATGATTTTCCTCACATAATAGTACTACTCTCAGGCAATGCAGACCTAATCACGGGCAATCCTCAAGCCCGTGGTATTCCTCACATAGTGGTACTGATCAGAAGCAACGTAGACCCATCTTGTTCCTCATATAGTCGCACTACTAATAGGTAGCGCAGGCCCATTCTGAATACAGGGGAACCAACACAATTTAGAGTAGTGCACGGCACCTACTTACGACCTCGGTGGAATGCACACGATGGTACTAATCACAGACAACGCGCAGACTCATGGTATTCCTCACGTAATGATACTAATTGAAAGTATCCTCGAGGAATGGTGTTCCTCACGTAATGATACTAAACACAAATAATCTCATGGTTCTAATTCAATCATTCCTTTGGCGCCCCATTAGTCACCTCTTGCGACGGGGAGGGAGTACTGTCGGTGTATTCTTCGTCTGCGTCCCCCACATGCAAGGGGTGATAAAATACTACAAAAACAATTAAATTTGGAAAAAGCGTGAATTCACAACATTAAAAGGAGAGCTAATGGAAATATATATCACATTTCTAAACAAATATTCTTCGAATACACTTATTTTCAACAACCGCTCAAAATCCACCTGTTGACGAGGATACGATAAATCCTCCGCCCATTTCTCAAGCTGTAGCTTTACGCTGCCTAATGGTATCGTAGCATTTGCTCCATAGAACGTAGGCCAAGGTTTCAGCATAATCTACACAACTCCACTGATCAGTTATAACTGTAGCCTGTTTTCTGCCCGTAAGAGTTTCCAACTCACAGTTTATGACCAGATTGAATAAGACTGGGGACATTCAGTTACCTGCTGATAGATTTGAATGTAATGTTGGTATCTACAATGTTAAATTAATTTCATTAAGTTATCTTGTGTTCAATCGAGGTGGGGAGAGAGAAGGCAATTTCTCATTTAACTTATCAGCCCAGGCACTGAAGCCAGCACGATACGCAAGTTAACAAACCATAGGGAGTGTTATAGAGCTATCAATAACGAAGCTCGTTGTATCAAGCATAGCGAGTAATTAAACGGAGAATCTATTATTGATCTTATTCATTGAATTGCTGGACAGTCAGGGAAGTAGCAAGAATGTATCTTATTTAAATGGAGACAGATTGGTGGCTCATGTTAAACGGGTTAATTTGCTGGAAACAAATACAGTACTGTGGATAATTAAAACAGCTTTATGGCCTAACTTCAATGAATGAACATCTACCCTGAAATACCATGTACCGTGTCTGTTGTTCAAACCACTCATCATCGGAAAGGTTGAATAAAAGAGGGAGCAGGAGCTCTCACATTGTAAGCGTGGGTTGAAAACAACGGTATCACTAGCTGAGTTCGGCATTAATTCCTTTTATTTTCCTGGCCCCTCATTTTTATCTTTCCTTTCTTACAATTTGTTTACGTCGTGCCGACACAGATAGGTCTTACGGCGACGATGGGATAGGAAAGGCCTAGGAGTGGAAAGGAAGCAGCCGTAACGTTGATTAAGGTACACCCCCAGAATTTGCCTGGTGTAAAAATGGGAAAACACGGGAAAACCATCTTCAGGGCTGCCGACAGTGGGGTTCGAACTACTGTCTCCCGGATGCAAGCTCACAGCCGCGCCAACTCGCCCGCTAAATTCACCTTTCCTATCCGACCTCCTTTGATCAACGCTTACCCTCTTTCGACCCCGAGGGACTACGTTTGCGAGACCTAAGGAGTCCTCCATTATCACGCCCTTCACGGCCCTTACCCTTCCTTGGCCGATATCTTCATTCTTGGAAGGCTCAGTCCTCTCTCCTGATTGTAACTGGCATGTCAAGGTCAAGCGTACGCGAGCCGATCTGCGTGCAGGGATCCTTACTCCCGTGCGCTCTCGGTTTGCACACGCTGACTCGAGCGGAGAAATTCCAAGGAGATGCGTTAGGAGTGCACAGTATTCTATCCTTCATTGCGAACAAAGTGCGCTAACTCTAAACGGCAGCTCTCCCTCACCAATATCATTAGTATGACACTGTAAGTTATTAATTTACATAAATAATAGTAATAACTTTATTGATATATACAAAGACAATAGGATTGTACGCTACTTAAATTCTGACGGGTTCAAGATACATTAAATTAATAAATTAAGAGTATTCTCGTTGACAAAACAAATATGTGATTCGATAAATTAAAAACATTCCGGTAAACATTTGTCTACGTCCTGGTAGTAGTGGTTTCGTTTCCTATGAAAAAGAAATGTTTCCTAAAAGCAACTCATTTATGTTCGTTGATTTCCTGAGCCCTGTTAACTTTTGCTGGCAATAAATTGGTCACTGATAGGCATGATAGTTCTGGCAGAAAATATGTTAATTACTGCATTGAGATGTTTGCCTGTTATCCGAGATTGGAATCGAGATTTTTTGATCTTCATCCTAGAAAAGAACTGTTAATATCTGGAAGGACTTCCAAAGATTGACAGGATTTCTGCCGCAAACTTTTGGATTTCTGGGAAGCGAAATTGGATAGTTGTTCGCTAAAGTCAATAATTTCCCTTCTTTTGCACTTTTGATTCAACCGCACGTCACACATTAAGTCTATAAGTTCCACCTGTAGATTCTGAGGTGCGTCTTCTGGTTGAACACTAAACGGTACAGAAAAGAGCTGCAACTTTCCTTTCACAGCATCAAGGTCTTGGAACCTCTCGTCCTGTACTGATGTGCATGATGTTGCTGATAATGACGCCTAACATTAAACGTTTTGCAGACGACATACCATTTACACACTAAGCAATGAGCTTCTCCTTCATATTCACGACTTAGGAAACAGTACGTTCTTTCCGTGCCAAATATACCGTAACTTTTCGTCTTACGACTCACGTCTTCCATCTTTATTTCATTTCACGTGGCACGAAGAGATCTGGTGTACTCATCCCTGCTGTGAGCGAACACCCTCCCGCCTGGATGAGAAGTTCTGCGGCACGGGTGCGATGTCTCACTGCGGGCACATGCCTGGAATTGAGTTAATAGAGGACGGTGGCCCAGTAGTACATTCTCATAAGGCCGGGCCGAGCGGCTCAGACCATTGAGGCGTGGGCCTTCTGACCCCAACTTGGCAGGTTCGATCTCAGCTCAGTCCGGTGGTATTTCAAGGTGCTTCATCCTCGCGTCGGTAAATTTACTGACACTTAAAAGAACTCCTGCGGGACTAAATTCCGGCACCTCGACGTCTCCGAAAACCGTAAAATTAGTTAGTGGGAAGTAAAGCAAATAACATTATTTTTATGATTATTATTATTATTATTATTATTATTATTATTATTATTATTATTATTATTATTTCTGTTAAAGAATTAATCACCCCCGTACTCATATATAATATAAAATATTTTTCATAGCATAGAACAAATGAGGCGCATGAATTCAAATTATATCAAGTGCACAGATTATAATTTAATAATATCATATTTACGATTTTGAAGCCATCAATTTTTGTTATCGACTCAGTTAATTTATAATTCTTTGGTTCTTCAGTCAACCCTGCCCACCCCCAAAAAGAACTCCATGGCGCAACGGCGCCGAAAGGCCATGGCCTACCAAGCGACCGCTGCTCAGCCCGAAGGCCTGCAGATTATGAGGTGTCATGTGTCAGTACGACGGATCCTCTCGGCCGTTATTCTTGATATTCTACACCGGGTCCGCCATCTCGCCGTCGATAGCTCCTCAATTGTAGTCACGTAGGCTGAGTGGACCTCAAACCAGCCCTGAGATGCAGGTATAAATTTCTGACCTGACCGAGAACCGAACCCGCTATATTTTTTTTTGCTATTTTGTTTTACGTCGCACCGACACAGATATGCCTTATGGCGACGATGGGAGAGGAAGAGCCTAGGAAGTGGAAGGAAGCGGCCGTGGCCTTAATTAAGGTACAGCCCCGGCATATGCCTGGTGTGAAAATGGGAAACCACGGAAAACCATCTTCAGGGCTGCCGACAGTGGGGCTCGAACCCACTATCTCCCGATTACTGGATACTGGCCGCACTTAAGCGACTGCAGCTATCGAGCTCGGTGAACCGAACCCGGGGTCTCCGAGTAAGAGGCAGGCACGCTACCCATTCACCGGGGGCCGCCATCTCACCGTTGGGTGGCTACTCAATTGTATTCACGTAGGCTGAGGGGACCTCGGACCAGCCCTCTTACGCAGGTAAAAATCTCTGACCTGGCAAAGAACCGAACCCGGGGCCTTCGGGTAAGGGGAAGGCGCGCTACCCCTACACCTCGGGGCAGACTACGTTCTTCAGTTAGCCGAAACTAATTTTGAATAATAAATTTATAGACGACATGAAGAAACATATGGTAACAGAATTATGCCTCAAAAATTTTAACAGTTATAAAAATATCCAGAAGCTAAAAGTACGAGGCAAAATTCTAAACGACAAGACTTTGGTATTGAGGTTATGTTTCTGATTTAGTAACGATTGAAGTCATTTTTCAATAAACGAAGGTGCCATTTTAATATTTTCCTTAATACGTTTTGAACAAATCTACTGAACATCTAAAAAGAACTCTACTTCAATTTTAACAGAAAATTATTGATTTTATTTGTAAAATATGTCAAGAGTGTTCTCTTACCAATCTTCCTGTTCGTGTTGTTTCATTTTCTTTTGTTTACAACTCTAATACCTTTCGATCGCCCTCACACGGGTGAGTAGTCCTCTACAGTGATCAGAAATGTACGGTCATGCAATCAACACGCACACTGTAAGCTGTGAGTTAAAAATAGCGGGAACAGACAACAAAAGGGTGCGATAAACACAGGCTGGAAATCATATGATGAGCATAATACATTTTGAATCGTTTGCTGTGGTGAACATAATACGATTTCATTGGAATTATTCTTTTTATCGCCACATTACCCCGGAGAAGAATATAAAATTACCTCAACTGTCCCTGCAGCGTTAATGAGGTCATCACAATTGAAGGGAGAGTGAGAATCGCATCGAAATGTAGTTTGACCGTGATTGCATTCAACAAGTTTTGAAACTATGTCACTCAAATATTCAAGGAAATAGAACGTGGGAAGTATTTATTGACATCTTAATGCGGTAAACATTCTGGAAAAATCTGACAACGTATGTGCACTCTGAGGTAGAAATAGTGAGAAAGAAAAAACGTATGCTTTCTTAATTGAACACTGCTGCGAAATAAGCAAGAACAAATCTATCTGGTGAATGTTAATAAATGAGGAGTTCAGAAAAGAGTGCTCCCTTCCTTAAAAAAAAAAATGGTAAAGGAATTGCCCTCTTCGCACAGCACCCTCAAGATGGTTCGCAGAAAAGGTAGACCTTTCAACACCAGAGTGGATTGAAAGCACAAAAAGTAAGTAACAAGCTCGTGTGATGAAAGCCAGCAGAACAACCTGTGATGAGAGTGAAACTTCGAGACATGTTCTCAGCTACTGTACATTCCACTCATCGCTTAGGAATATTTGCCATAACACAATTCGCGTTCTTATTGCTAAATCCTTTTGCGATAACGGGTCAGAAGTTTATGAAGGAATGAACTGCTTAGCTAAAAAGCTTGCACGAGAAGACAAGATATTCTACCTATCGAAAAATAGAGAGAACGTTCTCTAACATTGGACCCAACAGTACGTCTAGAATCAGGTGAACTACAGCCGTAAGATGAGCTTTCTGAGAAGCAGGCAATCTACGTTCCAGTATCCAATTACATCATGGGGAAATATAATGTGAACTCCGTCACCGTGAAAGAGGTACCATACCGGGGATGATGGCCGAGTTGTGAGATAGGTTTGCCCTCAAGGAAAGCCACCTAGCCACGATTGCCGTGGCGGCTGTGCGTGGGTCTGTGATTCTTTTAAGGAACCATTTAAGTTTTTAAAAAAACCGTACAATAATGTGTTTTATGGCAAACCACTTCAGGGTCAGTTTCCTGAAAATAGGATTATATGTACAGTATACGTAGGTATTTTCTCTAAAATTCATCTTTCCTGCATAGTGGATAGAGTTCATAGATTGTCAAGCCGATGTGCTACCGTCATTAATTTCTAAGAACAGGTGCTCGACTCCGGGTCAATTTGACGAGAAATTCAAAACAAGGAATATTGAAACCATAGACATTCTTGAAAGCAGTCATGTCACATCTAGCTAAGCTAAAGATTCCTCGGCAATTAAACACACCTTAATAAATGTTAGGTAGGAAACAATTCGATAATTCTGTTAATACTGCAGTTAAAAATATGAAGTAGACTTATGTATAAGGTGGGACAAATATGTTTACGTCTGAAGGCATCGCTGCAACGGACATGCAACGTAGTGCGACTGCGATACGGGTGTATATAAGGACGGACATGCAGGCAAAGGCATTAGTCAGCCGTGTCGTGCCGAAGTGCGTGCGTTAAATGTGGCCAACGTGAACTACAACGACATTACCAAATGCGTCCAAACAGGACCAACGTGCTGTTGTTCTATTCTTGGCTGCCGAAAGACAAACACCGGTGGACATGCACAGGAGAATTAAGGCTGTATATGGGGCAGCATGTCTGTCGAAAACCACCGTTGTGGAATGGTGCACCAAGTTTCATGCGGGTCGCGTTTCGATATAAGACGCCAGTCGATCTTGATGGCCAGCCTCATCCAGTACAGACAACAAGAAGCGGGCGGTGGGTGAGGCCTATACCGTGATCTCTCCCCATGCAGTTATCACGCATTCGGTCCCCTCAAAGACGCCTTGTCAGAGGATGTGAAGCAGGCGGTTACGGACTTCTTCGCGCAGCAGGAGATGGTGTTTTACCACATGGGAATATTCAACCTATGCCATCCCTGCGGTTCAGGGGTGCCTGCCACTTACCCGGAAGCCCCGAGTTCGATTCCCGGCCAGGTCACCGATTTTTACCCGGATCTGAGAGCTGGTTCAATGTCCACTTAACCTACATGATTACAGTTGAGAAGCTATCTCACGTTGAGATGGCGGCCCCCGTCTAGAAATCCAAGAATAACGACCGATAGGATTCGTCGTGCTGACCACACGACACCTCATAACCTGCAGGCCTTCGGGCTGAGCAGTGATTGCTTGGTAGGCCATGGCCCTTCTGGGCTGTTGCACCGTGAGGGAGGGGAACCTTCAACCTAATAATGGTGGGCAGCAGAATAATTCTTGTCAACAACTTAAGGCGAGTTTGTGGATAGACGTTGTATGATTTATGATTTATAGAGGGTGCGTTAGCACTTCCCTTGTGAGAAGGGTCACTGCCAATGCTATTGTTCAAGCCTGTCCACTAAGACTGAATATTTGGAGTTTCGCATAAACCCGATTACATTTGTTTGTATTTAGTCCATCGGACATTGTATATTTTATTTTCATTATAGTAGAATTATTCAGGGTTGATTTCAGTTAATCATGATTTTTCTCAAGGAATAATGAATAGGTTTAAAACTTTTCTTTGCTTGTCATTTTGCCGGAAAAACATTGCATCCTAAATTTCCCTCCTTTAATTTATGCCTTGGTTAAGTGTTATATTTTGATCTTTTGTCGCGAACGCACCATGGCCCTGGGAGGCCGTTTGTTTGATTATTAGGAACGGAGGAGTGCAGTTGATCCTTGCACGGTCGAAAGAGATTTTGCTCACCCATTACTTTGAAGTTTATTTTTCTTCGTTTATCTAAATGAGGTGGCATTTGACTCTAGACTAAAAAGGTCCCATACCATCGAACGCCTTGGCGTATGGTGTTATATGGCGGTAGCCAGAAATTATGGGGACTATGTCGCTCTCATGTGGTTCTATGGGGCAATGGCGTGGGTGGAATGATTGCAATATCGTATGTTAGTGAGTTAATCAATTGATTTAGAAATAGTACTGGAAACAAAAACTCTAACAAAGGAAAACTATCAATTCTGTATTTATTGAAAGTAAGCATATATTGATGTATGTTTGATTAATAGTGCAATTAGCTACAAATTGCTTGAGGTTTAAAACTAGGTAGTATGAAAGGTAAAGGTCGCGAATCTGCTGTTCCATCCATCCTACTTACAACTCACTCTGCTTCCTGTTTCTTATTTCATGGAAAGTAGCATTCCAGTTTAACCATTTGATGGGACATCTCCGAAGAGCAAAATGAGATAAAATCTGTAGCGAATGGACTTTAAAAATAAATTAGCAATGACTTATTTATGTCTTAGATCATCATGGCCTGTGCCATCATGATAGTAGAAGAAATTTTCCGATTTTGTTGGCCATGGTCTAATTGAATTCACTTATTATTTCGAACTTTTATCTAAGTACCGGTACGCTTTTCAAAATTATTTATTAATTGATTCTAAAATAAAACATAAAAAAACACAACTCATGGCTTTATAATCCTAATAAGTGACCGCCACTCATCTCAATGACCTGTTGATTACAGTAAACGTGTGGTCAGCGTGAAGAATCCTCTCGGACAACATTCTTCGACTTATAGACCAGGGCCTCTGTCTCACCGTCGTCTTTGGAATTGTATTCATGTATTTTGAGTGTATCTCAGAACTGTTCTCAAATTTAAGTAAACATTCTGAATATGGTATTTTTCATTTAAAATTTACATCAAAATTGATGATATATTTATGATTTATTAATTATCGTCAAACATAAAAAATACCGTTTAGCACAACTCTTTCCGCTTTTTAACGCAACTGAAGATGTGTAGTTGAAATGAATTCATTAACAAGAGAAGATTTATTGTAAGCATACTGGTAACATTTTATGAATCAAGTAACACTTGGCATTGTCTATAACCATATGCTTAAATGTTTCCTTTTCGGATGTTAAGGAATATTCCAAAAAAATATTCATTTGAAAGGTCGATTACGTACATTTGGTTACTTCTTCGATGGATTAGGCCACTTTTCAACTCCGCAAATCTATCTCGACGGACACTGTATACATCCACCTAAAGCTTTTCTCGTTTTGGACCAATCATTAATTGATAATACCCAAGGAAGTCAAGATACGACAGCACTACCTTCCAAATTCTAGGACTGAACTGCTTTAGTGCAAATGTTTCCAATAATATTTACTGACCGTCAAAGAAAGAAGGACGTAATAACTCGCATAGGAACACAGAGTAAAATACGGTAACTTTCTTGTACATTTGTCATGATGACTTGATTTGTTCTACATTCTGATCAGCACAGGAGATTTGTTGCTTTGTATGTATGAGCAATCAAAATTTGAATTTCATAAAAGTACTCGCTCGTAATTATGATTTAAAAATCATACATTTTCAGCACATGGGTAAAACCATTGATAGGCTGATTAATTGGCCATGGTGATATATGTGTTATCCAGTGGCTCAGTTAGGACCATTAACAGTAGCATAATGGGGTGAAAACAACACAGTGTCCCACCATTTGCTGATGTTTCAGCACCAATTGAATTGCTCCAATTAAACGAGAGTATTATATAAATTGCGAGGATATGTATTTAAATGTGGTCGTTTATTGTACGTTCAGCACAACTAATTACATCCATTGAGTGTTCGTACAATATAATCCAGTATAGAGATTTCAAACTGCATGGCTTTCACATTGCAGTTCAAATCGTATGCTTCCTCTATACCATATTTCACAGAATTAAGTAACAAAGCAGTAAATCAAAACCAGAGTTGTATTTTACTTCTTTGCGAGTGTTGTTTGGATTTGAAGATAGCAAATCACATTAAAAGTTCACATGACCATCTTCTTGAATGTTTTAAAACATTCTGAAAGCAGCTAAAAGTGAGCCAGTTACGTGCAGATTTACGGGTGAAATAGCGGTTTCTGACGCAAAATGTCAGCTTTTGTTCGCGATGTATTCACTAGCAAGAGCTTCTCTAAACGTTACTGTTTCGTGTGGCTTTACAGATCCTTGCCTTGTGCCGTATCAATGGCATCTTCAGCAGCCTTTACTCGAACCGCATCAGTGTGAACTCTGCGGTATCCAATGACAAGCTGAGAATACTAAACGCTGTTTTGTTGTCAACTCCACGTGGAGTAACACGCTGGGTTGCCATATATCGTTATTACAAACGAGGGCTGTAAATAAAGTAGTGGCAATATTGATATAACGCAATATTTAAAGAACTAACAAATACATTTGCATTATACTGTATTCCTTCAATGTACTCACCAGCAAAATCTATTACATTTTTCCAAATGTCGGCAAGCCGTTGGGGACCGTTGGCAAGGTGTTGATGAGAGCGACCGAACGCCCTACTGTGTGGAGAACAGTTGCACCGCTAAGAAATCAGCGGCCTCGGAGGGGTTCCTTGAACATCGGAAACAGGTGGATGTCACAAGGACTCACGTCTAGTGAGTACAGAGGGTCTTCCAAGACCTCCCAGTGTCACAGTTGTAATATGAGCTTGACAACACGACAGGGCGATCGTTTCGCAACAAACATGGACGTTAGCGCCATATAGGCTTTGAGACTTGCACAAACATTACGGGCCAGCCTATTAGAACCCCTAGAAGTTTGTTACTCTCGCTACATTACGGAAGAGCGGCTAGTATATTGTAGTCCACCGTAATAGACACCCTAGAAGTTATGTTACTCTCGCTACATTACGGAAGAGCGGCTAGTATATTGTAGTCCATCGTATTAGACACCCTAGAAGTTATGTTACTCTCGCTACATTACGGAAGACCGGGGAGGACGACATTACCTACTAGTCATATTCATTTGCATTCTAACCTATTACTGAATAAACATCCGGATTCCAATGATAAGACTCAGTTAGCAATGATGGTTGACGTTCATGAAGAGGTAGTAAAATATAGGTCGGCGTATTGATTATGCATCTTGTAAATTTTACCTTCCTTTCAAGACAAGATGGCATCTTAATGACCCTTCCGCTGGCATTCCTGAATATTGATGCCGTAATTTAAGTAGGAAGCAGCTTCCATTTTGCAGGAAATCCAATTATAGGACGTACATGACATAAAAGAATCCAATGAAGAAATTTTACTAGAAAGAGTGTATATTCTAGACTCTTGTGGGCGTTGTTTCAGAAATGTATCTGCTTTCAATATTAATATATTTTGTAGTTAAAAGTATTTTTATTGTAGACATTTAAATGAATGTATTATAAATTAACAGACACTGCTTCTTGGATCCCTGATGTATACCTAAAGCCACCGCTTGAAAACACCCTGCTTTCACTATATTAAGATTTAATGCAATTGATGATCCTACCACCTTTAGTTCCTGGTCACACTTACATTTTGTGCAAAATTCATGCTTTGCCGATATTGTTCACCTAATAAAATTATGGATTGATTTGGAACTAATTTCAGCCGGCAGGGAATGTCACAGGCGGACAGTCGCTGAAATAAATGAATCACTGTAAGTAACCGTTTAATAAGCTGGGAAACTTAGCCGGTAGTTAGTTAATGATCTTGTTTGTGATGATTTCCGCGGGACAGGTACTGTAGGTCTGTTCTCAAGTACCCTAGGTTTTCACTGCGAAGTACACTATGAATAATTGACGCGGAGTGCAGGTTCCGTTCTTCCTATAAATATAGCCAAGGCTGCTGATTGGGGCAGGGTGAGATATGGCAATGTCTCGATTTATTTAAGATAAAGCAGATACATGCGTTCTGTGCACGCTGTAATTTGATACATAATTTGCTGCTTAATTGTTGTATATAATGTTTACGTAGTCGAATATGGATAGCATTAGACTTTGTATGAATAATTTCTTTGTTTTAAGTGTATAAAAATCATTTAATCTTTTAAATGAGTGTAATTTCCAGGAATTATGTTGTCAGATGTTTGTTGCAAATTCAGGCCAAGTTGAGATTTTATAAATCATGAGGCCAGTATTCTTCTCCGAGCCTTTCAAAACTATTTATATTCCCTGGAACATGATAGCAGAAATGTTTCTTCTAAGCAGATTTTTATGGTTATTTTTAGATCTTAATGTCACGGATTGCGATTTTGATAGATTGGCTTTAAGGAAAATATTATCAGTCTGGTCTTGAATTAATCCAAGCTTTGTGATTGTTGTTGAGATTAAATAATGACACATTTAATGGACTGCAGCAAGTGTCCCTTAAGCGACAAAACCGAGGAATTGAAGACTGAGACACCTTCCTAATGCCTAATTTGACTATTTGATGTTCTAAATTTGTTTACATTTTGTAAGTAGTTCAGTTAGGTATCATTATGTAGCGTATTTTAATTTTTTATATTTTATCAATACGGTGTGTGCTTCTGATTCATATAACCCAGTTTCTGCTCTTTCCTTCTCCCCGATGTCACACTTGCGTCTCTCCTATGTGATATTCTTTGGCTCACGATTCTTGTCATACGACTCCCACGGTATTAGACTAATATTTTATGCCTGTCATGGCCTTCCCTTCCTTTTATCAATATATGCCTCCTTTGAAGAATTAGGAATAGAAGTGGATGGATATGCACTTGCCTTTCTAACTCGGTCGTTTTCACATTTCTGAAGATACTGTACTTCTTTAATATTTTTGTGAGGTTCTCAATTTTTTCTCTTTCCTTATCTGAATGTGATAAATATAAGGCCAAAACCAACCCCATGGCGCAACAGCGTTGATTGGCCTTGGCCGTCCAGCCAACCGCTGCTCAACCCGGATGCAAGCAGATTACGAGATGACGCATAGTCATTGCGACGAATCACCTCAGCCGTTATTCTATCATTTAAGAATGATTTGTCGTTCATCTGTAATAAGTGGTACTCTCATTCGTCACCAGATGGCTCATTGCTTCTTATATTTTGTTTGATATTTATTACTACAGCCCGGATTTTTATGCATTAATAGGTTAGAATGCAAACTTCCTGAAGCGAGTAATAAGTATAGCCTACCTTCACAACGATTATGCTACGGGGTTTGCATAAACATTAGGGTTACGGCCCATCAGTACCCCTATAATTTATGTTACTATTACTACAGTATGGAAGAGCAGGTGGCCAACAAATTTAATGTAGCCCATTCCAAATTGCATAAGTAGTGAATCGTGGACATTATATTACAACCGGGAAGGATTTGAACATATTACCTTAGTTTATGCTAGAAAGAGAAATAAAGGTTCCTTATTACAAGGTTAGTTAATTATGAAGAGAAATGTACCACTAATATGCCATGTACGCTACGAAGGACTACGTAAACCGAAAAATAAAGAGTAAGATCAGTTGACAGTGTATGCGCAGTTTGCATGTCACTTGGTTTTAAGTTGGTCATGATCAAACTGAGACTGACGATCTTCATTATTCTAGCATGAATTGATATTTAGCTTGTCTCTTCTTTTTCTACGTGATGATTCCTTATTGTAGCGGAGTTTCTGTTGTTATTTATGCGCAAATGTGTTTATTGAAAATACAAGTGATATCAAATTCTAATTTTAGAGTTTTGAATTGCTGTACGTTCAGTTAGCTCTGTTCATCGAAACAACAGGCAGGTTAAAATGATTTCTGGTTATGAACCAGTGCACTAAAATAATGGTTCTGGTATAATTTCGTTCGGTTGGTCAAAAAGAGCTCAACCATTTCTCTCTACCACTATATCATTCATTACATTTTGTTTTGAATATCAAAAGTGTGTCAATAGAAGTCATTTATGTGCTACTATTTCGTCTACTTTTTAAATTGGGATTTCTCAGCTGAAATCATGCCCACGATCTGAGAATCTAGAGCTGAGCCCGATAGATATGGCCCACCTGTTAAAGTAACGAAATAATCAGTATAGAAACGTTACTAGACCGTTCACTATTGAAATAATTATAGTTAAATAGTGGTACACAAACAAATATCGTCACCTAATAGGCAAGTTCTCCACAGATCATAGCTGGTTTGAGACTTGCGCCAATCATTCTGAAGAAGACAAGAAGATCATCTATGAACCTACTGTTGAATGTTTCAAAGAAAAGTATGTATCGATTTGATGACTGGAAAGAGAGGCACCATCCCGAAACATCTTGCATACATCTGCAAGCAATTTGGATTTCCAAAATTCTTCATCACAACCATAGAAATTAGTGCCCTACAAAGCTAATCCCCGTTTTTTGGAACCATCCATTTGGACATTAAAACATATTATGTGTTTTTCATTGATGTATTCGATTTCTAAGAGGAATGGGTAAAATCCTAGCCAAAATTTGTATGGTATGCCTTATATTTGTGGAAGAAATATGCAAAAATAAATTCTTCAAAAGAAATTATATATAATTATTCTGCAGATAATACAGGAAGGATTTAAAATAAACATAGAACAACATTTTACTTACCTTACCCAAAGATTTTTCATCTACTTTTTCGCATTAATTGTCCTACAATATCTTATTGAAGCGGATTATAACAGACGTTTAACATTTACTTACTACTAAACTTTACTAATGAATGTAATTATTAATTACTTTAATTAACTAAACAATATTATGTTATCAGAAGTATTCACGCTCGGAATTGACCCATGCCCTCCATACACAAACATGATCAGCATCCAGGGAACTGGAACTAATGAAAAATGACAGAGCGGAAATAGGAGAAGACTGGACTTATGTAAGACCCCTGTGGTAACCTATTTTTCCCAGATGTTTTGTATTGATCTTCTAACGTTATTGGTAATGATGGTTGTTCATGATACGGATGTCAACGACGATAGTGATAACAAATGCTCGTATATAGGGTGGCCCACTATGTCAAGTTCCTATCAACTCGCCAGTTCCCTCATCCATTACTATAGATTATGGTTTGAACGTTCTTACTTAATGGAGCCATCGCAGACAATGAAGAGCAAGGGAGATGAGCGTAAGGAAAGAGAGCAGGCGAGAGAAGGGGTGTGAGAGGGCGAGAGTCTGTCCTAGGCTGATAAGAGAAACACACAATGGAGCGTAATGACAGCAATTCTAGATACTGAGGATCAATAACAGACCTTAAGAGACCGCGAAAGCACTACATTGGTTTAGCTGCTGCTACCGAGCACCTTAAAACTGAGATATAATGCACTAACTAGACACAGTAAAAGAGAACATTATTTTAGAGAAATTACAAGCCAAGGGAAATATTTAAAATTACGAGTATTTCCTGCATACACTCACGCAGAGCGCAACCTTTTGCTATATTGACACGCAGTTTCCCGTATACAGTCGACGCTATCCACACTCACTGGAGACTCTGTCTTAACAGACCCGTACGAATATATAATAGCCACAAGAAATTATTAAATTACACTGGGAAGATCTTAGGCGATAACAATCCAAGGAGATAGGTTGGTGTTCAATATTAATTCCTCTTTCTTACGTCGGATGTTTTCAGCCACTGTGACTGACTCTTAATCTTGATCAAGATCACTTGCAAGGCTTTCGGTAGCTATACTACACTAAATTAGTACGATTACTTCCTGTTCGTACTTAAACATTATACTGATCTCTCCTTTTACAACATTTAAACAGTAGTAAATCATATTGTCCGCCTTATTGATGTAGTTGTTAGTTTGATTGGCTGGCACCCACAGGTTCGATTCCCGGTTCTGCCACGATAATTTTAAAAGTGGTACGAGGAGAGAAGCGGGGTCCACTCAGCCTCGGGAGGTCAACTGAGTAGACGGGGGTTCGATTCCCACCTCTAAGTGGTTTTCCGTGGTTTCACACTTCAACTCCTGGCAAATGCCGGTATGGTACCTAACATATGGCCACGGGCGCTCCTTTTCCCCTTCCTTGTCAACCCCTTCCAATCTTCGCATCCCCCACAAGGGCCCTGTTCATCACAGCACGTGAAATTATCTGGGTGAGATACTGGTCCTCCGAGTTGTGTCCCCGGCCAAATGTGTCATGTACGAGGACAGGAACAAAAACCAACCCTGAACGGTAAACTGATTACGACGGAAAGAATGAAAGAAAAAATGCACTCATGTTCCTAAAAACCATAACATCTTGCAAGACCAGAGATAGGAAGTTCGTATTTAGAGGACACATTAGTATGTTCGAAAGTAATTAGCATTCAAACCATGTCGGACCTCAGGTTCAAGGTCCCAATCGATATCTCGGCGCACCACCACCGACTGGAACATTTTGCCCGCGGCTCTCGTTGTCGCTATAAACAGAAAGTAATGGATTAGTGTGACTTGACGAGACGTGCAGAATGCTCTCAAACGTATGCGAGTACCGCGCCCTCAAATTAGTGAGTTTGAAAGACGGCGCATTATTGGCATGAGAGAACGTGATGCACCCATCCCGGAAATTGCTGCTCGCGTGGGACGAATTGTGTCGGCAGTGCAACAGGTGTGTACAGAATGGTTCACAGAAGGCCATAGAATACGACGAGATGGGCCTGGACGCACTATCCAGACCACCCCTCGAAAAGATCGACACCTCATACGAATGGCATTGTAGAACAGATCTGCGTCCTCCTCGACTCTGGCGCAACAGTGAAACAGTGTAACACATCGTACTCTATCAGGAGTGACACTCCGTCGCCATTTATTACGGTCTGGATTACCGGCACGTCGTCCAATTCTCCGCCAACCTTTGACTAATGTGCATAAACATGCCAGACTGCAATGGTGTACGGAACGACGTCACTGGGGACAGGAATGGCAGCAGATAGTGTTTTCGGATGAATCCGTGTTCTGTTTATTTGAAAATGATGGGCGCATTTTGGTTCGCGGCAGACGGGGGAAGAGGGATCACGTTGACTGCATTGCACAAGAACATACAGTGCCAACTCAAGGCCTACAACCCCAAATCACAGTGGGTACGTGGCTAGGGCACTGTGGCCAGTTTGACCTATTTGAATGACATCCTTCGATCCGTATCCATACCCATTTTGCACGACACCCCAGATGCCATATTTCAGCGACCACATGTTGCTGCACGAATACGTGCCTTCTTGTTGTCACAGATGTCAGACTGTCTTCCTGGCCCGCCCGATCATTGGACTTGCCGCCAATCAAAAATGTGTGGGATATGGTGAAATGACGGGTGCGGCGCTGTGACAAAATACCAATCACCAAAGATGAACTCTGAAAGGAGGTGAATGCCGAAGGGGTGTCTATACCCTACGACGCAATTCGCTCCTTGTACGCGTCGATGCCATCACGCATGGAACAAGTTATCAGTGCCCATGTATAACCCAGTGCCTCTTAAGCAATAGGACACATACTGAACATAGGTGACTGAAAAGCTAATCGTTTCTGAAGAACATAGTAATGAACATGTTCTGTGAACATAAACTTCCTATCTCTAGTCTTTCAAGGTGTTCTGTTTTTAGGAACATGAGTTTATGCCATGTATAAATCAGACTTCTTCACCAAACAGTGAATTAAATTAATGAATTATTCTACTAGGCTTAGATGGAGTGATGATTGTTTTAGGTAGTCTGCTAGAGTTTAAATACGGGGATACACCGGGTGATTCACCAGCCCCTTATTTCTTTCGAATATATGAAACCCAAATAATGCGTTAAAGCTAAAGATCCTTATTTAGTTTTAAGAACACCAAATAACTTGAAATTTCTCCCTGACCTGTGTGTCATCACTGTAAATTGATCCATGGACCTAGCAAAGGAAAAACTACTATGCACTCTTCCGCGCCAAATACTAGGGACCATTCTGCAAAAATGTAATGTATTGCGCCTTGAAATAAAACAGGTACCCTAATATGATCCAATTAATAGCTCATGCTACGTGTCCTGTAATGTAAAGACGTAAAATTAACCCTGCAAAACATCACTGAAGACTTTGACACGGATATCAGTTTCCGAAGTGGAAAGTCCATAGTTAAGTACTAAACCTCTAGGAAACATGATGCATGTTGACTTCGTGACCGAATCGGTTAAGGGCTGGAGCGTGAGGTATGTGAGTATCGGCAGCGATGTGGTTCGAATCCAAAATAAGACAAATTGTTTTAACGACTGAAGTGCTACATTTTAGCGGGGATACAGTAATAATCAGTATTTTTCTCCTAGTGGTTTTAAGGGATGTGCTCTGATTTGGCGTATTTCCCTTAATGTTAGGTGGGGGAAGGATTTGGAAGGAATTCGGCCATGGCCTTTTACTAAGGTACCGTCCCAGCATTTGCGTGGTGGTGAAAGTGGGGAACAGAGGAAAATCATTTTCAACAAAGCTATCATGGGATTGTAATCCAAAACCTCCCAAGTCCACCGCACATAAATAACAATCCACTGCTCCCACGTCACATCACAGCTCTTAATCATTTCCTCACGATGTATTGCTGTTAATAGTACGTTGAGTTGTTTCCCATTTAAGGAAAAAATACGGTCGAATTAATGTAAATGTAAAAATGAACACTAAAGCATTATTGAAGTCTTTGACAAAAATATTAACTTTCGATGCCGAACGGCCATACTTAAGTATTAATCCTTCAGCGAGCGTCTTGTATGTTGTATTTGTAGCTCAGTCGGTTAAGAGACGGTGACACAAGGTGTCTGAATACCGGTATTGCAGTGGTTCGATTCCAGTCTTAACGGATTGTTTGGGACCGACAGATCTCGTATCCCATTTTAACGGACACAGAATGTTTACGCACACTTACCAGATCACAGAACATCACGTATTAATTCACTCACGATGTTTCCAGTGACGAGTACGTTCATCTGTTGCTCATTTATGGGGAAACAAGGTTGAACTCAGTCCAGTCTCAACGTCTTTACCACGAGCGTTTTCGTGACAGAAGACTACCACTACCAATACGTTCCGAAATCTGGAACGAATAATGTGGTCAACTGAGACGCTTGGAAGTGTAACTTCCGTTAGAGATGCTGCTATAACATCTGGTCCAAATGGAGAGGCTGTTTTGGACGCTGTCCATAATAACCCTCATATTAATACTGGGGCACTTGCACAACAGACTAACATCAGCCGGTCATCAGTCATGCGTATAGTGCATAATAGTACACTTCACCCACACCATCTGCAGTTATACCAGCAGCACGGACGTGATTTCGATGCTAGAGTAACACATTGTCAATGGGCATCACGCAGGGTGCAACCTCTTTGTCAAGAGTCCTGTTTACAGACGAGTCATGATTTCACAACAATGGCGTCGTGAATCGGCACAAAATATGCAGTATTGGAGCGCGGAAAATCCCCATTGAGTACGACAGGTCTCATTTCAAATGCAATGGGGACTAAATGTCTGATGTGGGATCTTGGATGACTATCTTATCGGACCATATTTCTTCGACGGATATCTAACGGGATCACGCTACCTACATTCTCTTCACCGGGCGAGTTGGCCGTGCGCGTAGAGGCGCGCGGCTGTGAGCTTGCATCCGGGAGATAGTAGGTTCGAATCCCACTATCGGCAGCCCTGAAGATGGTTTTCCGTGGTTTCCCATTTTCACACCAGGCAAATGCTGGGGCTGTACCTTAATTAAGGCCACGGCCGCTTCCTTCCAACTCCTAGGCCTTTCCCATCCCATCGTCGCCGTAAGACCTATTTGTGTCGGTGCGACGTAAAGCCCCTAGCAAAAAAAAAATCTTCCAAATGAACTCCCACTGTTGCTGGAGAACGTGCCACTACACAAGCGTTTACGAATGTGGTTTCAACAAGACGGGTCTCAACCTCACAGATCAGTAGTCGTCCGGAACCATCTTCATGCTTCATATCCAAATAAATGGATAGGAAGAGTCGGACCTGTTCACTGGCCCACAGTTCCGCCAGACCTCCCGGTCTAACCCAACTTGACGTCTTCCTGAGGGGTCACTTTAAATAGGTAGTATATCACCTTCGTTAACTGATCACCGAGGCATGCCAAGCTGTTACGCCTGATATGTTACAACGTGCAAGCATGTCTTTAAACCGTCGTGCTGAAACCTGCATAAACCAAGGTGGTGAAAATTTCGAACATTTATTACACTGAATGCCGGCCCCGTGGTGTGTAGGGGTAGCGTGCCTGCCTCTTACCCGGAGTACCCGGGTTCGATTGCCGGCCAAATCACAGATTTTTACGAGGACCTGAGGGATGGTTTGAGGTCTACACATCCTACGTGATTAGAATTGAGAAGCTATCTGACATTGAGATAAAACGGCCCCGGTCTAGAAAGCCAAAAATAACGGCTGACTGCACGACACCTCAGAATCTGCAGGCCTTCGGGCTGAGCAGCGGGCCAAGGCCCTTCAAGGGCTGTAGTGCCGTGGGGTTTGGTTTGGATTGTTACACTGAATATACAGTGTACCTACCATATTTCCTACCTACAGACCATCATGTCGTAGTCCAACATGGCTGAGTAACATAGGATAAAAACCGTCCTTTTCAGGACCAAATAAAGTTAAAACTTAGGAACGCGATGGCATGTGGCCATATTACATTCACGGCGTTAATCGAAAGGAAAAAATGTAACAGCCTGTGAATCGATGTGTACGAAAGAAACGTAGGTTTCTATGAACCAGCGTGTGCTCCACTGGAATGCAAGTAATCGGTACACACAGATGAATGGAAATACCCAATGGTCCGAATTACCCGTACAGACTCCAAATCATTTTGTCAGATTCAGGGTGGGAAGCTGATGAAACTTGCCAAAGCAGGGTTCATGAAAATTTTATTTCGAAAGAATGGTGAAGTCAATTCTGCATTCCACGTAGTACGATGGCATCATGTTGAAGATCTCTTGTGACATACTCGGTATCTGACCGATAGCGCTTCGGTTCCTCTGTCACCCGGTGGAGTATAACAGCTCATCAGATACCATGCACGACTAATTAAGGGTTAAATAATTTCAAAAATTTGGAATTTATCGAATATCTCCCTTGGTAAGTTGTTCGAATCCCTAAATCCTATAAACGATTACTTACCCCAATTTGTTCCCTTGAAATCAAATTTTATATTCACATTGCAATATTTCTCTTTTTTTTAATCGCTGGAGTTTATTCGTATACTAATTTAATTCCATGCATCGATCCACTGACAGCTTGAAATATTCCACTGAGCCGGGAAGCTCGTTTCCTTAATCTAAGGCAGCCGAAATTTTGCAACATGTTCGTAACACTACCCCTTCGTCGGAAATCACCCAAAACAAATCGTGCTTTTCAGGAATCAAGTACTCCTGGTGAGGGTTCCGTACATTATTATACAGTCCATATACTATTATACAGAATATTATCATCACATTTCAACTTTGAAACTTATTTTGTTAAGAAGGAAGCCATACGTTTTGCATTAAAGTTTTATGAATCCAATAGGAAGTAATGTCTGACATAATGGTCTGGAATGTGAGTTAGGGTATTCTTACCTGTAGTAAATTCTTCGTCACTCACAACGATATTTTATATTATCATTTATCATGAAAAAATAACATCTTACAAGAACTTTTAATAAAAAATAATAATACAGCTACCAGTATAATAGGCGGACCATAAAATGCCCATTAATTGTTTTGTTAGTGGTTTTACGTCGCACCGACATAGATAGGTCTTATGGCGACCATGGGATAGGAAAGGCCTAGGAGTTGGAAGGAAGCGGCCGTGGCTTTAATAAAGGTACAGCCCCAGCATTTGCCTGGTGTGAAAATGGGAAACCACGGAAAACCATATTCAAAGCTGTCGACAGTGCGACTGGAACCCACTATCTCCCAGATGCAAGCTCACAGCCGCGCACCGCTAACCGCACGGCCAACTCGCCCGGAAAATGCTCATTAAGAACACTTTTCGAGGAATAGTAATACGATAAATAATAATAATGATATCAACAACAATGATAATACTAAAGGAACACCAGGAGTACAGCACCTCAAGGGGAAGTGCAGCGTATCACTGACCTGACCAGTGCGGGAGCATGACGTAATGAGGATCAGCGGATTGGCAGCCGGTTTGGATTCGAGCCAATGAATGAGTAAGGTTTTTTTCGAACGCCTCGCATTGTATGCTGGATTGGAGACAAGGTGGTGCTTCATCAAGATAATTTCCAAATTTCAGTTTCCTAGATGTGTGGATAGAAAAAATGATAAATACTTCCAAATATTGAGTGTGACAATAGAATCTGCTGATATTCTTTTAATAATGAAACATATCATTGTTTGTTTAATAGTGCGTATTTTTATTCGTTATTCAATACCGTAATGTTTTTTACACTTGGTTGCAGTGTAATATTTGTATAGTATTTGTATTGAAATATTGTTTCGATAGACTGAAATGATTTTAAGTTACATAAAAACTTAAACATTTAAGAGGTTCATTTATAGCTTATATTTTAAGTTCTCATTACCAATATCTATGTGTTCAAACAAGTCTCATGTCAAGTTTCTAACTACATTTTAAATTTATTACTATTTTTAAGTTAAAGTAAACATTTCTCTACTATTTTCTTCATATCAGAAGACATGAAACTCGGAACAATACTGAATGTTGGGAGTGTTCCTCTCACATTAAGTCACCAGCAGTCTCGTGTATCATGGAAAGTGTGACTGGATTAATAATCATCACAAAATAATACAATGATTTTCATTTACATTATTCATCACCAAAATCAACAGGCTTTTTTCTACTAATTCTAAACTGAATACATTAATAACACAGAATCGAGTTTGTTATAGATAACTAATGTCCGACAGTCAATTTAAAAATACACATGTTCTGAAGCTATACATCACATTAGCTCACAACAGAACACGCTTCATCAGCTAAGCAGATTAATATCCATGTGTCTCCTACGCTTTGTGTTTCAACATTTGGAATAACATTCACAAGCGAAGTGTGTAATAATTACCAGTAAGTCTTCTATTGTATAACACAATAGAATATTTGTAATATAATTTCCACAGCTAATATAAACTGTATATGAAAGGATTTCGAGGGACATGTTAATCAGAATGGCAAACATGTTTCACTATTGAATATTTTTTTATTTGAAGAATATAAAATTAGTTATCAAAGTGACATTAGTAATTTTTCATGGTGATATTCAATTGGATGGTTTATGAACAGGTGCTGGTATAAATACTACTTATCACAATTACTTAGAATCTGCATGGACAGGACTAATAAATAAATGGTCAGAAGGGGAAAATTCCCAGGTAAGTGGGGAAAGTCAGTCATCAAGATGCTCACCGGGTACGTGAAAGAATTGTGTCCATGAAATTTCTTTTTTTTTTTTGCTAGGGGCTGTACGTCGCACCGACACAGATAGGTCTTATGGCGACGATGGGATAGGAAAGGCCTAGGAGTTGGAAGGAAGCGGCCGTGGCCTTAATTAAGGTACAGCCCCAGCATTTGCCTGGCGTGAAAATGGGAAACCACGGAAAACCATCTTCAGGGCTGCCGATAGTGGGATTCGAACCTACTATCTCCCGGATGCAAGCTCACAGCCGCGCCTCTACACGCACGGCTAACTCGCCCTGTCCATGAAAGTTAATAATTACTTTTGTGCAAATTGAAACATTAGTAATAAATTAATAAATTCTATTATTACAAGTAATTCTAGAGATATACATACATACTCTGCTACATTACGACTCTGAATTCTACTACGTCAAGCGCTCCAGTATGTCCTTATTTCATGTAACACTCCTGTGTCTTTGCTCACTTAACGGAACTCCTTGGCTTTGGTTTGCTTTGCTTGATGTCACTTGGTGGGGCGAGTTGTTGACCGGTGCCAATCACTCGTTAATTACTTATTGGTCCAGTAATCATGCTATTTTTCGTTCAACAAAAATCATTTTTGTGTTATATACGATAGTTTTCCACCTCCATTTTTTAGTTTGAACTGCCTGCGCTAACCATGATGGCCAAAGACATTGAGAGTTCACAGACATAGCACTTCCATTCGTCGGTGCTATCCCTGACCTCAGGAAGGAAACGGAAGACGGCACGATGAAGCGAAATGGCACAAAAGATAGTCGTGTGTACAAATAAATGCTCGCCGTTGGTACGTATGTATGTTTCATTAGTAATAATAGGATTTATTAATTTACCTATAATTTTACTATTAATTTGTGTGAAGGCAATTATTATCCTCCATTTAGGACAAAGATTACGATGAAATTTCATGCTCCATAAAGGAAAGTGGTAAGCAAACAAGGCTGTATCGTAAAGGGAATAACACTAGAATCAGTAGATTTCAAGCTTATCACAACACTGGTGATGCACAAAATTAACATGTTAGTGGACCCACTGCTTTCATAAGAACAAGCCGGCTACCGAGATGATTGACTTTGATGACAACCGAAAATATTTGCAAGATATCGATAGTGCAATCGGCGGGAAATGTGGCAAAACCTATATCACTTTTATTGACCATGTGAATGCCTTCAATACGGAAAATACGTTGAGGTTTCTTAATAAACTGAAGGGACTCAATGGGTACAGGTAGCAAACAATTCTTGTCACTAATATACCAGCCGAAATTTATGTTCAAACATGTGACAGGCTCAGCGAGTCGAAATCGATATGTCTGACTAATGGGGTATCACAAGGTGAATTTCTGAGTCTACTGCTGTAAAACACGTCTACGCATACATGACCAAGGAGATAGGTAGAGGCATTCAGAAGGTGAATACACATATGTGGATGTCCCTAGCATCCACAATAAATAGGAATTAAAACTCGAAATGGACCTTATTTCCGAATGGGCTCTAAACACTGGAAAACTCGAATTCACCCTATGCATGGGACAAAAGCTGAAAACGAACAATGTTCTCGTGCAAATACTTAGGAATCACTTTGCAGGTAACTAGAGTAACCTTCTCAACACATCTGAGAGAGAGAATAGCACCAATTGTGCGGTCGATCAGTGACATCACGAAACTACCACACGTGAATCTACAGACTGCTATGAGACAGTTTGATGTGAAGGTGACACCAATCATCACGTACTGCATAGAATTAATATGAATACATCTATACTACAGTAACTAGAAGACTTTAAGACTACAATTCCTAAGCGATCCCTTAGTGTGTTAAAATACACGTCATATCCATTAGTTTTCGTAGTTGTCATGGAAAGGTTCCTGCTGGAACATGTGAGGTTGTAACTTCAGCTACCAGCCACAAAGGAGATATTGCAGGATTCAGGAAAGGATGTCAATGCTATGGAGTGAATTCTACGCAACTGACACGATGGTCAATCAGGAAGTGTGTTTAGGGACATGCTTACTACACATGCTCTACATAGATTTCATCGCAAAGTATTTAAAACTGATGGATTTCACGAGTTGGGTCTAGAGTGTATATTTAGACGCTATGGTTACCTCTGTGATGTTTTCTTAGACAAGAAACCCTGGCAGAGTTGTGCCAATTGGTGTTTTATAACCATGCGTATTGTACGCATCCCTTTATTGGTAAGTTATCAGAACAGAAACTCCCATTCCGTTTTTCATTTCATATAATGTACATATTATTTACTCATTGTAAGAAATATTTATTCATAAAACAATATCTGTGTTTATAATGAACTTATGTTTCACCCATCCAAAACTATTTCTGCAAAGTATATTTGTTCTCCTAAGGACATCGTATACCACCGAATATTGATGATCCAATCGATAATAATTATAATATGCTGAGCAACGGCTCTGAAAATTTCTCGGAATATGTTCATCGTAACAAATCTTGTACTTTATGAGCTACTCCTTGGCTGAATGGTAAGCGTTTAGGCCTCCAGTTTAGAGGGTCCCAGGTTTGATTCCCGAGCGGTAGGGGGATGTTAAACTTAATTGGTTGATTTTCCAGGCTCAGGGGCTGGGTGTTTGTGATGTCTTCAACATTTAAATCATCTCTGGTATGGCCCCATCATCACAGACATGTAGGTCGCCTATTTACCTGCACCAGGCCTCTCTGGAGGTCATACGACATTATTATTATTATTATTATTATTATTATTATTATTATTATTAATTCGTTATGCCCAATTAAGGAGTGCCTTTGAACTTATTAGCAAAATTCCTTTCTTTTTCTTCTCTTCCCAGTATCTCTTCATCCTATCGCTGTGTTCCTTTTCACGTTGTTCAGTCCATCCTGTATTTAGTCGGGTGGACTTTACACAAAACTTGTGTTTGTGATTTAAGGTTCTGAATGTTATTCTATTCTGAATGGTTTCTTCATTAATGCCAATTCGGTTTAGGTCTTCTCTCATTTCTTTTAGCCTATTATTATGATTTTTCATTGATAAGGCTAAGTTTGAAACTTTCTTTGTTAGCCTGTTATTATCCATTCTATATAAGTGTCCATTAAGTTGTAATCGCTGTTTTTGATTGTATCTGTTATTTTTTCTCTAACTTGATAGATTTTATGCGATTTCTTTTTTATCCAAATCCCATTTTCGCATTTTGGTCTTAAGATTTTCCTTAGGATTATCCTCTCTCGCATTTTGATCATCTTTATTCGAGATTTGCCAACAACTATAATAGTTTCAGATGCATATTCTATTTTTTCTCTTTGTCCAATTACTTATTTTCATATTGGGACATAGAATTCGAATAGTGTAGATGAACGAGTTTGCACCATCAAGTTTGGAAAAGTTTCTGGTAACACAGTGTAAAGCTAACATTTTCACTGTTTACTTCCACGTTTGAAGGGAATTAAATCGATTAGTTATAGCAATCACCGTACGTAAAATATGCGTTATTGATGGACACACTCGTAAAAGCAATCTTCTTCTTCTTCTCCTCTTTTTCTCCATCTAGTGCTATACCTGTTGTGAATGTCGGCTTCAATAATGGCGATTTCAAACCTGTTAGTGGTTTTCCAAAGTAATTCTGCTGAAGATAATTGTTATTGGTTTACAAGGAATTTTAATCAAGAGACCCGCAGTTGTCCTCACTATTTCATTTCACATATCTTCCCTTGCATGATGAGCTGCATGTTTCGACACTTTAGTTCAATCGTCGGGATATGCCCATATTATGTGATTTTCCTTGGTTTAATCGAGTTAAGGCATTGATTGTGGTGTAACTAGGGGACCCGTGCGAGAAATTTCGCTTGTTCATTAAGTAGCCCTCTGATGAACTACTGGTGAACAAAGGAATGCACTGATCAGTGCAATTTTAGACAATCTTATTTACCACTTAAAATATTTGATTCTTTAACATTTATGGTATCCAATTGAACGGAAGCAAATGCAAGTCCATTATTATACTGACGAACGTTTCGGAAGTACTTTTTTGTTTTACTATCCTTTTCTTAACTTATAATTACAGCACATTATAACGACATAAAACAGGCGTCCCCGTAGCCAAAATGTGAAGTGGAAAGCAACGATGGCGCGTGTTGTCCTACAGCAACAGTATTTGCAAATCGCACACCTCGAACAATTTTAAAACTTGTTTATTAAAGAAATTGTCTTTGTTTATGAAATTATAGTGCAATTCGTCACTGCTGATGTCTATTCTCTTTCTTTTGAATGCTCATTTGTCACGATCGGTTTTTTAAAGGGATCTATATTACTGAAATAGTATATATGATGGAAAAATGCATTCAACGTAGTAGAGTCATTAAGTTCGTGAACTAGCCGTCTGGTGATATAGATTTTGATTACCATGGGGAACCTGAAATATTTGTCCCGAATGAGTAAATTTATACTACCAGTTTAAAAGGTCCGTTATTGGACACTATAAATGTTCCAGCTAACTCATTCCTGGTTGCCAGCGTTTTACCCCAGTGTGCTAAGTTGGACTCATCAGTTGGTAAATAGCACACCCACCAAGACGCATGGCTAGTGCATACCGTGGTGTCGCTGTGGTGCATTATAGCAGAGAGTTAGCACCACAGGATATTGCCGTGACAGTTCTTCGCTAGTCCCAGCAAGAGGCAGTTGTGTGCATATAGTGTTAGTAGAACTACGGTCTCTGTTGTGAAGGATAGTTGAATGTTAACGGCGCAACTTGGGAATGTGGTAGTTTGAAATACAGGCAAATTAGAAGTTCTGCCAAGAATTAGGCAAATCTATTAGTGAAACTTTTGAGATGATCACATCGAAATCACCCGGATGACCACGACGGGAAAAAAGGCGTGAATAGATAGGTCAAAAGACTGTGATATCTTTGAACTGTTTGCGCCAGTCCACAAACATATTGATTGCAGTACATAGTTGTGCACTGTGCTGCCTACACTGTAGGCGTCAGTCCAAGAAGTTATTCAATGATGTACATGAGTGTTTTCTGTATTGCCTACAGTGTAAGCGCCAGTCCAAGAAGTTATTGAATGTAGTACACGAGTGTTTGCCGTGTTGCCTACAGTGTAAGCGCCAGTCCAAGAAGTTATTGAATGTAGTACATGAGTGTTCGACGTGTTGCCTACACTGTGAGCCCCAGTCCAAGAAGTTATTGAATGTAGTACATGAGTATTCGCCGTGTTGCCTATAGTGTAAGCGCCAGTCCAAGAAGTTATTAAATGTAGTATATGAGTGTTCGCCGTGTACCCTACACTGTAAGCGCCAGTCTAAGAAGTTATTGAATGCAGTACACAAGTGTTCGCCGTGTTGCTTACACTGTAAGCGCCAGTCCAAGAACTTATTGAATGTAGTAGGCCTACACAAGTGTTCGCCGTGTTGCCTGTACTTTAGAAGTCAGTTCCACGAACTTACTGACTGTAGTTGTCTTATATTTTGTATTCTGTCAATGATTCTCCTCGTCCCTATGCTACCTTGCCTCAGGCTAGCATTACCTTCCTCAGCGTGAATAAACAGCTCCCTAATGGGACATATCTACTATCAAAATTGTATTGATACATTTTGTAGCATTATAGTAGTCGTTCCTGCCGTTTGAGCCTTGTAGCTGCTCGGAAGAGCTCCCAAGAGTACACTCGTTCGACATGAACTGATGTAAGGTGTCACCACAGGTAGACATTGTGTTCTCCTCTGGAGAGTATCGTTTTTTGTCGCAGAACACGACATTAATCTTTGATTTAAATCCTTTTGCTTTCTTACATGCTTTGTAAATCGAACCTTGAGTTTAGAAATTTTATATCGTCATTACGTCTCTCTTAAATGCGTGCATTAAACGAAGTAAGGAGTAAAATATACTGCAAATCAGTTATTTTCAAAGACTGTGCTTCTTATATCTAAAGAAATAACACAGAGTTATAAGCTATTGTTACGTACTTTGGAATAATTAACACCATTGTATACGTTATTATCATTATTATTGATATAACTAATTCATTAAGTGTTGTTGGTTGTTGATAGGGTCATGTAATGTTAATATTGTTTTACCTGTAGTAACACTAAAATAAAAATTAATATTCTACCGTTAACAATTACGAAATAAACATATTAAATATTTGCTGCATTGGATTAGATAAAACTCGATCGAAGCACTTTTTAGGCCATGGCAATTATATATAATGAAAGTCAATTTAAAATACATTTACGTTGTTGTCCACACCACTATCACTGAAGATATCATTTTAGAAACGAGTCTCAAATCCCACTTCATCCTTGATAGTTTGGCGTATAATATCTTATGTTACTTAAAAGTCCTCGTCGATAGAGTCCCAGGTATTTGTCTCAAACGTTCACCTCTGAAATGAGAAATAAATGAAGTTTCCCTGTAGCAAGAAATAAGTAACGCATAAAATACGGGCAGGAAGAAATAAGAGAGAACAAGAAAAGAAATCTGTCGTCGTAATTCAGTTAAGAAAGCCGAGAACTTCATTGATATACCTTTCGTTTTATTAACCACTCTGTGTTTGATTTTATGGAGCTGTTTCACACATAGAGTATACATTCTCCTGTGCGCAGTAAGTGAGATACAACAAAAGTTAATAACTTGGAAATTCATACGGTAACCCCTCGGGGCAGTATTATCGAAGAGGTTAAAGTGCATACTCGTTCAATTGCTTTAAAAGTGAATGGAAGGGCGATATGGAGGCACGTGAATGAGTCTGCAAGCTGCGTCATCGTATTTGTATTGGGGGATGGAAAATAAAATGGAGAGAATGCGACACACTTCGGGGGGAAGAATATAGACCTCGTGGACCATTAAGAGGGCTATTCGCCTGGCACGTATTGGTGTGTCTGCCTCCATCGAACGACAGCTATCAAGCGATTGCCGCAGTGATTTCCTTATCACCCTTGGCCCTTTCCTGATGTAATTGATATTACTCCACCACTATCACTGAACGCCAACAAATAATTTTAAAATATACAGGTCTGATGCGAGTGTAAGGTGTCATAAAGGAATAATATAAAAGAACCAAAGGGAAGTCAAACTATAAAAATTAGATACTACAGAGTCTCTCTAGTTCTTTCTAGTTCTTTCGACATCGTTTCTTCATGTTTATAAAATGTTAAAAACATAACAAAATATTTATTTTAGGATTATCAGCCTTTAGTGCATGCAATTAACACTTAGTGCATTTCCCTACCTTCGCTAACACTTTTGAGAAACTTAAATTTAACTGCCAGTATCCAATAAGTAATGCATCTTTTCTCAATTATTGAACTTTTGATGGTTCATATTGTATGGGCTAAAATCTCCAGTCATAGACATTTTAAGGACTTGAACATCTTCACAATTTATTTATTTATTTATTTATTTATTTATTTATTTATTGTATACATTTGTATGTGGTGAAGTTAGGGCTCACGGCCCGCTCGTACACTTAATCACAACATGTCACATAATTTGCAAAAATAACGCCGTTAACAGTTTTTACAAACTAGCTAAATTAATGGAGTAAAATAGTATTATAATTGTTATTTTGTTAATGATTAATATTATCTATCCTCTCAATAGTTCCAAACAATACTTTCTCTCATTCACTCTAACATTCATACAAGCTGCTCATGAATTTGAGAGGAAATGTCCACAATACCATTTCAATGAGACTATTGAAGTGCTATTGCATATACTGACAGAAAGAGTGTCCCATAGCGTTGCACCAGACACCTGGAATGAGTGGATGTATACAGATGAGTGATTAATCGGTATCATAAAGTTAGAAGTAGATCTGGTATTATTTCCATGGATAGATGAGAGGAAGATAAAATGTGAGGATAGGCATTTAGGTGTAGATTCGTTCAGAAGGAGAAAGTTTTGTGTCGCAGTATTTACTGTAGATTTCTTACTTTATTGATTTTCAGCCAGGATAGCTTCTCATTAAAAGGGGAAATATGTATCATAAAGTCCCCGAATTTCGAATCATCAGCTGATTAGCCTGCCTGGAATCAAACAGTGAACATTTTCAGAATCTTCTTTGAAGAGGTAAGCAATATGCAGGCCTAATTTATATTCTACCGCCCACCGCGCCCTGACGTAGATGTAAATAGTGATCAGTGTAGTAATTGTTACAGACTTTCCAGAGTGTACGAATTAATACTTATTCATATCATTTAGGCCAATTATTGATCACGTCATTTCACATTCCTCCTTGTTTAGGTTTTTATATTTGCCCAGTACTTGCGCATTCGTTCTCGGTGTTGTTCCTTTCTCTCCTATGCCCATGCCTTTCTTGTTCTTAGCTTCGGATTTTCCTGGAAACCATGGCATGCCTGAAGTTGCCATTATGTTGACGTTCAGTTTTTCTACCTCAGTGAAAAATGCGCCTTTGAATTTCTTGTAGTGATTCAACAATAAAAAGACCAAAGTGGTGATTGTAGATCGTTTTAATAACAACATACCAGCCATAACAAGAATTGCTGATTATGTGGTGTCAATTTCTTCGAGTATGTTTGATGTATTGTAACAAATACCTGAGACAATGAACCTCAGATCAGTACGCGCATTGCATTTTGCGAGAAATTCAACAGCAAAACGTATTCGCATCTGGAAGGACACCTTCTTCACGTCCATGACAAATCTCACCCTCGTTCGAACTCTGATCTTCCTCATCGCGAATTATGCAGGGGAAACTTAGACGATGAAGACGGCGGATCGCCGCAGCATTGATGCTCTAGAAATGTGGTATTATAGGAGATTACTGCGAATACCCTGGACAGCACACCGTACTAATGAATCAATCCTGCAATAGCTCGGCATCAGAACAAGACTGTCGACGTTATCAACCAAAAACAACTCAGATATTTTGGTCATTTTGCCAGAAGACAGGGGGAAATGGAAATACTTATCATCATAACGGGAAAAGTCCACGGCTGAAGACCTAGAGGACATGCACCGCTACGATGGATGGACCAGATCAAGAGATTGACCGGGATTAGCTTACAACAATCAAGTCACCAAACACAAAGCAGAGACTCCTGGAGGCAGATCACCAAAAGACCAGTCGCGTGATGCCACTACACCCTTCCGAAGGATTGGACTCAAGGAGAGAGAATGTACTTATAATCCGATTGCCCAATACTGGTGAATTCATTCGTGCCGCCTGTTCATAATTAATACTTGTGGTACAATTAGAACCACATATCTTCCTTTCGGGGTGGTAGAATTCTTATCAAGTGGAGAAAGGTGATTAGAGAGTGATTCTTTAAATTTTGAAAAATATTTAACAAATGTAATTCTATTTTCGTGTTAAGTTATACCGTGTTAATGTTCCATTTATTTTTAACGTATCTCGAGTGAGTAATACTGGCGTACACTGAGGGAACAGGACAATCCATTCCATCAAAATAATTCGCTCTATCATAGGTGGTCCCTTTATTAAAATAGCATCAAAAGGGATTGCTACTGGTCTCACTATGACGTATGACAGATGGATTGACGGGAGAGTGCTTCTGGTCCTACTGACGGACAATATGAGAGAGATTCTGTCTGGAAACACAGCGGGACTCTTGATGCTGTTCAAAGAGTGCAATATTCATTCTATACCCCAACCAGCCGGCACAATTCACAGACACTTTAATTACAATAGCGGTCAACTTGCGAGCCACGTAGTGTTGTGACAGTAAACAGGGATACGGTACGAGCAAAGGATACACGTCTGCTTCCATTTGACATCAGCCAGCTAATTCTGATATAGGAGTTTATGACATCAAATATCAATTCCATTATTTTCCCCTACCTGTAACCCTTTAATTCACTCGTTTTTCATTTTTGATTACAGTTGAGAGCTACTCATTCTCTCAAAATCATTACTCATCTTGTTCTTTTTCTCGTGGTATCTATCCATTTCGGATGCCTTTATCACTAACTGATCTGAAAAGTCCTTCCAAACTTGTTCTCGACCATGATCTGAAGCTCTTCAGCCAAGATATTCTTCTTCCCCGTCCTCTATTTCCTTCCATCTAAAGGAGAATCAGCTGTAGTGAAAAATATCTTTGCGTGTGTCTCTTAATATGTCATATGCCCATATCATTTGGGAGAAAGGAGACGGCCGGGATGAGTGGCTCAGACAGTTGAGGCGCTGGCCTTCTGACCCCAACTTGGCAGGTTCGATCCTGGTTCAGTCCGGTGGTATTTGAAGGTGCTCAGTTACGTCAGCCTCGTGTCGGTAGATTTATTGCCAGGTAAAAGAACTCCTGCGGGACTGAATTCCGGCACCTCGGCGTCTCAGAAAACTGTACAAGTATTTAGCGGGACGTAAGGCAAATAACATTATTATTATTTATTAGAAAGTAGATGAAATGCTCCACTAGGTGGTATGTTCGAGCTGTCAGTGGAGAGATGGCGTGGAATTACATTAATAGACGAATACGTTTGTGTGGTGGTTTTAAATGTGGGAAAGTTGGAACTCAAGGGGACATTTTTTTACAATTTGCTTTACGGCGCACCGACACAGATAGGTTTTATGGCGACGATGTGATAGGAAAAGCCTAGGAGTGGACAGGAAGCGGCCGTGGCCACAATTAAAGTATACCAGTAGCATTTGCCTGGTTTGAAAATGAGAAACCATGGAAAACCATCTTCGGGGCTGCCGGGAGTGGGATTCAAACCCACTACATCCCGGATGCAAGCTCGCAGATGCGCGCCCCTAACCGCACTGCCAACTCGCCCAGTAAGTGAGAACTAGGGGCAAATATTCGTTTATAGGAAGATAAGTAAGAGATTGCAATAATTTAGTAAGGAAGATGTTCAATAAATTTCCAATTTCTTTGCAATCATTTAAGAAAAGGTTATGAAAAAAACAGATAGGAAATCTGCCACCTCAGCAACAGCCCTAAATGTACAGCAGATTAATTAATTGATTGATTGATTGATTGATTGATTGATTGATTGATTGATTGATTGATTGATTGATTGATTGATTGATTGATTGATTGATTGATTGATTGATTGATTGATTGATTGATTGATTGATTGATTGATTGATTGATTGATTGATTGATTGATTGATTGATTGATTGATTGATTGATTGATTGATTGATTGATTGATTGATGGTCCAAATACTGCGGTTTGCGAGATTTTACTGCCAAAAGAATCTCTTTCTGCTTTCCCATTCCTTCCAGAGCAGTGCCATTGCTCATGTTGTCTGTCCATGAAATCCTGAGTACTCGACGACACAACCACATTTCAAAAGCGCCGGGTTTCTCACTCCATGTTTGCTTCAAGGTTCATAACTCGACTCCATACAACAGTGCTGAGAAGACATAACTTCTCAATAATCTTATTTTATATTCAATGAATGCTTTCATATCCCCACAAACACCGCCCAGGACTTTTCTACTCAGCACTTAATCTCTGCTGACTGATCCAAGTCTTCTTTAACTGATGTCTGCAGGTATTACAATTTTTACTCTTTTTATTGGGTGATTATTAACGATCAGCTGCGTAAGATGACTGTCTTTGACCTTGAAAACTAGCTTATATTTTGCTTTTGCCTTTTTGAGCGACAGTCAATAATTCTGGTTTGTCTCGACAGTTCTGTTTATCAGCATCTGCAGATCCTCGAGACTACCTACAAACACTAGCGTATCATCCACATTTCTATCTGACGTACGTAGCCATCCACCGGCGCATGTGCAGTTTTCCCTTTCATGGAATATCGACGCTCGAACTTAAGTCTCATTTTCATTTTGGCAAACCTTAGGCTATATGGATGGTTATCACTTCACTTTTCTATGTAAGGAGAAAAGCATTTATTTATTTATTTATTTATTTAATTTATTTATTTATTTACATTCACGACAGGTTCAGACTAGGAAGCGGACGAAAAAGACAAACCATAAAAATATAACTCATGCCTAACCTTCCTTTATTTTTATTTATTTGAAAGCTAAAAGTATGTGTGTTCTAGCAGGATTTTAGTATAGTAAGTGAGATTGAATCAAGGTGCAGTAAAGCTAATGCAGTGAGCTCGCAGTTGCGATCAACAGTATTCTGTAAGAAGGAAGTCAGCTTTCGAACGAAACTAATTTTACAGAGGATTATTTTCAGATCAACTTTGTTTTAAGGGGATTGAAAGCTGGACGAACTCAGAATATGTTATTCATAAGTTAGAAGTAACAGACATGAAAGTAGCGAAAATAATTACTGATAAAAACAGGTGGGAATAATGGCAGGAGGGTACTCGAAATGAGGAGATAAAGGATAAGTTAGGAATGAACTCGATGGATGAATCTGTACGCATGAACTGGCTTCGATGGTGGGGTCATATGAGGCGAATGGAGGAAGATAGGTTACCTAGGAGGATAATGGACTCTTATGGAGGGTAATAGAAATAGAGGGAAACCAAGACGACGATGGTCAGACTCAGTTTCTTAAGGTTGAAAGATACGAGGTAGAGAACAAAACCAGGCTGCAGAACGAGTTACAAATAGAGAGTTGCAGACTGAACGCTGAAAAACGTAACGGTCTATAATGAAGATGTATATACGTATGCATGTATGTATGTCTCCCATCGGACTCAGTATACACCCTCGTTTTTCATTACAGTGAATCATGTAGTTTTTCATTTATGTAGGGTCAGAGGCAGCAAACCTTTACCGACTAGCGTTTCAGTTAAGGTCTGTCTGGTGTGCCATTGGTTACTTTTTTCCTTTAAAATCACCAGAAAAACCCCATTTGACTGCATGTTTATATAAGCTTGCACTACATGTAAATCCATTCGACTCTATGTTTCATGATTACATTTCTGAAAATTACACTTTAATAAACAGGTAAATGTTAAGAATAAGATATAATTTTTACTTTAACCTAATAAAACGTGTAAAAATCATGTCCATAGAATTAATTATGCCACACTACTTTATTGAAGCGTAATATTAAAATATGCTATATTGTCTCGTAGATATTGAGATAATCTGAATTACTTCCGAAACGACTGGAATAATTTCAAAATAACATCGCGAGACCCCATTAGAAGTACTATTAATTCTAGATATTTCAGATTATAGTTTTCCTTGAAATACCCAATTGTTGACTCTTATCTGTTCTTCTTTTCAACATTTACATACTTATTCATGAGGTATATTTTGGGCTTATGCGGTTTAAATACACTCTACGCGTTTCGATAGGAGCCTTGCCTTTCTTCATCAGGAGACAACAGGGAAATGAAACGACGTATGAAAACTTGTTGGGGGAAAGCAACAAGGAACTTTAAATGGTGTCCTAAGATGTAAAAGGGACGCTCACTTGCTTTCTTGCTTGTTGTTTTAAGGGGCCTAACATCGAAGGTCATTGGCCCTTAAAGGGACAGCATTTTAGCCATGACACTCATGGCTACCAATTATTAAAACCATTAGAGAGTAATGCTTTGCTATTGCCATTCGTTGTCTCCACCATTAGGCTAAAATGGCGTCCCTTTTATATCTTTGGGCACCATTTCAAGTTCCTTGTTGCTTTCTCCTAGCAACCTTTCATACGTCGTTTCATTTCTCTTTTGTCTCCTGATGAAGAAAGGTAAGGTTCCTTTCGAAACGCGTAGAGTGTGTTTACAATTAATTACACGACATAAGCCCAAAATGTACCTCATGGATAGTTACATGGGCCGTGTAAGTCTAAATGAAAATATTTATATACTTCGTCCATCTCATTTCTTCCAGTTTCAAATCTAATTATTGTCTCTATATTGAATCCATATCTGGTGAACTTTGAACATGCCGATATATTTATTCGTCTAGTTGGGAAGTTTTTTTGCAACACAGGATACTTCCTTCTCAACTTCACCATGGTTGGAATATACTGTGTACAACTATTTAAAATTTTATGTAATTTTATTTTCATCTAAATCAATATGACAGTGCAATTTTAATTTAACGGAAATTAACACAACTGAAATTATTAAAATGAAGATTTTAACTATGATTAAAATATTATATTTAAACAATTTTGAACTGTAACATTATTGGGCCTCACGTTTAGATAATAATATTCCCTTATAATCTAAATTTTGAGAATGAATGTGTCCTAACATCCTTTACCTCAATCTGTGTAGCCTATTTTATTTTATTTTATTTTATTTTATTTTGTAACTGTCCTAATTATGCGGTTACCACTAAGGTAAAGAATACATCATTTATCAATATACAACTTTCCACCACTGATTTACAAGGGATGAAAATACTGTGCAATAAATCATATCAGCATAGAATATGAAATCACTTTCACATACAGCACAAAAAAGTTTACGAAGAAAAGGTACGCAACACACGAAGTTATTAGCTGTAAAAATGGTCTCTCAAAATTAATATTGAACCGCACATAGCAGCCACCGCTATGTTTGTCAATAAATGTTTTTCTATACTTAATGAACTCCAAAACTGCGATGATACTTTAGAAATTGTTCACCGGACTTCCACCATCAGGCATGTAACTGGTATATTTTGCAGTCCACATTTTTCTTTATAAATACGTGACTGTATGTTTATAAATGCCCTTCTTCTTTAAATCCATTTCTTCCGCTTGATCAGAATGCGATTCAAATAGCACAGTTGGGTCCATTCTTGGTTTCCGGTTTAAGTACTACGATATCCTTTCGTCTGGTTCTTCCACTTGCCACCATTCCAGATAGTTCCTCGTAGACCAGACAGCCTCGTTCCGGGGGAACTGGCCATCATGTACTGTCTTTTGAACAGCTTCAGATTAGCTTGTTGTGAAGCAAGCATAATTCAGATAAACTATTTTCTGTAGCAACAGACTACGAAGATATGATGGTGTCTGTTTCCTTGGCGACGCAGCCTTTGACGTGTGTTTCAAGTGAACATTCTGTCAGCTAACTCTGGAGTTCGTGAAAGTTGTCGCGACCACTCACACGGAACATGTCAGGTACATCGGAAGTTGAGGACATTTCCATGAAACAGACGTCAGGAGTCGTATGTGGAGCTTCGTGACACTTGTTCATTACAACAATCAACAAGCTTCGTCTCCTCTTCAACACACGCTACTGGCACGAACTCATGCTTAAATGACATTAGTCATATGCTACTGAAAGCTACACTGCACTGCATAACTCCATTTTTGTTGCTGAGTAATAATTCTTATTTCTTAGCTAGCAAATGTACCCGTGCTTCGTACGGTATTCTAAATTGTATACAGATTTCTCCGTAAATTACTGTAAATGCAGTGAGTAAGGCTATATTAAATTGCGCCTACAAACGGACTTTACCATCAGACGACTCGTTCAGTGTTCTACATGGTGGGTCCTGTGACATTTTCCCGTATCTCCTATATTTAAGCGTTAGATTCAGTTATTCATTGAGCGGGGTGAAATTTGGTACAATTTTCACATACTACTTTTTTTTATACTCATGTGACCATGGAATCATAAAATATTGCGATCATATGGCCTCTGGTCATGCCAATGTGCCTGCCCAATGTCATGATTGTATCTTTCCCACAAGTGTGCCAAACAATAACATATTTTTAGGTAAACAGATAAAATAGAAAATGGATGATAACTGAGGATTAGGCGGATGACGACAAATATGTAAATACCAAGTGAATGTATTGGAAAATCAAATGTTCCTCAATAAATTATGCTGGTGTGAGTTATGGATATAAGAAAGCTCTAACAGAGGAGAAATTTAGGTGCAGGGATTTCTAGGTAAACAGATAAGAAGATGAGTAATTGTGTTATTACATGAGCTATTCGAGGACGGTTATAACCACCAACGATATTCCGCCAATATCCCACAGAATGGCCGATTAATGCCTCTCTTGCCTTCTACCCAAGGAGCAACCACGAATTTAAAGGCATGATGAGGAAAATGGCAATACATTACTTCCCTGCTGGCATGCAGTCAGAGACGTTGCCATGTTAACCTGTAGGTTCGTTGTCGGTATGTTGGTCACTCAATGCAGAGCATGATACCCGCAGAAAATAGTAAATTACTCCGTCATTTGAAGAGTAAGGTAAATTATGAACATAACGAAAGTTGTTTATAATAAAGATGCGTTTCTCATACGGTCCAGGGAGTTTACAGAAAATCAATAGTGTAAGAGAATATGGAGGAAAACCGTTCTAGTTTTCCTATAAACCCCCCATCTATTCAAAGATTTTAATATGATATGCATATCTAAACCTTCCTTGGGATGAGTATAATCCAAATATGAAGTTTGGTTGAGATCTATCCAGCCGTTTCGCCGTGATGGTGGAACAAACAGACAAACAGACACGAAAAATAAAAACCACCGAATCCCATTGACACAGCGGGGCTAAAAGCTGGTAATCTCATGACTAAAAAAGCCAAAAGACCTTGAAAATTTACCATTTGCATTCAGTGAAAGTGAATTACGGATTCCTCGTGGAACTTCATTTAAATACAAGTCAAAGCTAAGTGGAGTTACATATCTCCTTAAGTGCTCCATCACCGCTTTATCCTACAAAAGAGGCTGTCAGTGTTGTCTCAACTACCAATCATCTATTGCTTGAAACAAAGCTCTGAATTCGTGAGGCGGTGGTATGGCCTCACCGTCGGCTGTCCTCAGAATGTTCTTCCATTCTCCTGCACTAAGGCAGTCCACGGCCGGTCCCTCCTTACCCTTCTCCACACCTCAAACCACCGCAACACATCTCCTGGCCTGAGATAGTCCGTCACCCTCTAAGGGACCCGCCGTATCCCGCATTTTAGTAAGTTGGTGTCTCAACGGCGCATTAATAGCCAGAGTTTTGGAAGGGTGTGGAAATCTCACTGACGATGCCGCTATCAAGTTAGGGCGAAACGTTGATAATTTCACGACTGAAATATCCTATAGAGCTTGAATATCTTAGTATTTGCAAACGACCGAGCGATTAGCCGGGTGGTTTGGGTCACATAGCTATCGGCCTGCATTCGGAAGATGGGGGATTTGAACTCCACTTCGGCAGCCCTGAAGAAGGTTTTTCCATTGTTTCCCATTTTCACAGCAGCCGCAGCTGTGTGCCCCTAATCGCACGGCCAACTCTCTCGGTACCTCTTCCTTTGCTCACAAATTCACTGAATTGGTTTCGCTATTCATTGATTCCATTTTACTTTTTATATTAACATTTGGGAGTAAACTCCTGCATTATACTGATATGACACTTATATTCAACTCTCTCAGATTGTTGCCAACTGACGTTACTTTTGAAAATGCGTATTTTTATGTCATAAACTTTGGACCTCTTTTCAAGTTCCAAGACACTAGATTGTAGTGATTCAGAACAGCCTTCCTGTGAGACGAAGTTGTGCTGTAAGTCAAACTGCTCCCAGATGAATTCCTCGCTGTGTTTTGTGCAACACTCAGTAAGCATTGGACGATAAGGGTGAAAAATGGCTCTCTTGCCAAATCTCTATTTGTACGGTAAACCACGAATTCTTTCTACCATCAATTCTCACTGTGACCCGATTGTCAACATACATGTCTTTGATTGCTTATAATTACTTAACCTCTAATCCAGGAATCTTAAAGTACGCCTGGTATAGTTTCCCTTCGTACTCTGTTACACACCGCTCTAGATTCGCGAAACATAAATATTAGTGACTAGGACAGATGATCAATCAATCAATCAATCAATCAATCAATCAACCAATCAATCAATCAATCAATCAATCAATCACCATTGATCTGCATTTAGGACTGTCGCTCAGGTGGTACATTCCCTATCAATTGTTCGACTAGTCTTTTCTTAACTGATTTCGATATATATTTATTAAGTACATTTATTCTATGCATAAGGATTGCCAACATCGACAGGATGGGCAAGGAATGGCATTGACAACCTTCTTATCTATATGGAGAAATTTAAGAAGCATGTTTTGTTCAATACATTGTACTATTTCAAATATTCACTGCGTTTATTTATCGAAAATGTTTCCTTCATTCAATTATGTATTTTAAGGTATTCATCATTTGTTCATTTTAGTAGGATTTTGTGTAGAACATCAATACACAGCATTACTTGTGAATATGGAAAGGAACTGATATCACTAAATACAGCAATATAGCTTATTATTTTCTTCATTTTCAGATAGTTAGATTTATAAATGTACACAATCCACGACAAGGATATCCACAAGCCATCAGTGACCCCCGGGTCATGCGGAGAAGACCCCTTGGCTGTTTGGTGATGAATTACATGCTTACATCTGTGCCTTTTATTTTACGTGCAGCATGTTGGATGACAGTTCCTGTAATTTATCCCTATTAGAAGTACATCGCATGTAAGGTTCTGTCATCTAAGGTGCAATAGTGTGTGACATTTGTCAAGGCATACTCGCTCTTCATAACGTATGTGCTGCGGGTCAGTATATCTACAAAAATATTATCACATAGGAGGTTTCGTCCCGGCAACGACGATATTATATTACTCGCACGCTTCAGAAGTATCTTCAGATCAGAAAAGGTGATCTTGTTTGGCATCCCTGCAAATAAATTTCATCAACGCTGTGATTCCAGTGTTCATAAAACTGTAAGTTAATCGGCTTATACTCTAAGCTGATCAATTCAGAATGGTCGCAGCAGCACCACTCCAATTCGAGATAAGTAGTTACTCTCGGAGCATGATACTAATTAACCTAATCTGTTGCTTAATAGGCCGGTATGTGGTGTAACGCGGGCAGTAATGGGTATTATGTACTGTTTTGTTAAAATGATTGCAATCATAACGTCCCACAATTAAAATAAATATATTTGATCAAAAGTGAGTGTTTCAACATGAATACGGGAAATAGATATCATCATATGTTGAGAATTTTAATTTTGGTAAATTTGCAAATAATAAATCCTGAAAACTTCAGGGAGATCGTGGGTTCGAACCCCACAGTAGCCTTTGAACTTCAAAATAGCTCGCAAAGAACTTCTCATTTAGTTTGATAAACTACTGAAAACTTGTTCTTAGAATAAAAATCTTCAGAAATATTCCTTGCCTAAATATTAGTTTGATAAACTACTGAAAACTTGTTCTTAGAATAAAAATCTTCAGAAACATTCCTTGCCTAAATATTAGTAGGGTATGTAATGCTTTTTGAACAATGCAGAATTCAAATTCAATATCCGCTAAGACACAGGTTCGAAAACGAAGTCGTCAATTTTCGTTGAGTCAATTTGCTTTTATTTTTTAAATCAGTGCCAAGCCACTAAATCACCAAGCGATTTTGCGTCATGCAGTAGTAAACTTTCGTTCGGGAAGTTTTCGATTTGAATCCGACCCTCGGAAGCCCCGAAGATTTCTCCCCGTTGTTTCCCATTTTCATACTAGGAAAATGCTGGGCATATATATTCATTAAGGCCATGGCCAACCTTCGCAATCCTGGCCCTTTTCCATCCTTAATTCTCCGAAAACCTTCGGGTATAAAATTAAATTGCGTAAATGGATTTTAGTGCCGGGAGTGTCTGAGGACAAGTTCGGCTTTCCAGCTGCAAATCTTCTGAATTGACTACCGTAGGTGACCTACGCGTGGTTAAGAGTTTGAAATAATGATGAAGACGACACATACACCCAACCCCTATACCAGCGGAATTAACCAAGTATGTTAAAATTCCAGACCCTGTCGGGAATCGAACCCGGGACCCCTGTCCAGCACGCTGACCATTTAGCCATCGGTCCGGACGCCTTTGATGTGTTACGGCGACGTTAAATCACTAGCAAAAAATAAAATATATGTTAAGCTCTTTAGGCTTTTTAAGAGCTTAAATGTTTTTTTTTACATTTGCAATCTATGACATTAAATTATGGTTTCCTTCAAGGAATTTTATTTTTGATATACATATTATGTTTTCAGAAAATATGTATAATGCATGGAGATGAAAAATGGTGATTTTTCAAGACTAACAGTCACAGGAAGACAGAGAAGAAGAAAGGCATGAGCTTAAACAATATTAATTATAATTAAAACGGCAGTGTTCCTTATCTTGACCCGCCTTTACCAGTTCACTGAAATAAACATTACAGAAAACTTACGTTTTGAGTTACTTTCATATACGTAGGGTGGTTGGCAACAACATGAACTAGGTATATAATCGTTACAGGGTTGGTCATACTGATAAATAATTTTGAAAAAAAATACGTCGATATCTCGCGATGTTGTCATTTTATCAGCCAATCAGAATGAGAGCGCCAATAAAAGAAATAAACGTTTGCAGGGGTGGGACTTGAGCAAGGACCTCCCTGCTGATAGGCTCGGCCCACAGCAAGCACGATACGGTGGCGTTGGATGTAACTCAGGGTGTGTTACAGTTTAAGGCTCACTTCTCGGCTTGGCCTTCCAGCTCGACCAAGCCACGAGCAGATTTGGCAACACCGCCATTAGAATTCACTCGCGAAGCGATCTGATTGGCTAACTTCAGAAACTGATAAAAAGACAACGGCGCAAGATATCGACGTAATATTTTTCAAATTACACATCAGTGCGACCAACTCTCTAACGCTCATATACTCGGTTCACGTTATTTCAGATCACTCACAGTATAAGCAACATTTATCTAAGCGAAAATCAAGAAGTATCGTCGAATATATTTAAGCAAAAATAAATTTGCAGCATTTAGTGGTTTAATTATTGTGCCCATATCATGCGTCAATCACGGACAGAGCAAAGAAGCAAGATTTAATGTAAATGATTTCCCGAAATAAAACAAATCTAGTGGATAAACTAATCTGGAGAATAGGCACGGAATGTTCTCCTTCGAACAGTTTCGAGGAGCGCTGAGAAAGGCATGACCGCCAGGTGGATATAACACAGAGAGAAGATGAATATGATATTAGGTCATATAACCTTTGCTGAACCTAAATAATTACCTTGATATGAACACGGCGTACTCAGCGAGAAGGGAGCATTTTAAGCTGAACTGCAATTACATTTATTTCCTTCGCAATTGTTCACCAAAAACGATTTACCTAGTGACAGGTGTGCATGGAATATCTGAGGCGTATTTAAATGCTTCTCAATCTTTTACGATCGCTATATCAATGCAGACCTATAAACAAATTCAAGTCATTGCTTGTTAAAAATTCAAAATTTCAGACTCTTCGAAATGTTTTCACATTTTTAAAGATGGCCGTGGCCACTAAGTTATAGTACGGTGTTTAGAACTGTAACTCATTGTCTACCACGATTTCCAGTTAGGATTCAAATTGCCAGAGCCATCCATTTATCAGTGACAGTAAGGAGAGTATATAAACAAATTTAATGTATTTAAAACAATTTGAGATAACTGAATTACGTCTTGTAGGTGAGTTAATCATTTCCCAGTTAACATCCATAGACCTAGGAATTGTTTCATTTTCTGTATTGTTACAGGCTCTGAGAGAGTAAGTCGGTTGCGATTGGTAAAGGAGTAGATACAGTCTGAAAGAACTGATTGGCCTATCTATTTGACCAAAGTCATTGACACTAAGTACAAAATTAACTGGTGTGTGAAATCTCAGTGAAGTATTCTATACAATATTAGTACTTGCCGGAATATTAGCCATATTAGCCATATTAGCTGTCCTTGAATAACCTGGAAAAATTGGTTCTTGATTAGTGTTGGTCCAATAATGTTTCAATAATCTGAGGGCCTAGAATAGGCCTATTTCACATCCCTGGCAATGATCTGCCAAGCCAATTGGCCTCAGTAATTGTAACGCATTAACCTAATATGTTATAAACTAATTTCCAGAATCCTAATCAACAAATACTTCTTCCAACACTGCAATAATTACACTTGGTGGTACTAGTTAGTATTCCCCCCTCAGCGAGCAGACAGCAATTTTCGTTAACGTATTAGAAGCGTACGTTTACAAGCCGAAGAAAATCATATTTGGGAGAAAAATATTGCTTCCCTATACAGAGGACGGTTTTTCAAACTCATTTGCACACGTATGAAAGCATGACTGCATCTGAGTAGCATCTGCTGAAAATATAAACTTACAAAATACCTGTCGATTGGTGGATTGTCAGAGGTCTGCTATTTGGAGTAAGAGGCACCCTCCGTAGTCAGATGTGGATATTACAAAAATCTGAAATTTCCATTCTGAGAAATAGGCTAAATAGTAATAGAGATACTGAGAGACCCTTTACAAATCATTAATTTCAAACTATACCTGAGAACGAATGTTCCCCACTAACACTGGAAAAAGAAGATAATAACAATTTTAACAATTAAATTAAAACTTTTTTCTTTCAAGCTCTATTGAAATTGTAGACATGATATAGACTTTTTGGGCTTATTATGTATCAAGAAAGTAAGGTGAAATTATTTTACGTTTCGCAGAGAATTATGCTCTGCGTCATCAGAAGAAAATCTCGACTTTCCACACGAAAAGTTTATTAAACAATGAGTATTGAAATTTAGACTTCATAATAGAAGTGGAAATGGTACGTTCATTCGTCACCAGATGGTCACCGGACGCGGTACAGCGCTAGCGTTTGAAGCGGAAGCTGACGGAACCATCAGAATCAGTCTAAGAGGGTCACATAACATGTGTACGTAACCTATGACATTGACAGGTGTATGACACTTACACAAGCCTGGAATGAAATATCTGACGATGAGGAACGTACCGAGACGAAATAACAATAGTGAAGGAACAAGGAAGAGAACTACCTACGTAAATCTTTAATGGCTGGCAACCAGGTATTACTTAATTGATAGCCGGTGTCCCTGTTGAAATTGTTAGTATTTCTACGTATTTCCACAGCTTCCCATATAATCCTGGCCTGTTGTGTCTAGTGTGGGTAAGAGCTCGAGCATCTTGGAATATGACATCATGACCCGACGATAGAGCTTGCCCATCTATTGCTGATTTGTCTGGCTGGTTGAGAAGAATATTACGTTCATATTCCTTGATAGGGTACCATTGGACCGGCATGTTTGTCTGATGTATAGCTCACCGCATGTACACGGAATTTCGTATACCCCAGTATGTAAACGTGGGGACAATTTGTTCTTGGTAACTTATAACTTTGACTGTATTCAGGATCTGAATGGTCACCTTCATTGGAGGACGGACGATTTATTTCTTCAATATATCTCTCTCCGTTGAAAACTTCTATTAATGAGCTTAGGTGTTATAACCTTTTCGTATCTGCACGTCTGTGGAGATGGAGCCCTGCCTATGATTAATTCTAATGCACGGGATGAAACAGACACCAAGGTCAAAGGCATCGATATTAACCAATGAAGGTTAAATTCTCCGACCCGGTCTGAAATCGAATTCGGGACTTTTTGGACCAAAGACCAGCGAATTCAATATTTAGCCATGGAATCGGAGATTGCTTCACTGGTTTCTATAGATAACCATATTTTATAGCACAGCATGGTTTGAGGAATTTATAGAATCTAAAAGTAAAGAGTGCCTCAGGCAGTTCTCCAAGTATACAAATACGACTTTCTCTGACGAGTTCACTTCTTAAGGTAAGAGCTACACATTCCTCTGAAGACAGCCGGTGACGGAGAAGCTTTGCAGTGCAGCAGTGAATCCTCTTAACGTCGCATTACAACAGTCGATGTAGGAATGGATGTTCCTGGGGATGTGGAAGATGTTGTAGATCACGAGACATCTGCCACTCAGTGAGTGCCTTCTGTGAACCCTTGAGAATACCGTCCTCAGCTAGTTTCGTTGTTAACACGGTTAGCACTTAATAAAGTTAAAACAGACGAGAATATACAGTATATGGCTCGTCAATGCCGTTGAAGTTACTGGGGATCAGTGTCTTTAGTTACTGATGTATCTGATTAATGTGATGACTGGCAATCGGTAGTTAGGCAATATGGCTATGTTTTATTCTTACAACTCAAATACAAATTATTTAACATAGACTAGGTGGACCCTTGTTGCTCCGCAGCATTCGTTTAAAATCGGTCGAATAACCCGTCTTGATATGCCAGTCGTATTGTTTTGTCTGCCCTTTTCAATAGATTTATGAACATTTAATACCGGTACATAATGATTGATTCAATCGTAATGTACTGTAGTTTATGACTAGGGCCCGGATGTTTATGCAGTAATAGGTTAGAATGCAAACTTACTGAAGGGAGGAACAAGTATTAGTAATGCTATGAGGTTTGCATAAACATTAGGGTTTCTAATGGGCCGAATCTCATATAAGCATAATAGCTGTGTGCGTTTTGAATGTATTACATCTATGTTGGGTCAACTATAAGGGGTGTGCCGCCTCAGAAATATACAGTTGCTATTTTAACGTAGACTTAAGTTCTAATGGGCCGAACATGGCTGCATGCAATTATTTTATTAAAGATGAACATAACACATATATGAGAATATTAATGGAAGTGTTAATCGCTTAGCAACCCGCTAAATACAGACTGTATTGCGGGATACGGAAAGCCTTCGCCTGCAATTATTGGAGTGGCTATTTAGTGATTTCATTTTAGGATTAATTACACTTGACTAAACTTAGGGGCTTGCCAATGTCCGATGATTCACCGGCGGGAAATTTCGAAAAGAATAAAAAAGTAATGAATCATATCGGTCCAGTAGAGGGGTCGGACCGACTGGATAAATCTGTCATCTTCATCATCATCGCATCCGCATCACGACGCGCAGATCGCTTGCGAGTGGCAAATCTAAGAAAGACCTGCATCTGGCGAGCCGAACTTGTTCTCGGACACTCCCGCCACTAAAAGCCATACACTATTTAATTTCATTGAACATGTGTTGGAAATCTATTAATTGAAGTCTATAAATTTCTAGAGTTTCTAAAATACTCATTTTTATCCCTTTTGGATATGCGTGTAAATTGGTTTCGGAATACTGTAAATTTGATACTTTATTTCCTTTTTGATGAAGATGTGCAGTTATTGCTCATTTTTCCTGCATATGTAACCTAACTTCCACCAGGTGTTCTCAAAATATGATCTCAAATTCTCTACCAGTTTGTGCAATGTAAAGACATTTCCAGTTTTTACTGGTGATTTTATATATAAGGGCAATTTAACAAGAAACGAACAGGAGGCTATAACATGAAAACCTGTACCGTTATTTCACAAGTATTGCCCAGCACTGTTGAGGTACTTTTCCCACTGCGACACAAGGCGGTGAATGGCCGTCTCGTAAAATTCCTAGGGCTGCGTTGTGAACCAGATCCGAACCTACTGCTTGACGTTAGTGTCCGAGGAAAATTGTTTGCTTCTCACAGGCTCATATAGCTCACATTGTATTTTTTGGGTGGTGACGACCCTGCAGGCTTCCACTGGCGATTATTTCGTTTTGGCTCGGGTTTGAAGTGATGACACCGTGTCTCGTCTCCAACTACCACTCGTGACAGGAATTCATTCCATTCCTTGGCATAGTGCAGCAGATGTTCAAGACAGAGGTCCTGTGCTGGTTGAATACTGTGAGGCACCCACTGGGCACACTTTTGGCGACTGTCCTTAATGATGGCGTGAACACTTCCGACGCTCATTCCGGCCTCTGCGGCAATGGCTGATATCGTAACTCGCCCGTCTCGCATAGTGAGGGCATCCAACAGCAGGACAATGGCATCGGTAATGCGGTATGGCGTTCGAGACCGTGCATCATCGGCCAATGACATCCGTCCTTCCCTGAATCTCTTGTGTCATGCCCTGACCCTTGCAACGGACATGCAGGGCTCTACGTACATTGTGCCACTCCTCGATGAGTTTTCGTTCTCCTCACCCCTTCTGCTGTTCTTCTTTTGAAGCCTTCATTTCGCTGTTTTCAGTACGACTGAGTGCAGTGGACGATCAACGCGTGTACGTGCTCGCTCTTTCGTCACGTGATGTGCATCGATACCGTCCATCGGCGAGTTCAGGGCCCCAGCGCTCTTATACGGACCGCACCTTCTTCCGCAGGCAACTGCATTCCGATACTTTCAGCGAATTTCATGTCTTAGCCCCCGGCTCATTTCTTTTTGAATGGCCCTCATATATACAGCAATATCTTTGAATTTGTCTCGTGTTTCGACTGAGTGTTGTAGGATCTTACACATATTGTTTATTATTGATGTATGAAAGTTGGGTATTCAGTCCGAAGGCTGGTTTGATCGTCCACAGTTCCACCAACAGCTGCCATAGTTAGCCTAGGCGACACTGAAGGGCCATGCTAGGGAAATGAAGAGTGAGGTAGTTCCCCGTTGCCTTCCTCACGAGCCAGAATTTGCTATTACATACCAGTCTGCCAAGCCCACTGAATTTCATGAACCAACCCACCCTGTGAGTAATATTTTCACACCATCCAAAACAGGGACTGGCTGCGTAAAGAACTGTATTACTAGCATCGCTCATACCTCGGTCACATTCATATTATCAAAGCCAAGGATGAGACTGAGACAGGGAAATGAAAATAATAAATTTATTCTATCCCACACCAAAACACGTAGTTCACTGTAAATACTACATCTCACCAGCAAAAGCTTTAAGGTAAGGGTGTATTCTGCCCGAAGGCAGATCCGAACCTCCGCAGGCTGTGCTTAAGCCGGAATATACGTACGGTAGGGTGTCTGGTTCCTTTCCGCTCCTCCATTCCCTTACCCCACATTAACAGCGTGTGGCAACCCAACCACTTCTTGACCACGCCTAATGTTGCTTAACTTCGGAGATCTCACGGGATCCGTTGTGTCAACACTGCTACGGCCGTTGGTTTGTTATTGATAAGCTAATGATTATAGTTTGCTTCTTGAGGGCGCTGGCTATTTATTACGATTCTTTCTCAATGAATGATATGCAGTGATAATGTAGTTCTCCTGTTCGTTAACAAGGCTGAATTCCGCGTCAGTCTGGTAAATATTCTCCGGGCGAGTTTTATTTTTTCCCACCCTGTACAAATCTACACGCCGCCGCTGATAAGTACCGACATTTAGACCAAGGCTCATGACACACCCGGGCAGGTCGCAGAGGTAGTTGTATCGTTAAATGAATGGCGCATGACTTTTGCTGCCGGGATTGCCCGTGGACATGTTCGGCTCGCCAAGTGCAGGTCATTTGAATTGGCACCCGTAGGCGACCTGCGCGTCGTGATGAGGATGAAATGATAATGAAGACCCTGTGCCAGCGAAATTAACCAATGATGGTTAAAATTCCCTACCTTGCCGGGAATCGAACCCGGGGCCTTTGTGACCAAAGGCCAGCAGGCTAACCATTTAGCCATGCAGCTGGATTATATCGTCAAAGATTTAATAATATAAAATTGGTCATAATATGTAATTATATGGGTAGAAGGTTTTTATGTGTTGACGCCATCAAAACTCTTAAGGAATAACCTGCACACACGTAAAGCATTGAACGTAGAAAAGCTAGGAATACGGACAAAAATGTAGAGAGGTAGAGGACTAAACGCTTCGTTAAATTTTGCTCTATGATACAATCTAGCGATTTATTCTCCCAATAATTAAGATCTAAGAACAAAATTAAGACAAGAAATAGGACTACAGGCTCTGAAAGGTGCTTTTCGCATTTTAAGAAACTATCTGTACAAATCTCATTAAACATAATTCATTCTTTCTTACTTATTATTATTATTATTATTATTATTATTATTATTATTATTATTATTATTATTATTATTATTATTATTATTATTTAGTTGATCCATTTACCTTTTGCTTTAGTACTTGCTTTACGTCGCACCGACACAGACAGGTCTTACGGCGACGATGGGATAGGAAAGGCCTAGGTATGAGAAGGAAGCCGCCGTGGCCTTAATGAAGGTACAACCCCAGCGTTTGCCTGGTCTTAATATGGAAAACCACGGAAAACCATCTTCAGGGCTGCCGAAAGTGGGGTTCGAACTATCCGTTTACCCTCCAGGGTTGGTTTTTCCCACGGACTCAGAGAGGGGTCCCACCTCTACTGCCTCAAGAGCAATGTCTTGGAGCGTGGGACATTTGGAAATGGAAAAGGAGACCCGTACCTTCCCCCAGGTGCCCTCACCTGCTATGCTGAATAGGGGCCTCTTGGGGAATGAGAAGATATGGAGGGAGAGGAAGGGAAGTGGCCGTGGCCTTAAGTTAGGTACCACAGCAACATATGCCTGGGGACGACGTGGGAAACTACGGAGGACAATTTCGAGGATGGCTGAGATGGGAATCGAACACCCCTCTACTCAGTTAACCTCCCGAGGCTGAGTGAACCCCATTACAGTCCGCGAACCACTGTTCAAATTTCGTGGTAAAGCCGAGAATCGAATCCGGACCTTCGGGGGTGGCAGCTGAGTACATTAATTATTATACCACAGAGGTGGCCAGTACCAATTTTACGATAAAAATTATATTTTTGTGTGGTATGCTTGCTCGAATGGGAACCCATAATTTTGGGAAGCAATTATAAACAATTTTTAATATATATTTTTTTCACGACAGACGCCTAAAGTATGAGCCTATACTCAGATGAATGGACTAATGGTTACAAAATGCACATGTTTCTCCGTAGGAAATTGCGTTTTAAGTTCACATGCGAGGCTCTATTTTTAATAGGACTAACTGTTTCGGAAGCGTATTTTACTATAGGTCCTATGGGACCAAGGCGTACATTTTCTGTATATTTTCACCGCTTCTGTCGCCGCACGCTCCATTTAACAGATAATATGAGAGAGAGTAACCTGTATTTTAACCAGAGGTACGAGATATAAGCCTGCCAGAATTGAGGTTGATCAGTGAAGTAGATTTTACGTGAAAGAGAGACAGAAAACAGACAAACATTTCGATGTATATCTTAGTAAGGATGCACAGAAGTACGTGAGGAACCTCAGATGGGCGGTTTATCTCTGTTGAACTGCCTGTACTATGCACAGCTCGGATCCCAACATGAACTGTCAGAGCAATCGATAAACCAGGCTAGTCGGGCGGCCGGCCGCCCAGGGAGGAAAGAGGTGTGACCTGCTTGCTTGCCTGCACTTTAAAAAAAATCCCAATCGTTCAATATTTCGTAAGTGTATCCTGACATTGTGCTCATACAATGCATTGTGGTGCACTTGAAAATACAACAAGATGAGGGAAAAATGAAAAGAAAACGCTAAGAGATTCAGATTTACTTCACCAGATGCACACCTTCCTCTTTCATTCATAAATACAATGTGCAGAGTTCTCTGAAATTCATGTATTCCATGATTTTAAATACACTATGGACTGGTTAATTCGACATTGGGTAATTGGAATAAAGGCGTATTCCCCTTGAAATTACTATTCTAAACAATGCCAAAATAATCGTATTTAATTCGAATTTTCGAAGCTTAAATTTGGATAATTCGTATTCAGGATTGTATCGCAAGTTACTTTTGCAACGATACCACGAATTAAGACTTCAAATAATTCCCAGCAATTCTCTATTTATTTTTCAGCTTCCTACTTATGATCAGATAGTCTCTACTGTTAACTGACTTAACCAGTACCTCTACAACTGTCAATGAACATAGGATTGGCATGGCTTTGTCCATCGCTTTTCTACGAGTATCCACACTTGGTCACCGCAAAACTTTCCCTTCCCCCATCCCAAAATAGTCAACCTTGGAATAAAGAGACTAATGCAGAAATTGTTCTACAAGAACTAGAAATGCACGTGGAACCTGAGCGTTGATAAAAGTAGTGTAGGTTATGAAGTTGTAGTATGTGCAGATCTGACAGAAGACGATATTCTGCTAGAGTGATAAAACATTCCAATTTATTCAATGACGAAGAGGACGGCAATAATTACGACTACATCGGAAACTTTCAGTATGAAAGGTTGAGAATATTTGTTGAAGCTCAGTCAAATGTTTATGATGATACGTTTCAAGCTTTAAATGAAAATGAAGATTTTGCCTATCATGTTTAACTAAACAAACGCAAAACGTCAAAAATTATTAACTTTTTAAAGTGAGCAATGAGATTAATTTTGTGTTAATGCTGTTGTTTTACTGGTGTTCATACAATATATTTTCTTGCGAAAACTTTCATCTACAGTACCCACAGGACACCATGGAAGATTTTAAGGTACGGTAGAAGCCATAATACTGTAAAGGTTATGTATTATAATTAATTTTCGGACGGTATATTAACATATTACTGTACTATATTTTCTTTAAAATAGTCATTGTTCGTTAACTGAAATTTTTGATAATTCTTTCTTTTTATGATTCCCCTTGGAGTCCAAATTAAAAAGAGTCTACTGTATTTATTTATTTATTTATTTATTTATTTATTTATTTATTTATTTATTTATTTATTTATTTATTTATTTATTTATTTATTTATTTATTTATTTATTTATTTATTTATTTATTTATTTATTTATTTATTCATTTATTTATTTATTCATCGTTAGGGCTACCAAGGACCGCGAGATATCAAATGTTTGCCTTCTTATGGGGCCACCAGGTTTTCATCCTTTCGGAGTGTGCTTTCTCCCATGCATCAGAATGGATGTGCTTCAATCGAGTTGGGCCTCTTTCTTGGTGAACCTGTCTAAGTTTGAGTGGTGCTCGGAGTTGAATGTCTGTTTCTGAGATTCACTACTTAAAATATATATTTATAGATTTCCACTATCAAAGAGGAATCGTTTTGAGACTTCGGAAGTAGGAGAACAAACATTTACAGATTCTTTCCGTTGGTAACTTGAATAGGTATTTATTTATTTCTTCTTGTCCGTTTCACCCTCTTTGGGTTACGATAGACCTATTAATGGTTAGTGAGTTGTGTTTTCCTGTCCTCCCAGTACTTTTTAATTCTTTCAGATCTTGCCTTTCTCTCTTCTTCAGAAATTCCGTATAGTCGTTTGGTCTTCACCCTGTCCTGAAACCTCTTTATTTTATCTTTGGTAATTTTCTTTGCAGATCCATCTACAAGCATTTCTTCTGTAATTTGGAATTCTCGTAGGTCCTTCTCAATTTCCTTAAACCAGGACTACATACAGAATTACTAAATGATATGTGTAGCAGTGAGGTGTCAACACCCTTACAATTAGATGGATAAAAATGCTGCTTTAGACTAAAACATCAAATCCATTCAGCCACTGGATTAATGATCGTTTGTCTGTCGTCTATGGTATGATCGCAAAGGACATTCTGAAAAGATATATTAAGGATTCTGCTGGGAAATCAAGTGATCTCCGAAAGCCACACTTATGAAGAGAGTATGCACATCGACCATGTGTTCTGCGAAACAGATTCGGTGCCGACCTATGTTTCCATTGATCTTTCCATCACTCACTTAAACGAAATTCCATTTCTGGCAGCTCCTTGCCTAAGATTATTGAAGGGTGGCGGGATTTTCCACAAAAATTTACCCCTGGATTAAAATTTACTATCAAATATTTGTCAGACAAAGGTCGGTATTTAAACAATTTATATTGTCACATTGAAGACGATCAACATTTTTGATAAAATCAATCAAATAACTGGAGCCCGTATTTTTGTCAGTAATAGGTAGAGAATAAGGGCTGCCTGGCCGAGGCGGTAAAGGCGTGCTCGGTTCGGCCGGAAGGACGTGGGTTCGAATCCCCGTCAGGAAGTCGTAAAATTTAAGAAACGAGATTTCCACTTCCGGAGGTGCATATGGCCCTGAGGTTCACTCAGCCTACACCAAAAATGAGTACCAGGTTAATTCCTGGGGGCAAAGGCGGCCGGGCGTAGAGCTAACCACTCTACCCCATCACGTGCCGAGGTTAATAGTGGTGGAAGCCATTACCTTCCACTCCTCCAAGGGCCTTCATGGCCTGTACGGAGGTGACTTTGCTTTTAATAGGTAGGGAGTGCAAACAGACTGAAGCGAGTAACAAGCATGCGGTAGTCTTCCTGCACAACGATAATGTTATGAGCCTTGCATAAACTATAGGAGTACGGTCCATTAAAACCCCTTGAATGTATGTTACTCCCGCTACTTAACGGAAGAACGGGCTAGACGGCACTTCCTAATAATCAAAGCAGTTTGCATTCTAACCTATAGCCTAATTACCTGAACATTCGGCCTCTACAGTTCCTCACGTCTGGATTGGTGGTATAGTGAGGGAGGACCTCTGCTATCATACTATAATAATAGCGCTACCATAACAGTCGGGGTGTTAGCGTGTTTAGACAAAAGTACAAGTAACGATAATAAATCAGAAGTACGCAGTGAAATATGCAAAGATATATAGCGATACAGTAGAAAGCTCAGCGTACTAGAATAATAATAATAATAATAATAAATGATGATGAGGAGTAGTATAAATAAAGGAAAATCGCGCAGTAAGGAAGAAGCTAGGCCAATAACAATACGAAATAGAATATATATTTAACAGCCATAATTTAACAACAAGATAAATAATTGCAAGTAGAAGAAAAATCCAAAAGGTGTGCCACATTTACAAATAATTATCCAATGGTAAATAAAAGGAAAGCCTGTTGAACAAATTGGAAGTGTACAATATACATCGAAACAGAACCCTGAAAGAGAAAAAGCATGAAAGGGAGGGGGAAAGGAAGTAGGATGAGTATTAGGACTGGGAAAGGATTTTCTTCACCGGGTATTGCTGAAGTTTAGTAATAGCCTAGATCTAGGATGACATCTGAAAATAATTTACAATCGTCCATAGCGCAGTGCGTGAATAGAAGCAGTCTAAGTTATGAGTTTTTAAAGGGAAGCATAACCACTCGACAGAAGAAAGTATTACAGCAGCCAATAACCCGAATGAAAGTTTTGAGTCCAAATGCAGATAAATATTATAAGTCTTGCTCACCGAGTCGCTGTAGATAGAGTCCAGATGAAATTGACATGATTACAGTAAGAACAGTTTTAGTGTGTGGTCCACCACTCCGCCACGAAGCCCGACTCAACGGTGGAAAGGCGGAGAGAGCAATATATAGTAGAAAGGAAGATTCCAGAAAAAGAACGCAGACTACAAGCCAGTGAGTTCTAGAAACATAATGTCACGTGGTTACACAGCGCACAGGCAGAGCGAAGTGCAGCGAAGATGACGTAATCAGTCAAGTAGACGACAGGTGAGCGAGGTGCATGGTGCGGCGAGAAGGAAGTAGAAGCGAGCAGCAGTAAACAAGGTAGGAATATGTAGAGTAGATTCGGCGATCGTAATAAGGGATAAATGGTCAGTGTAGTGAACTTCGATTCACAGGGTCTCTGGCTGGATTTCTGACCGGGTCGGGGACTTTAGCCTTGTTAATTCCTTGCTCAGAGCTATGAGTATGTGTTCCTCTTAACACACAGCTTCATTTAACTTCAACATATTACATTTCAAACCACAACAAAAACACGTTATAATGACTAAATCCCTCCACATAAGTTTGTGGTCAGGAAAGGCACCGGCCTTAAAAATGAGTTAAATTCATAGCATGTTTCAAGTACAGGTAACTGGAAAAGTCCAGGAAGGAGAAGAAGAATGTAGCCGTTCCTTTCCATAAACATGAATATTCTCAAAAAGCTTTAGGACAGCTTGGGAAACGGTACCCCTTCGTACAATAAGTGGGTTGATAACTACAAACTTCCGGGAGCTATGCAAGTGAGAATATATCTTCTCGTAGCACTAAAGATCACACTTCACACATACTGCAAGTTTCCCCTTACAACAGAAGTAGGCTGTACTGGATCAATTGACTTCGCATGTAATAAACTCAGTGGTTCGTAAAACTCAAGGGAAGTCCGAACTGCCAACGTGACAGGCGGATGGTCTCTAGGTACTAAAATGACACTCCCCTTAGCCATCGCTTGACATTTACGACTAGGTTTATAATTTTTGTCCAAATTTACACACTTTGTGTCTGGCGTTGATCTGTCATAGAAGTTGCAGTTCAGTTCTGAATACTTCAAATCTATCGGAATGTAGCCTACATTATACGGAACGTTTTTAATACCACACATGGAATTTGAACGTTGCTTAGAAAAGAGATCACTGAATTTGATTCTATTCAAAATTGACATAGCGTCACTATGTTAGCCTGGTATCCGGTGTGAAGCTCATCTTCTGAGGTTGGCATCAGGAAGGGCATTTGGCCTTAAAACATGCCATACAAATTCATTTCACCTCATCACCGACCCATATCAGGAAATGGGTCTAAGGCGTAGAAATACATACATGCATATATACCTAAGAAGCAAACCTGTATCCCTTCCGAGTAAATCGATCATATATTGACCATCTTGATTTGTAAACTGTTCTGCTGCAAAATGCCTGCATTGTTAATCCTGCACACTCATTGGCCTTCATGTAATTTGTCTCTGCTTCAGCTTCTGTGTCTGTTGTCTCCGCTAGGAACGTCTGGTTGTGACATTTACACGACATGATACATTCAAAGTGAGAGATTGAATATGGTTTATGTCCGACCAGAACTAATAAATCTATCGTATATACAGAGTCCTTTTGCCTCATGTGTATGGGGATGTTAGAATAAATCCCCGGTATTTCGTGCCTGCCTTTTGAAAGAGGCGAAAAATATTGGATCCGAAGGGCTTTCAACTAGGGAGCGTTCTTCAGCGGTCAAGGAAAGTCTATAACTGGGATTGCTTTTACTTCGTTTTCCCAGGTCTCCACTTTCAATTTTTCTATCTTAATTTTCTCGGACAACTACCTTATTGTTTTCTTCACAGCATGAAAATTTGAAGTTTGCCTAAGTAGTCCTTCTTCTCCACGCCCTTCATACCCTGCTTTTTTAATTTGTTAAGGGAGGACCAACACCCTTGACCGACCAAAAATTCGATTTCTATATTTATTTTTCATTCCAAATTTAACTCTTCTATTTATAACAGCGCAACATTTTGGTTAATATATCCAATAATTTCGGAGTTATGACCAAAAATGTGAAGACCTCTCACCCAAGCAAGCCCTTTATCAGAAAGTTTGTTTCTCGTTTCCGGTAAATTTTGTTTCACAGAATAGTTTCCTTCATAACTCTGAAAGTTTGTAACATACTAAGAAGACATTTTGCATGCATATTTATTTCAGAGAGACGAAGAATATTTACTAGAATTAAGTTAAGTTAAGATTAAGTTTAGACATTATTTTCAAATTAATATTAATGAAAAAATTTACTACTTGGAAAAACTTCATAAAAAGAATATTTATACTCGAACTACTTCGTTCATTCCGGTACATGTTGTAGCTATAGCATTCTTTTCTAAAATGCTATTTGTTCCGATCGTCGACCTAAAAAGATCTTTTGCCCTTACTTGCACCATACGTGAGGAACCTGCGTGTATTTTTTAAATGGCGGAAGTGTGAAGTGTTGAATGTGAGGAAAGGAACGTTACGGACGACACAAACAACCAGTCCCTAGGCCAGGCATATTACTAATTTACAATTAAAAACCCTGTCCCGGCCGGGAATCGAACCCGGGGTCGCCGGATGACAGACGGACGCATTGCCTCCTACACTGCTGGGCCGAACAGCTATAGCATTACTGATAATAATAAAAATCATAGAAATATATTCTTGTGTTGCAAAATTAAAAGTGAAATGGCAAAATAGTGGCCATATTACACAGCGATTTGAATAATTATATCGTCGCTTCACCGGTAAAAGGTTGTATTCCACGAAGCTCTTCCTATCGATTATTCTCCTTAAGACTTGTCACGCCTCCCAGCCACATATGGATATGCAGCCCATCAGAACAATGTCCGTTGTGTTCGTTTTCCTATGCCGACGAATAACCGAAAATGAACCTAACATGCATTATACAATAGGAGTGCGTAAATACGTAATGCAAGCATACATTCATATAGTACGGTACAGTAAGGTTAATTTTCTTTTACACATGAGCATAGGAAAATGAACACAACAAAATTTGTTCTGATGGACTGCAGAACCATATGTAGCTGTGATGCGTGACCAGTCTTAAGGGGAATAATCGATAGGAAGAGCTTTGTGGATTACAACCTTTTACCGGTGAAGCGACGATATATAATGGCATACGTTTGTATGATTTCTAAATATGCAGATATATTATCAAGGAACAATATTCGCTTTTCATACTAAGTTTACTTTTAGTATCCATTTCCATTGCTGCATAAAAAAGAGTTTAATGAACCTCATTTTTCTATGTTCTAAGGTGTAGGGTCCCCATTAATACTTCCATTCTTTGAAGGGTAGGGCCTATTCCTTTTAACCTATCCGCTTAGTGTAAAGAGAGGTTGGTTGGGATGCTTGAACAGTTATGCGTCCCCTTACATGACCCTCACTTTTGCGTTACAATTGCAAATCATTGCTAGCATTGACTTTTACGAAGATAATAAAGGATTTAAAACTGGATATAACTTAGCACAGCCTTATAACAAATAATCTTGTAGAAAGGACAATTAGAAAGCACAACAGTAAAAATGTTTGTATCTTTGATGTAATATTATTTAATTTTGAAACTTAACAACATCGTGGATAGTATCCATATCCATTATTGTTGTTAAGGTAGTCTTTGTCTTTGGGCAACCTGCAGCTGTTGCAGGAATATTGTATAGTAAAAACAATAAATACTACGTCTACCCTAATATGTTGGTCTGCCAATAATGCTTACCCCCTGATCTTCTTTCCGTCCAGAATGTCATACCCTATCGATCCCCCTCACTCTCTCTCTCTCTTATCGTTGCCTCGGTTCTGAGGATCGTGATCTCCGAGGAGACTATTGGTCAGTTATTTCCGTCTCTTACGGTCCTTGGTCAGACGTGATTCACCAAAGAGGTTCTTTCCAATGATGTTCTTGATAATTTTACACCACATACTGGGAACTCATCCACCGTCTCCCTTGCTGCGAACATCTCCTAGAATGATCAGTTTTACAATGCTGTTATTCCCACGTCGCTTAGCGTGACCAAAGAATTGTAAACGTTTTGCTTACATATCGATGATTGAGGTGGTTGGGCTGGTTTATAATGGAATCACTGGCACTGAATTCTGTCCAAATTATGTTTAACATTCTCCAACAGCACCGCATTTCAAAGAATCGATTTTCTTGTGGTCTGGAGCGCGAAAAATCCATGATCGACTCCATGGAGGTAAACTGAAAATACACTCATGTTCATGAGGTACAGCCCCAGCATTGTCTGGTGTGAAAATGATAACCACGGAAAACCATCTTTAGGGTTGCCGATAGTGAGGTTCGAACCCACTATCTCCCGAATACTGGGCACTGGCCACACTTAAGGGACTGCAGCTATCGAGCTCGGTACATAGATATTTCGGCGCACCACCACCGATTGGTAAAGTGTGCCTGCGGCTCTCATTGTCTCTATAAACCGAAGGTATTGGATCAGTGTGACATGAACAGACGAGCAGAATGCCTCTCAGACGCATGTCAGAACCGTACCGTCAAATGAGTGAGTTTGAAAGACGGCGCATTATTGGCATGAGAGAACGTGATGCATCCATCGGGAAATTGCGGCTCGTGTGGGAAGAAGTGTGTCGGCAGTGCAAGGGGTGTGTACAGAATGGTTCACAGAAGGCCGTAGAATACGACGAGCCAACTATGTACCTCAAGTCGAATTCAAAGGCCAAAAACTTAAGTATAACCCATATTCAAAGTATCTGGGCGTCACAATGGATCGGACACTTTCATACAAGCAACACCTCTCTAACACTGCAGCCAAGATAAAACAAGGAACAACATATTACACAAGCTCAGTGGAACAGGATGGGGAGCAAACGCGACATCAGCTCTTGCCTTGATCTATCCAGTTGCAGAATACTGCTGCCCTGTGTGGCTTAACAGTGTATATACTTCAAAAGTTGATACAGAAGTGAATGATACCATGAGGACAATATCAGGCACCATCAAATCGACACTCTTAAAATGGTTACCTGTTTTATCCAAGATCCATCCCCCTTATAAACGAAGAGAACTGGCTCTTGTAAGAGAATGGCAGAAATGTCGCAGTAATCCTCAACTGCCCTTACATCAGGACTGCAACCCTCAGAAACCGAAGAGATTAAAGTCCAGAAACACATCATGGAAGTTAGGCGAGAAGCTCCTGGAAACACATTTTGATGGTTGAGATCTGGCATGATGAATGGACCTCTTCAAATCCTGACCACCTGGGTTTAATCCACCGTCCTTGTAGAGCTCCTCCTGGTTTCAATTTACCGAGAAGGGAATGGACATCTCTAAACAGAATCAGGACAAACCATGGAAAGTGTAAATTCTGGCTTCACAAGTGGGGAAAATCTGAAGACCCATTCTGCGACTGTGATAATGTGCCTCAGACCATCCAGTACGTTGTTATGGACTGCCCAAAAAGAAGATTCAATGGATCTGTTCAAGAATTACATAGTGCCTCTACAGAAGCAGTGGACTGGCTGAAAAGTCTGAACATTAAGTTTTGAATGCTGGCCTGTAAATTACATACTTATTTAAGAAATATATATATATATATCCTTGTTTTGCCACACGAAATAATAATACTAGCAATAAGTGTAATATCTGCTCACGTAGATTGGATACATTCTAACCACCGACAGGAAATCCGCCATCACATTCCTTACGTGCAGCTCCTATGATGTACTCACCATAGATATTGACGAGCAAGGTTCATGAAACCTTTCTTTATGTTGAAATTCCCAGAGAGTTTGCCATTTATTTTTTTGTCATAGCTCAATTGACTTCATCCAACGTCCTTGTCAGTCAAATCAGGTGTGAAGGAAAACCCATTTTCTACAAAACTGGCCACATTTTCTCCTACATAAGAGTCAAAACTCTTCGGTAGACTAAACAAATTAATTATCTATTATTTGTTGTCAGATCTATCCACCTTACCTTCAACATGAGTGCGAAGCGTGTTTTTGCCATGATACCTGTGCAGTGGAGATACTTGTCGAGTATAGTGTATGACCTCGAAATGCCAATAAAACAACAGGTATCCCTCACAACTGCATGTTCCTCGCTTGGGAGACCATGACTTAGAAATCGATTTGCAAATCTCACATGAACGCTGATTACAAAGGGCTGAGTTTGCTCAGAGTAGTCATTCTGGATTGACTTCAGACTAGCAGGATGCCCTCTTGTTTCCTGAGGCGTGTCTGTGGTACTTTATTGTCCTCATTCATATTGCTTTCTCTCTTAAACTCAAAAGTATCAACTTTTATTTGTCTTACTGTCAACACAGATTCTCTTCTTTGGGTATAGTGTGTATCTTGACCACACCGAGAAAATTTGGAACATGGAGTGGTGACTGCAGGATCCCTGGCTGAGTCTCGTATTACTTACGCGTACTTTCATCAATCACCTCGAAATAATTTTGTTTTTTAACTCTCTTATGGTAATTGGCTATCTTTCGACCCCGACAGTGTAGGAAATCTAGAAGAGATTTGTATCGTCACTTTCTTCGTGGCTCTTCCCTTTATTTTCTCTGTATATTCAGTCTTCGATTTGCTGAATTTATGTCATTTTCTCCTATGATTGGTGTTAGGATGGGACGGTAGTATTCAATTATTTCATTTGAAAGTTAATCAACACAAACAGCACTAGTTTATATCCACCTCATATGTAGTGGACATTCTAGTCTACAGAGCAAATTTCATAACTCTTGTAAAAACCTTGATATCTTTGTGAAGTAGGATATAAGTGTGATTTACTAGCATTGCAATTTTCCTTATTACGTACAAAAACTAGTTTATTTCAATTGTGATTAATACGAATAATATTACAGTATTGCACAAGTTGGTTTGAAACAATATCAGCAGAGGTGGAATGTCCAGGCAGTATTACTGTAGAACGTAAACTCGCTCAAGTATACTACAGTCCGCACAACAGTTCTCCTGTGAGGTTTTGCACAAGCATTAGGGGCATGTTCTGTTAGAGCCCCTAGAATCTATGGTCCTCACGCTACATTATTCTAGGGGTCCTGACGGTCCGTACGATTAATATTTATGCAAAGCTCATAGCATAACCGTTGTGCAGGACCGACTATCAACCTATTTATTACCGGCTTCGGTAAGTTTTGTATTCCAACATATTACTGTCAAAAAACCCGGGTTCTAATAATAATAGTTTATTATTATTATTATTATTATTATTATTATTATTATTATTATTATGAATCCACACTAAATTCTAATCCATGTACTCTAGTTCACCCTGTTCTTACTCGTAATGAGCGAGTGCTTAATCTGGTAGTCTTCATTCACATGAGTAAAAATTAATACATATATTAATGAGTATGTAAATAAGTAAATAAATACACTGATGTGCTCATTATGACCTTCATAACATAACAAATAACATAACAAATGTTGATTTATAAGGATTTACTTGTGTCTTTAATGTATCCTCTTGTTTCCAATGATATCCTGATCAGAAACAACGTAATGTTCTATTACTACGGCACCCCTGTTAATTCAACCCTAGTGTCTAAGTGTCTCAGTACTGACCAGCTTACACACGTGTAGCTTATTAACCTACCTGTCAGCACCTGCACTATTGAAGGTAATGATTCAAAGTGATTCAGGCAGCTGTAATGAGAGTAACATTGTTGTTACTGAGGTATCTAATATCCATAACGCTTTACCAAATTCCAGGACAGAACTGACTTTCATAAAGGTAGGAGCACTTTGATGTCAGTGTTCTCTATTTTCTTAGCATTTAGCTACAGTTCAGGAGGTAATTAGATGGTTATTATAGCTGGATCGTAAAAGGAATTTTAAATTCCATTAGAAGACTCGGACGTCAGAATAGACTTCAGAGTAGACTGCTTTATATCCGGAACTTCCAGCATGGCTTCCGCTGATGGGTATATATTTGTCGTGGGTTTTACGAAGGACATATGCAATCCAAAATTATTTATTTTCTAGCGTAACATCACCAGTCAGGCTCTGTTGTTTAAACTTATTTTTGATTAAATAACCGAATATAATTTGGAAATTTATTGAGCATCTCCCTATGTGAATTATTCCAATCCCTGATATATTCCTGTTCCTATAAAATAATATTTTCCCCAATGTTTGCTCTTGAATTCCAACTTTACCTTCATATTGTGATATTTCCTATTTAAAAAACACCACTCAGACTTATTCTTCTGTCTACTGATGTTACTCCACGGTATCTCTCCACTGACAGCAGTTCGCCTCCTGTCTTCCTTTAAACGCAGTGGAGACCAATTCAGTGTATCGTACCATACATAGCTTCACCCAGGTGGTAGAATCCGTATCTGTTGTTGTTTTCTTAAATGACTGCAAAGAATTTGGAAATTTTTTGAACATCTCCCGTTGTAAATTATTCACAGCGTGTGTGCATCAGGGATTGACACCATTCATTCACTCATTCGTTCATTCATTCATTTATTCTCGTCTCATGAACACCATTACTCGACGGCTATAGTGAAACCTTGCATAAACCATACACGACGTTGATATGATGAATACATCTACTACACGAGAAGATCTTTGTGAAAAATTTTAACAAGGAAATATATTGCATAAACCTAGTAAAACAACAGCATTAACAGACAGTTTGGCACATGTAACAACACACTAATTTGACTGCTCACTTTAAAAAAGTTATTATTATTATTATTATTATTATTATTATTATTATTATTATTATTATTATTATTATTATTATTATTATTATTATTATTATTATTATTATTATTATTATTTGAAACAGATAGTCTCATCTTTTATATGTCAATTGAAACATTAAAAGTAATTGTAACTTAAACACTCTCGGCGATATACGCGTTAATCCCAAACTCTGAAAGCGTCTTAAACATTTTATTTACATGTCACCGTTGTCGAGGATCGTGAGTCTACGTTAAATGTGTTAGGGTAGATCCATTACTTGAAGCTGAACTCATAAACCGGCTTCGGTGGTGGGGTCATGTGAGGTGAATGGTGGAGGATAGATTAGATAGGAGAATAATGGACTATGTTATGGAGGGTAAGAGAAGTAGAGGGAGACAAAGGCGACGAGAGTCAGACTCATTTTCTAACGATCTGAAGATAAGAGGTAGAGAACTGAAGGAGGCCACAGAACTATTTACAAATAGAAGATTGTGGTGCCGTTTGGTAAATTGACAGAGACATGCAGACTAAACGCTGAAAGGCATAACAGTCTATAATGATGTATGTATGTATGTATGTATGTATGTATGTATGTATGTATGTATACAGTTACCCGTACATTTCGTTTTTCTGATCTACTTTGTTTTAGAAAACTACCGTTAGACAGTTTGGAGTTTCAGGAAAGTGAATAAGGACCTTTGAACGTTAGGAAAAATGACTCTTAGTTTTAGTTTCAGGAAGAGTGCTTTTTTTTAAAACAGTAATCATTATCACCAACACAACCATTTTCGCAATAATCAATCAGAAACAAATAATTAAATGCGGATTTTACAGATTTAAATGTAACAAACAAGTTAAATGACTGAATATTAGTCAAGTAGCAACGATGTAATTCTTCTGGTTGCCCTCCACAGAAGAAACGTACGTCACAGGCCCTCTCACATTAAAACGCAGATATGACGGAGGGCGACCATTTTCACGACAGTTCTTCATGAAGAATTATTTACCTCCCTATCATAAACTAATTTTGTTCTAATTGTTTCTTATAAAATAAAATATTGGGAAAGCTTTGGAAACAAAAACAACAACCTGTCTGGATAAAATAAATAAGAGAAGACATGAAGAAATTAGACAACACTGAAGGATTTAAAGAATAAATTAAACAAAGTAAATAAACTGAAGAATAGTAAAATTAGATTCCTACCAAAATGTGATAATAGAGAAACAACTAAACGGGTATTACATTCTGCCTTAACTATCTACTAAAATGTTCTTTTTGTGTAGCGAGCTTTATAGAACACTTTATATTTGAACTTGATATACCGACAGTGCATTTAACAACTCTCCAGATAGTGACATGGATACATTAATAATAAGATTATATTAACAAAGCGCCTTTACATTCTTCAAGCATCCTATCTCATGTACACGTGCAACATCTGGCTGGATTTTACACAAACCCTTTTTCTCTGTAAATAGGTAAATAATAGCCACTCAGAGAAGATGAAATATGCACCATAATCACGAATAGTTTGATAAATACAATATTCGCGCGCATCACCAGTCAATTTCTCTTCTTGTTGTTACTGGGTGCTCCATGAACTCAATATTCAATGGGCGTCAGATCGCTTACTTAGCTCCGTTCATACTCACGTGATCGGAAGCCAACTACCTGGTATAATACTCCAAGGTACTAGGAAACTAGCCACGAAGTAAATGTTTAGATTAAAGGGGATACGCCGTAGTAAATCCTGTGTAAATACTACAAGGTATCGCCGAGAGGGATGGTGAGGCACGGTAGTTTACACACCTGAAATGTTATGGAGCTAGTTAATATGAATGCACGCTATGTGGCAAAACAAAGAACACTAAAATTATTTTTCATCTGCGGTCAAACTAGCACCTAGCAAAGAAGCACATAAGAGTTTGGCATACTGGGAAGAAAAGATCCAAGCGGGAAGAATCCACTATGAGATTAGGCTAGGGTCGAAATTAAAGGTTTAGGTACAAATTATTCGGCCTTCGGTGATGATATTGCAATCCAAGATAAGAATATACATCATAGGCAAACCTTCTGAAAATATTGCAGAAATATTTGGACTTCAGATATCTTTTGCGGAGACTAAATTCATGACTAACATCGGAAATTTACAAACAGTGTTCACAATAGATTATGGAAGAAAACGACAGGGTAAAAACGTTTAAGTACAGGGTGACCCAACAGTCCGTTAACATTTGACTAGGCAATACTTCACACGGAATATTAGAGATAGGGAGGTAATATTTGACACACATGATTGACATGGTGTTTTATTGTCACCAAAACAAAGTAGCCTACATAAAATGAACAACCGATGGCGCTTTATGCAATGCACAAGCAATAATTAGCATAACAATCGAGGTTTATCAAGGACGACGTTCTTTATAACACAAGCCCATCATGTCGGCCGTCATTCATCAGCAATACCTGTAGTCGAGGGACAATGTTGTGAACAGCCCTCTACAGCATATCCGTAGGTATGGTGAGAAATTGGCGTCGAATGCTGTCTTTTAGCATTCCTAATGAGGTCGGACGATCGTGGTAGACTTGCGACTTCAGATAACCCCACAAACAATAATCACATTGATTGACGTCGGGAGACCGGTGAGGTCAAGCACGACGGAAGTTGTGGCTCAGCACGCGATTCTGACCAAACGATGTGCGCAAGAGATCTTTCACACGTGTAGCAATATGGAGTGGATCGCCATCCTGCATAAACGTCGGCCTGTTGTGCATTGGTGTCAATGACAAGTCCATATCATGTCAAGCATGTGTGGCCATTTGTACCTGACGTGTTGCTGTCCAGCACCATCTGTTGATCATTTTGTGTACTTTATTTTAGTGTCAATAAAACCCCATGTCATGCCAATCATGTGTGTCAATTATTACCTCTCAAATATTCCTTGAAGTACTGCCTCATCAAATGCTAATGGATTTTTGGGTGACCCTGTACTTGCAGGGGGGAGGGAGTAATTCAAATTAATGGTCTAAAGAAAGAATCAGTAAACATAAAGCAAGGGAACTGGAACAAGCTTACCAACCGACCGAGAATACATATCTGAGGCACTACTGCACGGTAATTTAACCCAGTGGCGGAGATAAGACCCCGCAGACCCCGCGGGGGTGGGGGACCCATGGCTTGTGAGGGGTACATGACTGTTTCTTTTTTTTATTAAGATAATTTAGAGTCACTTTAACCCTAAGGTCTTATCGTGACTTCTAACTGTAGAATTTACATTAAATTACAGTAGGGTGAAGAATGAAAAAAATATAAAAGTGGTATTTTAAACTGAACAGTTAAATTTTTGAATACAGACCAGTGTCTTTGAAAAACTTGATAATTTGTTTGCACAGTGAAGGAGATGAGTGTGTCCCCTTAATATCCTTAGGTATACCGTGGTACTGGCGCCATTTGTCATTCAGTGAACAGTCTGTTATGATGTGCTTCACAGTGAACATGCTATTGCATGTTGTACAGATGGGAGGCAGTTTCTTCTCAAGGAGGTAGCTGTGACTTATCTTGGAGTGGCCAATCCGTATTCTAGTTATTAGGACTTGATCTTCCCTGTGAAGGTTGTGAAGATAGTGTTGTACTGTAGATTCCGTTGTTACTTCGTGGAGTTTGCTGTTTGAAGTGTGAAGCCATTTTATCTTCCACTGTTGGTATAATTTTGTTTTAGCATAGGCAATAATGTCAGTGTGAGGGGTAGCTATTGTTAGATCGCCTAGCGGGAGGTAAGTAGCGTCTTTAGCTGCTTGATCAGCAGATTCATTGCCTTGAATACCTCTATGAGAGTGTATCCGCACAAAGATGACTTGTTTGCCTTCTTTCATGATGTTGTTAAACAACAGTTGTATTTCTTGTACAAAGATGTGTTTCGATGATGGACTTTCTATTGCGTTTAATGCACTTTTTGAATCAGAAAAAATGATGGTGTTATTACAGGTGCTGGTTTTCAAAATATATAGTATAGCCTGCTTTATTGCGTACAGCTCATTAGAGAAGACTGTATAGTAGTCAGGCAATCGGTATAGCATGGTACGTTCAGGATATATAATCCCACATCCATTTCTTTCCTCACATTTTGATCCATCAGTATAGATTGCAGTGTGCCTTGGGAATTTATTAGAAATTTCAAGAAATAATTGATGGTAGTGAGATCTGTCATTTTCATCTTTGACACTGTAATTTATTTCAAAGTTAATTTTTGGAAGGGTAATAGTCCATGGTGGGACATTAAGAGAGTTGTCTGTGAGGAGTATTGGAGGGATATTTAAATTTAGTTCTTCAAGAAACTTGGCTATTCTGACATTGAAAGGCTGTGGTTGTGATCCTGATTTAATGAGTGTACCTTGATGCTTGTTAGGGAAAGCATACAACTTAATTCTTGATTCACTCATAGTTGCTACCTTGAGCGCGTAAGTCAAACTTAGTTGTCTACGTCTAATTGTGAGTGGTTGTTCATTTGCTTCTATTTGAATGCTGGCTACTGGACTGGTACGGAAGGCTCCTAGAGCAATTCGAAGAGCTGAGGACTGGATGGAATCAAGGATTTTCAGTGAAGACATTCTTGCGGAATTGTATACAATGCTGCCATAGTCTAATTTATCCCTAATAATGGCTTTGTACGTGTTCATTAGCACTTGGTAATCTGTCCTCCAGTTCTTTGCTGCCAGGATCTTCATTATGTTCAGCCTTCGCAAGCAGTCACCTTTAAGGTTTTTCAGGTGAGGTATCCAACTTAACGTAGTGTCAAATAAAACTCCTAAGATTTTCATAGTTGTTACTGTTTCAATTTTGTGATTGTCCAAGTACAGCTCAGGGTCTTGTACAGTATGTTTACATTTGGAGAAGAGTATGCATTTGGTTTTAGTTTTGGAAAACTTGAACCCTGTAACTTTAGCCCATTTTTGGATATTATCAATTGATTCTTGAAGTAACAATTGAGTAGTTAATTTATTTCTTCCTGCACTTAGTATAGTCAAATCATCGGCAAAAAGGCAAGCATTTACTGGTAGGTGAATGTTGGAGACAATGCCATTTATGGCAACGAGGAATAATGTGACACTGATGACTGATCCTTGGGGAACTCCATTGTCAATGGTTACTTCATGTGAAAGAGTTCCATTTGTCCTGACTTTAATTCGGCGATCTTTAAGGAAATTATAAATGAAGTGAAGCATGTTTCCTGAAATATTATGTTTCATCAGTGTTTCAATTAGATAGTCTTTCCACACCATGTCATATGCCTTCTCAATGTCTAAACTAACAGATATGAGGTGCTGATTATTTAGGAAAGCTTCTCGGATTTCTGATTCTAAACATATCAGAGTATCTGTTGTTGAACGTGCTTGACGAAAACCATTTTGTGCATCACTAAAAAAGTGTATATGTTCCAAATACCAGCGTAATCTCTTGTTAACAATTTTCTCCAGTAGCTTACACATTGTATTTGTCAAGGCGATGGGACGATAATTATCTGGGATCAAAATGTCCTTTCCTGGTTTGAGTATAAGCACTACAATCGCACAACGCCATTGATCTGTAAATAGTTTGGAACTCCATACGTAGTTGAAAATAGCAAGTAGATAATTGAGTGCACTATGTGGAAGCTGTTTTAAAAATTCATATGGAATGGTGTCTGGGCCAGGACTAGATCTGCCGCATTTGTTGAGTTCTGTAACCATTTCTTGTAACTGTAAAGTATCATTATAAGCATAGTTCGGTGTAGGTACAGTTTCACTTAAGTCTATTGGATCTCGAGTTGTTTTCATGCGAAGAAATTCAGGTTCATAATTGTTATCGCTAGAGATTTTTGAAAATGATTTAGCCAGTTGATCAGCTATTTGTTGAGGTTCATTTACAATTGACCCAGCGACTGGATCTCTTAGAGAGGTACTACAGAATTTATTGTATTTGCCACTTATTCTTTAGATTTTATTCCACATAACTTTTTGTGAAGTTTGGCAGGTTAAGGAGGAGATGAATGTTAACCAGGAGGTTTTCTTACTTTATTTTATTTTATTTCGTGCTATTGCTCGGTGTTTTTGAAAATTGATTTTATTTTCAGGCGTAGGATTTCTTTTGTATAGGTAGTAAGCACAGTTTTTATTTTTGATAGCCTCTTTACAGGAGTCATTCCACCAGGGAACCGTTTTCTTGAAGGGCATAGGAGCTGTTTTTGGGATGCTCTGGTCAGCAGATTTAATTATTACTTCAGTGAAGTCTTGAACAATATCATTGATGTGCTTAGAAGGAAATTTATTTGTTGGAGTTAGATCATTTAAATAGTTATTTACAATCTTTCTAAATGATTGCAATTTGCCTTATTTAAATTCCATTTACAGTATTGGAGTTTTGATGTGTTGTCTGAAGAACTTTGATCATCATTAATTATGATGGGGAAGTGGTCACTTCCTTGTAGAGTTGAATAAATGGACCAGTTAAATAGTGCAGCTATGTCTGGCGTACATATAGTTAAATCTATGCTACTGTATGTTCCGTGTGCTATATCAAAACGAGTTGGAGCAGTTGAGTTCAATAATACTAGAGTAAATTCATCTAGTATCTTCTCTATTTCTTTCCCCCTTGCATCTGTATTGCGACTACCCCATAAACTGTTGTGGCTAATAAAATAACCCATCAAGATGAAGGGTTTGGGGAGTTGGTGCATTAGGTTTCTTAAATCATCAGCGTGAGATGCACTATTCGTAGGAAAATAAACATTACATACACATATAGCTTGTGGAAGGTATAATAAAACTGCGACTGCTTCTAAATCAGTAGTTAAAGGAACCTCTTGATGGTGTAAATTATTTTTAACATAGGTGGCTACGCCTCCACTTGCATGATTTGTATTAATTCTGTTTTTATAATGTACGTTGAACTGTCTTAAATGGGAAACAATGTTGTCTCTAAAGGTAGTTTCTTGTAGACAGACATCTGAAGGCTGATGTTTATTTAGTGGAAGTTGTAAATACTCTCGCTGTGATCGAAAACTGTTGAGGTTCCATTGAAGTAATGATATAGTCATAAGAATGACAAACAAGTGTAGAGGGAATTTTATCATTATTATGTGAGGGAAGTAGAGTCATCGCTGGAGTAATCTGGAACTAAACTGTTAATTGCTTCACCTCGGTTTTCACTGCTAGCCTTAAGCAGTTTCTTGACTATTCGAGTACTCCTGTTCTTAATGGATTTTTCAGTGTAGTATGGATATAGTTTTTGAAGAGCTTGGGCTAAACCCTCTAGATCTTGGGTGTAATTGGAAGCTATTGCTGCAATGTCATTAACTCCAATACTGTTTTCAAAAAAGTATTGGAGTTGTAAGTAATTGAGGGGAAAGGACTGAGGGTTGGCTTCTAGAACTTGCTTAATTGGCTGAAGCATATCACTAATAGTTGTGCTTTCTTTTTCTGTCTTTGGTTTCTTGTAAGTTTGTTTTGTCTTGTGTTTCCCTGTCTGTCCACTTGTCTTAGGTTCAGTTGTTAGGGGAGGTTCCTTAAAATCAAGGTCTTTTCTGCCTGTAGTTTCACTGCTAGATATTGATATTGGTCTCTTTGATCCAGCAAGATGAACACATGAGGGGTTTTGAGGGTATTCCAAATGAGAGGTTAGAGTCGTTTCGTCTGAGGGTAAAGGCCCACAGTTTGATTTTGAGAACACTGAAGATATGTAGATGTAGCAGTTGTCTGAACAGTAGTTTGTGAGGGAGTACAGGTAATATTTTCTTGACAGTTTGTTTCAAATTTTTGTGTATCCTCTACTAGTTGGGGAAATTCTGTTAGATTGATCTTGCCACGAGAATGACTGTTTTGATTTAATGAGGAGCCTTCATTTATTATTTCATCATTATCAGGACAGTTTCTAGCTAAGTGCCCCTCAGTTTTACAAAGAAAGCAGGTGGGTGTGTCAGAGGATAAATAAATCCAGTAATTGGTACCCTCATATTCGATTTGGAGTGAGTCTGGAAGTTTGTTAAAGTCTTCATTTTGAATATAAATCTGTCTCCGAAAACTGAGAATGTGAGAAATTCCGGGGATTGTTAAACCTGCTCTAATAGGGGATATCTTTGACATTGGTTTAATGCCGAGTTTGAGAAATTCTTCTTCAATAACAATATTAGGAATCACAGGGCAAACATTGGATAGAATAACTCGTTTGTTTTTAGTTAGGAGAGGTCTTATTTCCAAGGAGACATTATTTATGAGAATCTTAGGATGTTTTGAAATTAATTCTTCAACACACTTTTGACTTGCAAGGAAGATACATATTCTTCCATTAGATATCCGTGAGACAAATCGGATGTTACTAGGGCTAGTGACTTTTCCAATTGCTAGTATATAATCTCGGATACTAATACCATCGCAAGATTCAATAACAATAGCTTGATCTTTGGTAGGGTAGGATTGCATTGCTGCAGAGTAACTTAACCTTGGGTTGTTAGGAGATTGATTAAGTGTGTTAGGAACAGTAATAGTGGTTGTCATGAGGTTACCTGGTTCACCGGTACGGGTGGGAATTATGCTTTCTTTATTCTGTCCATTCGTGAGGTTACTTGAGACTTGCTGATTTTCATTATTTAGATTCATTGAGTTAGAAAGAACTTGCCGACCTCCATCAACAGAGGCGGCCATTATCGGTTAGCTAACAAGATGAGGTTATAGGTATGAGAGTGATCCTTTAATGAACACTAATCTCGACAACGCAGATTTAAAACCACACTCACTACAAAGGTACTTAGTAGCTTCACTCTGGTGCTTCAGATTGTAAATTTTAGCTTAGAATGACCGATTATTCAATAGTTCCAAGCGACAATATTACACGTGAACATCATGTAAGTCACTGCCATCTTGACTCCGACTGTTTCTTAATTCACTAGGTGAAGAGTAATTTTACATATTGATAAAGCTACATCACACGATACAGTATTATTTGTATTACATAGGGTTATTCCAAACTTAGGCCGTCGTAGTGCAGAGCTTCTTTCATCAATAGAAGTACGGTAGTTATTTCTGAATGAATGTGGGTTTCCCAACCTGCTCCAATAATAACCATCCCTTGCTGCCACTCACAATAATCAACAAGGCTTTTGAAGTAATTAGCCAGTTCTGAGAACCCAGTAGTCAATCAAGGTGCGATAGCAAAGACATCCTCCTTATCTAAACTCTAAATACTGAAGTTTTGAGCCTGTTTATAATTCTCGGCAGTACGTGTAACTAAGTAGGCCTACGATGGATGGGTGAATTGTAAGTAGTAGTAAATTATTTCGGCCTATAGTTCATTCTTCGTGATTAAGGGATATTATACTGTACTTTGTAATGTTTTATGAAAGGTGGATAAAAAGAATGAGCCATTTTTGCCCGCAAGTTATTAAAATAACTACATAACATTTTATTTTCCACAAATATATTCGTAGGAATGAAATGTCGTATGGCTTTTAGTGGCGGGATATCCCAGGACGGGTTCGGCTCGCCAGGTACAGGTCTTTCTATTTGACTCCTGTAGGCGACCTACGCGTCGTGATGAGGATGAAATGATGATGAAGACAACACATACACCCAGCCCCCGTCCCATTGGAATTAACCAATTAAGGTTAAAATCCCCGACCCGGCCGGGAATCAAACCCGGGACCCTCTGAACCGAAGGCCAGTACGCTGACCGTTCAGCCAACGAGTCGGACATCCGTAGCAATGAAGCACAATGACAGAAACAGCCATCGCTTCGTTGCCTTCCTTCATTTTCATTCCTGCATGTTGCTCTGGTACAAACCTCGAGTAGTCCCTCACTCTGTGAACCGCCGGCAGCTCACTTGTGTAGTGAAGCCATCTCCAATATTTATTTATTACGTGTTCATTTTAGGTTTTAAATCAATGCTTACTTGGCTTGTGTTGAGTGAGAATTGGTTGTATATTGCATAGTATTTGTGTGTCTTCTATTATTTTCGTACTGTACAGAAGCTGTTACTGAAAATTTTGGTGTTGTGGTGTGCAGCGATACGTTATGGCATAACTTGTACTGATAAAAATTTGTTGTATTTCATTTGTTCTTGGATTTTTAATTTTTTGTTTTGCACTTTAATATTTCCATCACGTTTTTAACGATCGCATTTAATTTTTACTGTCTGGGGAAATTTATTAAGTGCAGTTAAATATCCCTCAACCCTCGAGCCCATAAAACTGTTATTTTTCTATTTTCTTCCTCAATTTTCCTTACAATTAAATGCTGAGATTTTTTGTGTGCCGTAGTATACCTCTGATTCCGTACAAACTAAAAATAACCCCTATAAACCCCCCGTTCCCTTCAGTTCAAAAAAGAAATTTGCAGCTTAGTTTCTTCCATTTTTTATCCTAAACTTAAATACTGAATTTCACAAATTTATGCGCCGCCGTTTTCTCGCGATGGTGTTGATCAGACCTGTTCAATATGGCAACACCGTTTTCATAAGGAAAATACTGTTTTCTTAACATGGAATGAACTGTAGGAATGAGATTATTTTTTAATATTGCGCCGGTTAGTGTGTTTTAGTTACTAGAACTGAAATATGCATTTCTTGTGAGTGTGTTTGTGTGTGTGTGTTCGTACCTTCGGGTTTGAAAACAAAATTTAGTAATTTTTATTATTATCATTATTGTTATTATTATTATTATTATTATTATTATTATTATTATTATTATTATTATTATTATTATTATTATCGTCGTTGCTGTTCATTGTAATAATATACAGACTTGTACAACGAAATAAACTTTGAACTTTCCGTATCAGGTCACGAGGGGCCCATTTTGAAATACTGTGGAGGGGCCCCAAGCTTCTTAGAGCCGCCACTGATTCATCCCCAATATCTCTATGTTACTGAGTGTATGTTCTCCATGAAAACAGGAGAAATAGAAGAACTAAAGAGAAACGAAAGACATTTTCTAAATCTGGCGCCATGGGTATTTCACACAGAGAAAAAATGAAGACCTCTACGAAAACAAAGAGACTGAAGGAATGTAACAATATGATCAGGAAGATGAGAGTTAAGTTATTTTGGTCACATAATGAGGATGCATAATGCCACACTGCGAAAATAAAATTTTAAGTGAGTGTACAAGTGTAAGAATGGCAAAAAATAGGAGATTGATTCAAAATTTCAAGAGTTTCCAAGAGAAAGAAAAGAAGAAGTCCCCATCTGTGGTGAAGTGGTTAGCGTGATTAACTGCTACCCCGGAGGCCTGGGTTCGATTTCCGACTCTGCCATGACATTTGAAAAGTTTTACGATTACGATTACTGGGCTCCATTCAGCCTTGGGAGGTCAATTGAGTAGAGGTGGGTTTGATTCCTACCTCAGCCGTCCTCGAAATTGTTTCCGTGGATTCCCACTTCCCCTCCAGGCAAATAGCGGGGTGGTACCTAACATGAAGTCCATGACCGCTTCCTTCCCTCTTCCTCGCCTATCCCTTCCAATCTTCCCATCTCTTCCCCAAAGCTCCTGTTCAGCATAGCAGGTGAGGCCGCGTGGACGAGGTACTGGTTCTCCTCCCCAGCTTTATTCCAGAACCGAAGTCTCACTCTCCAGGATGCTCCCCATGAGGCGGTAGAGATGGGATGCCTCACTGAGTCCGAGGGGAGAACCAACACTGGATGGTAAATGGATTAACCAAGGAAGAAAAGAAAAAAAAAGAAAGAAAAAAGGAATGGAATGGAATTACATCTGGACAGAAGAGACGAGGGAAGAACATAGTGAAATAAAAAAAAGGAAACAAAAAACGAACGGAAATGAATGCAGTGGTTAATTTACGTGTCCCAAGATGGTCAAAATCGAGGAAAATAAGAAATACGTTCAGCATATTCTGAACTCATTACTGTGTTGATTTCTGATATTATGATTCTCTCAACAGAGGAGAAGGTGCTTATCCTGGAGAACATCATAAAATAGAAAACATATACAGAAATTGCATGTCCTCTTTAATAGACACTGGGTGTGGATGACTTATCTGGTGTGTTGCCTTCTAAATTAATCATCCGTGAGTACCGTTGAGGTATGCATCGTCCAACGAGCACCATGACTGTTAGTCAACAGTAAAGTAGAATTTTTTTGCTAGTTAATTTACGTTGCACAGACACAGATAGGTCTTGTGGAGACGATGGCATAGGAAAGGCCTAGGAGTTGGAAGGAAGTGGCCGTAGTATTAATTAAGGTACAGCCAGGTGTGAAAATGGGAAACCACGGAAAACCATCTTCAGGGCTGCCGACAGTGGGATTCGAACCCACTATCTCCCGGATACAAGCTCACAGCCGGGTGCCCCTGGCAGCACGACCAACTCGCCCGGTAAGGTAGAATATAGTTTCGTGGCCAAGCAGTTGATCTGAGACCAAATATCACTCGTGTGTAAGCGTCGGAAGCGAAGGTGAATAAAATGAGGTCACTGAGCCACAGTCCGCTGGAAAGTAAGGAATCTTGGTACATCGTAAGACATTCCGATGGGAGAGCTGAGGGGTGACAGTTCCCTAGATATTCGTAAGAATTTGTAATACTAAAAGTAAAATATGTGAAACATTGCCTTAGAATGTGAGGGATACTTTTATATGGCACACATTTCAAATACTTAGGGGGGAGGGGACAAAAATCCATAGTTCTAGTCCTTCAGGCAAGCATCTCAATGTTGAAAATATCCTTGGTATAAGAGTTACAATTGTTAGGTAAATAAAACATAATAAAGTATGAGAATATATTATTTATTTCTAAAATTATAATCATCTTTGTTTCATCATTGTCCGCCCGATTAGATTAACAGTTTGTCTTTTCCTACCACTACGAGCGCTAATTTCATCAACGCATTGTTTCACTTAAGCACCACTACATATTTTTTTGCTAGTTAATTTACGTTTCACCGACACAGATAGGTCTTATGGCGACGATGGGATAGGATATGTCTAAGAGTTGGAAGGAAGTGGCCGTGGCCTTAATATAGGTACAGCCCCAGCATTTGCCTGGTGTGAAAACGGGAAAACATGGAAAAGTATCTTCAGAGCTGCCGACAGTGGAATTTGAGCCCACTATCTCCCGGATGCAAGCTCACAGCTGCGCACGGCCAATTCGCCCAGCGGTAAGTCCTTATAACTACATTCGTTTTGGACATCTTTCAAACAATGAAAGAATGCCTGAGGGTATTGAACCAAGGAATACATTACAGAAAGAATTATGTAAATAAGTTAATTTGGCCAGGATTTGAATATAAAAAGAAACGAGTAAGGAAAGAAGCAAGTGATTTTAGACTGTCTCTGCAGAACTGAATTTAGCTCGGAAGTGATTTTCGAAATGTGCTTTTTAGTAAAAATGAAATGGCGTATGGCTTTTAGTGCCGGGAGTGTCCGAGGACAAGTTCGGCTCGCCAGGTGCAGGTCTTTTTTGATTTGACGCCGGTAGACGACCTGCGCGTCGTGATGGAGATGAAATGATGATAAAGACGATACAAACACCCAGCCCTCGTGCCAGCGAAATTAACCAATGATGGTTAAAATTCCCGACCCTACTGGGAATCGAAACCGGGACCCCTGTGGCCACAGGCCAGCACGCTAACCGTTTAGCCATGGAGCAGGACTGTTTTTTAGTTTGATAGAGCTATCCAATACTTACAATTTGAAAAATTTCTGGGCCCCTTAGCCCTTCAACTTTCGGGATAATTGAGGAAATTGCTTAATTTTACGTTTTTCGTTGTATGGGGGGCCCCACTTCATCTGCTGAGAAATATTTTCAACGTTAAAACAAATATGAAAGTTATATTTTAATGTCGAATGTCAGTATCCGTTCCGGAGTCTATGTGGGTGCCGGGAATTGATCAAACCGGTCTCTTACGTAGCTCCTCTATTATATTCTTTTGCAATATGCTCAAAGGTTTTTACAGGGCAGCACAGCCATAAATATCAAATGTGTGCCACATTTTAACAGAGAAACATTATTATTCCACGGCCACTTTCATTTCTATTGCAGATAGTTCAGTTTCGGCTTGCGAGATAAAACAGAGCAATTGCCAGGACGCGGAAATTTTCTACACTGTTCGTTGGATTGGATACTTATATTTAACCCTTTATAGTGAAGAACTCTGGGGAATAGTGAGTAATAATTATTTGATTAAATATCATGTAGCTGGGAGCTATTGTTTTGGTTTTCACCAAAACCAGAGACAGTGCATTGCTTGGTAAAAGCGCTTACAGCCCCATATCTCCCAAACAGAGAAATTTTAGGATTTTCCTTTCATCACATTGCTTACATTATAACTTTTCAGAGTAACACGAGTGATATAGTGCTGCTCTCTGGTAAACGTATGTACTAAATTCGGATGTGCAACGATTCAGATGGCCTTGAAGCGTTACTAGGAAGCAAGCATTTAAGGCCACTCAGGGTAGGCTATTACCTTCTGAACGTTTATATGCAATACCTCAATTAGTAAACATATTTGCCAGCTAGCTGTAGAGCATTAAACTACTTTTCATGAGCTCCTGGGTATGAATGGTCAACGGAGTGCGATATTTCAGTGATTTATTACGAGACTAGCAAATGTACCCGTGCATCGCTACGGTATTCTACACTGTATTCGAATATCGAAGTAAATACTGTACATGCAGTAAATAAGATTGTTTAAAATTGCATGTCTCTTAGCGTTATTCGAGAAACAGCATGGGGAGGTCCCCATACGTTGTTTCCAATGTTAAGTATTTGTTACGGATTTGTGATGATAACGGCAGGCTCACTTGTCTATTGCCATACACAGCGAGTTCGGAAGTTTAGATTATAATTGCAGGCCCCATTGCCTACTGTGCAGTCACACTGCCTGGAGGTTTATACGAAACCGAAACAGTGAATTTGTACTCCCACAAACTATACACAGCCAAACTTAATGGAAATCTACCTGCCTTAATGGAAATTAATTTATAAAACTTTTTTTATCATTTCAATCATTTCGATACGAGGATTAATAAGGGAGATATCATTAACGGGCCGTTTTTCGGTACAAATCCCACCAGACTTAATTCGAAAGCGGGTGCGTGTAAATAGTATTTCTTACAACTTGAAAACTACTGAAGGTATTTGAATCAAACTTTATATTTAGCAGCCACCTGTCCAATGGTAGGTTTTAAAGGTCAATAACATTTCATGTTCCAGGAATGGACTGGAGATTTATAGTCAATGTACAGGCACAAAGTCGTTACTATTTTATTTATATAGATAGATAAGGAATCTGCTCCACGTACAACAGCCTTTAAGCTATGCCCACTGCACTTAACCTGCAAAAACGACCATTCCATCCTCCTGTAGAAAAAATGCACATGAAAAAATGTGACTGGCATTAGGCATAGTGGCCTGATATTTTGATGGAATCTCACCAACTTGATGTGACTGGCAGTAAGCTGGCTGGCAGTAGGAAAAGGGGCCTGTCATTATAATGTTAGCTGCACAACTCAATTTAGACCGGTAGTAGGGAAGTTGCCTGTCATTATAATAAAAACAATTGGCTTTACGTTGCACCGACACAGATAGGTCTTATTGGTGACGATGGGATAGGAAGGGGCCAGGAGTGGAAAGCACCCACTATCTCTTGAATTCAATACAATAAATCAGTATTTCGTCCACATTCGTTGCAGTAGTTGAATCAATTGCCATGAGCAATCCAGAAGGAAGATGTAATTTCTTAAAAGAATTGTGTCAAACCCGATCATGGGTGCGTTCCATGTGCCTTAAATTTTACGTTTCTTCCACATTTCTCACAACATTCTTAAGGTGGAAAGCACCTTTTGCACAGAATATCCTCAATTGATTTTAGTAAATCCATTATTGTCCATTATACAGGCATGGCCACAGAATTTTTAGCTTCTCGGAATTACGGGATTATTTATTTATTTATTTATTTATTTATTTATTTATTTATTTATTTATTTATTTATTTATTTATTTATTTATTTATTTATTTATTTATTTGACTAAGTTTTTTCGCTTATTTCGATTAGCCTAAGGGTGATAAGTATTTTAATTTAGTATTGTACATTCGAAATATAGGGTACGGTACCTACAATGTACTAGTGAAACCTTTTCAACTGTACGAGATATACTCGAACTGACTATTTAGGAAGCGATTTCCATTTCATTACATTGAGCACGAACGAGCTTTGATCTGGCTAAATCAAAACTTCTAATAAAGAAGTATCGCGTGTGTAATATATTTCTGAGGCAATGCCAATATTTTAAGCTAAAGCTGAAAATGCCAGTTCGATAGAGGGCGCGGGGGAGTGAGGTAGGTTCAGCTCTGAGCCGGGGCCGGCGCTGTGGACGCGGAGCGTCGGCGGGTTAGTGGTGGGGGAAGCACCGGGGTTAAAGGGGAGGGGAAGGCTGACTGGCAGTCTCGGTGGTAACGCGGGACAGGTCATACGAATTCCTGTTCTAAAAAATAGAAAGTGTGTCACAGTTAAACTGTTATGTAGTGAAACGACGGGAGAAAAAATTGTGCTGCTCGTCACCACATACACCCTGTCAAACAATGAAAAATACTACCAATTATGACGAATGATGGCTTCAGCCATGTGACCTTTAATTCACATGCGTGAGAATTAAATTGATAATAATAATAATAATAGTAAATGTGCTCCAAGACATAAATATATATAACTAATTTAATGTGTGTAAATATAAAGATTAAGCAATATAATATTCTACATTAATTTTTAAAATACAACAGATATATTAATAAAACTCTCAGCGAGTGACAAAATATAAGTGGTTTAAGTGTATCATGTCGTATTCGTTGTGCGTGTTATTTGTGTAGTAATCGGTATAAATATATAAATGCACGTATAGTACTCCCGAAATATTCCCCGTTAAAACTTAGCAGATATAAGTCAACATATAAAACAAAACATTTGAACATGCTAGAAGGAAGATACATATACCTAGTATACGTGTGTCGTTGTTAGTTAAGTGATTCAGTTCTTTACTATCGGCAAAAAAAACGAACATTCGTTCACATGAATTATACATATCATGTTATGAATTATGCATAAAAGTGACTGCTGATATAGGGAAAAATAAAATAAAATATAAAGGAATTCTTCTTGCGCTCGTATTGAGGTTTCCATCGTATGTGATTGGTGCTTTCTTGAAGACAGCTGATACAAGCAGTTCTCTCCTTTATGAGCATTGTTTCAGTGTGTGACATTTACTCCAAGAAATTTTCAACTATATTTCACAATTCCCTACAGCTGGCGCGCTTCCAAAGAAAGGTAAGATAACATCATTTTGTCTCTTTTAAAGGTATGAATGTACCCAAATTTATGATGCCATTTCAAATAGTAATCATCAATATACTGGTATAAAAATGCAACTTAAATGATTGTATACTGAAAAGTGAAATTTAAAGGTTTGAATATTGTATTACGAACAGTATCAATGCAAATTACTGTTAATGTTAATGGTATATTTTCCTCGAAATAGAATGTTTATATTTTTATGAAAATATGTTCATAGCGCATATTTCATATTAATCATGAAATAATTATATATTTGAAATTGGTAGCTTTGTTTGAATACAATACAAAATAAATGAAGTAATCGTTGAATGGACTTGTCCACGCAGCTGAAAGCACCTCACAGTTATGTGACCTGTACAAGTGATTTGACACTCGGACCAGGATCACTTCCGAAGATCATTCTTGTGGTGTCATTAGAACAATCTGATATTTTAGGCGATGGAAAGAAGATCCAATACACAGTTTTATTCATGTTGTCGTGTTGGCAGGTACAATGAATAGACCCATTTTTGGATTTAAATACAACTTGCATGTCCACCGAGCTCGTGTTTCTAAGTAACAGAAATTATTATTTCTATTTCGAAAGGAACGGATCTCCAAATTGAAAAAGGTATTATTCTCATAAACATGTTTGTTTCCTTTTTATGAAATATGAATGAAAATGTAATGAATATAAGTTCGCTATAATCATTATTGTATAAGAAACAACATCCAACATTCACCAATACTTCCTTTGTGTAAACGTCTAGAAATTGTTTTAGATGAGGGACAGTATAAACAATATGTGATATAGTACCTAGTTCACCCGCTACTACGTACGTCTGATAAACTGTACGGAAGCTGCAAAATTCAGATCACGGCTACCACTTCAAAGAAGACATATGACTTCTGGGAACGCTCGGTCTGTAATGCATGCAAGTACTATGTTTATCTCCATGATGAATGGTGACAGGGTTCCGAGCAAAACATCCCACAGCACTATTCCACTTCATGTTTTAAGAACAGTAGGCTGGACTGTGTTCCTCAGACTGTAGAACACTGTTCTTAGAAACTCAAGTTGATGGGCTTCGATACGGTTTCAGTCCGGTGAAATTTGAAATTGCAATCGCGTCGATAGGTGAAACCACACGTAAACTAAATACTGTGGGATAAAATTTGAGTACATTGACGTCTCTGAAAGGACTGTAAAAGTTAGTTGAACTTACAATCAATAATATTATTTTTATTTTGTTCTTTTTTAAGTTTCAATTCAACTAGAAATGTTCCAAGTAATTTCAGTATTTCAGTATTTTTTTCAATCATAGTCTTTAACCTTTGCACAATATTCCCGCATGCACCTTCGGTGAGCTTCCTTTCTTTCTTCAGTTCACTTCTAGCCTCCTTCCGGTATGAGTTTTTCCTGCTAACCATAGTGTCCTCCATGTTACTTTCGAAGAGAATCACGCTTCAAGATCTCCATATCATGTAAGTCCTTTGTCACCTCGGTGAACTAAACTGCCTTGGTCTTCGTATTGAAAAAAGGAGACAAACATCTAATTGGACAGTTTGCCTGAACTATTTCGTGTAAGAAGACCATAGGAAGGGCTCTTCCTTTGGTTTAAAACGGTGGTAGTAGCAACAGTGCTTCATGAATTGATTCTGAATTCATCCGTTGTTGAATTTGTCTTCTATGTGTTTACCGATATTACATTATTACTGTTATTATTCAGGACATTAAAGGTTTTTTCCCCTTCTAACTTCCAGTGACCTTTGCTTGTAAATAGTTTACATTGTACATTGTTTTATTTCTGCATTCATTTCATATTTATTTAGTGACTAGCTTTTTTAATTTATGACTTTCGGCGTCATAATGACCATGAAGCGAGTACGGATTATTAGTGGGTGCAAGATGCGGCTGTGGTCGGGTCCGTGCTTCTCTTAAGGAAGCGTGTATATTCTAAGACATAAAAATTGTACAATACCGTGTCTTACGGCAAACCCATTGAAAGTCAGTTTCCTAAATAAAGGATTAGATATAACCTATATACATTTAAAATAAACAAACAATAATGAACAGAACAGAATGAATGTTTGTTTGTATGTCTCGAATGGACTCAAACTACAAGAGAGAACTGGCTAAAAATTTTAAAATATCTTGTCATTACTCCTGGGAGGGTTTCGTAAGTGGATTGAACGAAATCTGATGATTAGTTCGGCATAGGAGGTAATGAAATGAAATGTCGTATGGCTTTTAGTGCCGGGATATCCCAGGACGGGTTCGGCTCGCCAGGTACAGGTCTTTCTATTTGACTCCTATTGGCGACCTACGCGTCGTGATGAGGATGAAATGATGATGAAGACAAAACATACACCAATTAAGGTTAAATTCTCCGACCCGGCCGGGAATCGAACGCGGGACCCTCTGAACCGAAGGCCAGTACACTGACCGTTCAGCCAACAAGTCGGACTGACATAGGGGGTGAGAAAGGCGAAAAAAAGGAAAGAAAATAGGGGAAGTAAGTAAACCGCATGACAAGTCTGATCAGTGGGTTGCCTGACTAACAGTACGCGAAGATTATGATGTGTTTCTTAAAACTTATCTCCTTCTTGAAAAGTGCAAGTTCAGTCCCCATGACATAGGGGATGAAAAGGTGTGAAGGAAGAAAATGTCGAAAATGACAGAGATTACGGTTGAATGTGTGTGTATGTTTCAGCATAGCCCTCAAGCAAACTCGACACACATATAACTTACTATAACTTACTATCTGGAAAAATTACTGTAGGGGTAAAAAACCTCTACCACCCCTAAAGGAAGGGGTGAATTGTAAAAATCCGAAAAAATACCGAAATTAGTGGCGAGTTCACAGTCTTTGGGGTAGCTGAAATGAAGCGTGACACACTGGATGCCGTTTGAGGCAAAGTTCATTCCCAATCGGGTTCGGGGGTAGAAGAGGAGAAAGGAATGTCCAAAATGACCGAGATTATGGATGTACGTGTGCATGTTCTAGCATAGCTCTCACCAAAACATGATACTCATACAACTCACTGTTTGGGAATGAAAACTGTAGGTTAAGACATCCCAACGGGCGGAGATTGAAAAGGGGGTGAATATTAAAATAATAGAAAACTACCTGTATTAAAAGTGAAATCGATGTATGTTAATAAATGTAGTTTTTCTTTTACATTTAATTAAATGTTTTAGAAAAATCTAACATGGTTGAATTAATAAATGCGGGCTAAGCCGCGGGCACCTGCTAGTATTAGATAAAATATAGTGTGTTCAATGAGTAATTAACATACGCTTGAGGTCCTAGGTTTGCATATAGACTGACGAGGTAACATATGAAATGTTCAAAAAGTGGATTATAAACTGAGGCCTACATTCTTCAGAAATTTCTGTTTAGCGGACTACACTGCGGTGCGTATTGTAACGAGCAACGTTGATATTATGGTTGGTAGTAATTCTACTACAGTCGAACCTCGATATATCGAAATTTCAGTATCTCGAAGTAACTTAAACTTCCCGGCCGTTTGCCCTATTCTTCAGGCGTATTAATTTCTCTATTACTCGAAATTCGGTTACACGAATTTATCGATTTCTCGAAGCAAGCATTTCCTCCCTTTAAACAAAAAATACTATGTAACTCGATTTTTCTGCAACATTAACTCTGCATTTGTGGTTTGTGAGGAACAGTTAACAAGTAAAGAAAGGGATGCTGGGAGCTAACATGACGTGAATCGGAAAACTAAAACTTCTGATGATCGGAAATTTGGCGAACCGTCGTTATTTCTCGGGTGTGAATTAATTACTGCTCACTTACTAAAGCAGCCCCCGAAGTCGCGGATGACAAGGTCCATTTACGAATCTCGGCTGCGTGGTATCGACGAGAACGTGAAGGGAGGAAAACTTAACAGTAAAAAACAGAAGAGACTAACGGATTTTCTTCAAAGGTGTTAACGGAGGTATGTTTCTTGTTTCACTCCTGTATGTATTGTACCCTGTCTTCTAAAAAGTTACTACAATAAGTGTTATAATTAAAGTGATGCCGTAAAATAGAGTTAGTTTGGATATTTTTAAGTACCGTTGAAAATACTGTATTCAGTATAAGCCCGTCGATACGCATGATTCAGTGATGTGCTATACATGCTCAAAAAACAGTATTCTCCATATCTCGAAATTTCGATAACTCGATTCGAGTGATTCGAGATATCGAGGTTCCGTTGCATTGTCTTTAGAAAACCGGGCGAGTTGTCCGTGCAGTGAGGGTGGCGCAGCTGTGAGCTTGCATCCGGGAGATAGTGGGCTCGACCCACACTCTCGGCAGCCCTGAAGATGGTTTCCCGTGGTTTCGTATTTTCACGCCAGAAAAATGCTGGGACTGTACCTTAATTAAGGCTACGGCCGCTTCCTTCGCACTCCTAGGCCTTTCCTATCTCTTCGTCGCCGTAAGACCTATCTGTGTCGGTGCGACATAAAGAAAATAGAAAAAAATCTGCCTTTAGAAATACTTGTTGATGAGAAGTGAATCGATTATACTGACAAAAGTAAATGATCTGAATTCTCCAGTGACACTCTGTCACACGTACAGTACGGAGTTTTGGCAACGTAAATGCGGAATAGACGACTGCGAAAGCAACCAAGGGTGAATCTGATTCTGATGATGGTTTTGATGTATCGCCTGTTCGTATTCCATACAGAGAACCAGGGCTTCAGCGGTGGATGTGGCTGTTTGTGGGAATAATAACGTACACGGTGTTGCTTGAATATACCCCACATGTCGTATGCTTGTCGTTTTTTCCTAGAAATGAGGTCCATTGGATGTAAGGAACGTCTCAGCGGTTGGCCTTATTCTGCTGCTTGTTTGGCGAGAATGTGTACATATTCGTTGTGGGTGATTTCGCGGTGGGCTGGTATCCATAAAGGAAGGAAATGATAGCCGAGTAGTTTCAATTTAGTGATTTTCTTCAGTGTATTTATAATTTAGGGGCTGCCAGGCCAAGGTAGTAAAGGCGTGTTCGGTTCGCCCGAAAGGACGTGGGTTCGATTCCCTGTCAGGAAGTTGAAAAATGTAAGAAACGGGATTTCCACTTCTCGAGGTGCACATGGTCCGGTGGTTCACTCAACCTACACAAAAAATTACTATCAGGTTAATTCCTGGGTGCAAAGGCGGCCGGGCATAGAGCTAAACACCCTACCCCATCACGTGCCGAGATTACGGATAGTGGAAGCCTTTACCTTCCACCCCTCCAAGAGCCTTCATAGCCTGTACGGAGATTACTTTGCTTTTAGCTATTAAAATATGATTTCATACTGGATTGGAGTTTACAAAGTGGTTAGTACATTCAATCAATCAGAGAGGGTGATGATGAATTCTGATGGTGGGAAGGATTCAACATACGTAAGGGCTTCGAAGATAGATATTTTTTCCTCGAAAAATATACAGGTATCAGGCGGGAGTGAGAACTGACGAGTGTTTTGAGTGCTGCGGCAAGAGAAAGCTAGTTAGTGACTAATACAACGATTTACTGTCGATAATCAGCAACAAATTGCACACCAAAGGGTGTCTAAGTAAACATGTTTATCCCTAAGACCGCTCAATTAATAATTTCATAATTACCATTGACTACCAAGTAAGAGGGGGGGGGGAAATAGCAATTAGAGCGACACATTGCTTTATTCTTTATCTAAAAGAACTAACAAGACCATGACATATGCAGCCTATTAAAGGTCTTGGCCTGCCTAATCGACTGACAGATAATGGAGTGTCACGTGATAAACTTGATGTTTTTCTTGGTTTTACAACGATACAGACCAAGACTGCTAAGAAAATAATGCCACATTCACTCCGAATACCTTTAGTACGCACATTAAAACTGACAGGGATTTTTCTGTGAAATGTTTAGTTCCTATTATTCGCTGTGTTCTTGACTAGGTAACTTGATCGCTATGTCGCAAATAATGTATCAAATTTTTATTCATACAAATTATTTTTTGTACGAGCCTAGTATTGGGGAGATAACTAAGCGTTCGTCAATATTTGTCGTCGTATACACTAACACCATTTAGTTGCTGTTCTGCTTGAGTAAATAACTAGGAAAAATAATTTCTAAAATAGTGCACACAAGTACGTTTATCATTAGGACAGAATTACTTACATCAAACACAAGTTTGTCCAAGAATTTCCAGGCAATAACAATAAAATAACTGTAATTTTGCATAACTTAAAATATATGGCAAATATTGTCCCTTATGTGGATTATATTCCACTATTTGCTTAGACCATGCACATGTTCTGTCTATCGCTGGCGTCTTCGTTAAAGAATAGTCCTGATTATTTTTGTGTAATTCTTGAATTTCTTTGCATTTGTTAGATTTTCTTTCTCTAAACGGCATGGCATATGATCTAGGCAAATAAAAGTAGCCATGCTCTGTTATACAAGTGAATTTTATGGAAGAAGGCGTGTTTTATTTCTGATTTCATAGACGTGTGATAAATGTTAAAATTACATGAAAAGATACATAATTACCTGTATGGAACGAAAAAGGATAGATAGTCGTAAGTACTCCTCTAATAGTAATAGACTCTTTGTTTTCGTGATCGGTAATTGGTGTCAAAACGTCATCACCTTACAGGCCATGAAGGCCCTTGGAGGGGTGGAAGCTAAAAGCTTCTACTATCCGTAACCTCGGCGCTTGATCAGGTAAAGTGGTTTGCTCTAGGCCCGGCCGCCTTCACCCCCAGGAATTAACTTGGTACTCAGTTTTTGGTGTACGGAGTGAACCTCAGGGCCATATGAACCTCCGGACGTGGAAAATTCGTTTCTTAAATGTTTTGACTTCCTCATGGGGAAGCATGCCCACACAGTAATTGATGTCTTGTTATGTTAAATTTTACAGGATATTGAAGAGTTAAAAAAGCGCATAAACTGGAAATTACAAAGACACCTCCATACAGGCCATGAAGGCCCTTGGAGGAATGTAAGGTAAAGGCTTCCACCATTGTTAACCGCGGCACGTGATGGGGTAGAGTGGTTAGCTCTACGCCCGGCCGCCTTTGCCCCCAGGAATTAACCTGGCACTCTTTTTTGGTGTAGGCTGAGTGAACCTCAGGGCCATATGCACCTCCGGAAGTGGAAATATCGTTTCTTAAATTTTACGACTTCCTGACGAGAATTCGAACCCACGTCCTTCCAGACGAACCGAGCACGCCTTTACCGCCTCGGCCAGGCAGCCCCTATAAACTGGAAATTAGGAGACGAAAATCCAGGATTTCGTGAAGATTGGTCCCCTTACTGGATTTATTCTCACAAAAAGATGTCACTTCTATCGTGTAATATTACCAGGAGCCATGGACTAGGCGTTACTGTATCCAAGATGGCGTTTATTCAGCATGAGTCGTAGGTACGGCTGACTGTATTAGAAACAATTATTATGTTACACGACCTCAAGCTCCTAATTTATGGCAATATTTTCAGCACAGGCGTTGATTATATTTTTGGTGAGGTAGAGAGACCCTCTATAAATTCAGGAAAGCTTGTGGAAAGGAAGAAAAAATTCATTTTATTATTCGTGATCATGAATTATTTAAGATCGCATACTAATTATGGGTCAGGAAGAGTTATAATAGTTATTATCACAATTTTGATGTATTTACCGCGATTATAAATACTTATTTGTGAGGTTTGGAAACATGGAACAAAGTGAAAGTGTTGTTTCATCTTTTAAACTAGAAAGAACATTTCACTGATCGTGCAAGGAAGGAATGAATGAATGAATGAATGTTGCTAGGAAAATATTTTAAAATTTCACACAGACTGAGATGTTTTGCGTGGTTCTGATCGTGTGTCTGTGAGCCCTCATTCGAAAATTGGTGGATTATAATCCTACCATTGGATGATCTAGAAATATTTTCCGTATTTATTCAGTTTCTGAGGGTGTTCCTAGCACTTTTATCATCCTTACATCGCTGAAAACATTTTGTGTGATAGAGTAACTTCAATAACACCAGTAAAAAAGAAAAATTAGAAAAATTCGTTTTGAACGGTGCTTTGATGACCGAAAAGAATACTCCCAGGTCTTCGCCAAGCTTTACGATTTCCAGAATATATTCACGCTATAAACCTGATATAAAATTAAAACTACTGCTTATTAAACGACCCTGGGTGTTAATCGGAGTGTGACGGCTTCCAGATCCTAGTAACACGTGTTAAGCCCGTCAGAATTTGTCGGCTTTCTGAGACGCGGAAATAATTATGTTCGGTACTCCATGCCGTACGATGTCGTATAATAGAGGTTTCTTTGTTCCTGCGATCTCTCAGCACAAACCGACATGTAGGCGATTATTAACACTGTTATACCATAAACACTTGCTAAAATGTGTAATCTATTGATTTTATGATACATAAATATACGTTTATGTTACAAATATGAATGAGCCGAAGAGACTTTGTATTCGAGAAAAATGAGGATATTGTTTTTAAAAACAAAGAACTATTAATATTAAAAATGTGTGTGTTAAACATTATGCCATGAAAATTTCTGCATAAAACTAATATCGTCATGATATCAACCAACAAGTACAACGTTTCTCAAAGTGCATGTTTTGAGTGTATTTGCAATAATGGAATCAAGATTACGTCCGCAGTTCCCTAAAGTGTAAATCAAAGGCGTTACCTTATGCAGGTAGTAGGCACTTCAGGAATTGGATAGGTACGAAAATGACCATTAATCATTATTGTTTGCATAAAAAGAAACAACTTTCCCTTTGCTAAAATCAAATGATCATCAATATATATCTAAATTAAGGCCAACCATCCGCACATTACATCAGAGCCTACACGGTTGCTAGGATAACACTTCCGTGCATCACTAACTTACGTAACGCAAATGTTCACATCACCTCCAGCAATAAGACAAATTTATGATAAAAAGTATATATTTCTTGAAATTGCATTTTATACACACCTCTTGTTGTTGGCAGCTCAACGAAACGCGTGACGAGTTTTGACGCGTAAATGTCTGGCGCCGGTTAACTGCATTCTGTATCTTCAAGAAACATTCAATGTTCTTATCTTTGTGGGATGCAGCTAGAGATATAGGCAATATCGGGATAAATATTCCACCTCAGGCTTATATTCCTAGCAGGATGCGTTTCCAGAATAACGTGCAGTATATTTCACTTGAAGAGTGGGAAGTTTCCTCCTGCACAAGATACGTAATATCGGCTTCTGAGGATGATGTCTAACCATATCGCTAGATAAAATAATGAATAAAATACTGAGCCACATGAGTTGTCATCTGATGCATGTTTTAATGTAAGTAATATTAATGTATTTTAGATCAATAATATTGGAACTACACTCAACGTGACATGATTTTAAATTCAAATTAGAAAGATTTTTGATTGTAGAGTAGAATTCTGACTGCCGTCTCAGCAGTATTATGGTATTTTGTAGCATATTTAATGTTTGTCATAAATTCCGTCCCGTCAAAAGAATTTTGTAGCTTGATTTTTCTGCTGTCTCTTTTAAAATGTTTGATATGTTCCATTGCGGTATCTGTATTGACTGATATAAAATCTAAATCATATGCCAAGACTAAAGGTAAGGGTAAGGGTTATTCTGCCCGAAGGCAGGTCCGAACCTCCGCATAGGTGTTCCTGAGCCGAAGTTTACGTGCGGTAGGGCGGCCAGTTCCTTTCCGCTCCTCCATTCCCTTACCCCTCACCAACAGCGCGTGGCAACCCATCCAACTCCTGACCACGCCCAATGTTGCTTAACTTCGGAGATCTCACGGGATCCGGTGTTTCAACACGGCTACGGCCGTTGGCTCCAAGACTAAAGAATGTAATTTAATGTCAGAACTTGTATATCCAATTATGATTTTCTGAATAACGTTTTATTGAGTTTGATTTTCCATTCTCTGATCACTTTCTCTCAGAGTTAAAAAATATTGGAGAAATATCATCACCTGATCTAACACAAGTTTTGATTACAAAATATTGTGATATTTCCCTGTTAAACTTTGTTTTGTATTTTGTATTTCCTAATGTCTCCTTAATTATTGCTAATGTAATTTTGTGTGTGCCAAATTCTTCCAGAGTATTATTATTATTATTATTATTATTATTATTATTATTATTATTATTATTATTATTATTATTATTATTATTATTATCAGGTATGGTGTGAATACAAGTTTCTATTATAATTTAGATACTGAACCGCCTGAATTTCGTAGTGTAAGCTTCGCCCGTCTTTCATTTTGACTTAGCCATTAATTTCTGTCAAATGTCAATGTGGATGAGCGATCAAATGATAGGAAAGATCTGTTATCTCATGACAGCCCATGTTTTTTGTAATTCGTATGACAGCCTCCTTGTAAAATGCTATTTCTATATTTAGTATAAACGGATGCGAATGGGGTATATTGCAGGAATACAGTCACAAAGAAATGAACGATGTAACACTTCTGGGAAGAGGTACAATACAGAGACTCTCTCTGAAGTTAGAGTTATATTAAATTCTCGATGCTTATATGTCTTGTTGACATATTCACTACATCTTCTACACACTGACGGAACATACACACATCGTGCTCAGAGCATTCTTGTACCACTGGTGGCACTTACGTGCTTCAATACTCATTCGAATGTGTTTGCCTTCTCAGCCGATTTACTAGGACATTCAGTTCTTTAATTTGAATTTATTGATTGCAATTTACCACCGAGGGAATATCTGTGTGCATTATGAACACTGAGTACCGTACGCAATTATTTAATTAAAAAGTGAACTAAGAACATGGACTAAAATTGTCAATAATACTGACGAAATTCTGTTGTTCGAATCATCAGTCCATAGACTGTTTCGATGCAGCCCTCTGTGCCACCCTATCCTGTGCTAAACTTTTAATTTCTATGTAACTACTATCTCCTACATCTACCCAAATCTACTTGTCAGATTCATACCTTGGTCTGCCCCTACCGTACTTAAACGAACTGAACAAGTCCTGGGTGTCTAAAGATGTGCCCTATCATTCTATCTCTTATTCTCGTAAAATTTAGCCAAATCGATCTCCTCTCACCAATTCGATTTAGTATCTCCTCTTCATCCGTGATCCTATCTAACCATCTGACCTTAAGCATTCTTCTGTAACACCACATTTCAAGAGCTTCTATTCCCGTTCTTTCTGAGCTTCTTATCGCCCATGTTTCACTTCCATACAATGCCATGCTCCAGGTAAAAGTCTTTAAAATATCTCTCTAATTCCTATATCAACGTTTGAATTGAGCGAATGTCTTTTATTAAGAAAGGCTTGTGCTAGTCTGCATTTAATTCCCTCCTTACTTCTTCCACTAGTTATTTTACTACCCAAATAACAATATGCGTCTTTCTTCATTTCCTAACCTAACATTTCCTGCATCACCTGAATTCGTTCGACTGCACCCCAATAATTTTTTTAAACTTATTTTCATCCTGAACTCCTTCCCCAAAAATCTGTTCATACCGTTCAGAAATTTCTCTACATCTTCTTCAGTCTCAGATATACTAACAATACCATCGGCAAATCTCAGGATTTTGATTTCCTCTCCTTGGATTGTGATTCACTTTCCAAGTCGCTCTTTGATTTATTTTACCACCTGTTCTATATAAACATTGAAAAAGAGATGGGACAAACTGCAGCCTTGCCTCACTCCTTTCTGGATTGCTGCTTCTCTCTCAAAGCCTTCTAGACTGACTTATATACGGACTGCAGATTGTTCTTCTTTCTCGGTAGCCTATCTGATCCTTATCTCCTTCAGACTTTCAAATAGTTGACAGGCTCAATATTAGAATGTATTATATTTCATTACATTAGAAAATGGAATATAAAGTTGGATTAGTAAATTTCTAGCTTAACAAAGTTACTTAAATTCAATAAAAGTAATTTACTGATGAAATATTACAATTTCAGGAATTCAAATGGGTTAACTTGTTTGCAATAAGGAACTATGTTGATGATGGACGAGAAGGAGTTAGTTTAATTATCTTAAATGGCGATAAAGTATGAAACCTTCACGCAGTAGAAACTGGAGATTTATACACTCCATCTGAAGTTCTTGTAAAGTCGCTGAAATAAAGAATAAACTCATGGTATTGCACGTATCTCGCGTTTAATATGTTATGAGACTGTTAATGGATGGATGCTTTCACGACCTGTTTTGTTAGACAGGTTAATGTAGCTTTTGGACTTTTGCTGTGTCAAGTAAATAAGGAGAAATTATTTTCGTTCCGTGGATATTTTTCTCTATGTCGTCGCAAGAGACAACACGTCTGTCCAAGAAGAAAGCTTCTCTAAAATGAGAGAATATGAGAGAATGAATGTTAGAATACTTTACTGTTCGTTTATTTTACTAGATTGCATGCCAAAAGCTTGGATTAAATTCCAAACCTATCCACAGTGCCGATATGGAGTGAGGTCTTACGACGCTGTTGATGGTGATTCGTCCGTCGGATGGAGACGTTGAGCTTTGAGCAGACCCCATGGTGCTTTTCGACAGGAGTAGGCTATGTGCCGGCACCGGGTTTCACTCTCTCCCTACTATCATTGTCATTCATTTCATCTCATTAACTCCTTCCATGAGGTTGACGTCAGGAAGGGTATCCGGTCATAAAAACCCACCACAACAGATTCATCCCCCTCATACCCGACCCCGTAGAGAAACGGGGTAAGTGTTGGACAAACAACAAACTCTTCATTTATTGTATAAAGCGTTATCACAAAGTTTTCGTTTGAGGAAACCGACATGCAACATAGCGCGACTCCGGTATAAGCACGGACACGTAGGCAAAGGGATTTGTGTAAGTGGTAGTCGTGTCGTGCAGAAGTGCGTGCGTCAAATCAAGCCACGTAAACTATGGACACGTTATTACCAAATGCGTCCAAACAGGACCAACGCGCTGTTATTCTGTTTTTGGCTGCCGAAGCACAAACACCGGTGGACATCCATCGGAGAATGAAGACTGCGTATGGGGCAGCATATCTGTAGCAAACCACCGTTGTGGAATGGTGCACCCAAGTTCCGTGTTGGTCGCGTTTCGGCACAAGACGCCGGTTGATCTGAGAGGCCAGCCTCAACCATTGCGGACAACAACAAGCGGATGGTGGATAAGATTATTACTGCGGACCGGCGCATAACCTTCGCTCCCCTCAAAAAAGGCCTTGAAGGGGACCTGGCAAGAGAGAAGGCGTTTCCTTCTAGGTAGGCCGCCCCTCCACTTCAGGGAGGGGAATGAAAACTTTTCATGATGATGATGATTATTGAATGGTCGACGCTTCCTGACAGACGAGGATGTGCAGAAGGAGGTTACGGACTTCTTCACGCAGAAGGACAAGGTGTTTTTTCCACACGGGGATCTTCAACTAGGTTTGTCGGTAGGATGAGTGCTTCAGTGCTCATGGCGATTTTGCCTGATTGGCATCCCGATTCAGGACTATGCGGCCGTCGAAAAAAAACATTTTGATGGCCACTCTCTTTCGTCACCAGGTGGCCCATTATGCGCAAGCATTCCGAGCGGGAGTGGACGACGTCATGTTTTTTTTTTTTTTTTTTGCTAGTTGTTTTACGTCGCACCGACACAGATAGGTCTTACGGCGACGATGGGACAGGAAAGGGCTAGGAGTGGGAAGGAAGCGGCCGTGGCCTTCATTAAGGTACAGCCCCAGCATTTGCCTGGTGTGAAAATGGGAAACCACGGAAAACAATTTTCAGGGCTGCCGACAGTGGGGTTCACTATCTCCCGAATACTGGATACTGGCCGCACTTAAGCGACTGCAGCTATCGAGCTCGGTCGACGTCATGTTAGCACCAATTAAGATGTTTCGTGTTCAGTACATACGAGCGTTGCAAAGTAGGTCTTCAGGTCAATCAAAGACGATCAGGGGGAAGTATGGTACAAGAAATGAATAAAATAAAAAAAGTGCGGCGAAAGACTGGCAAGGATAAAAGCAAATTATTATTATTATTATTTTTCTTTTGCAAGTTGCTTTACGTCGCACCGACACAGATAGGTCTTATTGCAATAATCGGATAGGAAACTGCTAGGAGTGGGAAGAAACGGCCGTGGCGTTAATTAAGGTACAGCCCAAGCATTTGTCTCGTGTGAAAATGGGAAACCACAGAAAACCACATTCAGGGCTACCAACATTGGAGTTCGAATCCACTATCTCCCGAATAATGGATACTGGCCGCACTTAAGCTACTGCAACTATCGAACTTGGTTCTTTCTCTTTTCTAGACACGGAAGAAGTCCAAAAACTACATCATCAGGACTTAATTTTCACATATATCTACATTATAGACTCTTGTGCCTTTGAGCGTTCAGTCTGCAAGCCTCTGTGAATTTACTAACTTCCTCAACAATCTTCTACTTGTAACTAGTTCTGTGGATTCGTTTGGTTCTATACCTCTTATCACCGGGTGAGTTGGCCTTGCGGTTAGGGGGCGCGCAGCTGTGAGCTTGCACCCGGGAGATAGTGGGTTCAAATCTCACTGTCGGCAGCCCTGAAGATGGTTTGGCGTGGTTTCTCCATTTTCACATCAGTTAAATGCCGGGGTTCTACCTTAATTAAGACCATGGCCAATTCCTTCCAATGCCTGGATCTCTCCTGTCCCATCGTCGCCATTCGACCTATCTGTGCCGGAGCGATATAAAGCAAATTGTAAAATAATAGTATCTTTAAATCATTAGAAACTATCCTCCTCCATTCGCCTCACATGACCCCACCACCGAAGCTGGTTTATACAAACAGCTTCATCAATCGAGTTTATTTCTAACTTAGCCTTTATCTCCTCATTCCGAGTACCCTGCTGCCATTGTTTCCACCTGCTTTTACCAGCAATCATTCTTGCTACTTTCATGCCCGTTACTGCTAAATTATTAATAAAATATCCTGAGTCAATCCAGATTTCACTCCCGTAAAGCAAAGTTGGTCTGAAAACAGATCAGTGTAAAGATAGTTTCGTCCGGGAGCTGACTTCCTTCTTACAGAATACTGTTCATCGCAACTGCAAACTCGCTGCATTAGCTTTTCTGAACCTTGATTCAAACTCACTTAGGGAGAATACACATCCGAAATACATGAAATGTTCTACCTGTTCCAGCTTTGTATTCCCATCCTGACATTCAATTCTCTTAGGTTTCTTAGCTAATGACATCACTTTAGTCTTGGAAAGGGCAATTTTAATATCATACTCATTGCACCTATTTTTAAGTTAATTATTATCCAATTATAATAATACCAGATTTCTTTTTGTAGGCCTGCGTATCCTGTCACTATCGCTAGACAGTGTATTAGACCAAATATCAGCTCACAGTTATTCATGAATTCAAGAACAGTGCGATGCAACTGGCAAAGCCTTAGAACGCGTTTTGTGACTGCCATGGTTGCTAAAACCTAAGTCGTATAAAAGTAGATCATCAAAGTAAGTGTGTGGGGAGTTTATGCTCTGTTACTAAAGCGCAAGAGTAACCGTCATATCCGTGTAACTTTTGGTCTATAGCTCTGCTTCATGACTACCATCTCTTTAGTTACTATATAACTACCTAATACCCCTCGTAATAATAATAATAATAATAATAATAATAATAATAATAATAATAATCAAACCACTGAAGACAATAATAACGAAACGTCAAAATTAACGAGAAACAGCCAGATGGCGTCAAAGTAAAATGTCTGCACACCGTACCTGAGGATATTCTATTATTATTATTATTATTATTATTATTATTATTATTAAATAAATTATTTTAACCTGTAAATGTATCGTAAACTATCACCCGAGGCAGTGCGAAAATATCAAGATTTTAACGCGTTTGGCAAGTATGAACTTCCGATATTTTAATAAATCTGAACCGTGAAAGAATCAATGTGTGCGTTGAGTTATTTTAAATGCTGATCCATTCAATCTAACACATCTGAAAGTTAGGTGCAACAATCACATTACACAAAGTAATATTTAATAAATAGTATTAATTGGCTGATTGAATGTTAACTTTTATTTTAGACCGTCATCCGCAGAGTTCAGTAAGCCTGTGCGACTAACGCTTACGGCAATGGTTGTCCAATTGGCATCCAGTATATCCTGGACAAGAACTGCACCTGTGACAGAAAGCAACGTAACACAAGAATGATTTAAAAGTGACGGCAGTGCTATGTTCATCTCAAAGAGAGATCGCATCCGATACACGCCATGGCAGTTTCAAAGTTCGTGGCTTTCTACTTTTCAATGTCTGGCAGCCTTGTGACCACACAGGAATCAAGCGCTATCAGTGGAAATATGAGCATAGTTTTCATCACAGTCGGCCAATAACAACAACAAAAATATAGAATTTTGCAGATTTACAATGCCGTACTTTTATTTTTCTGTTTAATTAAGAATACAGTACTCCTTAGTTTGGGTTCATGGGACCCTGGTAAGTAGAAAAGAAGGACCACTCTTCACTGCTTTTTCAGGTTATCTCCTTTCATGTTCCAAAAGTTAGATCTCTCAAGAACCGAGTATTGAACATTCAAAAATCCAGAATATCTCTTCACACGAATTCGCCACTTATTAAAATGCTACAATACATTTATTTTCAGAATCATACACTATCATTAATAAGCAATTATCGGCCTGTGTTTATAATTTTTATATTCAGATGTTATATCCCTTTCTTTTAATAGTCGGTGCTCCTTAATTTTTTTTTGCCATTTGCTTTACGTCGCACCGACACAGATATGTCTTATGGCGACGATGGGATAGGAAAAGCCTAGGAATTGGAAGGAAGCAGCCGTGGTCTTAAGGTGGGGCTCGAGCCCACTATCTCCCGATTACTGGATACTGGCCGCACTTAAGCGACTGCAGCTATCGATCTCGGTAAAAGTATTTGTTATTGTAGTCACTTATTACTTCAGTAGTTTTTTGTTTTAATTCCTGTATTTTCATAGATACATTGTTTATATCGTTATTTTCTCTGTATATATATTTTCTTCTCCTTTTCACTTATCTTCCTTGTCATTACTTTCGTTATTTGTTATGTTTTGTTTATTTTTACTTCCATATGTAGTGTAAGCTTTGGTGTGTTAAAGAAGGTGCTGTATATATTATTTCTGTGAGTCCAAACATACGGGATGGGTATCGAAGCGCCACTGTATGTGAGGGCGTTGTACTACTGTAGGGGTGGATCAAGACATGAACGTGACAAACCAATTTTAGTGGATGCATAACGCAGTGGTTCTTTGGATATAAAAAGTTTGGCGCGGGGTAGGGTGACACAGAATTTTGCATTAAGCTACTCCATGGACTCATGTCCCATAATCATTTTAGGAAAACAAAGGCCAATTGGTTAAGATATTTGGATTTTTCTAGAGGCAAAAATAAAGTGGTCGGAATACAATCAGTCTTAAATATTTAAAAAAAACAGCGACTCCCTCACGTACACTTCTCAGTCTACAAACAGGTGGTGTTGGTAACTACTGTTATTTTTTTTTTACAAGTTACTTTACGTCGCACCAGCACAGATACTGTAAATCTTATGGCGACGATGGGATAGGAAAGGACTAGGAGTGAGAAAAAAGTGGCCGTGGCCTCAATGAAGGTCCAGTCCCAACATTGGCCCGGTGTGAAAATGGAAAACCACAGAAAACCATATTCAGGGCTGCCAACAGTGGAGTTCGAACTCACTATCTCCCGAATGCAAGCTCACAGGTGCGCGCCCCTAACCGCACAGCCAACTAGCCCGACGATTATCGTTTGAAAAGGAAGTACAATTGGGCAACCATCTTCTATTAGCACTAATCAGAAGGAAAACAGGAAAGGTCAGACACTCTGAAGAATGAAGGAATCAGCACACAAAGGGAGATGAATCAGATGTAGTGAGAATAAAAGCCTTACAGGCGTGGCAAAACTAACACCGTCGTGGTCAGAAGAGAACAAGAGTTGACCAAGAGATATCGGATAAGAAAGATGAAAAAGAGGAGCCTGGCACATGTAAATGGAAGCAACTTGAGACTCAGCTGTTGTTGAGAGCAAGGAAGTCACTGTCACCTCCTACGAAAGGCAGGGACTACGGTGGACATATTCTACAGCCTCCAGTACAGATGGAACAGTCCACAGACAATCTCCATATGATTGATGAAGGGTCATTTAAGACTGATGGAGAGTTCTCACTTGAAGGTATCTGAGTACAACTACTCTACACACTGAGGAGCTCATGGAAGTTCTCTGTCCCCAAATTCAATACGACCTGTCGGAAACACAGTCGTGGCTGCGTCAATGAGCCATTCGCACACTGCCAGGACCTATTAGGTGGACGTATTGAATAGTACCATACTGAGCCCGTCTGATGTACAGGAAATTGCTGATATAGTAGTACATCAGGCCACCTCAGTACTACCCTATGCTATTCCTCAACTCTATAATCATTCAGTATCGTACTAACACAGTTTTTAACGCAGACTAACCTTCCTAAATACGGCTACATAGAAAGAAAAATGTTAAGACACATTTAGTGTAGATAAAAGAGGAGACTACCTGTTCCAGAAAAAGTGAACATCTTAAAAGTAGTTCATGAAAATAGCGCTTCAGCGTAAGGCAAAACGTGTGCTAAATATGTGACGTCACACGCATGCTCTGTTATAAGATGGCGCTGTGCTGACTCGCGCGCTCAGTTGGAAGTTGATTTTCTCAAACATCACTTTAATTTGAATGTTGTGACGTGCAACTATCCCAGTACATTGGGCAATTCATTTATTGATTTTACTTTTACTCCTAATATTGCTCCCGAACTCTTAAATTATGTATCTTATTTCTCATATCGCCGGCCCATACTACACGGCGATATTGCCCCAATTTCAAGTGTACCTAGTTCTATGGAATACAATTCATTATTAACAAAGTATGAGTCTTTATTTCTAATAAAAAAACCTACGGAACCATAGAAACCCTTCGGCTGTTACGACAGTGATAGCCTACGGCCAAATATCCTTGTGTTGTTTTTTTTTTTTTACAACGGTGTCATCGGCCTTTCTCAAAGTGTAATGCAGATATTTGCACAGTTTGTTTGAATAAATCAATCATAGCAAATAAATCGTATTCATGGCTATTGATAATACAGTTCGAATCCAGAATGTCTTTACTGAAGCTGGGTTCCATACTAAACTGTAAGTCTCAAGATTAAGAATCATGCACATTTGCAAGCTTCTTTGCAGTTGGGTTTTTTGTGTCGGTTGTTCACGTTGTTGGATTCATAGCTGCACTTTTTATCATGTCTTTTCCATAAAAAATTCAGTAATTTGAAAACTTATTACTTCTTCCTCTTCTTAATCTGTTTACCCTCCAGGTTTCCCTCGGATTCAGCGAGGGATCCCACCTCTACTGCCCCAAGGGCAGTGTCCTGAAGCGTGGTACTTCGAGTCGGGGATACAACTAAGGAGGACGACCAGTACCCCCACCAGGTTGCCTCACCTGCTATGCTGAGCAGGGGCCTAGTATGGGGATGGGAGGATTGGAAGGCATAGACAAGGAAAAGGGAAGGAAGCGATCATGGCCTTATGTTAGGTACCATCCCGGCATTTGCCTGCAGGAGAAATGGGAAAGCACGGAAAACCACTTCGAGGATAGCTGAGATGGGAATCGAGCCACCTATACTCAGTTGAGCCCCCGAGTCTGAGTGGACCCCGTTCCAGCCCTCGTAAAACTTTTCAAATTTTGCGGCAGAGACGGGAATCGAACCCGGGCCTCCGGGGTGGCAGCTAATCACGCTAACCACTACACCACAGAGGCGGACTAAAACTTACTTACCCCTGTAATATGTCCTTAGTATTATTTAGTTTTAGGCCTACGTGACTGGTATGTTTTTGATAATTCCAATAGTCTCTAGAATTTCAGCTGAATTTGATACAACGGTTAGCAGTCATAGCACTCCTCACCACCACCCTGTGACACTAGTTCAAATTCATTGCTGGTCGTAAGCTTTTAATCCTGAAAGAAGGGCAAGAATGTAGTCCACTCGCAAAACTGAGAACCTATCTGATATGAGGGGTTGTTGACAATGTTAAGGAAGCCTAGAAATATGACCTCTGAGAAAATCGTACAAGAGCTATTTAAAAAATTAATACTTTATTCCCAGTATTTTGTACAATTTATTCTGACCTACTTTTATTAACTATCATGCTGTTCGCGCGACGAATTACTCCACGAACTAGGATGATATTGGTCATAGAAGCAGGGGAAGTAATAATTAATGCGGCACGTTGCGCAAGTGATAAATGCCGTATTTTTGCATTTCTGTACGATTTTTTCAGAATGGTTTTCCCGCTAAAATATAATTTATTGGAATTGATTCGAAAATGGTCCCCCGCTCTGGTGTAGAGGTCAGTGTGATTAGCTGCCAAACCCGAACACGGGGTTCGATTCCAGGCTCTGCCACGGAATTTGAAAAGTGGTACGAGGGCAGGAACGAGATTCACTCAGCCTAGGGAGGTCAACTGAGTAGAGGTGGGTTAGATTCCCGCCTCAGCCATCCTGGAAGTGGTTTTTCGTGGTTTCCCCACTTCTCCTGCAGGCAAATGCCGGGATGGTACCTAACTTATGGCCACAGCCGCTTCCTTACCTCTTCCTTGTCTATCCCTTCCAATCTTCCCATCCGCTCGCAAGGCCCCTGTTCAGCTTAGCAGGTGAGGCCGCCTGGGCGAGGTACTGATCATCCTCCCCAGATGTATCCCCGACCCAATGTCTCACGCTCCAGGACACTTCCCTTGATGCGGTAGAGGTGGGATCCCTCGCTGAGTCCGAGGGAAAAACCGACCCTGAAGGATAAAGAGATAAAGAAGAAAAAGAGGAAGAAAAATATTCTAAAATGAACATTATTGAAGGCACCTTAGATTGTGAGAGATGTGAAATATTTGAAAAAAATCGTCCATCGACAGGATTCAAACCAGCGATCACCCTTTTACGAAGCGGAGCGCTTGCCATTGCGCCACGAGCTCAGTACCATTTTTGCAAACATAGCTTTCACATAAGCGCATTGGAATTTTTCATTGACTAATTTCTTGGGAAAGGCTGAGAATTGCGCCTCATTTTACTTGGACCTGTTATACACCTGGCCATGCCGTACATGTATACCACAGGTGGATCGAATCGTTCACCCATGTGCCATAGCCTCCACTTGTTAGCTTAGCAGTTTGAAACTCTGTGTTATAAATGCTAATCTGTGTACACCAGATAAATGTTCATTAGATATTATAATCGTCATCATATTCACTGCAGCTATAGATGTTATTCATCTCAGCAACTCATCCTGTAGGGTATGTGACCACTTCTTCTCCTCCCTTAAATATGTTCAAGAGGAAGTCGCCATGGCACAAGTGTGACCTCACTTCTCTCTAATCTCTAATGAGGCTTCTTCTTTCTCCTGATTCTCGCAGCACTTCATTATTGCTTTTCTTTTATGTCCAGCTTGTGCGAATCATTTCCCTCCCTATCCACATTTGTACAGCTTCTTGCTCGCCAATTTTTTGTTTGTTCAAAGTTCAGCTTACACTCACGTAGCAAAACAGGCTCCAAACAAACGTTTTTACGAAGGTCTTCCGTGTTTCTATACTTAACGCTCATTGGTCAGCGAATCCTTCTTATTTAGCAGAGCTTTCTTCTTAGATATTATTTTCTTCTAATTTCTGATATAAGCCAACGGCCGTAGCCGTGTTGAAACACCAGATCCTGTGAGATCTCCGACGTTAAGCAACATTGGGCGTGGTCAGGAGTTGGATGGATTGCCACGCGCTGTTGGTGGGGGTAAGGGAATGGAAGAGCGGAAAGGAACTGGCCACCCTACCGCACGTAAACTCCGGCTCAGGAACACCTCTACGGAGGTTCAGACCTGCCTTCGGGCAGAATAAACCTTACCTTCTGATATAACTCTGTCATCTTGGGTAATCGTACTCTCACGATAGAAAAACTGCCTTACTTGCTTAATTTTGTCTGATTATTATTATTATTATTATTATCATTATTATTATTATTATTATTATTATTATTATTATTATTATTATTATTGAATATCCAGTTACAATTCCTATTTTATATGTACTGTAGTATATTAGATAGTGAAACAAGGTTAATATATGAAAATTGCATTTAAAATGAGGTGGAGAATTTTAACAGACAATTTATAACAGCATCTTCTCTGAAATACCATAGTGAGAGGTTTTTGGTATTCAATATTACACATATTTAAATGCATTAATAATTCATATCTACTCCTGTCAAAAATTGGACATTCAAATAAAAGATGAGGAACAGTTTGTGGCATTTCACGGGTACGGCTGTAAGGCTTCTGAATATTGATTCTAAACCTCTCGAAGTACGATCCAAACTTTCCATGTCCTGTCAGAAACTGAGTTTTTTTTTTTTTCCTAGGGGCTTTACGTCGCACCGACACAGATAGTTCTTAGGGCGACGATGGGATAGGAAAGGCTTGGGAGTTGGAAGGAAGCGGCCGTGGCCTTAATTAAGGTACAGCCCCAGCATTTGCCTGGTGTGAAAATGGGAAACCACGGAAAACCATTTTCAGGGCTGCCGATAGTGGGATTCGAACCTACTATCTCCCGGATGCAAGCTCACAGCCGCGCGCCTCTACGCGCACGGCCAACTCGCCCGGTAAAAACTGAGTAATAGTATGCTCATTTTGCAATAACGTATTTTGTAGTTTGTCTTGAATATTTGGAAAGAACAAGTCCCTTGTTAGCCGGCCGTTTATGCTGGTGATCCATTGATTGTTCCAAATATCTTGTGAATACTCTCTCAGTTTATTTTTTTTACAAGAGACACAGGGCACTCTTCATATATTAGAAGAAGTAGTAGTAGTAGTAGCAGCTGTTTTAGCAAGTTCATCTGCTCACCCATTTCCTTCTACTTCGTCATGACCTCGGACCAATTCCGTGCAGATATGTTTACTGTAGCATAATATGTGTGATCTTATATTCTGTTATCTGATTCACATGTTTGATTGTGGTAATAAGAAAAGGAAAATAACATTGGAGTATCTGAATATGGATTATAATTTATATGCAGAGCTTCGGCTTTTAATAACGAAAAATGATGAGCTGATCACGCGATTATTACGTTGAATAAGATTAATTTTACCTCGGCTCTTAATCCTTATCTGAACTTTCGTAATTTCTTACCTATATTTGGCAGAAATAAAATCTCGAGTACCGACCTCAAGCCTCAGATATATTTCTTTGGCTGTTGTACGCTCGGCAGCCTAGCTGCTGAGTAATACGGGGATGTCATATCATAATGGTCGATATTTATCATATTTGGAAGCTAGAATATAAATATTCCGACACGCAAATCTGAGTCTTTAAGAGTCCTAGCTTCATGATTCCCCATTAGTAATTTAATCATATCTCTCTGATAATGTGGAATATTCACTTTTATCGGGATGATTTATGACGAATAACATTAAAATGAATAATGGTTAACGACTTCACGGTGACGGAAGATATATTATGGTGGTACTGAATGCAATATGCAATTGTTTTCCTTGACGTTGTCTTTATTGTAGTTATTAACTTCTTATCTTAAAATGAATCACGTTTTTATGGGATCAAGACTGCAAGTTTTTCATTTAAATTGCTAATAATATCTACAACTGAGAAAGCCTCCAATTATAGTAGAATCACACAAATAAACAAGCTGCATTAAATGTAAGGTATAATCGTTGCGCCTGCGAAAACCGCATTGTTTTAGGAGAAATACTGACCCGCAGCACGTATGTCATGAAGAGCGGAAATATTAATTGAAATCATTCCCACAATATTGAACCTTAGATGACAGAACCTTATCGGCGAAAGATCTAAGCTGAAATATTTCACATAGCGGTTTCGCAGTCGCAACAACGATATACAATATAGAAACATTACAAAATATAGATATAACATTGTCTAATAATAAATTGTGCACAAAATTTGGCTTCTCATGGTCGAGAATGACAATTTCAATGACGATGATCGTAATGAGATGAAGTTAAGGTGAGTTAAGGAATTCATTCTGACAATTTAATATACTGTTGAGCTTAAATTATTAATACTGTACATATACAATGGCACTCACGTACTGAATATTTATTTAATAAAAAAAGAACATTTTTAAAAATCAAGTCAAAATCAATCTGTAGTCCGTGTAATATCGACTTTTTAATTTTTTCACACATTATCAACAGTGGGGAATTCTTGTGATATAATGTGTTTCTTCGCATTCAAAAGGATACTTACCGTACCCATAAATTAGTCCTTTTGACTAATTGAAATTAAAAGTTAATTTGTTCAAAAACTGCTGTTGTCTGATATACCATTTACAGTTTAATATAGAAATATTTGCTGATATACTTCTCTAGGACTTTTAAAGATATATGATTACGTCCATTAACAGGTTTCGGTATGATACTCTATACGATGAGCGATTGTACTGTTTGAGATATAGACAGGCTCTATTATAAATTGATTCTGTAGTCTTTCTAATTTATTGATGTCTGCCTCCATGGCTAAATTTTCAGCGTCACGGGTTCGATTCCCTGCCGGGTCGGGGATATTCCACCAATGATTAATTGTGATAGCTCGGGGTCTTCAGCATTATAATTCATCGTAGGTAGGGATCCATATTCAGGAACGCGCAGGTTACCCATAGGAGTAAAGTTGAAAGACCTCCATGAGGCATATTCGAAGGCCACACGACAATATTTATTATCATTATTCTTATTCTTATTCTTATTCTTATTCTTATTCTTATTCTTATTCTTATTCTTATTCTTATTCTTATTATTATATAATTCGCTGGGGCCATCAAGGACCACGTTAAGTCTTGTTGCATTTGACACTGAATTTTGCCTTCTTAAGAGCCCAAATTTCCCTCATTCTTTGTGAGTGGGCCTGCTTACGCTCCTCTGTCCAAGGGGCACCGTGTCTTCTCTTCGGTTGCTCGTCTCGGTTTGGCCAGTTCGTCAATATTTTCTTGCGGAAGAGATCTCTGTTAAGGGCGTCTTGATCTGAGATATGTAGCATTTGCAGGTCCTCTTTGGTATTTCTAAACCAGGGAATTGTGGTTTTGGAGTTTGAATAAAAAAGTGAAAGATTTCTTTAGTTAACTTTCTTCCGTCCATTCTTTTCAGATGACCGTAAAATCGTGCCCGTCTTTTTCTGATTGTGTCGGTGATTTGCTCTATTTTTCTGTAGACTTCCTTTTTGGATCTCTTTTGATGGATTCCATTTCTTTACTTTGATCTCAAGATTCCTCCCACAATTTTGCGTTCTCTTTTCTCCAGTTCTTCAAGGAGTCCTTTGTTGGCATTTGGAGACAGGGTTTCGGCTGCATATAGAACTACTGACTTCAGAACTGTTTCATAGTGACGTATCTTGGTGTTTTGGGAAAGGCATTTTAGTTGTAGATTGTGCGGAATGTTTGGTAGGCTATTTCCAGTTTGCGTACTCACTCCTGAAGTGCTTCTTTGTCCAGTCCATTTTTCATGATGATCTCACCCAGGTATTTGAATTTGTCTGCTCGGGTGATGTCCCCGTACTTTGTATGGAGTTTTGGTGGAGCCTTTTTGATGTTAGTCATTACTTCTGTTTTCTCAAACGATATCTGCAAACAAGTTTGTTCGGCAATTTCCTTTAAAATTTCAACTTGAGCTCTAGCGGTTTCTATGTCGTTTGAGAGAACAGCAATATCATCGGCAAATGCTAAGCAGTCTGTTGCAATCCCCTTGGATTTGGTTGCTATTCTCAATGGACTGTAGTTGGTTTCCTGTAATCTCACCCGTCAGGTTCTGATGATCTTTCCAAGAACACAGTTGAAGAGTATCGGGGATAGCCCATCACCTTGTCGGACTCCTGTTTTGATGTCAAAGGAATACGAGAGACATCCGTGGAACTTCACCTTGGATTTTGTATCGGTCAGGGTGGCTCTAATTAATGCCAGCAGTTACAAATCAACCCCAAATTCATTTAAGATGTTTAGCAGGACTTCCCGGTCAATGGAGTCGTACGCTTTCTTAAAGTCCACAAAGACAGACACATACTGCTTGGACCTTAGTGTACAATATCTGATGTTCGTTTTAAGATTTTGGATCTGTTCAGCTGTTGAGCGACCTTTTCTGAACCCTCCTTGGTATTCACCTATTTGATGTTCGACTTGTGCTTCCGAACGCTCCAGGATGGCAAGTGATAGAATTTTGTAAGTCACGGGTAGCAAAGATATTCCTCTGTAGTTGTTGATGTTCTTCATGGTGCCTTTTTGGTGTAATGGATGGATCAAAGCTATTTTCCAATCTTCGGGTAGGGTCTCCTTGTTCCAAATTTCTTCTATTTTCTTTTGCAAGATAACAAGTGATTCCTCTGGGGCATATTTCCATAGTTCTGCTACTACTGAGTCTTCCCCCGGCGCTTTGTTATTTTTGAGAGGGCAATGTGGCGCTTGATTTCATCTCTGTCGGGTGGTCTGGAATCTGGGAACCTGAGTAAGGGTTCCTTGTTCTCAATGGCGCTTTGCGGTTTAGAGCAATTAAGTAAATTCTTGAAGTAATCTCCCAGAATGCTGCAATTTTCTTCACTTGACGTTGCCAGTGTGCCGTCCTTTCGCTCAAAGCATAGAGATGGTGTTTTATAGCCAATGAGTTTGCTTTTGAAGGCTCTGTAGTACTCTCTGCTTTCATTCTTCCTAAAGTTTTGTTCTATCTCTTCAATGAGAGATTTTTCGTAATTACGTTTCTCAGTTCTGAACACCCTAGCTGCTTGGGCTCGTTGGGTTTTGTAGGTTTCCCAATCATTTTCTGATTTCGTAGAGTAGTACTGTTTCCACGCATTGAGTCTTTCTTGGAGGACTAATTCGCAGGTACTATTCCACCAGGCATGCTTTCTTCTCTTGATTTCTTCAACGTGTTTGGCGGCCTCAACAAGGAGACTTTCGGCGTTGTTAAAGTCACATTCATTTGGTCTAGCCTTCTCCTGGAACTCCTGGACCCTTTGCCGAAGTTTATCATTGTCGAAGCGTGTGATCTGTTTGGTTGTCTTCCTTGTGTTTGCGGGAATTGGTTTGAATTTGATAAGAGACATATAATGATCTGAGGCCACATTGATGCCTTTCTTCACCTTGACATTAATAATCCCAGGGCTGTTTCTCCTGGAGATTGCAACATGATCAATTTGGAACTCTCCGAGAGCTTGGACGGGAGAACGCCAAGTTATTTGCTTTCTGGGTAGATGGCGAAAGTGGTTCGACATGACCTGCAGGTTGTGATTTTCGCAAATGGACACCAGTCTTTTGCCGTTGGGATTGGTTCTTTTGTGAGCAGGGTAATTTCCTATAACTTTCTTGTACTTCTGTTCACGACCTACTTGGGCATTGAAGTCACCCAAAAGAAGCTTGACATGGTGTTTGTGGATTTTGTTTAATTTTTCATCCAGTAGGTCCCAGAAATTATCAACTTCGTCTGGATCAGACTTGTTCTTATCGTTTGTAGGAGCATGTGCGTTAACTAGGACGTAGGTTTTGTTCGCGCATTTTATTGTGAGTATAGACAATCTGTCATTCACAGGTTCGAAATTTGCAACCGATTTAAGGATCTTGGTTCTAATAGCAAACACGGTTCCAAGCATCACAGCTCCATTGAGGATTCCTCTTTGCGCTTTGCTCTTGAAAAATCGGTAGCCTTCGGATTCAAAAATCTCTTCATCTGGGTACCTTGTTTCCTGTAGTGCCGTTATGGATATCTGATTTTCGTGAAGAGCTTTGGTGAGGGTTTTCAGCTTGCCAGTTTGTGTAAGTGAATTTATGTTGAAAGTTGCTAGAAAGGTTTTAGATTTTGGCCTGAGTTTTTGACTCTTCGGGGTACACCGAGACGCTCCGACTCGTCTCTTGCATGATGTCGAGTCTCCCCCAGAATCCGAACGAGACTCGTGCGCCGTGGCGTTCACGACGAGGGATTTATCCGAAGATTTACCCCCTGGGGTATGTTTCTTGAAATGTTGTGCCATCATGCTTTTTGACTTGACTTTGCTTTGGACGGGTACCCATCCTTTTACAACTAGGGTTGTTAGCCCTAGAGGTTGCCTTAAGATGTTTCCTGGCTTCTGGTCATTTACCAGTCTTCGCCGTAACCTTGGCAAGGGACCAGTTTTATTCACGGTGGTATTTTATTTCCCTACTACCCTCTGACTCTGCTGGCGGCAGAGCCAGCGAGCTTCTCCAATTCCAATGGGACGCGCCCGATGGAGGTAACCGGTGTATCCCCACACGGGTATTATTATTATTATTATTATTATTATTATTATTATTATTATTATTATTATTATTATTATTATTATTATTATTATTATTATTATTATTTACAGGGACTGCCATATGGTACCAACTCTTATTGAACGACGGAACTGCAGCGTTAGACTGAACTCGTGAACGGTACGGTGGAAAAATTGTTGAGTTCCGTGTGCACAAGGGCGTGGGGTGGTAATGGTTAAGGCACAACCCCAGCATTTTCCTTATGTGCAAAATAGAATCCACGGAAATATCTCTTCAGGGCAGCCGAGATTGGAGTACGAGCCCACTATCTCACGAATGCAAGCTGAATGGCATGTGATATAAACCGTGTAGCCGGTCCAAGTGAAAAATCCTCGGCCTGTTTCCAGTCACTAGACCGGGTCAGGAATGAAATTAATAAAGACATCATCTAGCGGTGAGGATAGGAACTATACCGGCTACCGAAACCTGTCACACTCCTCATGGACATGATTAATGACTGACATGAAATGAAATGAAATTGGAGAGTTTTTCTGGAATGGAGAATGACGGGGAAAACCGGAGTACCCGGAGACATCGTGTCCTATCTCCGCTTTGTGCAGCAAATCCGGGATTTGAACCACGGATTGGAGCGGTGAGAGGCTGTGCGCCGTCCTCAGAGCCACAGCTGGTCGAGATATGTTTCAAAAATTAAAGACGTATTGTACGTTAGAACTTGTATCATCGAGGTCGACAGTCTGTGTGCATAATCATCATCGTCTTAGTGTTGTTCCGCAGTAGCAGAGTTCACCTTTTAAAATCTTATTTCGTCATTTCGCTCGGTTCTCTGCATTAGTTGGACAAATGCCGGAGATTCTCAGGTCCTTGCTGACAGTGACTTGTCATCGTTGATGGGTCTGTCACATAGTCGTTGGCCGTCGACGGCACGATTATAGGATGTACTGGCAACTAATCTCCCGTTGTCCGACTCGTTGTCTGAATGGTCAGCGTACTGGGCTTCGGTTCAGAGGGTCCCGGGTTCAATTCCCGGCCGGGTCGGGGATTTTAATCTTCATTGGTTAATTCTAATAACCCGGGGGCTGGGTGTTTATGCTGTCCCCAACATCCCTGCAACTCACACACCACACATAACACTATCCTCCACCACAATAACACGCAGTTACATGGCAGATGCCGCCCATCTTCATCGGAGGGTCTGCCTTACAAGGGCTGCACTCGGCTAGAAATAGCCACACGAAATTAATTAAAAATCTCCCGTTCACTCCGTGTGAGATTTGTGCTGGACAAAGCGGAGGCAGGATAGGATTTTCTCAGCGTACTCCGATTTTTCCTATCATATTTCATTCCAGCAACACTCTGCAATATCATTTCATTCCATCTGTCATTCATTAATCATTGCCCCAGAGGAGTGCGACAGGCTTTTGCAGCCGGTACAATCCCATCCTACCGCTAGAAGAAGGCTTCACTCATTTAACTCGCGAATAACTGGAAAAAGGCTCTGGAGTTTTCATTGGAAACTGTTCCAGGTGTTGCCTGTAAGACGGAGCCAAAGTAGCACTTCTTTCACTTGATCGTGAATGGGAACAGTACCAAACTGCTACCTGATAGTGTTGTTAATGATGTGGCCCTTTGTTTATGTGGGTAATGCCTATTGGAATCCTGACGATAACATGTGCTAATTGATGATGATTATGATGATTGTTAAAAGGGCGTAACATCTAGATCATCGGCCCCAACATCTGCTATTTACTATTCTGTTTATTTATCGTATGGCTTTTAGTGGCGGAAGTGTCCGAGAACATGTTCAGCTCGCCCGGTGCAGGTCTTTCTATTTGACGCCCATGGGATGATCATGATAATGAAGAAGGGAGAACGTGAAACTCGTTGTCGGTACATAGCCTACTCCTGTCGAATATCACCAAGGGTTACGCTCAAAGCTTTACGTCGCCATCCGACGAACGAATCATCATCAACAGTGTCATATGCCCTTAATGCACATGAACACCGCAGATAGGTTCAGAATTTAAATCCAGGCATTTGGCACGTAATCTAGTGATTAGAAACTATATACCACCACTTCTTCTACCTACCAGCCATCACTCCGACAGTGAAAATCCTTTTTACCAACGGGACTCGAACCATCTAGCCTGGTGTCAGAGCATATACGCTTTAACGATCATGGCCACCAGGTACGCCTGTGCAAATTTACTCTCTGCACTGATGGACCTAGATCCATGGCCAGCGATACAATTATACCATCATTAAGAAGTGATGAAACTGGTTAGATTCCTGGCTCTGCAAACAAATTTTAAAAGTGGTACAAGGTTTGGAACGGGATCTACTCAGCCTCGGAAGGTCAATTGAGAAGAGGGGTTTTGATTTCCACCTCAGTCATCTTCAAAGTGGATCTCCGTGGTTTTCCACTTCTACTCCAAGCAGATGCCGGGATGGTAGGTACAGTAACTTTAGGCCACCTTCCCTCTTCCTTGTCTATCCCTTCAAATCTTCCTAACTCACACAAGGCCCCTATAGAGTATAACAGGTAAGGACGCATGGGCAATGTTCTGGTTCTTCTCTCCAGTTGTATCCCCGACCAACAATCTAGCGCACCAGAACACTGCACATGATGTGGTAGAGGTGGGATCCCTCGCTGTGTCCGAGGATAACACCAACCCTGGACGGTAGACGGATTAATAATCATAATCATAATCATAATCATAATCATAATCATAATCATAATAATAATAATAATAATACTATTGTCTTCGCATCCCCTTAACTACTTTTGATGGATTCAGGAGACGCCGGGGGCCATGATTTTGTTCCGCAGTTTAAGTGCTAGTAAATCTATCGACACGAGTATGAAAAATCTGAGCACCTTCAAATACCAAGATCGAACCTGCCAAGTTGGGGTCAGAAGGCCTCAACCGTCTGAGCCACACAGCCCAGCATAACAAAAATCTTCATACATTTCCATCAGAATATTGTTGAATAATTGATCAATGTATTTTACTGACAGTGATAAAATACGCTACACTAGAGCAGCTGGGACTGTCAAAAATATCGACGCACGGCAATTATTGGGTTAAAATGTCAGCTTACGACACCTCCCGGTGCTATGCCACATTTGGTGTTTTTCATTATGCTTTTCGCTGCACTTCTGCCTGGTCCTTTTCCAATTGCCTGAGGTCAGCAGGATGCATAGATTAAGCCCAGTTTTACGGCCGGATGCCTTTCCCAACGCTATGAGCTGTCTGTGTTCAATGAAGATCCGGAAATCAAACAGAAGTGGTATTTAAAATGCTACACATTTTTTAAACATAGTGACTGAAACGTTCATATTAAAGAGGCTAATTAATACTTACGACAGTGAATGAATTATATAAAATGTAAACTTCGTCAAGCAATTCAGATTTTAAACTAGGTATTTCCTTTCTAGTTATTTCTGGGGAACGTTGTAAACATCTCAGCAACATTTAAGCTAAGGACTAACATAGAGAACTTCAGTTAATAAATAACATTACACAAACGTTAAAAATATCTCCACCAGGCGAGTTACTATGCAGGTAGGGCCGCGTAGCTGTGAGCTTGCACTCCAGAGATAGTGGGTTCGAACTCTACTATTGGCAGTCTTGAAGATGGTTTTCCGTTTTTCACACAAGGAAAATACTAGGGCTGTACCTTCATGAAGGCCACGGCCGCTTCCTTCCCAGTCCTAGGCTTTTCCTATCGCTTTATCGCCATACCTGTGTCGGTGCGACGTAAAGCAAATTGCAAAAAAGAAAAAATCTCCAGTAGAGTGAAATTTGCTATTATCTTCAATTGATATTTTTTCGTGTTTTCGGCCCTTATTTATTTATTTATTTATTTATTTATTTATTTATTTATTTATTTATTTATTTATTTATTTATTTATTTATTTATTTATTTATTTATTTATTGAATCCTTTTACCCTTCAGGGTTTGTTTTTCCCCTGGCTCAGCGAGGGATCCCAGCCCCACCGCCTCAAGGGCAGTGTCTTGGAGCATGAGATACTTGGTCCGGGGAATACAACTAGGGAGGAGGAGTAGGACCACGCCCAGGTGGTCTCACTTCCTATGCTGAACAGGGACTTTGTAGGGGATGCAAAGATTGGAAGGGATGGGAAATGAACGTAGAAGGAAGCGGCTGTAGCCTTAAGATAGATACCTTCCCGGCATTCGCCTGGAGAAGAAGTGGGAAACCACGGAAATCGGCAATCGAACCCCCCTGTACTCAGTTGACCTCGGGAGGCTGAGTGGACCCCGTCCCAGCCGTCGTACCTCTTTTAAAATTTTGTGGCAGAGCCGGGAATTGAACCCGGGCCCCAGGGAGTGGCAGTTAATCACACTAACAATTACACCACAGTGGTGGAACTTCAAGTCCCTGAACATAATTTATTTCAAAAATTTAAAAAATCCCCATAATTATTATATAAAAATATAAGTGTTGTTTACCAGCCCCATGAATGATAATATTGATTACGTACAGATGAAATGAGAAATGTTCCGTTTGGCACCAAAGAGTAAAGCATCATCCGACGTGGAATCAGAATGTTGTGGTTTTGGCTCACACTGCTCTCTAGATGGCCATTTTCGTACACTCAACCACACAAAATTTGGTCTCTAGCTAAATTCGAAGAGCTCTCGGGGTGGTTCTCATTCTTGTTCCTGTCCTCGTACTAATTTTGGAATTTCGTGGCAGAGCCGGGAATAGAACCCGAGTCTCCGAGGGTGGCAGCTAATCACTCTAAGCACTGCACCTCAGAGGCTGATAAAATATTAAGTACGAGGAACATACAATAAGAACCGTATGCTCATTCTTCTCTTCAGTGATTGTTGTTGTTGTTGTTGTTGTTTGAGTCTTCAGTCCATCTTCAGCATTCTTCTGTAACACCACATTTCAAAAGTTTATATTCTCTGTCTTTCTGAGCTAGTTATCGTCCATGTTTCACTTCCACACAATGCCTCGCTCCAGATGAAAGTCTTCGGAAACACCTTTCTAATTGCTATATCAATGTTTGAAGTGAGAAATGTATTTTCTTAAGAAAGCTCTTCCTTGCTTTTGCTAGTCTGCATTTTATGTCCTTACTACTGCCATCGTTAGTTATTTTACTACCCAAGTAACAATATTCATCTACTTCCTTCTACCCTCTTCGGAAGTAGCCCTACCCAGGGAGTGGCGCCCCTGCCTACGTGAGACCAAGAGCACACTGGCCCGGTGTGTAACATCTGGTAAGGGTCCCAGCTCAGGGTTACGAGTGAAGACCTCAACGTAATCTTTAACGGAGAAGATGGACTTCGGAACGGTGGGGATTGCGGAAGAAGCAGCCCTGTACTTGGGGATTAATACGAGTACAACCTGCTGCCTTGCAGGTTGATAGGGGACTATCAAAGGCTAAGGGAGAAAACCCCAACAGAAATATCCTTTCTCTCCTTAATTGGCTGTTAAAGGGCACTCTTTTGTCCTTGAGTTGGGCAACTGGTTTTAAAGGCGGAGGAACCACAAACGTGGTCAACGGCATAAGGATGTAGAACGCACTGGACAACGACTACATTAAAGGCCTGATGGCAAGTCCTAGTAATCATTATGGCTATGCTCATGACGAAATTATCATCATCCGGAGTAAGTTCCTCAGTCGGAGCTCCGGGAGGAACAGTAGTGAGTACTGGCACGAAGAAAATCAAGTGGTAAGAAAAAATTAAAGTGGCAACCTGGAATGTGAGAACAATGAGCCAAGGAAGAAAAATACATAATACGATTAAAGAAATGGATAGGATGGACTTAGATATACTTGGTGTTAGTGAGATGCGATGGCCGAATACGGAAGATGTTTCCATAAATAAACATAGAGTGCTATATTCGGGTAGAACTGATGGAATGCATGAACATGAAGTCGGTGTAATACTTTCAGCGGAAGTAGCAAGGTGTATCAAAAGTTTCACACTTGTATCAGCCAGAGTAATGATGTTACAGCTGAGTGCTAGGCCTATTTAGATAAACATTATACAAGTGTATGCGCCTACAATGGACAAGGAAGATGAAGAGGTAGAATAATTCTACGAAAGCATAAATGGAATTTTGGAAAACCTTAACAAACATGACCTGACAGTTGTGATGGGAGATTTCAATGCGAAAGTGGGGGAAGGTAGGACATCAACATGGTAGGACCGTTTGGACTAGGAGAGAGGAATTCCAGAGGGGATGATCTTGAAAGTTTTGCGATGTGAAATGATTTAGTGATCATGAACACTTGGTTTAAACTCCCACCTAGAAGGCTATATATATGGAAGTCTCCAATGGACAAACCCGGGAAATGTGTGAGAAACCAGATTGATTTCATATTGGTAAATAAACGTTTCAGGAACAGTTGCACCGCAGTGAGAACCTACCCAGGTTAAGATCACACACCACTTGTTGGAGTTTTCATAGTCAAAGTGAAGAAAGTGAAGAGAAAGAACAGGCAAAACTACAATTGAGGAAAATCAAAGACCCAATAGTGAAACAGAACATGCAAGTAGAACTTAACTTGAAGATTATCACAGAGGAAAACATCACCAGCAATAATGTCAAATTAGAATTAACTAAACTACAAAACGCCGTTCAGCAAAGAAAAGAGAAGTACATGAAATCGGACGAGAAAAAGAGAAAGTCATGGATGACAGAGGAAATACTGAACCTAATGGAGAAAAGAAGAGTCAATAAAAGAAAACCTGCAGAATACAGAAAGATAAATTCAGACATCAGAAGAAAGATTAGGGAGGCAAAAGAAAAAGTGGAGCAATGTGAGGAGATTGAGTTATATCAAAGTAGGTATGACAGCTTCAATGTACACAGGAAAGTAAGAGAAGTAACAGGGAAATACAGGAATGGCACTGGTGGAAAGTTAATAGATGAAGCCGGGAACTTGATGGTGGATTTAGAAGACAAAAAAGAGATTTGGAAAAAAAAATATATAGATGATTTATTTTGTGACACTAGATGTGCTTTCACACAAAATACAAATGCAATAAGCGGCACAGATAGAATATATTAGAAGAAGAAGTTCAAACAGCCATCAATCAGATGAAGGACGAAAAGGCAGTGGGACCAGATAAAGTAGAAGCAGAGCACTTAAAACTGATGGATGAACATCATGTAAAATGGTTGACCAAAATTTTCAACCAAATTTATGTATCCGGGAACATTCCATCGGAATGTCTCAAATCAGAGTTCATCACCTTGCCCAAAAAGCCAAACGCAAACCAATGTGCAGACTACCGCACAATAAGCTTGATGAATCATCTCTTGAAAGTGTTCTTGAGAGTGATACACAGAAGAATATACAGACGTGTGAAGATCAGATAGCCCCTAATCAATTTGGGTTTATTAAAGCAGTAGGTACAAGAGAAGCTTTGTTCAGTGTACAGGTCCTCTTTCAGAGATATAGAGATGTAAATAAGAATGTATTTGATTGTTTCATAGACTACCAGAAAGCCTTTGACTGTGTAAAACATTAAAAATTGATGGAGATTTTGAAAAATATTGGAATGGAGGAAAGAAATCTGCGAATCATCAAGATGCTGTACTAAAATCAAACAGCGGTGTTGCGTGTTGAAGGAGAACACACCGACGCAGTCAAAATCCTTAGAGGAGTGAGGCAGGGATGTATCTTGTCACCTATACTATTTAATTTGTATTCAGAATACATATTTAGAGAAGCCTTGGAAGATACAGTCGCCTCTTACGACAGGCAGGGGATACCGTGGGTGAATTCTTCGTTCGTCTGCATCCCCCACCCACAGGGGTTGTGTGTTTGCTCCGCGAGAGGTATTTTATTTCCGTCAAGTCCACCGGCAAGCCGGTTAGGATCACCCTATCTTCCACCTGGGATCACCGAGCTCGATAGCTGCAGTCGCTTAAGTGCGGCCAGTATCCAGTATTCGGGAGATAGTAGGTTCGAACCCTACTGTCGGCAGCCCTGAAAATGGTTTTCCGTGGTTTCCCATTTTCACACCAGCCAAATGCTGGGGCTGTACCTTAATTAAGGCCACGGCCGCTTCCTTCCCACTCCTAGACCTTTCCTGTCCCATCGTCGCCGTAAGACCTATCTGTGTCGGTGCGACGTAAAGAAACTAGCAAAAAAACCACCTGGGACGCGCCACGTGGGAGTATCACTTCTCCCCCCGCTACGCCAGCGTAGTAGGTTCGTGGTTTTATACAGATTGTAGATAATTCTTCGTTCTAGGTATCTGATCCCAATCACCTTCCGAATCTTGAATAGCTTGGTCTAATGAACATTATCGAATGCCATTTCTAGATCTACGAACGCCATGTACGTGGGCTTGTCGTTCTAAATTCGATCCTCTCAGGTCAAGCGTAAAGTAAGGATTGCTTCACGTGTTCGTACATTTCTTCTGAAGCCTATACATCCTAATTGAGGTGGTTATTTGTGAGAATGGGCCTTGAGCCGAAACTTCGTCACCGAGCTCGATAGCTGCTGTCGCTTAATTGCGGCCAGTATCCAGTATTCCGGAATAGTTGGTTCGCATCCTACTGTCGGCAGCCCTGAAGACGGTTTTCCGTGGTTTCCCATTATCATACCAGGCGAATGCTGGGGCTATACCTTAATTAAGGCCACGGCCGCTTCCTTCCCACTCCTAGCCCTTTCCTGTCCATCGTCGCCGTAACACCTATCTGTGTCGGTGCGACGTAAAGCAACTTGCGAAACTTCGTCGCGAGTAAAGACGATATATCTCTGTCTACAATCTATACGATATAAAACGCTGAAAATCTGTTTAAAATAACCATTTTTTGATAATTGTGATGGTATACTTTGCAAAATACTCAATTAATAATAGCTAATTTACCTACATAACTTGTCAGGCTTGAAAGCTTTCACCTCCCAAATAACATGAACATTCAAATCCATCAACAGTAAAGTTAATTTCCCCACAGTGGGCGGTTGGTATTATTGAATGATTACTTTGTTCTATACTGAACCCCTTCAATGTAATACGAGATTCTATTTGCGAACCAGAAGGTGGCAGCGCAAATCGATGCGACATCAGTTGATATTAGATCGGTTCACGTTTCATGTCAGAGAAGTGATACTCATATGAATTCCGCTTGAAATATTGCCTTCATCACCGACTCAAGATTTCTGTAATATATTACTCAAATCTTACGGGATTCTTTGTAAGGGAATTTGGGAAAATCTGTTTCTTTTCAATAGGATTGTATGAGGTGGGGCATTACATATTGTGTTCCAATGTAATGAACGCCATTTTACTTTACCATTTTTTTTTGCTAGTGTCTTTACGTCGCACCGACACAGATAGGTCTTATGGCGACGATGGGATGGGAAAGGCCTAGGAGTTGGAAGGAAGCGGTCGTGGCCTTAATTAACGTACAGCCCCAGCATTTGCCTGGTGTGAAAAATGGAAACAACGGAAAACCATCTTCAGGGCTGCCGACAGTGGGGCTCGAATCCACGATCTCCCGGATGCAAGGTCACAGCCGCACGCCTCTACGCGCACGGCAAACTCGCCCGGTACTTTACCAGTTAAAGCAACATGTGTTTCTCTCTGAGTAGTACTAGGTTCGTTATTAAGGGCAGTCGGAAATTACGAGGAACGGTTAAATGGCGTTAATGCGTTGCTCATCTCATAGATAATTTGAAAAAATAACTTGATACCTCGCAGAGTTTACATTTTTGCTCCTGAAGTTATGCAACCAGATCGCTTCGCAGGCGAATTCAAAAATGGGCTTTGTGAGGCGGTGTTGCTAAATCTCGCGTTGCAACACAAGGTTCCTTCGATTGGTGCTCTCAAGGTGGTCTTAAGTCACCTGCAGAGAATAGGAAGAGAGGAAGAGAAGCGATCAATCGCATTTGAACAGTGGTGCAACAGAAGAATGATAAAGATCAGTTGAAGAGAAAGGATGACAAATGAAGAAGTGTATAAGAAAGTCCACATAGGGCAAGAAGCACACTTCTGTTGTTAAAAACATTTTCCTTCTAACCCAACTGATAGTATTTGTGATAAAGAGGCTTCTCTTTTACCAAATACAGCTTTTGCTTGACTGATCCTACTTCTTATTTCGTTATTTCTTCTAGCCTTTCTTATAACCTTGCATCCACGGTAACTAACTTGTCCCACGTCATCTAATATTGACCCTTAATTATGATTTTTGCTTTTTATGCCTCTTCTCTGTCACGTACTTCTGGTAACTTTAGTGTTTTGTTTATTGATTTCATATTATATTCTTCTCCCATTATTATTATTATTATTATTATTATTATTATTATTATTATTATTATTTCGTGTGGCTATTTCTAGCCGTGTGCAGCCCTTGTAAGGCAGACCCTCCGTTGAGAGTGGGCGGCATCTGCCGTGTGTAGGTAACTGTGTGTTATTGTGGTGGAGGATAGTGTTTTGTGTGGTGTGGTGTGAGAGTTGCAGGGATGTTGGGGACAGCACAAACACCCAGTCCCCAGGCCATTGGAATTTACCAATGAAGGTTAAAATCCCCGACCCGGCCGGGAATCGAACCCGGGACCCACTGAACCGAAGGCCAGTACGCTGACCATTCAGCCAACGAGTCGGACATTATTATTATTATTATTATTATTATTATTATTATTATTATTATTATTATTATTATTATTATTATTATTATTATTATTATTGTTGTTGTTGTTGTTGTTTCGTTTCGGCCAACTAAGGACACGTCATTTCAACTGTTTCCTTTGAGCTTAAATGTTTGTCCAGTATTCCTTCATTCGTATACGATGTTGCTCATTTCGCTCTTTCGTCCGTGCCTTTCCAGTTTTCATCTTCGGCTTTGGTTGGAAACTGTGATGATCTTGGAGTTTTTTCTTAAGTGGATCACGCTCCTGAACATCTTTGAATGAGATCCCAATCTCCCGCAGGTCTTTCTGTACCTCACTGAACCATACCCCCTTTAACTGCTTCTCTTGGAGGAAAGTGAAAATGCGGTTGGTCAACCGTGTTGACTTCATTCGAGCCATGTGTCCATAATAAGTTATTATTATTATTATTATTATTATTATTATTATTATTATTATTATTAATATTATTGACTGGCTCCATGGTTAAATGGTTAGCATGCTGACCTTTTGTCCTGGGATATCTTGGGTTTTATTCCCGGCAGTATGGCGGATTTTAACTTACATTAGTTAATTCCTCTGGCTCGGGGGCTGGGCATTTGTGCCGTCTTCAGCATTACAATTCATCTTAGGTAGGGTCCCATCTTCAGAGACAAGCAAGTCGCCTATACGGCGTCAACTCGAAAGACTTTCACTAGGCCTCTCTGTAGGCCATAAGCAATTATTATTATTATTATTATTATTCTTATTATTATTATTATTATTATTATTATTATTATTATTATTATTATAAGTTTTAGTATTGCTGCTGCAGCTGCTGCTGCTGCTGCAGGACTCAAGAGGTAATGGAAACAGAAGCGAGCATCCAAAAGAAAGTAGTCATAAACGCTCTCTAATAGGCTTAGATCACTAATAATTAGTATTGCTGAGTGGTCACCATTTTGGTATTAAATCCGCGGGGTCCCGCGTTCCATGCCTGGTCGCATACAAATATTTTAATATTCAATGATTAATTCTCTCGGATCTGGAATTTGTTGATTGTGTTATCCCCTACGTTTCAGCAGACCACACACAACACCAACATGCAGTTTCCTATCCATGGCAGACTCTGTCCATGCTCATCCGAGTATTTGCCTTTCCTGGGTGCACCAGGCTAGCAGTAGATACACGAAATTGTAATGCTTATTTTTCTAACCAATCTGCTAAAAGTCCTTTTCATGATGATATTTACATCCAGATAAGTTACACAGGAAGCCCACTGGAGAGTCCGTTCTGACATTCATCCCATCTGCATTTATTTGTTTCTTCCAGTGTCTTTCGTGTTCGATTCAACAACTCATAAAATGGTTCCTTGCTTAATCTTCATTCAAACTGACGTTGAATGACCAGCGACCAAATTATAATCAAGTGTCAGTACTTGTTAATCTTCTAATGTATAAAACGGAATAACCGCTTGTCACCGTATGATTACAAATTCAATATTTAACCGTTGCTCCTGTCAATCACAATATTTTTCTTCCATTGCTGTAATCACTTTTAGTTAATGTCCCATTCACATGCTATTGCCTTTCTTGTTTTGTTTTAATCTGTTGAAATATTAATAGACAGGTCAGTTAAAACACAATTATTTCCCTGAATGTCATACACGTTAAATCTATATATGTATTGTTTGTGAATGACGTTCTACAAGTTTGGTTTTCTCGAAAGCCTAATTTGTTTATTACCGAATTCATAGAATTTATCGTCGATTTTTTTTCACTTGAGATACTGAGTTTATCCATGTCGGTGATGTTTGGCATCAATGTATCCAGGCATTCTCTGTAGCTCAGACTGCAGAGCACTGGCTTTCTGAGCTCATGTTGGGAGGTTCAATCCCGGTTCAGTGAGATGGTATCTCAAGGTGCTCAATTAAACCAGCGTCGTGTCGACAGATTAACGGATACATAAAGAATGCCTGGGGGAAAAATTCCTTTACCTAGGCGTCCCGTGAACCGTAACAATAGCCAGTGGTATGCAAAACAATTTTATTATTATTATTATTATTATTATTATTATTATTATTATTATTATTAGAGAATCCATGCTGCTTTGCAGCATTCGTTATACATATATCGGATAACTCGTCTTGATATGCCTGTCGTAGTCATATTGTTTTGTCTGCACTTTTCAATGCCACTTGTTGGCTGAATGGTCAGCGTACTGGCCTTCGGTTCAGAGGGTCCCTGGTTCGATTCACGGCCTGGTCGGGGATTTTAACCTTCATTGGTTAATTCCAGTGGCCCGGGGGCTGGGTGTTCGTGCTGTCCCCAACATTCCTGCAACTCACAAACCACACATAACACTATCCTCCACCACAATAACACGCAGTTACCTACACAGGGCAGATGCCTTCCCACCCTCACCGGAGGGTCTGCCTTACAAGGGCTGTACTCGGCTAGAAATATCCACACAAAATTATTATTATTAATGGTTTTATGAACATGTAATAAGAAGCGCGTTATGATAAGGCACAGTTCGTAGTCAGAATTCATCCATTTTGAGGTTATCATGTTGTCTGATTGGTAAGAGTCTGTCCCATGTTCGCTTTTTTTCTTCCCTGCAGTTCTTGATGTGAATCTTGGTATTGTGTTGAAGAAGGCAATGGTATTTTTAAGCGCAGTTCTTCTATATAGAACGGTTCTCTTGAGGGCTCTAAGGAGCCTTTTTGGCCAGGAAGAGAACTTTTTCAAGATACATCGCTTTCACTCTTTCTAGAGTACCTAGGTTCACCTTCGGTAATGTCTAAGGCGTATGTCGTGGTGGGGTCTGTTTGTAAGTAGACTTATTTCTCTTAGCAGCATGTAACTTATTAGGAGCAGTCTGCCATCTGTTGAATACATTTGGAAGCTGGGAAAGATTAGGAAATCAAAGAGTATCTACCATGGAATAATGTTCTTCCGTGATCAGGGAAAGTGTACAGTCTCTGGCTTGACAGGTAGTAATCAAACATGGCTGCATACAATGGCATTACTAAGGATGAAAATTACATACTCAGAATATTAATAAAAGTGTTAGTCACTTAGCAACCTAATAAGTACAGAGTGTATTGAGGGTTAGGATAAGCCTTCGGCTGCAGTTATTGAAGTGATCATTTGATGATTTAATTTCATGATTATTCAAAGTTGGCTGATCTTGGAGACCTAGACGGACTAACCCCGAATTTAAATTCAGTAAAATGAAATGTTCTATTTGATCGTAATAAGCTCCTGATATGTTATAGCTTTAAGTGTTAATAATATATTTGAAAAACTGCAGAATTCTATCGTAATTGTTTAAATTCATATCAATTTAATGTGGAATGGGTTTCTACACAAACGAAGTTGGATATACTTGAGCTCAACATCGTTATGAACGTCGCAGTTACAACGTTCACACCGAGCTCGATAGCTGCAGTCGCTTAAGTGCGGCCAGTATCTAGTAATCGGGAGATAGTGGGTTCGAGCCCCACTGTCGGTTTTCGGTGGTTTCCCATTTTCACACCAGGCAAATGCCGGGGCTGTACCTTAATTAAGGCCACGGCCGCTTCCTTCCACTTCCTAGGCCTTTCCCATCCCATCGTCGCAATAAGACATCTGGGTCGGTGCGACGTAAAACAAATAGCAAAAAAAAAAAAAAAAAACAATGTTCACAATTAATATTTACAAAAACGTACAATCTTACGACTATAACACATTGAGATTTTATTATGATCAGATGGTATGCTTTAATTTCACGGAGTTTAGATGTCAAGGTTCTCCCATACAGGGTCAAAAAACAGGTTATTTTTCCGTTCCGATTAAAATGGCTAAATCAGTGAGCAGGTAAAAGAAAATTGCACATCACTCTTAAAATCAGAAAAAGTGCAGATATAATATGATGTAATTGGGTTTGACTTTTAATCTCGTGTATCCATACAATTTAATCTGACTTTTGATGATAATGATGATGTTTGTTGTTTAAACGGGCATAACATCTAGGTCATCGACCCCTAATATTACGAAATGCTACGAAATATAAAGATAATTTAAAAGTCCAGAATCATCCACTGACCAGAATTCAAAACGTGATAACGTATAATGAATGGATGGATGGATATCAATTTAAAACAATCAGTGGATCCGACCCGCAATGCCCCACATTCCCAGAAACTGACGTAAAACAATAGCATTACTGACCAAGCGACTGCTTCTAAAGCACAATACTGAGACGACGATGCTTGTAGTGTAAAGGGGCCCAGAATCCAGATCAACGGCTCCCCATAATGGTACGTATCGCTAGGAAAGTAGAATCATGTTATTTATCATATTGCGTTATTAATCAAAATAGCGTAGACTCGCGGTATTACACATCCACCGGTAATGTAATACGCACTTGTAATACAGAACTATGGTGTGTCTCACATAGGTGTAGTAATCAGAGGGACTCGTGCTCTCGCGTGGTGTTCCTCACATAGTGGGAACTAATCATAAGCAAGGCAGACCTATGGTGTCGCTCATATAGTGGTACTAATCACAGGTACTGTAAAACGCACCTTGATTCACACACTGTAGCTACTAATCACAAACCAATTGTGTACCTAACAGTGGTACTACGCGCAAGTAGTAACGACCCATGGTATTCCCCGCGTGGTGGTACTAATTACAAGAAATCCCATGGTTCTAATTCGATCATAACTTGATCACCCCTTTTAGTCGCCTCTTACGACAGGCGGGGGATACCGTGAGTGTATTCTTCGCCGGCGTCTCCCACCCACAGGGGGACGTGTGTATGGTCCGCGAGAGCTATTTTATTTCGCTCAAGTCCGCCGGCAAGCTGTTTAGGACCCCCGTATCCGCCACCTGGGACGCGCAACGTGGGATTATCACCTCTCCCCCAGCTATGCCAGCGTAGTAGATTCGTGGAAACTGACTTTTAGGGGTTCTAGACTTGATTGTCGATACTGGCTCTCCAACAAAGTCTAATTCGCATTCTTCTGCTAGACTCTTCGTCATTCATGTTTCTTGGGAACTTTCGTTCTCTTCTGACTTCAACGAGGTAAGGTTTGAGAAACATACGACATCTTCATTTAGGTTTGTTTAGGCATTACATTGTTGACACTGTTGAGTAATGGCTAGGTTCTGGTAAATGAAATCGGACGAGCTACGTTTGCGATATACAATATTAACTGTATGGCACTGTCTTTCCCATTTTTCCTCAGGAGCCCCTCAGATTGTGGGTTTAACCTCGGTTACTTCTCGGAATTTATTTTTTCTTTTAACCCAGATACTTTTATGTATGTGTAAGTGAGTGCTTACTGCCTCCTTTTCAGAGCCTAGTGCACAACATAAAACATCCTAGATAATAATTTTATTTAATTCGGAGGACACTACTAATACACTATAAAACCATAATTAAAATACTTATTATTAGGGGCTATCTGGTTGAGATTGTAAAATGTGTTTCATTCCCATGCCATGGTGGTTCGATTTTCATTAAGAAATCTAGAAAAAACAAGGAGATTTTTCATCCTGGAGATGGACATAACCTTGAAGTTCATTCATCCTGTGCCGGAAGTAAGTGGCAGGCCTGTTTCTGGGGGTTATCAGGCTGGAATTGAACTCGCCACTCTGTCCGAATTAGTGCTGTGGGTGTGAATAGTGAAAGCCATTTACTTCTACATAGATCTGGAGTACGTAGGTGATGTAACTTTCTTTTTGCAGAATCACACTGAAAATGAAATGTCGTATGGCTTTTAGTGCCGGCTCGCCACGTGCAGGTCTTTCTATTTGACTCCAGCAGGCGATGTGCGCGTCGTGATGAGGATGAAATGATGATGAAGACCACACATACACCCAGCCCCCGTGCCATTGGAATTAACCAATTAAGGTTAAAATCCCCGACCCGGCCGGGAATCGAACCCTCGACCCTCTAAACTGAAGGCCAGTACGCTGACCGTTCATCCAGCGAGTCGGACAGAATCACACTGCAAGAAAGGAACACTCAGACTACTCACTGAGACCAATGGATCGGACTTGTTGTGGAGTAGAGTTTCAGAACTATTACATCGTAGCGGTTTTGTCTGAAATCATCGTTAATTGTTTAAGAATGTATTAAAAGTTTATTAATGACATCTTTCAAAACCGAGACATGCTGTTCATCAAACTGTTTTGTCCTAGTTAGCTCAGCTCTACACTAGACATATTCAGCTAATGAGCATCCATAGAAAGTAAGGTACTTGAATTACATGGACATCGGGACAAATGAATGGGGGGTGGGAGAGAGACCGTACTTATTCCCGTGCAGATCATGTATAGTGAGCTCTCTCTCCTTCTGTTACTTGCGTATCGTATGGAGACAGAACAGCATTTCCAGCACATCCATGCTAGAGAATTGCTACACATGGCGAATTTCCCGGGACCGTACTGGATTGCACTCATTTGTCCCAACGTCTAAATAGTTACGCGACTGCCATGATTGTGGTCGTTCACGTTACGAGTGAGATGTTCAGGGAGTTGCTAAACGAGTCACTTTAGTGGCTTTTGTGTACAGTATTTTGTTTCATACTATTGTGAATTTACTTATTTTAAATTTAAGGAATTTTTCTACACAAATAAAATCGTAACCACCGTGTCTCTTTACATTGAATATTTTGGCGAAATTTTCATTCAGTTACCCGTTTCAGGTGCAATAATGACCTTTTGCATATCTTTAGATTTGGTGTCTGTCTGTCTGTCTGTCTGTCTGTCTGTCTGTCTGTCTGTCTGTCTGTCTGTCTGTCTGTCTGTCTGTCTGTCTGTCTGTCTGTCTGTCTGAGTTCTTATAAATGGAAAACTACTTACTGGATATATTTGTACCAAATTTCATATATGGAAACTACCTGCATTTGGGTAGGTTTTAAAGCCAATATTATTTATAAATCCTTGAATGGATTGGGGGTTTATAGCAGAATCGAAACAGTGATTTTACCCTCTCAAACATTATATATGGCTAACTTTAATGGAAATCTGCCAGCCTTAATGGAAATCAATTTATAAAAAAAAATCTTCTGTGCACTTTTTCGATGGTGGGATTAATAAGGAAGATATCATTAACGGACGGTTTTTCAGTACAAGTCCCATTTGAGATCGAATCAAAATCTACGTATTGTTGAAAAACAATAGTGGGATTATGTGGACTACTAAGTGCTACTGACTGATTGCACAAAACACCTGAAAGTTACACTGATTGGAGTTAACACAACTAGAGCCTCGAGATGAATGTGAAGGAAAGGAAGTTCAAGGTAGTCAGTTCAGAGTGTTGGTGTTGAAACCGTGTGGAATTGAACGTCTTACCCATCATAACTGTCTTGAATGCCGCTAGAGTGAAGAATGGGAGCATATTCAAGATATCAAGATAAGAATCGAGCGGACAGGAAACACATTCATCAAGGTAAAGGAACTCCCAAGTAAACGGCATCTAAATTTGGATCTGAGATTTTGAATCGTCAGAGGTTATTTGTTTCCATCACTGATGTTCAGGATGAAAGTATTAGTTATGACCGAGGACAAGTGCGAAAGACTAGACACCGAAATGTATGTTAACAGATGAATTTTACGAATCTCGTTAACGGAAAGACAGAGACGTTCCAAGGTAATGGATAGACTAGAAATTGGAAGTGAACTGCTGTTTTCGATCAAAATATTGAAACACGAATATTTGGGACACGTGATGATAGGAGCTTACAACTAATGATTCTGGGTAACATGGAAGGCCGGGAAAGCTTTCTGGAGGATGAACCTTAGGGGCGGGTACGGCGTAACTATTGCTACAATTTTCTCTATAGGAATCTCGAAAGCAAGGATCTCCATGATGATCGCCAAATTTCGATGAAGAATGCAAAGAAGTATGAAGTTGTTTATAGGCTGTCACATATTGACATAAACATGTCTTATGGTGGCACAGTCATCTGAAAATATGCGTCACGAAATTATCGATACAAAATGTGTGACGTGATATTGCCTAGCAACCATGCAGGCTGTGATTGAATATTGATGGATGGCGAGGATTGAGAGACATATTAACAAAGAGGGGCGTTAGCGTATAGATGGTCGATGTGGTCTTCCAGGCTGTGATGTGAACTATTGACTGCGAGACATATTTATCAAAAAGTGGCATTAGCGTAGAGATGGTCGATACGATATTCTAGGCTTAGAGACATATTATCAAAGAGTGGCGATAGAGTACAGATTGTTGTTGTGAACTTGCGGACTGCAATGTGAAGTATAGATGGGTGGCCATTAATGACAGACATATTTTCAAAGAGTGGCGATAGAGTACAGATGGTTGTTGTGAACTTGCAGGCTGTAATGTGATGTATTGACCGATGGCCATGAATGAGAGATATACCTAAGAAGACGCTTTTATCAAAGAATCCTCATCTCACCAAAATCTATAGAACTGATTATTTCATTCGTTGTAGTTTCGTGGGCTCTGTCAGTTTCTCCCTTTCAGTGCACTGAATTATACATTTGTCGACTCCAAATTCCACATGATGTCTCTCAAAAATGATTCGTTACATGTAAAATATTACTCGCTATAAATTTTTGTTTCATATATCTAAAGACATATTTATGATCATTTAATTTTTACCAAAGGGAGATCTAACACCATCCTATTTTTCTGATTTCTTTTAATAAGGTTTGACATCATTTATAACAGATATTCTTCCGCAAATCTTCCAATTTCTGCTCTAATATTTCTTGAAAATCCTGTCTGAGTTTGCACGACGATAAGCAGACTGTGATAAGAGGTAAAGGTTCGGAGCCAGCCACAAGTATGTGGAAACTATGGAAGTTGGCAGATAAAGAGTGTAGGAAAAGTGGAAGAGGTACATATTGGGAGGCTGGCACAAGTAAGTGGAAACCATGGAAATTGGTAGATTCAAGAGTGTAGGAAAGGTGTAAAAGGTAAATATTCGGAGACTGGCACAAGTAAGTGGAAGGGATAGAAGTTGGTAGATTCAAAAGTGTAGGGAGGGTGGAAAAGGTAAAGATTCGAACCCTGGCACGAGTAAGTTGAAGCCATGGAAGTTGGTATATTCAAGAGTTTAGGAATGGAGGGAAAGATAAAAGTTCGGACCCTGGCAAAGTAAGTGGAATCGGTAGAAGTTGGTTGGTTCAAGAGGTTAGGAAACGTGGAAATATTCCAATCCTAAACAGAATGTTCAGAATTACACTGATTTTACTAGATATCTGTCCGTTCAATTACAACATCACACAAATTTTCAATTTCCCCGGGCAAAGAGGAAACAGATTCCCACACTTGAATACTGTACGTGAACAATTTCGAAGTGTGTTGGTTGTAACTCGACATGCTCTCTCTAAATTGTTAATTGAAAAATTTGTTGCTGATATTTGTGTCACTACATCGCAATTGGATTAAAGTAGCGAGTTAACGTAACGACATTTCATTGCAGGTCGAGTTAATTTTAAATTGCAGTTGACTCAATTATATATGTGATGAGCGTTTAGGTGGTGAACCCCGGGGTGCCCAACGACCAGTTAATAGAACTCGTTCGTATTACATGACAACGAGAATGGTGGGCAAGTAACACGCCCATCTGCTGGTGTACAGTAGTTACCTGATTTCAGAACACAGTGCAGTAGCAAGCTAATGTTTCACCAGTACCCTTCTTCCGAAAGGAGTGCTTAACCATTTCAATCCTAACACTCCTTTTTGGAACCTATGCATTAATCCTACTCTTAAAATACCTAAAAGGATTGGCAAGTGAAAGTATTAATGGGTCAGAAAAACTAAACTGAGATGTTTTGGTCTAGCTAAGGCAATGAACGTGTTTTATGATCCATATAAATAAAATCGTACCGACCGTGTTGGCCGTGCGGTTAGGGGCGCGCGGCTGTGGGCTTGCATCCGGGAGATAGTGGATTCGAATCCCACTGTCGGCAGCCATGAAGATGGTTTTCGGTGGTTTCCCATTTTCACACCAGGCAAATTCTGGGGCTGTACCTCAATTAAGGCCACGGCCGATTCCTTCCAACTCTTTGGCCTTTCCTGTCCCATCGTTACCACAAGATCTATCCGTGTCGGTGCGACGCAAAGCCACTAGCAAAAAATTGTAATGACCGTGTGTCTGTATATTGACTATTTTCGACGAAAGTTATTCGTGTAATGATTACCAACTGCATATTTTTAGCTTTGGTGTTCGTTTGTTTGTTTGTCTGAGTTCTTATAACTTGAAAAATACTGGATATACTTCTTCCAGACTTCATATTTATAATCCACCTGTCCTTGGGTAGGTTTCAAAGGAAATAATGTTTCTAAATCCCAGAACGGACAGGCTTTTTTTTTTTTTGCTAGGGGCTTTACGTCGCACCGACACAGATAGGTCTTATGGCGACGATGGGATAGGAAAGGCCTAGGAGTTGGAAGGAAGCGGCCGTGGCCTTAATTAAGGTACAGCCCCAGCATTTGCCTGGTGTGAAAATGGGAAACCACGGAAAACCATTTTCAGGGCTGCCGATAGTGGGATTCGAACCTACTATCTCCCGGATGCAAGCTCACAGCCGCGCGCCTCTACGCGCACGGCCAACTCGCCCGGTGACAGGCGGTTTATACGAAACCAGAACTTAGAATTAGTAATATCATATCTGGCCGGCCAAAGTCGCGCCAGTCACCGCGGTTATACGCAGGACGTGGGGACCAGAATCGTTACCAACACCAGTTCGGATTCTTTGGGTACCAAGAATTATATGTTTTAATTCTCCCAGGATTCGAGATAGTTTCATATATTATTAGCCAAGAAAGCGGGGAAAAGGAAGCCTTTGGCACTTTAGGTATAATTTAGGAGGATAATAGGAAGATAACAAGGGAAATTCATTAACGGAGTGTTGTACACGCTGTCATGTTATTTAAAGGTGGGTTAAAGGGTTCAAGGGGAGAGATCCAGCTTAACACGGGGAATATAGGCCAATATTCATTCCTTTGCTATATTATGTTACAAACGTTGTTGACAAATGCTGCACATTTACCAGTATTGGCATGCTTCCTAGCAATCAGAAGCAACTTCAATAATGTCAAAATTCTACTTATAACAATTTTAAATAAAATGTTCAAAATTTCACCGCCTTTTAGACAATATATCACGGTTTTCTTCATAACTATCTTACTGTTTCACGAATAAGTATGATTTTTTGAGGTTTTCCTCCCATTGTGTTGTACTACAATCTGTACCTAATTCAGATCAATAGTATTTTATATAACACATTTATTTACACGAATATTAATATTTTCAGGTGCTCGGAATAAAAATCGACAAAAAAATATCTAAATCACAGTCTGTGTTAGTGCTTGAGGTTCATTTTGTAGGTGGAGGTTTGATACACACTTTATAAAAGGAAAAGTACGAAAATTCTTATAAACTTTGAATTTATAAGGGAAACAGTGATATAGACTACTGTTAAAAAGGCGAGAAATTTTGAACATTTTGTTTTAAAGTATTATAATTATTGGAATTTTGATATTATTGAAGTTGCTTCTGGTTGCCAATACTGGGATATGTGCAGCAATTGTCAACAACAATGGTAGGTTATTTAACAATCGAATGAATATTAACCTATTGTTTTCCTTTGTTAAGCTGGGTCTCCCCCCTAAGGAGCTATTTTACTCTTTTCGATAGAGCAGATAATGAGGGAGGTTATCGTCAACGATAGGTTTCATGAGCCTTCAGCCACAGTGCCACTTCCGGTTTCAGATGAACAACAATATGTAACCGAAAAGTGGGGAGAATTTCGCACGACTTCGGACCAGGAACTGTGCCGTTCAATAAACTCTGTGGCTGTTCTCATTTAGTCTCCCCTTTATCGCACTTCACGCTACTGCCATGTGCTTTCGTTGAAGATTATCACTTTACCATGCCGTATTCAACGTTTGAACGTAAGCATGTAACTTCGCATAAATTTATGAAGGAGTCGTGAAATCAATCACCAAGTCCCGTGCGAGGAACGGGTACCTATGCTAGTCTTCCACATAAATACAAGAAGACCGAGCTCGATAGCTGCAGTCGTTTAAGTGCGGCCAGTATCCAGTAATCGGGAGATAGTGGGTTCGAGCCCCACTGTCGACAGCCCTGAAGATGGTTTTCCGTGGTTTCCCATTTTCACACCAGGCAAAAACCGGGGCTGTTCCTTAATTAACGCCACGGCAGCTTCCTTCCAATCCCTAGGCCTTTCGTATCCCATCGTCGCCATAAGACCTACCTGTGTCCGCGCGACGTAAAGCAAATAGCAAATACAAGAAGAACATTTGCCAGTCCCATTAATTTGTTTGTGGCAACTTCACAATGTTCCACGTTTCAGAACTTTCGAAATGGAATGGAGAAATATAGTTTTTACTATTTGTTTTACTTCGCACCAACACAGATAGGTTTTATGGCGACAATGGGATAGGAAAGGCCTAGGGGTGGGAAGGAAGTAGCTGTAGCCTGAAATAATGTACAGCTCGGTGTGAAAATGCGATACTACGGAAATCCACCTTCAGGGCTGCCGACAGTGGGACTCGAACCCACTATCTCCCGGATGCAAGCTCACAGTCGCGCGCCCCTAAGCGCACGGCCAACTCGCCCGGTGGGGAAAGATAGTTTCATGCATGTATGTACGAGGGTTGATTCAAAAGTTATGACAATGATTTATTATTTTCCGAAAATGTGCACACGCCAAAAATATTATACCACTTGGAAGCGTTAAAATCCTTTACCGTGACCCTTTCTACGTTGTGGAACAATAATAATGTTATTGTTGATTCGTAACACTAACTAATTTGACGGTTTTTGGAGATGTCGAGGTGCCTGAATGTTGTCCTGTGGGACTTCCTTTCGGTGCCAACAAATCTACCGACACGGGGCTTGCGTATTTGAGCACGTTTAAATACCACCGATCAAAAGCGAACCTGCCAACTTGGGCACAGAAAGACAGCGCCTTAACCGTCTGCGTCACTCAGTTCTGTTGTGACAATCAGGGAACATATCTCAACTTTGCTTTTTTCTTTTTCTTTGTTTTGATAGGAATCTGCTTTTCTGCATTCGCGAAAATTGTGATAATCCAATACAACATTAAATTTAGTTAGTGGAAAGCGCATTTATTGACGGAGTCGTCGTTCCACGATAAGTAATGATAATAATATTTGTCGAGGTGTTTCTCTGGACATACTAACAACCAGATCAATTTACAAATTTCCCTTCCTCTCATTCTTGCCCCAAATCATGGTATGACAAGGAAATAACCCTGCGGATATTATTGTACCTATATGAACAGATCAATGCCTTTGCTGGCGGGATGTAGTGTTTACAGTGCACTATATCTTCTGGTATGGGCTAGGACAAATTTCTTACTTTCAATGACCTGTTTCAGTCTCATCCTTGGCTTTGACAATATGAAAATGACCTAGGTATGAGTGATTCTAATAATACCGTTCCTTATGCAGCCAGTCGAAAGGGTGAAAATATCGCTTATAGGGTCGGTCGGTGATTGCATTTCAGTGGACTTGGCAGACTGATATGTAACAGCAACTTGTGGCTCAGTGAAGAAAGCAACGGGAAACTACCTCACTCCTCATTTCTCTACTATGCTTCTTCAGTGACACCTAGGATATCTATGACAGCTGTTGGTGCAGCTGTAGAGGATCAAACCAGTCTTCGGGCTGAAAGCCCAAAAACAACACATGTACAGGTTTGACGGAAACAAGGTGAACTAGCCACATGAGCGTTAGAGGGTTGGTCACACTGATTAATAATTTTAAATGAAATAAGTCGATATCTTCCGTCGTCACTTTATCAGTTGCTGAACTGAGCCAATCAGATCGCTTCGCGGCCAAATTCAAGTAGGCTTTTAAATCTGCACGTGGCAGACCGGTTTAAAAGCACCAATGGAAGGAGAAGCTTCACCGATGGGCGGAATTTGAACATGGACCTCCAAGCTAACAGAATAGCGCCATGGCATGTACGCTACAGTGACAACGGTGAAACTCATGGTGTGGTTGAGATCTACGCTGATTCCTCGGTATGGCTCCCAAACTGTTCGGGAACATCGTCTCGCAAACCCCATGTAAAATCGACGGCCCAGTATTTCTTCTACCGAGCTCGATAGCTTAAGTGCGGCCAGTATCCAGTAATCGGGAGATAGTAGGTTCGAACCCCACTGTCGGCAGCCCTGAAAATAGTTTTCCACGGTTTCCCATTTTCACACCAGGCAAATGCTGGGGCAGTACCTTAATTAAGGCCACGGCCGCTTCCTTCCAACTCCTAGCCATTTCCTGTCCCATCGTCGCCATAAGACCTGTCTGTGTCAGTGCGACGTAAAACAACTAGCAAAAAAAAAAGTATTTCTTCATTACATTCTTGCGACCAGGTGTTGCCGGTCCGTTTCCTATTTGTGTGATCATCGCTGATCGTTTGATTCCGGAATCCAGTTAATTTTATAATGGTTTTTCTATAATAATATCTATTATATAGGCTACTGTAACCTGTGCTATGTTCTCTTCCTCCATGTCCTCCTTTACTCCCTTAAGCCAATTAATTTGTGTCTATCTGCTCTCTATGTAACCCAAAATTCCCTTAGCTGTCGTCTCCAATGGCATTCTTTTGATGCTTACGTAGAAACAAAGCTTTCCCTTTTTTTTAATGATGTTGTGATTTTCTTTCCTTTTTCTATAATTCAGCATTTGCTCGCAGTCGACATGATTGTCCCACTTTCTAAGGTCCTGGTATTTTCCTCAAGATTTTCCTCTCTTTTTTATTTCATTCTTTTCTAGTATGCTCTTCTTGTTCAATGAAATGCAATCGATCGCATGCATGCTCTCTGGGTTTATCACAGTGCTGTAATAACCGAGTTTTGCAGTTTTTGAGATTGACTTTTTGCTATATACATTGCGACATAGCTGACATGCCGTTTTCCTCTTTCTTGCACTTTCCTGTAAGTTAACGCTAATCCTGGTAGCTCTGTAGGAGTTATCCTCTCTCCGCGATATTTAATCTTCTGTACTCAATTATTGTTACGTACTTAGAGACAATATTCTGTGTTGGATCACTTCTGCACTGAGTCATTAGTTCTGTCTTTTCGTACGATATTTCAAGTCCGGTATTTATTATTATTATTATTATTATTATTATTATTATTATTATTATTATTATTATTATTATTATTATTATTATTATTATTATTATTATTTGTTGATGATATTGCACTAATTGCCGAAGACATCTCTGATGCACAGAAACAGATTGCTATACTGGAAGAGAAAACAGCAAAGGTAGGGATTAAAATCTCATATGAAAGGACTAAATGTATGACAAATATCAAAACTTCTCCACCTGAACTTACCATTGGTATGAATAGACTTCCAAGAGTAAACAAATTTAATTACCAAGGTAAATGGATCACGGAAAATGGCAATTAAAATAAATCAGTAGCGTCAAGATTTCAGAAAATCGAAATTGCTTTTCAACACTCAAAGAATGCTTGTCCTGGAATTGTAAAATTTGTCATTACTTAACAGTGATAAAAGCTGAAGTTCTTTATGCTTCAGAAACGCTGAATTTACATCATGAAATTTAAAGGAACAATTAGATATTACAGAAAGGAAAATGATAAAAATCTTAGGGCCAAGAATTAAAAATACCTTAACTTACTGATGCAATGAGACTGCGAGACGGCGATGAATTCAATTTATAATTCATTTGAAATGAATGATTAACAACAGACTTACTTATCAAATACACAACTTTATGCGAATCAAACGTACGAGGTCAACATCGTGCAAGCAAACAGAGAAAGACCTCAGTGAATTAGGATCACAAAACCTACACGATAGCAATGTAATCGGGAAAATTGTTCTCACAAGGGGATTTGAGGAAGACGAGAAGAAACCAACATGGCGTACTTGGTTGGAGGAACAGAAATTAACAACAATCGATGAAAATGAAGAATAATTGGGCAAAGAGGGAAACTCAACAAATGTTGATTCCGCGTGATTCTAAGTGGCCCATTCGCACAGAAGGAAAATATGGCGATTATTGTTGTTGTTGTAACCAGTACAGTTTACCGTATGTTTGGTTGTCTTGGTCTTGTTTCAATTTCAAACAAATCTGTGTTGCCTAATTGCGTCTTGTCACTTTCAGAACTCCAAATGTGGCTCCATTCGAAGAGTATTAATCAGCTGCCGCACTATACGTCACTGAAGACTAAATGTTTTTGGTCATTAACCTAGATACAGTCACGGGCAAGTGCATGCCATATGCGCTCTCAGTGGACACTGCGCTCAACATGAAGTGAGTGAGGATTGACTCTCGACCTCATTCTATACAAGTACAGTACATGTGACATGCTGGGGTGAAGTACGTGGTATTTTCTGCTTCCTTTACCTCATTAACAGATGATTAACACACCGTTTCGTATCAGTAATGGTCGTTTCTATTGTACTAGGTACATATCAAGAAATATTTCGTACATAGAGGTGGGCTAAGGGTGCATTCTTCCCGAAGGCAGGTCCGAACCTCCGCAGAGGTGTGCCTGAGCCGGAGTTTACGTACGGTAGGGTGGCCAATTCCTTTCCGCTCCTCCATTCCCTTACCCCCCACCAACAGCGCGTGGCAACTGATCCAAATTTTGACCACGCCCAATGTCGCTTAACGTCGGAGATCTCACGGGATCCGGTGTTTCAATACGGCTACGGCCGTTGGCTTGTACATAGAAGGTGTGATAAATACTTTGCCAAAATTTTGATTGATCAACTCGTTCATTGCTATATTTTAGATGTGCACATTTGCCTTCTTTGTCGGGCCTTATGACAAAAAAAAAAACACCGATAATTTCATTTTTATTTATTTATTTATTTATTTATTTATTTTGCAATTTGCTTTACTTCGCACCGACACAGAAAGGCCTTATGGTAACGATGGGAAAGTAAAGTGCTATGAGTGAGAAAAAAGAGGCCGTGGCCTTAATTAATGTACAGCCCCAGCATTTGCCTGGTCTGGAAATGGGACACCACGGAAAACCATTTTAAGAACTGCCGACAGAGAAGTTCGAACCCACTACCTCCCGAATGCAACCTCACAGCAGCGCGACCCCAACCGTACGGCCAACTCGCTCGGTAGATAATTTAAGTACGTATATTTTGTTATAAATATGTTTTTTGGATTAGGGGTCATCTGAAAATTTGCGTTACATGAGTAAGTGTCACAACAGGTGTGACGGATGTGTAACCTTAGCAAACGTCCAGGCTATGTCTTATGGCTGATGGTCATCCGAAATTAGCAATCGCTGATGGAGGGAAAATTGGTTTACTTTTCCCTTAAAATGTACTGAAAATTTTACTGCAATATCAAGTTTAAGTACACAAGAACTATTGTAATGATGCAAATATTCTCGCGTGAGATTGTTTGGAAAATCCTTTGAGAAATAAAACGAATATATATGTAGCATGCTCTGTTATCTTTAAAAATGGTTTTCCGTGGTTTCACTTTTTCTCACCATGTAAATGCTGGAGCTGTACCTCAATTCAGAGCGCTGTCGCCATCTTCCCAATCCTAGTTCTTTCCCATTCTTCCGATGCCGAAAACCTTCGATTGGTTAGTGCGATGTTAAGAAAGTAGCAAAAGTAATAATAATAATAATACTATTTGCTTTACGTCCCACTAACTACTCTTTTACGGTTTTCGGAGACGCCGAGGTGCCGGAATTTAGTTCCGCAGGAGTTCTTTTACGTGCCAGTAAATCTACCGACACGAGACTGACGTATTTGAACACCTTCAAATACCACCGGACTGAGCCAGGATCGAACCTGCCAAGTTGGGGTCAGAAGGCCAGCGCCTCAACCGTCTGAGCCACTCAGCCCGGCAGTAGCAAAAGTAAGTGGACATGATGATAATAATAATAATAATAATAATAATAATAATAATAATAATAATAATAATAATAATAATAATAATAATAATTGTTACTGTGGTTTGGTGGATTAGCAGAGGTGAAAGAAGGTGCGGGGGTGAACAGGTCTCAAAAATACGAAATTAAAGTTAAGATAAAATTTAACAAGGTTATATTTTCTTTGCAAAATCAAGAAATAACAAGAATGGCAGGTACAGAGTAGCAAAGTAAAAAAAAACGTGAATGTACAATGACAGTGTTACAGGATTTGGGCTCCGGGAGCCAGACACATAATTCTTGAGCAATGAGCCCAACTTTACTTATATTCAAGGTTCAACAAAGGGGCAGAAAACCCCGATCATGCCTAGGAGCACTTGCTCCTATTTACACGGTAAAGCCTCCTCGAGGCATACAGCAACTCAATTTTCAAGAAAGAGCAACTCGTTCTCAAAATTTAAGCCTGTCAAAGGCCACACCAAACTCCACTTTCAAGTTGTCCTCGAAGGACATGAAAACAGGGGTAAAAATACCCAACCTACTGAGGCCTATTAAGTAAAGAAACAGGTCAATTATATGGCCTCTACAATACCAACTTGAGAGGAGGCGTTCTTGCACTCCTAATACACTTTATATAAAACCTACTTGGCACTAGGCCGTTACTGCAAGGGCTAATCCCATACTAGAGGGGTGACTTATAGAAGAAGACAATTTACATTACATTAAGGAAGAAACGGTTGAGAAAATAAGTTCACCTCAACGCAATATGAGTGGGAGGTCGAGAGGGTTAAGCACTCTTATCCCAATATGTAGTTCAAAAGATAGAATTGATACGAAGTGTCTTTACATTTTAGGGGAAAAGTTACATGGTAGAAAGGCTTCGGACCTGCCCCGAGAGTTAAACTGCTGAGCTAGCAAGAAAAGAAGTTATTAAACGGCCATTACCTGGTGGCTGAACTGCTGCCCGAAGAAAGAGGCGCTTCCCGCCCCCTGCTACGTACTTTACACACTGATAGATGTTACTGAAGTGGCGCAGAGACCCTAAAATCAGCAGTTTATAAACCCTCGTGGAAAGTTCGAGACGTTTCATGAATGAGAAGCCACACCCCCCCTCACTTTATTGGCTAGGGTTAAGCAACATATCCAAGTTGAAGAAGATACACCTGATTGGTCATAAATTAATTAAAGAAATTCGGGATTGGCTAAATTCAAACCTGGCGGAACGAAAGGATTAACATTGCCAACACAAACAATGACTGAAGGAAATTTAACAAAGAGCAAACTTATACATACTAAATTTCTTGAAAAAAAAAGTTCCTTCACTTCGCACTAGGGTGCACAATAGTAGTTCTTAAGTAGTGCCATCTAGAAGAGAATGTTCACACTTCTTGCTACAGAGAAAACAAAAATGAATCGAAACTGACACAGTTCAGAACTTCAAAATTTTACAAGTAGTGACATCTTCTGAGAAACTTGAAAATTAACACAGTAGATAAAGTTCAGACTTCCTCCAGTAGAGGAGTTTCAACTGGCGCAAAGTTTGAATTAGCGGCGTGGAGGTGTACCGCCCGGTACAATAATAATAATAATAACAGTAATAATAATCTACAATTCTAGAAAAATATTACTAAAATAGGGGGATGATTTCTTAAACTGAAAGCAACAGCTGAGTACTTCTACTGATTCACTACTTGCTTTTAGTAAGAGTAGCCTAACGATGATGATAATACGGTAATCATAAGACCATACTCGCTTAAATCTTCCACGGTTTGATATCGCTCTGACATCTTGTGGAATGAGGGACACTGTAGAAAACGAGTTGGCAATGTTGCTCATAATACTTCTCGATTTATTTTTTCCCAGCCGGTTGTTGTCATTTCTTTCTTTCTTTTCTTTTTTGCTACAGTCACATTTATGCGTATAATGACAAAGAATCTTTTCATTATTCTACGAAATGTCCATTTTCAGCCTTGTATCATAGGACTTGCGCAGCTTTGAGACAATAATAAAGCAGAAATTCTGTGTAACTGAATTGAGGTCCCATCTAGATTTTGAACATAACTCAACCCATTTGATATGATATTGACAAATTCCTAAATACAACATTATTACTATTTGAATTTACAGAACTGCGGTTGAAAAGCTTCGCATATCAGTGAATGGATAATCTCCAACTAATTACACAGAGCATCGAAAATGGTACGTAATTTATGATTAATTAGTCTGATTTCAACATGCTAGGAAACATTTGAACAGCACGGTGTTCTGCGTCTCTCTGTATGTTTGTACGTACATCCATGAAATACTAGGGCACACATACACATAGCTGATATTAATTTTGATAATGGAACGTATGACCAAGCGCGTTGTCCCAAAGAAACTCGGCAGCTAGATACGATTTTCATTTAATCACGCTGAAGCCATTCGCTATACACCATGCTGACACTGTCGGGAAATTCTAAACTGAGCGTTTATTTATTTCACTAGAATGTGTTTGGCGAGCAAAGAGACTTTCCGCTTAAGGTTCAATGTAGTTTAGTGGGTACGGCTTTGGTACGAATAATTTTTAAGACACCTTATGGGGTACAGTAAATGTAATGAAGGTCCGTCCTGCCTGTGTCAGGACGTGGGCATTCCCTTATCCCTTCTTGTAGACCTAACATAAACACACAGTCTGGAAACATTCAAACGCTCTTGAAATTTACCATATTTCCGAACCAGTATTTCTATTCATTTCCCCTCACACACCACGCGACAAAACTTTGAAAAGCTTCTCTTCTGGCCGAAAGCATTATCAAGGGGACTTCCTAGACAACGGGTTCAATATGCGTGATGTAACTGTTTATTTATTATTTTATTTTTTTGCTAGTTGTTTTACGTCGCATCGACACAGATAGATCTTATGGCGACGATGTGATAGGAAAGGCCTAGGAATGAGAAGGGAGCGGCCGTGGCATTAATTAAGGTACAGCCCCAGCTTTTGCCTTGTGTGAAAATGGGAAACCACGGAAAATCATCTTCAGGGCTGCCGACAGTGAGGTTCGGACCCACTATCTCCCGAATACTGAATACGAGCCGCCAACTGTAAAAGAAAAAGTATTCGATCTGAAGCAGGCCCCCTGCCGACTACCTATCACAATCCAGTTGACTGAGCAAGCGGCTTCGTGGTTTGGTCACGTAGCAGTCAGCTTGCATTCGGGATTTAGTGGGTTTGAACCCCCACTATGTTTTTCGTGGTTTCCTATTTTCATAACAGGAAAATGCAGGGCCTGTTCCTTAATTAAGGCCATACTCGCTTCCTTCCCACTCCTAGTCCTTTCCTGTCCCACTGTCGCCGTAAGACCTACCTGTGTCCGTGCGACGCAAAAATTGAGTTGAGGAGTTTTCATTATAATGGTAGGCCCCTTCCCCGCTGCCAATCCACAATCTACACAAGGTATTCACTTTTGAATTTGTCTATGACTTGCTCCATAGTTTATTTCTTTCCACGGCCCCCTTAACATAAAATGTGATAGTAAGTAGCCTACATTTTAACGAAAGATTCCAGCTGTATGCTTTCCAAATTTGAGCATAGTCCGTCAAGAAGCCAAGGATAAAACTTGCACCAAAACACAGATAAGCACATTATTCTCGAAAACTTTTAGAGATACTAAAGGAATGTATAAAAACATTTTTCTGAGAAATTGAATTTTAGAAAAGCATTTTTTTTTTTTGCTAGGGGCTTTACGTCGCACCGACTCATATAGGTCTTATGGCAAGGCTGGGATAAGAAAGGATTAGGAGTGGGAAGGAAGCGGCCGTGACCGTAATTAACGTACAGCCCCAGCATTTGCCTGGTGTGAAAATGGGAAACCACGGACAACCATCTTCAGGGCTGCCGACAGTGGGATTCAAACCTACTATCTCCCGGATGCAAGCTCACAGCCGCGAGCCTCTAACCGCACGGCCAACTCGCCCGGTTTTAGAAACGCTTGGTACACTCCATTGTTCAATACTATCAACTACTTAGACTGTATATTCAGTTTTAAGGGTCTAGGCTTACGTTTTCCTCTGACTTGCTTCACATTTTCTATCACTACATGCTTCACTTAAAAGACAGCGTGATAGTTAATAACTCATATATTTATCGAAGGTACCACCTATAAGTTTGAGAAATTGTAAATCAATCAAACAAGTGGAAAAGTGCACATTCAAACACTCAGATTTATAATTGCTGCCATTTTTCTTTCAATCACGCTTCTCGCAGGAATTCTTTCATACTTCGGAAAGGTGCATAGTCTATGTTCACCGCAATGATATTATATTTCAAATAGTGTAGTTCTTTTTCACTAATAATATTAATTACATTTATTATAATTAACATTTACGTATATATTGTCATCACTTCAATGTAAATGATATCTTATGAGTATAGTATTTCCTAATACTGTAGTCCTTTTTCACTGATAACAACCCATGCACATATGATTATTTAAAAACAAATCATGATTTTATACTAAGATGCTTTGTTTGTCAGCGAGACAGACTAAGTTTGTTTATTTTGTTTCGTTCTGTTGAATTTTCCTTCTTTTCCAAACTCATTAACCTTTTTATGTTATATTTTGAAATGTTCTATGTGTGTACTAATATGTGCTGCTTTTTGTAAATGGAGGCAATCTCTGTAAAAGGTAATGTTTAAACAAACAAGCAAATACATTTTTAAAATCGATCCTGTAACCTCTGAGATTACCACTTACATACAAAATAATAATCTTATTGTCTCTCTTTATATATTAGTAGAAAAGAATACTCCCATCCCCTAGTTACGTATCACCAGGATCTCTAAATTGCGTTTTCTAAGTTTTTGTAATATTTTATTTTTGTCCTAGACGTTAAACGTTCACGTTTCTTAAGTGTGAATGGGGTGATGAATGAGAGTGAATATGGTTGTTTATTGTAACGTGTTGCAGTTTATGCTTTATTTATACTTTAGTTAGTTTGGTTAGACACTTTACTTAGTTAAGTTTATACTTCGGCTTTTACATATTAAATATTTATGAATTAGGTCATTTCAGTTTTTATACTGTTAGTATATATTAAAGAGCCTCCGTGGCTCAGACGGCAGCGCGTCGGCCCCTCACCGCTGGATACCGTGGTTCAAATCCCGGTCACTCCATGTGAGATTTGTGCTGGACAAAGCGGAGGCGGGACAGGTTTCTCTCCGGGTACTCCGGTTTTCCCTGCAATCTTTCATTCCAGCAACACTCTCCATTCTCATTTCATAGCATCTATCAGTCATTAATGTAAATCATTTGGGAGTGGCGACCCCATCGTAATAATAGCCTATATCTGATTCATTCATTACATCCCTGACCTGGTCAATGACTGGAAAGCAGGTTGTAGGTTTTCATTTTCATTTTAAGTACATATTAAAAAGTAAGTTGCTGAAATTCTTATATTGTAAAATTGTAAACGTTATATTGTAAGTTAGTACTCATTTATATACATAAAATGGTTAAGTGTTAGAAAGGGCCAGGAACCCTAACTTCACCACAATAAGGTCGCTTTATTAAAAATAATAAATAACAATAAAATAATAATAATAATAATAATAATAATAATAATAATAATAATAATAATAATAATAATAATAATAAACCATGTTTACAAGATCAAGAATGGCAACAAGTGGATCCAAGGAGTAAAAAAAGATATGACAGAGATTGAAATAACAGACGATATATTACAAGACAGAAAAACTTCCAGAATATTGATACAAAATTTCAAGGATTTCCAGGAAAAGGAAAGAGGAAAGGTAATAATAACATCTGGACACAAGAGAGGAGGAAGCAGATGAAGAACTATTGGATGTCAAGAAGAAAAGGATTAACATGAATTCACAGGGTTACTGTCCGACTCGTTGGCTGAACGGTCAGCGTACTGGCCTTCGGTTCAGAGGGTCCCGGGTTCGATTCCCGGCCGGGTCGGGGAATTTAACCTTAATTGGTTTATTCCTACTGCACGGGGGCTGGGTGTATGTGTTGTCTTCATCATGATTTCATCATCACAACGCGCAGGTCGCCTACGGGGGTCAAATAGAAAGACCTGCACTTTGGCGAGCCGAACCCGTCCTGGGATATCCCGGCACTGAAAGCCATACGACATTTCATTTCACAGGGTTACTTTCCGTGATCCTTAGATGGCCAAAATCGAAGAAAGCAGAAGAAGAAGAAGAATAACAAAAATGAAATGGCGTATGGCTTTTAATGCCGGAAATGTCGGAGGACAAGTTCGCCTCGCCAGATGCAGGTCTTTTGACTTGACTCCCGTAGGCAACCTGCACGTCGTGATGAAATGATGATGAAGACGACAGATACACCCAGCCCCCAGACCAGCGAAATTAACCAATGATGGTTAAAATTTCCGACCCTGGTGGGAATCGAACCCGGCACCCCTGTGACAAAAGACCAGCACGCCAACCACCTAGCCATGGAGCCGGACATAATAGATTAGGACAGGAATGGCGAATCTATGACACGCGTGCCACTAGGTGACACGCAAACACGATTTGTATTTCACACCACACAACATTTTAACATTACGTTTTAAGAAAGAAGCACGTTACAATTAATTCTATGACCATAGGTTATTTTTTTTTTTACAAATTTTATTCGTTTAAAGCGGAGCCTCCTTGTCTCCGGCGGCAACGCGCCAGCCTCTCGCCACTGAGTTCCGTGGTTCAAATCACGGTCACTTCATGTGGAATTTGTGCTGGACAAAGTGGAGGCGGAGCAGGTTTTTCTCCGGGTTCTCTGGTTCATTAATTCCAGCAACACTCTCCAATATACTTCATCTGTCAGTCATTCCACCAGAGTAATGCGACAGGCTTTGGCAACCGACACAATTCCTACCCTCGCCGCTAGATGGGGATTCATTCATTCTATTCCTAACCCGGTCGAATGACTGGAAATAGGCTTCGGATTTTTAGTTTCGTTAGGTTAAAGCAAAAAATTATTTTTCCCTAAAATTTACTTGTTTCAAAAATGTAATTTTCATTGATCTTTGAAAAATAAAATCATGATACATTCAGTTGAAGGGATTTATATGTAATGCAATCTAATACTTAAAATAAGCCATAGCAGGGTTTTTATGAGGATATTTAAAGGAAAATAACCAATGACACGCTAATCGGGAAAGGTTTGCCATCCCTGGCCTAGGACAACATGTATCTTACCCCTATTAATTCGTGTTAGTGCAAGTATTTATCTGTGAATGTCTGAACAGTGTTATCCCTAGCTTACAATAGATATTCTGAATGAATGAATGAATGAATGAATGAATGAATGAATGAATGAATGAATGAATGAATGAAATGCCTGATGGACTCTAATATACTAGTAGGCCTTCTGATATACGCCTTTATACATGTACTAGGTTACTCGTAACGAAGTTGGCTCGTGAAACGTTTGCCTCTACGTGCGAAAATGTACATAACACTATCATTTGGAAGTCTGATCAATAACAGGATATTGCCATAACCTTCAATCTCTCTGAAGACTGCATTACGCCTGCACCCCGGCGTGTCACACACAATCTCTGCAGTACTGCGACAATTTTCAGGAGCTCTAAGACGTGCCTTTTAAAGTAGATGTGGCAATAAGCATTCATGTCGTCACCCTTTACTGCCTTATTGATCCTCATGAAGGAGTGTACCAGGATCCTTGTTGTACGTAATGACATCATCTGCGTCATGGGCGAAAACAACAATACGGACATGCAAACGACAGACAGGAGTTATTTTAGCCATGTAGTAAGACATAAATCTAGTCTAGTAAAGCTATGTTCCATCCATACGAATGAGAGGATTATGCCAGGAATTTCTAGGTTGCGTCTAGAAATTCCTGGCATAATCCTCTCATTCGTATGGATGGAACATAGCTTTAATATCACAGATTTTTGATTTTCAGTGTTTTAACCCTTAACTACCCGGGCACCACAATATAGACAAACATACCCCGGCCCAGCCTGAGAGACCTCTGTCAGAATTTGCTTTTAATATTAAAAATACCCATCTCTACTTTGTTATTTGCGTATGTTATAATCAAGAAAGACTTGTCACAAACTTCTACAATGAAAAAGCAAAACATTGTAGGTAGAGAAGAGCAGTATTTTTTAAATATATCACGAAAAAACAAGGAACAATTATTTGCATATGTTTACTCCTATGAACATAATAAATATTTACAATATGGTATAGACGACGCTTAAGCATATTTGGAAGCCTAATACATTAATAAAACACAGTGTAAACAACTGTATGATATACACAAGTTTTCTTGAAAATTGCGAGCACTTCAATCCACATGTTTCCAGACTTCCTTCTTGTCTTCTAAGTCCTGGAAGTTTCTCCACGATGTTGTGTTTCTTCCTTGCGGAGTAGCAAATGCAGGGAGAGGAACTCAATTTGAATTTGCTTTTACCATGAAACGCTTTGGGAGGTGTGCTGAAGTCACCAGTGTCACCTGATTGAAGTGCGTGAACCATCACCACTGTTTTATTAGAATTTTCCCCTCCTACACATCCGTCTTCTTGTTCCGAAGGACTGTCATGTTCTGAGGTCAAATATAATTATGTCCTTTTCTCCAGATACTTCATTTCCTGAAACATGGTCTACCCAGTCTTGTATTGATTGATTGATTGATTGATTGATTGATTGATTGATTGATTGATTGATTGATTGATTGATTGATTGATTGATTGATTGATTGATTGATTGATTGATTGATTGATTGATTGATTGATTGATTGATTGATTGATTGATTGATTGAATGAATGAATGAATGAATGAATGAATGAATGAATGAATGAATACCTACAACCTGTTTTCCAGTCATTGACCGGGTCAGGGATAGAAGGAATGAAACTGATATAGGCTATTAGTACGATGGGGACGCCACTCCCAAAGCGATTTATAATCATAATTTCTGTCACCAAACGTAACAGTTTCTGACATCCCTGTAGCCCTCCGTATTACACTCACATTTGGTTCAAGTCTGTCAGACGTACACAACGCCGTAACAAATTATATCTTGTGAACAGTTTAGCAATTGTTGCCTCTTAATTGGCTGTTGTTTTCAAAACGATTACAAAGCCGGATGAGTCCACACTAACTACGGAAATGGAGCTATCTAAATATTAAGGATCTCGCGCGGTCCAGAAGAACGGAATTCTCTACTTTTCAGTTTATCCATACACACAAAAAATAAGTCATAGAACTTATTTAGAATTTTAAACATTCCTCCTAATATAGCTTCAGTCCTCTAGATTTAATGTTTGACTCCGTACTTAAATGGTCAAGGTTTCTCCGGTTTGATTCACAGCCGAATCGTGCATATTTTAGCGTGCATTATTTATCTGCTGTGGCTCGCAAACTGGTAATTTCTTCCCTCTATAACAATGCTTTAACTCGCACTCTACACTTCCCTACACTACAACGAAACTCAGTTCCCTTTCTTCGGCAAACTTTGCCCACTTTCATGGGAGAGTCTTCCTTGTTGCACCTGGCTGTAACACGTACAAAAAATTATTATTATGATTATTATTATTATTATTATTACTATTATTATTATTATTATTATTATTATTATTTTATTTTATTTTAAAGACATCTGATACCGCGTTAAGCAACAATCATAAAATACTGGAAGCCCTCTTTGCAGCCCAAAATCTTCGTATTATTCCTCTGGCAGCCTGTCTTATTGCCTCTGCCCATCCCCTATTCAATTTCTATTCGCCACGGAAGCCTCTGAAGCTGCCAATGACTGATTTGGTTTATTATTATTTGCTCGGTTTAGAGTGTCTTTCCGATTTAATCCACACTGCCCAGCTTCACGTTTTCCTCCCTAAACCACTTGCTTGATGATGATGCTTGTTGTTTAAAGGGCCCTTAACAGCGAGGTCATCGGCCCCTAATGGTACGAAATGAAAGAACAAAAATGTCAAATTCATCCACTGACCAAAAAAAAATAATGCCATGAAGAATGAATGGATGGTCATGAACCCAACAAAATAAGGAAAGAAACAAACAAAATACAGTGGATCAGACTCAAACAAAGATCATACATAATTGATTACTGACCAAGGAACCACTCATAAAGCACGATGATGCTTGATGTCTAAAGGGGTGCAAAATCCATGTCTAAGGCTCCACAGAATGGTACATGTCGCAAGTTAAGTAGAACCATGGTATTTGTCATGTTGGCGTACTAATCAAAAGTAGCGAAACTCACGGTGTTCCACATAAGATGGTACTACTCACAAGTATTGTACTTCGTACAGGTAACGCAGACCTATGGTGTTTCTCACACAATGACGCCACTCAGACCCAACGCAAACCAATGAGTTTCCTCACCCAGGTGTACTAGGCACGGATGCCGGTCCCACGGGCTCCGTGGTGTTCCTCACATAGTGGATACTAATCAAAGGCAACGGAGACCCACGGTGTCGCTCATATAGTGGTACAACTCACAGGCTACGCCCAGACCCGCGGTGGTGCTCACATGGGTACGACGCACGGGTACTGGAAACCCCCAGGCCAAGCTCATGACTACTACCGATCACAAACCTATTTCGTACCTCATGTAGTGGTACAACTCGCAAGTACAGGCAACCCAAGGTGTTCCCCGCGTGATGGTACGAATCAAAAGTAGTTTCATGGTTCTAATTCAATCATCCCTTGGTCGCCCCTTTTAGTCGCCTCTCACGACAGGCAGGGGATACCGTGGGTGTATTATTCGTCAGCCTCCCCCATCCACAGGGGGTGTGTGTTTGGTCCGCGAGAGGTATTTTATTTCCCTCAAGTCCGCCGGCAAGCCGGTTAGGACCCCCTATCTGCCACCTGGAACGCGCCACGTGGGAGTATCACCTCTCCCCCTGCTACGCCTGCGCAGCAGGTTCGTGGCCTCCCTAAACCATTTATTGGAAACTTTAATTCTGCTGTCAAGTGTCAAGTGTTTCTAAAATTTGCTTTGTCGGTCTCTTCTCATCCCTTTTATACAGATGTCCATAAAACTTGAGTTTCCTCATTCTCATTGACTCAATCTTTTGCTTTCCTGGTATAGTTCTCTCCTTCCTAGCAACCTATACTGGCCATCCACAATTTTTGGATCCATTATTTTGCAGAGGATCTTCCTCTCAAATTTCTCGGCTTCTCTTAGTCCTCGCATTCCTGTCATTCGGAGGCATTCACTAGGATACAGACACTCTGTTTCAACCAGTTCTGCAGTGTCTTTATTTTGCCTTGAGATGGCTTTTCTGTAGTAAAAGCATGTGTCTTGGAGAAAGGGAGCGGCCATCTTATCTCGCCTGGTGTAATTGGCTTCTCTCTCGCTAATTTTCCCCGATGTATTATTATTAAAGCTTCGTTTCGGCCGGCAGTGGATCACGTTATTTCAACCGTTTGTACCCTCGAGCTTTAATTCTTTCCCAGTATTCCCACATTCGCTTTCTCTGAGCCTCCTTTCTTTGATCAGTCCACTCCATGCCTCTTTTCCACTTCGGTTTTCTTGGAATCGCTGGTATGCTCGAACTTTCGTCTGGAGAGGAACACGTTCCTGGATGTCTTCATGTGTGTTCTCTATTTCTTGTAGGTCATTTTTCAACTTCGGGTGAACCAGGGTCCCTTGGTTTTCTTGTTTATAACGTAGGAAAAGATCCGCTTGATCAATATCCGCGACCCGATGCGTGTTATGTGTCCATAAATATGAATCCTCAGTTTCCAAATGGCATCCGTTATCCCTTCTACATGCAGGTACAATTATGCATTGTTATGCCATCTCCTACACTCACCATTTTCTTTGATTGATCCTAGGATATTTCACACGATTTTTCTTTCTTTGGCTTCTAACTTTTCAATTACACACTTCCTGTTCAATGCAAAGCATTCTGCTGCACACAGAGCCTCTGGAAGTATGACTGACAAATAATGCCTAAGCTTGTCGTTGTTGGACACTGATCTTTTGTTGTAGATATTGTTATTATCATTGTTATTATTATTATTATTATTATTATTATTATTATTATTATTATTATTATTATTATTATCATGTGGAGTAGCGTGTTAACGCGCTACGGCTATAGATCCATATTCTGCATTCTGGAGACGAGTGAGTTCAAACTTCATCGTCCACTGTCCAAAGAATGATTGTGGTTTTCGCTTCTTCACTTTCAGGTAAAATACCGGGTCAGTTCCTATTCATAGGCTACCAGCCGATTCCTCCCACCTCTTTACACAATTTAATTCACCGTCATTCATTTCATTGTCATTAGCTCTTCATATAAGGCTGGTGTCAGGAGATGCATCCGGCCGTCTCGCCTTTGAGACCTTGGTTCCATAGAAGTAGCGTATTAAAAGACGGAGCTAAGGAGGCTCATTTTGGCATTGCCCATTTTTATAAAGGCCAAATTCCCTTGCTGATGCCACGTGTGAATTACCAGATAAAAATCTCTACCTTCAATCGACTGGGTTTCGAACCTCTGCTTTCCGGTTGGGAAGCCAGCAACTAAACTACAAAGCTAATTTCGCCCGCTACGTTCTCACTATTCAGTGCAGAACTGTTTTCGACTGTACCTAAAACTCCAAAACTCAACTATTTTGCATTGAATTCTTTGTTACATTTTATAGTTTCCATCCCGTTTATTTGAAGGGCTGTTGTAGAGACAACTTCATCACTAAATCCCCAAACCCCATGACGCAACAGCCCCGAAGGGCCATGGCCTACCAAGCGACCGCTGCTCAGCCCGAAGGCTTGCAGATTACGAGGTGCCGTGAGATCAGCATGACGGATCTTCTCGGCCGTTATTCTTGGCTTTCTAGACCGGAGCCGCTATCTTACCGTCAGATAGCTCCTCAATTGTAATCGCGTAGGCTGAGTGGAACTCGAATCAGCCCTCAGATACAGGTAAATATCCCTGACTTGGCCGAGAATCGAACCCAGGGCATCGGGGTTAGAGGCAGACACGCTACCCGTACACCGCGAGGCCGGCCTACTTCATCACTACAGGAGAATAATTTTCAGGCACGAATAGGTTAGAACGCAAACGTATTTAACCAAGGCGCAAGTGTATCCTAGCCCGCACAACGGCCCAGCAGGGAGATTTGCATAAATATCAGCGATCTGAACTATCAAAACCCCTCAACGTTATGCAACTCACCAACTTAACTGTAGAGCAGATAGATGACACTTGCGCCTTGTTCAAATACGTTGCATTGTAGCCTACTGAAAATCCACAGTCTGTTTCCAGTCATTTGACGGGGTCGAATGAATGAAGCCACCATCTACCGGCGAGGATAGGAACTGTGCCGGCTGCCGAAGCCTGTTGCACTCCTCTGGGGCAATGCTTCATGACTGGCAGATACAATGAAATGATATTAGAGTGTATTGCTGGAATGAAAGATGACAGGGAGAACCGGAGTACCTGGAGAAAAACTTGTCCCGCTTCCGCTTTGTCCAGTACAAATCTCACATGGAGTGGCCGGGATATGAACCACGGAACCCAGTGATGAGAGGCCGACGCGCTGCCGCCTGAGCCACGGAGGCTCATGTATTGTAGCTTATTAATACCTAAAAATCCACCCCCTATATCAGTAACATTGAATTCATTAAGTGATTAGTATGCAGTGCTACTTGTAATACATGTGGAAATGAAATAAAAGTGTGATGGGAACTAAGGGAAGTGTAATAGGGGCAGTCATCTGTAAGAGAACAGGGGTGTAAGGAAACAATCTCTTGTCGCTACATTTATTCCCTTCATGTGTTAAGAGTCACAGAATAATTTAGAAGGGGGTGGAATAGAAGTTTAAGGAAACAGGATTAAGAATTTAAAATTTATTGATGGCACTGTTACACGACCTGTGTTTAAGTTATTAAAAGACGTAAATATAATATTAGCGAAGAAGTTCACAACGAATAACAACGGAAGGGGGAAGTATTTAGAATGTTTTTCTTTGTATTTGACAGCAGGAAATTATCATACTGAGGGGTTCAAGGAGGGGAGTAGAATCCATTAACTTCCAGGCAATTAACCAGACGTTGCTGTTGTTGATGTTGTTGCTGTAGCTTTATACAAGTGGTTGACTCTAGGAGTCCTCCTGGTTCATTTCAATGCTTTCAAATTTCTTCCGAACAGACCATGGTGGTCCTTGGAGTAGTTTACGGTAAATGACTCATATCTTTATAAATTTGATTGAGTGATTGGCTGCCTTTTCCCCCTAGGAATTAACCAGGTTCTAATTTATGTCCCAGACCGAGCGAACTTTACGGTCACTAAAATCTCGTTTCTGATATGTTCCTGTTTCTAACAGGGAATCGAACCGAATGCGCCTTTACCGCCATGGCTAGCCAGCCTCTCATTTCATTATTTTCTCTATCTCAAGGCAGTATCGTGGAATCTTCCTAGTTAAGTCACTTCGGACGAAATTACTACCAGGCGAGTTGGCCGTGCGGTTAGGGGCGCGCAGCTGTGACCTTGCATCCAGGAGATAGTCGGTTCGAACCCCGGTGTGGGTAGCCGTGAAGATGTTTTTCGTCGTTTCCCATTTTCACACCGGGCAAACACTGGAGATGTACCTTAATTAAGCCCACGGCCACGTTCTTCCCATTCCTAGGCCTTTCCTATCCGATCGTCGCCATAAGACCTATCTGTGTCGGTGTGACGTAAAGTAAATAGCAAAAGAAGTCAGTACTCGCGTTCCTACACGCGCGCTTTAGGCTTGTAAAGGAGTGAAAAGGAACTGGCTGCATGTCGTAAGAGTTTTGCTAGTTGCCTAAAGTCACCCTAACACACAAGATTTCTCGGAATTTGAAGCATCGCCTCATGAAAACGGCCGAGTTTTTTCACAAATTCTGGCTGAGTGGCTCAAACGCGGTAGAGAACTGATGGGTCTGATTCCGGAGGTTAGAAAAGTGCTCAAATATACTAGCCAAGTGTCAGTAGAATTATCAGCATGTAAAAGAACTCATGTGCGACAAACTTACGGCTGCTAGAAGAATGTCTGGAGGTCTGAAGCTTCATAAAATTAGAGCTGGAAGGGAAAAGTACCCTCAGAAGCCCTGGTGCGTATGAAACGCAAGGATACAAGGCACATCTGCTCGGCTTGTCAAGTTCCTTTGCACAAGGGCAGCTGCTTCACACGATACCACACAATAAGAAAGTTCTAGAATCCCTGGTAAGTGCTCGCACCAAGTTTCAATAATGTATCTCATGTCATTTACAAGTATGCTACGTCTCATGCTAGGCGTGCTTTAGTTGTTCGGTACGCAGAGCAGAGCGCGCCCATGTGTTAAAATAATGAGAATTAGATTGCCCATTTTAATTGGGAGAGTTGTTCTATTTTAAGCCATAATACAGTTCATGTCCGCCTCTGTGGTGTAGTAGTTAGTGTGATTAACTGCCATCCCCGGAGACGGGGTTCGATTCCCGGCTCTGTCACGAAATTTGAAAAGTGTTACGAGGGTTGGAACGGGGTCCACTCAGCCTCGGGATGTCAACAGAGTAGAGGGGGATTCGATTCCCTCCTCAGCTATCCGCGAAGTGGTTTTCAGTGGTTTCCCACTTTTCTTCCAGGCAAAATGTCACGATGGTGCCTAACTCAATGTCACGGCCACTTTCTTTCCTCTTCCTTATCTGTCCCTTCCAATCTTCCCATCCTCTAAATAGGACCGTGTTCAGCATAGCAGGTGAGGCCGCCTGGATGAGGTACTGTCCTCCTCCCCAGTTGTATCCCCTGACCCATGAGTCAGAGGGAGAAATCAACCATGGAGGGTAAAGAGATTCAGAAAGAAAAATTTTCTTCCGGAGAGTAAATTCTTGAACATTCAGTGACTACCTGTGATAATAATCATTAAAAATCCCCTAGCGCTACGGGCCTCTTGGTGCCATCGGCCAAGTGACTACTGCTCAGATTATGAGGTGGCGTGTGGTCAGCACCATGAATCAATCCTCTCGGGCGTTTTTCATGGCTATGTACGCCGGAGCTGCCATATCGCCGTTAGATAGTTCTTCAAATTCATTCGTTACGTCCTTTCTGTACGCAGCCTGACACAATACTGCAGTCCCATCGCCCTGTGAGTGGTACACGTATGCACAGAAATGGCGTTTCAATATAAACAAAGCATGCCCCCCACCACCATCACCTCGCTTAACACATTGCTGCAGGTGTATAGCCCGCTGCAAGACTGTTGTGACTGGGAAGTAAGTGTAATTCGACTGATTACTTGTTGAAATAGTAATTTGTAATTGCAAATGGGTACAATTTTCTTAGGTAACTGAAATTCAGTCCTGTTGCATTTTTCTTGTACTTTTCCCATCACTGATCCGTCACAGACGGGTTTAATATATTGTACCATTTCAAGATTTTCTAGTCTACGGGAACAAATTTAATAACAAGGTGCAAAATATATCACTATAGATGATTATTCCGTTTGTTTCAAACGTATTATTTACAATATAAGACAAATATTTTGAAGATTCCTGTGGCATCACCGTATTGTCCTATGATTCTCGAAAATAAATTAAACCCCACTGGAACAAAACTTTGAACAAAAATAAATAAAAATCGACTGATTATAAACTTTAATGGGTATATTGACCCCCACGTCGAGGCTTGTTGGTTTAGACCGTGGCGTGTTCCAATAATCCCCACCCCTCTCATTCCCCTTGGGCACCCGCCATCACTCGGTGAAACCCACACCGCACGTGTTTCAGTCGACACACTGGTCAAATAAATCATGTTTAGAGCTATGTTATCTGGCCTGCCCCGTATCACAGGTTGGCTTAACCTAGCGTGTACCGTCTGCTCAATAACATTCATTAAAAAATCTCAGCAGGAAAAAAGGAAGGTTAAACATTAATGAAATGTAATTAAATACATTCGTATATAGTAGCTCGTGTTGAATTTCATCGCACGTTTATATTCAATGGTCCCTCCTATATATGTGTATTGCTTTTTGACGTATGTTACTCAATTTTCCGCGTCGAGATAAAAAATATTGTATTCTATCGAACACGGCAGAGAGCGTAGTGGTCATCTAGCACAAAGGCATATTCCACCTCGGAATCCATGATGAATCATTTCGTACTTGGCTCTTCATTGGGACACTAGTTCTAAAACTCTGATCCGCGACCTACAAGGAGGCCGGGCGTACTTCAGATGAAGATTAAAACTTGCTTAACAAATTCTTCCAGCGTCGTATTGTACGAGTAAGATGTCTTCCTTTTATTTGGAGGTCCTGGTTTTGCTTCTTAGCCTGTTTAAATATTTTAATTCTGGACTTAAGACTGTATCGGAGTTCACTTAGCCTCGTGATCTCTGATACGTTTTGCTTCACCGACCAATATGTGAAGTTCGGACCAAATGCTGACTGAATAATAGAAATGATACCTAACCAAAACCTAGATTAAATCTACAAAAACAACACAGTAATAATAACAATTGAAATGTTTATTTACACTTTTATGTTGCATACTCGTATGCTTTGAATTTATATTTCAAATTATTTTTTAAAATAATTAATATTGTTCATAATTTTTACTGTGCAGTAATGCTGTTAAGTGCTAGAGAAGAAAAGACAAATTAAAAAAATTAATAATTTAGATACTGACTAAATTATACAACTACATGAAAAATCCAGAAATTCGTTGTAAAAATACAGGAAGTTATTTCCTAGACCAGAGATAGGAGTTACAGCATTCAAAAATGTCAAGCCATGAAAATAGCACCAATGAATCAAGACAAGTAACATGAATTCACAATGGCTAACGACAATGACTTTTCATTAATAAAGCCTGTCGTACACGATCAGCTTGTTATTTCAATTCAATATTTCGCAAGAGAAATTGTCATATCTTGCCAAAGATAGTTCAGAATTCCTGAAGGTTTGACAAGATTTGAAATTTTTTTTTTTTTGCTAGTTGCTTTACATTGCACCGATACAGATAGGTCTTACGGCGACGATGGGACAGGAAAGGGATAGGAGTGGGAAGGAAGCGGCCGTGGCTTTAATTATGCCTGGTGTGAAAATGGGAAACCACGGAAAACCATCTTCAGGGCTGCCGATAGTGGGGTTCGAACCTACTATCTCCAGAATACTGGATACTGGCCGCACTTAAGCGACTGCAGCTGTCGAGCTCGGTGAAAATATTTAACAAGGTTTGACAGCATTTGGTTTTAAAATGGAGCAGTTGTGGTTCTTGGACTAGCTGTGGGATATATTCTTAATAAGAAGAGAAACGCGCAAGAAAGGATAATTTACATTGGAAAAAGATTAATGTAGTAACCCTCAACATATTTTTGCAATGTATTTACCGCCATAAAGTAGTTTGCAGATGTTATGTTATCTTCCATTTTCTTCCAAATACACTTTTCTACATGATAGGTTGTTGTTAGCAATCCTTTCCGTTCTAAGCAACTGTCACGTACAAAAACAGGTAGCATTTTTACAACAAACATGGACTGTTGTTCCCTTGGTGCAATATTTTCTGATTCCATATGAAGTCCATTGTTTAGCCGGTAGGCATTCGTTAGAATATCTGATTTCTCTTGTCTACTAAGTTTAAGTCCGAGTGTCGATAATTAACTCTATGGACAATTGCTATGGAGTTCGTCGCGGTAACGTTTTACAGGGTTTGTGCATCTCCCTGAACGTTTTAAATATTAAACAGTACTTGAATTTTATTCCGGAAGGAAGAGATAAAGACACGAGCAATAATACGAGTAATGGAAATACAGTTAAATCTCCATGTACCAAAGAGAGCCAAGTTACAACGGCTAGTTAACTTAGTTATATCCAACTACCAAATGTACCCATGCTTCAATACGGCATTCCACAATGCATACGGATTTCTAAGTAAATTATTGCACACGCAGTAAGTAAGGTTTTATTAAAGTCCAGGTCTCTTAGCGTTATCCGAGAACCACCACGGGGAGGTTCCCATACTTTGTTTCCGATTTAAGGTGCACGTTGGGAGGAGAATATTTTTTTGACAAGTTGCTTTATGTCGCACCAACACAGTTAGGTCTTATGGCGACGATGGAGTAGGGAAGGGATAGGAGTAGGAAGGAAACGGCCATGGCCTTAATTAAGGTACAGCCCCAAGTTGGGGAGTTTTGATGATAATGGCAGTCCACGTGCAAATACCGGAACACATTTTGCGGTGTGAAATGATAAGCTACACTCCACGGTACTGCTGAAATACTAAGAGCCACGCTTAGGATTATTCGAAGACGATTGTAACCTCCAACGGTATTCCGCAAATATACTGCAGAATGGCAGCTTGACGTCTCTCTCGGTTTCTACCCAACGAACAACCATGAATTTACGGAAATTACGATTAAACTGATATCAAGTTACCTCCATGCTGGCAAGCAGCCAGAGAAGCTGCCATGGCAACCGGGAGTACCGTTGTCGGTCTGCGAGGGTTTCCGTCACTCTACGCAGAACATGAAACCCGTGGAAAATAGAAAATTTCTCCGTCAGTTGAAGAGCAAACGAAATTATGTTGATAACATATATTATGTAACGTTTCACATACAGTGTAGAGAGTTTACATAATATTAATGGTGTATGAGAAAATATCAAATAAGTCGTTTGATCTGCCTATAAATCCCCAGTCTGTTCTATGATGTTTAAATTATATGCATATCAAAACGTACTCCTGGATGAATATACTCTAAACATGAAGTTTGGTCGAAATCTATCCAGCCATTTCGCCGTCATGGTGGAACGGACACACAGACAGACATACAGACACGAAATCTATAAACCACTGGTACGCTCTTAAGTTGACCTAAAACGGATAAATACATGAAAAATTGCCAAAATTAACGAAATTACAGACAGTGGACCTCCTATCACTTTATTTATATAAATAAGGAGATACGATACCCGTAGCTTCCAATGCAGGTTTCATACATTATCGGTAACACCTCCAAAACGATATACGCCTACTTGGTTACAATACCTCCAAGCAGCAATATTATTGGTCTGTAGACAAATGACGAAACGTATTGCAGCAGAATACCGTCGTGAATGAATCATTTTATGACACGTCATAGCTGTGTAACCTTCTTCATTTTTAAAATTAGAGTGCGCCTTATATTCAGAACTGTTCGATATTTTCCCTCTTTCCATTCTTGTCTTCGCAAGCGATGGGATGCTTTGAGCATAATTTAAAATAACAATTACGGAACCTGTAGGGAAGGATCAAAGTGCTGTAATTGGATGCAAATCTCCACGAGCCTGCGTATCTGATTTACATGAACATCACCGATGAGTTCCATGCATTGCATCGGAGCTGTGAATGTTTTCTACAGCACTGAACTAAATAACCATCGCTCGAACACGCACAGCATCACTTATACCTCAAATATCTAAATCGAATACAAATAATTTGCACAAACATTAATTACAACACATAACTCCTTCAGTATGCTGCTGAGTGTGAGTGCTAAACGCTTAAAGCGTATGCTTAGTTTTGATCTTACAATAAAGGCTTTTATATGACCAACACTTTACCTCAGCATCATGACTTCAATTCCCGGCCAGATCGGGGATATTAGGCAGGTCTCCTTATTACCCCTGGCGTGGGAACTGGGTGTTTGTGTTTATCTCCATACACTACCCCTCGCCTTTAATACAGCGTGTACCATAATTGATAACGCAAATTAAACAAGCTTTAAGTACGTGATACTATAATTTTTTTTTAAATGTCTTAGTAAATATGGTCCGCAAACGAGTCGTTTGAGTGATAATTTAGAATTTGTGTTTACCAGCCACTACCGACTTGACTCTGCGGAAACGTCATCTTAGTGAAAGGTACCAATATAAGATTAAGAAAAGCTATTCGATTCTTTGGTAGAAGTGCAGTTGCTTTTAATGAACAAGAATACATTCTTTTCTTCCTCTTCTTCTTCTTCTTCTTCTTATCATTATAACATATTTATTTATTTATTTATTTATTTATTTATTTATTTATTTATTTATTTATTTATTTATTTATTTATTTATTTATTTATTTATTTATTTATTTATTTATTTATTGAGATCGAGAAAGGGCAAGCCGCACGTACACGGAAGTGCTTCAATCCCCCTCATAAACTTTAGTGAATATTTACATATCTGTAGACGATTTCAGATTGACATATTTACACACCAAACACTGTACTCTTAAAATAGTAATTATTTATACTATACATAATAGAGTAAGAAGACGCAGTCATTTATACCCTCATTCATAACGCTGTATACACACTCTTTCACGAGCAACCTCACACCCATACGCATACATTCTCGCCCAGATACAACAGTACTTGCACACATCATTCTTGAAATTCTAATTTATACAAGTTATATATGCCACACATGCGTATCTATTTACATACATATTTTCTTCACTGCGTGGAGGAAGTGAGGATGAGGGAGCAGTTTTATTTCAGATGGTAGAAGATTCCAAAGACGAGCAGACCGTGCGTTAAAACCATTTTACGGGTTACAATGACTGTACAGCGTAATTACTCGTCGTTAAAGGAAGTATCTTTGACACACTAAGTTAGAAGTGGTGGTTGATAACCACACATTTTAAATTATCTTGCAAACAGCTCGTTTGAGGACCCATGTTTAGTAAGATTTTTTGCTTCGAGATCCCAAGATGAGAGGTTTAGTAGTTTAGTGATGTTTTATTTTACATGGCGAGATTTGTTTGGCCTTCTTCAAACATAGCACAGAAAGTCGGATTTTGGATGGAATATCAGCTTACTGGTTCGACATTGGTGTTCCCCGACTCATCACCACCAGCCGAATGAAGTACTACACCACTAATGCCCGGTAATATTCGTCTACGCAACGTGGCACAAATGAAATAGAAATGTAAAACGCTGTGAAAAAAGTCATATTCTTCTCCCAAAATAGACAATGTTAAGGATAATATCTCTGTGATCAGCATAATCTAAACGAAATGTTGTTTCTATTTCATCTATGTTAACAGCTAAGTGACTGGACCAGAAAGCCTTAGCGCATCGGACAGTCTCAAACACATCTTGCCCCGACAGTGATCCCGTTTGCTTCCTTTAATGTTGCGAATTCTCTTTCTTCCCTTGCTGGACGTATCTCCTTTGGTACCAATCCAGCCGGCAACACATAAACTGCTCTTCAAAGGTCTGTGCTCGTCTGTAATTTCTTCAATTGTAAAGGGTACAAACCGTCTCTAAACCTTGGCTTAGCTGTAATCGATTGACGATAGAAGGCTATTTCGAAGCCCAATAAAACACAGATGACTGTCGCAAGGTTATGGCAAAATAATATCCCGACAGAAGTTACGGAAATAAACATAAGGACAGAGAAGGTTTTATATTGCATATTTAGACTTACATCTAATATTACTAGCATCACGATATAGGGTGTTTTCTTATATACATATGATATGAGTAAAGAAGCGAAGTCACAGATAAGGCTATGAATGAGTTGTAGGATTGTGAATCACTGCAGGGGGACTTCAACAATGTCGTGAGATGGACAGCAGACATTGGTATGAATGAAAGTAAGTGGGATGAAATTACAAGTTGTAAATTTCACTAAGAGCAAATGTGCTCACAGTTTTAAATATTTTACTTATTGTGTTGTACCTAGGTATTAATGTAAAGAAAGATTTTAACTGGGATAATCATATTAATGAGGTTACAAAACTCTTCACATGGTTATGAGAGTATTATTTTAGGGGTTGTAGTAAGGATGTAAAGGAGAGGACGGATAAGTCTCTGGTAAGACCGTAGTTAGAGTATGGTTCCAGTGTATGGGACCCTCACCACTACTCCGTAAAACGAGAACTGGAAAACATTCAAAGCATGATTTGTTCTGGATGATTTCGAACAAAGGAGTAGTGTTACGAGAATGTTGTGAACCTTGGGCTGGGAAGACTTGGGAGTAAGAAGACGAGATGCTCGACTATGTGGTATGTAGTCTATCGAACTATCGGTAGAGAGTTGGCGTGGAATGACAAAAGTAGACGAATAAGTTTGAGCGGAGCTTTTAAAAGTAGGAAAGATCATAATATGAAGATAAAGTTGGAGTTCAAGAGGACAAATTGGAGGAGTGAGATATTGGAATAAATGATCAAGGGAAATGTTCGAGTAATTTCCAAGTTCTTTGAAAAGGTTCAAGAAAAATCTAAGTAAGCAATCGGTAGGGAATCTGCCACCTAGATGACAGCCCTAAATGCAGATCAGTGGTGATTGATTGATTGATTGATTGATTGATTGATTGATTGATTGATTGATTGATTGATTGATTGATTGATTGATTGATTGATTGATTGATTGATTGATTGATTGATTGATTGATTGATTGATTGATTGATTGATTGATTGATTGATTGATTGAGCGCAAAGCGTTGTATATTCGATCGTGAAGAATATCAACTTCAATAATTTAATCGAGGTAGCAAATTATAGTACGCTGTTCTTAAAGTAGGCAGTAACTATGACTGGTCTCTTACAGCCATACTGACCGCGAAATACGCAATCCTATTTAATGAGCCTCACTAGCATTTATTATTTTTATGCGGGGTGAATGTACAACAACTTTAGGATGTGGTGTGCCTGCTCTTCACATGATGAAATACTTTCTAATAGCAGATGTCGTTATAAATGAACCGCAATGACATTTCCAATCTAATATCGTATATAAAAAGAAAAGTTGTTGTAGTTACGAGTGTTTTGTAAATTTTCCTCTGGCTAAAATTATACGACAGTTTCATCTAATCTCGTAAAAAAATACCATCAATTAATCGCAAAATCACTATCACTGATCACGAGGTTGATGATACCTTACAGAGAATTGCAAGTCATGCAACACAGCAAGTGAAGCAGTTTAAATACCTTGGACAGGTTCTGACAGAAAATCTTGGTTGCGAAACTGAAGATGCATAGCCGTGGCGAAAAGAGCATTTTATGACAAAAAGTCTCTGATTTGTCGAGGTAACATGTCCCTCAGTTTAACTGAAAAGATTTTTAAGATCTACGTATGGCCAGTTGCGATATATTGTGGACGAACCTGGCTAGACATTGAATAAAGAGAGGAAATATAAAGACTAGAAGCCATTGAGAGGTTGTGCTGGCGAAGGTTAAAACAATAAGCTGTGTGGAGAAGACGACCAATAAGGATGTACTGGAGCGAGTTAATGAGACCGACAGCTTATCAATATAGTCAAAAAAACAAGATCAACATAGCTGGGACACAGTTTGTGACATGGCAGTTTAATCAGTGAAATAAGGGCAAAATTTCTGGTAAACGCATTCGTGGGAGGTCAAGAGAAATTTATGAAGACATTCTTCAGTGATCCAAAAATGTTATGAAACAGCCAAAAGAACAGCCCAAGATAGATTTATTGGGAGAAGGCGCATCGAAGAGACATGCCAGTTGTATGACTGAAGACGACGACGATGTGATAATGATTTCATTTAAGTTCGTCATCGAGGCCCGCTACCGCGTAATACTCAGGCAGTCATTCAATCATCTGTCAGGAGTACTAGAAATTTCACCCTATAATAAAGCGTGTATCTTAATTCATTTTACACACTTTCAGGGCTTTTTGCAGGGATAGAGAAGATAAGGTTTTGAGTAGAAACTTATGTATAAAAAAACGTACCATTTTTCCGCTATAAGCAAACCGCCACCATGCACTTTAATCTCTGACGTCTGCTATGTCAATGAGCCGAGCTTAAAATGTACAGCTCGGGAGATGTAGCATGAACACACAAAGAGATATGCAGTAACCTCAAGGCCCCCTGCACAAGCAGATCTTCGTATGACTCCCCCTTCAGGTGGCCCGACAGAAATGACGTAAGCACTTCACTCACGGGACGCAGCGGCTACGCGGCATTGAAACGCGAGTAGGTGTTTTGTTCGGAGCGGAAAAGCGGTACATTTCTGGACACATGCTTTTATATACAAAATATGTTCTTCTCGGTTCCCTCTGCAAGCCCTGGAAGTGTGCAATTTGTCCTTATGTTCCCAATTTAAGTAGCCCTAAACATTCAAATACCGTGCTCGATAGCTGCAGTCGCTTAAGTGCGGCCAGTATCCAGCATTCGGGAGATAGTGGGTTCGAACCCTACCGTCGGCAGCCCTGAATATGGTTTTCCGTGGTTTCCCATTTTGACGCTAGGCAAATGCTGGGGCTGTACCTTAATTAAGGCTACGGTCACATCCTTCGCTCTCCAAACCATTTCCTATCTATCGTCGCCATAAGACCTATCTACGTCGCTGCGACGTAGCCTAAAGCAAAATGTAAAAAGAAATCCAAATATTTGCGAAAAGTATTTTAGAATAATTGAAAACCTCCCCAGAATAAGGATGCGACCAACAAATTCCTGCAACTCGTACATCACACACACCACCATCCTCAACTACAAAAACACGCTGTCCCCTTACACGGCAGATTATGCCCACCATCGTCGGAGGGTCTGCCTTACAAGGGCTGCATCCAGCGAACCAAACATGTCCTCGGACACACTCGGCAAAAAAGCCATTCCAGAAATATTATTTTTGTTTCTTAATCCGTTTACCCTCCGGGGTTGGTTTTCCCTCGAACTCGGCGAGGGATCCCACCTCTACTGCCTCAAGGGCAGTGTCCTGGAGTGTGAGACTTTGGGTCAGGGTGTTGGAAGGAGGACCAGTACCCCTCGCACAAACAGCGTCACCTGCTATGCTGAACAGGGGCCTTGTGGAGGGGGAGGGATGGGAAGATTGGAAGGCATAGACAAGGAAGACTGGAGGAAGTAGCCATCGCCTTAAGTTACGAATCATCCGAGCATTTGTCTGGAGAAGTGGGAAACCAAGGAAAACCACTTCGAGGATGGCTGAGGTGGGAATCGAACCCCCTCTATTCACTTGACCTCCCGAGACTGAGTGGACCCCGTACCAGCCCTCATACCACTTCGCATATTGCGTGGCAGTGCCGGGAATCGAATCCGGACCTCCAGGAACGGCAGTTAATCACGCTAATCACTACTCCACAGAGGTGGACATCATGGGAGGAATAAATACATAAATAAATTCATTGTCGAGTATAATTGTATGCGTATGTACGGTACTGATTGGGTCACCTTATATTTATGCAGTTTGATAAAACACTATTCGTAACAGAACTAGCCATTGAAATTCTAACCTCAGACCTACGGGTGGAAAGCCAATGTGACAATCACGAGTTCAAAATAAAGGACATAATTAATGAATTAAGTGACAGCACATAATTTAGCATCCCTTATTTCATTGAGCCAACGGTCGTAGCCGTGTTGAAACACCGGATCCCGTGAGATCTCCGAAGTTAAGCAACATTGGGCGTGGTCAGGATTTGGATGGGTTGCCACGCGCTGTTGGTGGGGGGGTAAGGGAATGGAGGAGCGGAAAGGAACTGGCCATCCTACCGCACGTAAACTCCGGCTCAGGAACACCTCTGCGGAGGTTCGGACCTGTCTTCGGGGAGAATAACTCTTACCTTTTGCCAACGGCCTTAGCCGTGTTGAAACACCGGATCCCGTGAGATCTCCGAAGTTAAGCAACATTGGGCGTGGTCAGGAGTTGGATGGGTTGCCACGCGCTGTTGGTGGGGGGTAAGGGAATAGAGGAGCGGAAAGGAACTGGCCTCCCTACCGCACGTAAACTCCGGCTCAGGAACACCTCTGCGGAGGTTCGGACCTGCCTTCGAGCAGAATAACCCTTACCTTACCTATTTCATTGACACGGCTGGTAGGGGGTACGATAAATTTAGTATCCCCTGCCTACCTTAGGAGACGACTAAAGCAGGCTGTCAACATGACAGAGTACTTTGAGTACAACGAGATCCCTCTTGTTTTCACTTACTTGAACCTGAATCCCCCACTTTCATTACCGAGCGAGTTGGACGTGTGGTTAGGTGCGCGCAGCTGTGAACTTGCATTCGTGAGATAGTAGGTTCGATTCCCACTGTCGGTAGCCCTGAATATACTGTAGTTTTCCGACCTTTCCCATTTTCACGCCAGGCAAATGCTGGAGCTGTACCTTAATTAAGTGTGATTGCTGTCTGAGAGACTGATTACCTCGGACCGAGTAGAGGTATTTCACTAGCCTTGACATAGAACACCGGAATATATTCGAAACGTCAGCAAACAATGCACAGAAAACAACAACACGGCTCAATCCGGAAATGGAACTAAATCGTCGCCATAACACCTATCCATTTCGTACTTTCTCATTTTCATACCAGACAAATGTTGGAGTTGTACTATAATTAAGGCCACGGTCGCTTCCTTCCCGTTCCTAGGCCTTTTCCTACCTACCGTCGCCACAAGACCTATCTGTGTAGGTGCGACGTAAAACAACTCATAAAAACCCACTTTCATTGTTTCTGTCTTATACCTTGTAAATGTAACTTAAAAGCTTTTCAGTTTATCGAGCACACAAATTTAATATAAATACCCCTATTCGATCCCAGGTAATCAAATCAGTCTCCCAGACAGCAATCATACTACGAAAGTGGTTGCTGACCTACCCTACCCTCTTTGGCTGACGTAAGCCCCCTGGCTGTCTCGTGAGAATTCTGGAATGTATGTGTCACAGCCAGGTAGTGGGCCTTTCCCACGCTGTTATGTAATTAGAGGTTCCCCCTGCATGTTTATGTTGAGGTCTGTATCTATTAATCTCTGTATGATACGCATCTAATAATTGCTAAATGTATTTCCTTCTTCTAAATTTATATGTTGCGGGCGTCAGTGGTCAGGAACAACTCTCGTAGTATGATTTCTGTCTGAGAGACTGATTACCTCGCACCGAGTAGAGGTATTTCACTAGCCTTGACATAGAACACCGGAATATATTCGAAACGTCAGCAAACAATACACAGAAAACAACAACACGGTTCAATCCGGAAATGGAACTAAATTCTACACACCGTGGAAGCTTCATTTCTAATAAAACGAATGATAATAAAAAGACGACCATGAATCCCAAACAATCAGTGAATCAAATTCACAATGCCTTATTTTCTGAGATGATTCTTATTGCCCAAAGTGGACCAAAATCCTGGTCACCGAACCCTCATAATAATACTAATCACTGGTAAAGAAAGACAACAATATTCCTCCAAATGAGATACTAATCACAGGTAACGCAGACTCCTGGTGTTCCCTGCATGTTGGTGCTAATCACAGTTAATGTAGACCCATGGTATGTCACACATAATGGCACCACTCACTGGTAAGGTAGACCCATGGTGTTCCTCACGTAAGGGCATATCAGAAGCAACGCAGACCCATGATGCTCCTCACACTGTGGGACTAATCACGGTCTCCGGCGATGTCTGTGGTGTTCCTAACATAGTGGTACAATCGCAGGCCACGTATACTCATGGTGTCGCACACATAGTGGTAAAAATCATAGGCAATATAGACCCACGGTGAATCACACATTCTGGTACCACCCGCAGGTAACCGAGACCCATAGTGTTCCTCATATAGTGGGACTACTCTCAGGCAATGCAGACCCATGGTATTCCTCGCATAGTGGTACTAAACACGAGCAATGCACAATCCCGTGGTGTTCTTCACATAGTAGTACTACTCATAGGTAACGCAGACCCATTCTGAATACAGGGGAAACAACACACTCTAGTGCAGCGTACGGTACCTTCTCGACATAGTGATCTCTGAGAAAGAATCTACATAGTTTTGGTGTCTAGGAAACTATCTATATTATGAAATTTAGATCAAATTTCCTCGAGGTTCACATTCTTATTGATGGACACTATTATCACAGGCAACGTCCAGACCCGAGGAGTTCCTCACACAATGGCACTGCTTCTAGATAACGTAGACCCATGTTGGTCTTCAGACGGTGGTATTAATTGCAAATAACGTCGACCAATGGTACTCTTCAATTAATGGTACTAATCACAAGCAGTCTCATGGTTCTGATTTCTTCAACCTTGGTCGCACCTGTTAGTGCCCTCTTACTTAAACAGGGAATAAAAATACACACTATATTATAGTTTAGTGTTTATATTAACTTGCGTGTTCGACAAACTGAAAAGCTTTTAACTGAGTCGACAATGGGAAGTAGAGATAGGTGAAAAATAACATAGCAGTTACTTTGTCACAGTTACATGCCTGTCACTGTTACAAATGTAAAGAGGACAAAAGTAACAGGTTACCGAGTAACTGGGAACTGTCACTAGTAGCATCAGCTTACAGACAAAGAATATGACCTTCAGAGTTCAGATAGTAACTTACGCATGTCTTCCAAGTGAGAGCACTTTCGTAGGGGGTTGCTTTAAGTCAAGGGCCGATGACCTTCGATGTTAGGCCCCTTTAAACAACAAGCATCATCATCATCAAGCTTTAAGTCAAATACACTATAGTGTATAATATACTCTATAGTGTATTCGTTTCAGTTGCTGCTGTCATCTGATAACTAAAGTGTAAACTGTTATGACGTATTCAACTGCTCGGGGGGTAATGTTGCCTGGTGTGAAAATGGGAAACCACGGAAAACCATCTTTAGGGCTGCCGACTATCTCCCGATTACTGGATACTGGCCGCACTCAAGCGACTCGAGCTCCGTATTATAAGTTTCACCCGTATTATTTTTCTTGTACCATAAATAACTTAGTATGCTGACTTTCCATATCGATATTATAGATAACATAACATTGCCTCATTTTACTTAATTGATCCTCTTGTACCGGTTTGTGTCGAGATTTGGCAGACAGATCATCATGTTTCCTTGTCGTCCATCCTTGATCGGGGCATTGTCCAACTCACTCCTCTAGATTCCATTAAAGACGCTATGTTGTCTTCTCACTTCATCCCTTGTCTACCTCTCGTTAACTTTATAGCAAATAGGAATGAGAGTTTTGCTGCACCGACTATCACCAGTGTAGTGATGCGTGCGCGCATGTGCGAGTGAGTGAATGGGAGAGCTGTAAGGAGACAAACTTGAAGCCGTTAGCAGACTGCGAGTAACGTTGTACGTTCTTTTTAACTGTTACTTTTCACAGTTACTTTATTGTAGCAGTGCCAGATGTAGCAGTTACACAAAAGTAACCGTTTATCACATCTCTACTGGAAATGACGGCTTTCTTCTTAACAAATGATATCCTGTAGGCCACTCTGGTAGTTTTCGAGGACTAAGGAGTCGCTCATTTACGGGCATTTCCACTTTTGACGACACTTTTACTTATAAAAGGGATCAAATGAAAATCCACAGCCTGTTTCCAGTCATTCTACCGGGTCAGAAATGGAATGAATGAAGCCCCATCTAGCGGCGAGGATAGGAAATGTGCCGGCTGCTGAAACCTGTCGCACTCCTATGAGGCAATGATTAATGACTGATAGATGAAAGGAAATGTTAACGCAGAGTGTTTCTGGACTGAAATATGACAGGGTAAACCGGAGTACCCGGTAAAAACCTGTCCTGCGTCCGCTTTGTCCGGCACAAATCTCACATGTTGTGACCGGGATTTGAACCACGGCATCCAGCAGTGAGAGGCCAGCGCGCTGCCGCCTGAGCTACGGAAGCTTCTAAAAGGGTTGAACCTTTCATCAAACAGTTTACTGCTAAGAGAAATTAGTATTCCCCTCAAAACAATATCAGTAATCACCACCAAATTTCCTGTCTACGTTGCCTGCACTTAAATACGACACTGACAGCAAAAGAATGACCTCTTATGTTCGTCAATCATTAAAAATGTGCCCCTCGAGGAAATTTCATCAAAATTTCATAATTTAGACACCTTGGTAGAAGCAAAACTAAGTAGACTGGGTCTCGGAGATCGCTTTGTCGTAGTTCTGAACTTCCTGCCGAAGTTCTGTTGACACATTAACTCCCTGGCGGATTCCTTGCAGACGATCTCGCTGGTACCGAGTCGCAAAGTATGCGTATCTCCCCTGAGTGGTTTGTAATTGATGCAGTGAGACGATCACATCAAAGAACATAGGACATAGTTGGGAGTCAAACAGTATACAAGTTACGAGTTATTCATGAAGTCCATAATTTATAGCTACAAAGTCCCCAGGAGATGCAGCTTTGTTCACCATCGAATTTCATGTTAACAGTCAATAGATAACCCTTTAATTGCCGGCAATAAACTCGCCAAATGAATGTTATGTGCACTCGAGCTGCTGCAGCAGTTTTCCATGTTGGTCATTTAGGAATTTATTTAATGTGCTTCTGTAATTTCGTTTTTACGATTCAATATCAAATATAAAGTTATTAGGTCTGTAATTACTATTTATTGCTGGCAGAGGACTGAAATTGGAATTAAACTATTTACAAATTTCTCGTCGTTATAAGTACAAGTTAAAAGTTTAGGCGTCCCAGGCATTGATCACCGAGCAAATTATAATATTCTGTATTTTAAAGTTGAAAATAAATCTTAGCAGAAATAGGTGACCCCATACAACGAAAAACGTAAAATTTAGCGATTTCTTCAATTGTGCGGAAAGTTGAAGGGCTACAGAGCCAGGAGAGGTTTCAAATTGTGAGTCTCGGAGAGCTCTATCCAAACTAAAAATGTAAATTTCAAAAATCACTTCCGGTCTAAATGCAGTTCCGGAAAAACAGCCTAACATCACTTGTTTCTTTACTCGTTTTCTTCCTTTATTCAAATCCTATCCAAATTAACTTATTTACATAATTCTTTCTGTAATGGGTTCCTTGGTTCACGCATTTTTTTATTTCTGAAATATGCCCACACCGAATGTAGGTACTGTATAAGTACTTTCTCTTTGCTAGTTGCTTTACGTCGCACCGACACAGATAGGTCTTATGGCGACGATAGGATAGGAAAGGCCTAGGAGTTGGAAGGAAGCGGCCGTGGCCTTAATTAAGGTACAGCCCCAGCATTTGCCTGGTGTGAAAATGGGAAACCACGGAAAACCATCTTCAGGGTTGCCGACAGTGGGGCTCGAACCCACGATCTCTCGGATGCAAGCTCACAGCCGCGGTATAAGGACTTAAATGAAACTCTGCATTGACTCACATTCGCGCTCATAGTGGTAGAAAAAGGCAAACTGCTAATCTTATCGACCGGATAACGATGATTAAGAAAAATAGTAAATTTTAGAAATAAATAAATAATATATCCTCATACTTTATTATATTTACCTAAAATTCATAGCTCATATCACTAGGATGTTTTCAACATTGAGCTGCTTGCCTGAAAGGCTAGAAGTGTATTTCTTTTTTAATTGGAAAGGTTCACCGCATTCGTGTTCTATGTCAATAAAGTTAGGAAACCATCTTCACATGACTTACCCACTGAGCTTGTAAGGAAACAAAGCAGCGAGAGAAGCGAAAATTGTAAGTATTACAAGGAACCAGTGGACCACTTATTCAACTAAGGCCCGGTTTCATCAACACATGTTAAATATATACTAACAAGTAGTTAGTTAATACTGAGTTAAAAATTTAACATCTTGTTAGGTTTCTTGCATTTCATCAAAATTTCCCTGTGAAATGTTAACTAATCGACTGTCAACTCTCCCAACATTGCGAACTGGTGCGAATCAAGGAGGCAGTGGTACAAACATTCTGTTTTACAGCGCGCTCCGATGCGCTTTTGTCTGAGTACAGCTGTTAAATATGGCGCGTGAAGTGACACGGAGTCGTAGTTCTAATTTTTTCCCCCTTCGAAAAAGAGTTGTTAATTGAATTAGTTAGTAAATACAGTGAAGTTATTGAGTGCAAGCGCACGATAAAAGAAAAGGACGAGGCGTGGAAGAAACGTCCGCGAGGGTTTCAGTGGGGTTAACAGATACTTTCTTTGCGGGCATCTACTATCACCTATCAAAATCCCTTCGTTAATTGTCCCCACTTCAAACTGTGCTCTGATATGGGAGTTATTAAATATTGTACTGTCGTGTACAGAACCAGGCCACCTAGCAACAATATCCCTGATTTGGAGGTTAGGATCACTAATCACCTGAACATTAACATTAACAGAGAAATATCCCTTCCGATTACAATATATGTCGGCCCTATTGCCTCCAGGTGATTGGATTCTTACATATGTGCAATCTATTTCACCTAGCACACAAGGAAAACGTCTTATTTCATAGAAGTCGCGGATAATTTGCTGACGTTCTTCTACTGAAGGGAATGTTACTTACCTCCTTCTCATGGATGCTATTGCTGCAGACACTCGACAAACAACTCTACTAACAGTGGCTTTAGAAATTCCAGTATTGCCTCCGACAATTATGTGAAAGGAATTAGTAGCAAAAAATCGTACTGTTATCAGTACCTGCAACATTCGAGAAAGAGGTAAGTTTCTCTTCGTAGGATATTCCAACCTCAATCGAATTTCGTCAACAACCTTAGCAACTACTATTTTCGATAACCTGTATCTATGAGAAAATTCTGCATTCGTCAAATTTTCAAAGTCATTACGTCGCTAAACTCTTCTTCGATCAGGATTATTGTGGAAAAGATTTAAATAGAGCAATTCCGCATCTAAATGGAGATTCACAGGAGCCATTTTGGAACAGGTTACTAAATGCTAATGTTAGCCATTTAACATGGGAAATGGCTGATGTTAACGTTAATTCGCAGTTTAACATTAACAGTTGTTGATGAAACGCAAATTTTCTTAAATTGTATGTTAAAATCATTTAACACATTGTTAAGTACTAAGTAACATGTATCCCGTTTCTTAGTGTGGGATTAAGGATGGTGTGGATGAAATTATGTTTTTACGGCCGGATTCTATTCCTGACGGCAACATATTTGAGAAGCTAATGAAGATGAAGATGGGTAAGGAGGTGGAAAGGATCGGGTGTGGCCTAGGAACTGCCCCGATATTTGCATGGAAGTGAAAATGGAAAACGACAAAACTATTCTCAAGACAGTCAACAGTGGGCTGCTAACACGTGCGTCTCCCGACTGCAGAGCTTGGCTCCAAACACTCGCCCGGCCACTCTGATCGGTTAAATAACACGCCATTACGCTATAAAAAGAAGAACCACCGGGCAGAACAATTTGCTAGCCAATGGGATATGAAAAAATCATCCAGTCAAATAGATATAATCAATTACTAAGGCAATTAACCAACCAGAAAATCAAGCAGTCAACTTTCAATAGAACAAGCCAAGCAGGAAATTGGCTTTGACAATGTGAAAGTAACATGAGGTATGAGCAATGCAATTCCTTATGCAGCCAGTTCCCGATATGAATGGTGTAAGTGTGTCCTTTGTAGGGTCAGCTGGTGTATACATTTCAGTGACCGATATGTAATAGGAACTTCTGGTTCGGTGAGGAAAACGACGGGAAACTACCTCACTCCTCAATTCCCGAGGACACCATTTCAGTGACGCCTAGGACATAAGGATTTGTTCAGCTTTCGGGCTATATATTCAACATACACTCAACTTAACACGCCTTAATTTTTGTTGTTCCCACTGGAGTATAGATATCTCCACTGTGGTCTTCGATTTTCCGGGGTCTTAGCCTCGTTCGAAGTGTTTTCCATTTCAGGATTAGATCCCAACTGTTATTTCATGACGACGTCGCCCTCCCTTCTTCTGAATGTTTATACAGAACAGGTGGTAGAGGAATTTGGAAAGGGAATGACAATCCAAGGAGAGAATATCAAAACCCTCAGATTTGCCGGCAATCAGGGGCGTATACTGCAAATAGTTTTCAGAGGTTTCCCATTTTCACACCTGGAAAATGCCGGGGCTGTAACTCAGTAACTCACTTCCTTCCCACTCCTAGCTCTTTTCTGCCCCGTCGTCACCGTAAGACCTATCTGTCCTGTGCGACGTAAAGCAACTTGTAAAAAATACCTAGTCCACAAGCCAGGGACATTAAGAATACGAGGGTTTTGATACCGAGAATAACCAGGCCGAGTGGAACGAAGGCAAGCATTCTATCCATTGCGCCACAAAGCCGGACTTTAATTTGCCAAACCTTAGGCTACCATCTCTATTGATCAGGTGTTGATTATTGACAGAAGCAACGGCCAGGGCAGTAGCTTGTGAAAGAGCACGGACAACACAGTAGGCTACTCCGTTGGCTATTGGCTGCAGCTCAGAACGCTTACGGCTTGACATTCACTAAACCAGCTATTGGAAAGGGGTAACCTAAGACTAGTGGTAGTCCACGTCTTGATCCCAGCATACGCAACTCCCGGCGATATTGTTATTGTTATTTTATTTCAGTATGCAGAAGATCTGGATAAATTGCTGAATGTTATGGACAGAGTCTTGGAAAATAAGTACAAAACTAACCTAAATCCAAGGCACTACAGCCCTTGAAGGACCATGACCTACTAAGCGACCGCTACGCAGCCCAAAGGCCCGCAGATTAGAAGGTGTCATGTGGTCAGCACGACGAATCCTCTCGGCCGTTATTCTTGGCTTTCTAGATCGGGGCCGCAATCTCACCGTCAGTTAACTCCTCAATTCTAATAACGTAGGTTGAGTGGACCTCCAACCAGCCAAAAATTCCTGGCCTGGCCAGGAATCGAACCCGGGGCCTCCGGGCAAGAGGCAGGCATGCTACAAAAGAAGTACAAGATGAAAATATATAAGTCCAAAACAAAAGTAATGGAGTGTAGGCGTAGCCATAAGACCTATCTGAGTCTGTACGAAGGTAAAATCAATGTTAAATTGTTATTATTTATTTATTTTATATTTATTAAGTTTATTTATTTTTTTATTTACTTAATTTTATCTAGTGGTTTAACGTCACACTAACACATCAAAGGCTTTCAGCGGAGCAATGATGGGAAAAGGGTAGGGATGGGAAGGTAACGGCCATGGCCTACATTAAAACACAGGCCCAGCATTTGCCTGGTGTAAGCATCGAAAATAACGGAAAACAATCATCAGGGCTATCGACGGTGGGATTCGAGCCCACCATCTCATAATGCAAACTCCAGCTACGTGATCGTAACCGCACAGCCAACTCCCTCGGTTTTATTATTATTATTATTATTATTATTATTATTATCATTATTATTATTATTATTATTATTATTATTATATTATTATCATTATTATTCTACAACTTTTCCCCGCACCTGCGCGGTCATGGGTGCGAACTGTCGCACATGTGGATTTGACCCTGTTTTACGGCTGTATGCCCTTCCTGACGCCAGCACTACTTGAGGCGTGTAATCATAATGGCGAACGAAGTCTGGGGATGTAGGAAATATTAGATTAGGAAATTAAGTCTTATAGGAAGTAGATGCATATTGTTACCTGAGTGATAAAATAACTAACGATGGCAGACGTAAGAAAGACCTGAAATGCAGACTAGCACAAGCAAGGAAGCCCTTTCTCAAGAAACGAAATTTGCTCACTTCGAACATTGTTGTTACAAGTATTTGAAAAATGCTTTTGTAGACTTGTCTGGAGCGTGGCATTGTATGGAAGGGGAACGTGGACGATAACTAGCTCAGAAATAAAAAAAGAGAAGCTTTTGGAATTCGGGATTGTAGAAGAATGCTGAAAGTGAGCTGGGTAGATCGAATCGAATTCATGAGAGGAGAACGGTTTTGACAGGAAGAAGATATTGAATGACAGGACACATCTAAAGACACCCGGTACTTGTTCAGTTGTTTATGAGGGAAGTGTAAGCGATAAAAACGGTAGGGGTAGACCAAGGCATGAGTGTGACAAACAGATTCGAGCATATGTAAAATGCAGTACTTACGTAGAGATGAAAAGGTTATCACAGGATGAGGTGGCATGGAGAGCTGTATCAAACTGATCGCTCAAATAACAACAATAACATATTGCATAAGCGGAAAAGAGAACGGGGTAAACGGCATAGTGATCCGCATTACTGACAACTCTACTTGTGTTTGCATGGCCACCTGGCAGAACGTTGCCGGCGGGCCCCACTTTGACACGTGTTCACCAGACTTGGACATTTGATGGCATCTGCTGGTTCTTCTGTAACTAGCCGGCAGTCAAGGTTGATAGAATCTCGGTACTGAAGGTTCTGGCACTGCCTTCGTGATGTACAGGCCGTACTGTACCTCCGATGACGTCACGCAAAGAGGCGAACTGTTTCCTCCGTCTGAACCGTGTAATGCAAGGACATGATGCGTCTGTACCTTTAGTAATTATGAAATATTCACAAACGTTGTATTAATATTGCAGGTGAGATCACTAAAACCTGTAATCGCATCATAACTCGTAAGTCAGATCTGTGTAATTTTGGGAGAAGTAGTTTTGAAGTGCGATCTATGCGGTCAAACCTTCAGTGTTTTACTCGTCAATGTACCCAACAAATAATTAGCCCATTATGCATTAATACAAATATGGAACAACAAACGTGCAACAATAAAAACTTTACTTTCATACATCCAGATGGCCATAAATAGTTACTTCCCACATTCACGGAAACTGCCGAGGAATGGTTTTTACTCGCATTCATTTCGGGGAGAAAAGGCAGCGTGTACTCAACATTACGAACCCAAGAAATAACGATATGTAGGTTCCATTGGTTACTGTCCACTTTTATACTTTTTCTGTCTCAACAAAGAAATATTCTGCTGTAAATCTGTGTAGCAAGAAAGTCAAAAGCAGAACTCATCATCAGTTCTGGAAAATGACTGAAACATACACCTTTATTCTTCGTAACAGGTATTTTTGGTTGGTATTTTCGTTTTTCATAAAGGTAACCTGCCCCCATACGAAGAAAATGAAAATATTAATGCATATTTACTTGTATAGTTGTATTTAGGCGTGGTACGCACAAGTTCTTAACGTTCTGACAAATGCGAACTTTCACACACTGTGTTTAAATTTGTAGCACATTATATTTCCGCAAAAACGTCTTATACGATAACAATTGAATGAATAAATTACACGAGAATTATTACGTCCCTTGAATTTACAATACTCACCACGACTAGATACCGTGCCTAACCTAAACTATGAGGTATCATTATTTTAATAACAGCTGTTTACGTAAATCCTGATGTGATAAATTTAAAGAAAAAACATGCAATATAATTAAATATAAATGTTTGTCTCTCAACGGTCATAATTATATTAAGAATGCCCCCAATCCTTATGGATTACATTCACAAGTACAATTTGTAACATTCTCTTAGCTCACCTCAATTGATCAGCTGATTGGCTTAGCGCGCTTTCTACAGTACGGCCTCTACATTACGAAGGCAGTGGTTTTGGTTATTGCATGCTACCATTTTGTTTTCGTTCGTTTTCTGTTTTATGATTCACTTGTTTCGTTTTCCGACCTCATGTTTACATCGTTCGGTGAGCCATGTCGTATGTAAGATGGCGCATCCAGGCCTGACCGCGTGTTGTGATCCGGACGAAATATATTTAATGAATTTTATGCGGATAAGTATTCGGAATGCCATCATGACGTTAAAAGACACAAGTTCGATATTGAAAGCTCTTTTGAGGAAAGTGTCAGTAGTAGTGACCTGGGGTAGTCGCGAATGTGATTAAATGAAATGACGTATGACTTTTGGTGCCGGGAGTGTCCAAGCACAAGTTCACTGAATGTGACGTGTGTATGGAAGTGATATTTCAATTTCATCTGCTGAGTAGGTGATAAACATTGGTGTACCGACATTAGAAGATTTCTCAGGAGTTCAGGCAAGACTTCATGAATTTGAAAATATTGAACAAGTAGTAGGAATTAGTTTTGGTGAAGACATTTTTTTCTGAATTTGTGATAGAACAAACGAACTTGTATCACCAGCAATCTGCTTCATCACATAAAATATCCCCACCGAGCGAGTTGGCCGTTGGGTTAGGATCCAACTGTGAGCTTGCATTCGGGAGATAGTGGGTTCGAATACAGAAGATGGTTTTCCTTTGTTTCTCATTTTCACACAAAGCAAATGCTGGGGCTGTACCTTAATTAAGGCGACGGCCGCTACCTCCCCATTCGTAGCCTTTTCCCATAATTCCCTTTTCCTACTAGTTGGCTGAACGGTCAGCGTATTCGCCTTCGGTTCAGAGGGTCCCGAATTCGATTTCCTGCCGCGTTGGGGATTTTAACCTTCACTGGTTAATTCCAGCGGCTCGGGGGACTGGGTGTTTGTGCTGTCTCCAACATCACTGCAACTCACACACCACACAACACTATCCTCCACCACAATAACACGCAATTTCCTACACATGACAGATGCCGCCCACCCTCATCGGAGGGTCTGCCTTACAAGAGCTGCACCCGGCTAGAAATAGCCACACGAAATTATTATTATTATTATTATTATTATTATTATTATTATTATTATTATTATTATTATTATTATTATTATTATTATTATTATTATTATTATTATTATTTCTCTTCTCGAAAACCTTCGATTTGTCAGTGCGACTTTGAACAAGTAGCAAAAAACACAATAAATACCGTATCCCCTATGGACATGAAGTGGTGTGAAGTAACTAGCAATGAGGTGAGGATAATTTTTGCTTCGTTTGTTTTTATTGGGCTGGTAAGAAAGTTACGAGCAATGGCTAACTGAATGACACGAGGTACCCATGCACAAGTAGTTGTGTGCCCGTTCACAAAGGTCATTGCAATAGGAATCTACCACATCAGAAATCATTATTAGGACTCTTTCAGAAGGCCTCCAATAAATATCGTCACAATCAGTGTAAGGTGAGTGAAGCCAGGCTCATTTGATTCCATGTATGCGCATTAGCATTAAGTTGCTTAACCCTTTCAGACCGAGTACGCACAATTGTGCGGGTTCGTATTTTAGTTATCCCTGACCGTATTTGATGTTTTTTCGGCGCTACACCGGACTGCAGTGATTGTGCAGGACACGTGACGTGTATTTCAATTGATTTTAGTATGCGCTTGACCGCCAGGGCGAAGGAAGAAGAGTTTAAAAAGCACAGTTGATCGGCGAGATGGCAGGAAGCAGTAGTGCCGAAAGTATTTATTTACTGCGTTTATGTTAATCTAGAAGCTTTACTGAATACCGGAATATATTCAATGAAGTGTGTACATTGGTTAGTGAACGTAAATTTTGAAGCTACACCATCGTACGTGATACAACGAGGTTTTGAATTTTGATACGCACAATTGTGTGGGTCCTGTTTTTCGGATGTTAGTTTTTATTTTGTAAAATATAATATGTGTATTGAGGAACATTTTAGTCAGTTCTTGACGTACAAACAAAAATTCACACCTCCAGTTTTCTTTCAGGTCTGAAAGGGTTAAGGAATGGCCGTGGTAAGACCCAAATCAGAGTATGGTTCCAGTGCATGGGATCCACACCAGGATCACTTGATACGAGACCTGGCAAAAATCTAAGGGAATGCAACACGAATTGTTCTGGGTGGTTTCCGTCGAAGGAGTAGAGTTACGAAAATGTAATTTTTTGTGCTGAGAAGACTTGGGAGTAAGGAGACTAGTTGCTCGACTATGAAGTATGTTTCGGAGCTTTTAAAAGAAGCAATGTGGACAATTTTTTTTTTTTTTTTTTTGCTAGTTGCTTTACGTCGCACCGTCACAGATAAGTCTTATGGCGACAATGGGACAGGAAAGGGCTAGGAGTGGGAAGGAAGCGGCCGTGGCCTTAATTAAGGTACAGCCCCAGCATTCGCCTGGTGGGAAAATGGAAAACCACGGAAACCATTCAGGGCTGCCGACAGTGGGGTTCGAACCAACTATCTCGCGAATACTGGATACTGGCCGCACTTAAGCGACTGCAGCTATCGAGCTCGGTGAAAGAGGACAAAATGGGACAAATGTTCATTTGCCGGGCTGAGAGTCTCAGACCTTTGAGGTGCTGGCCTTTTGACCCCAACTTGTCAGGTTCGATCCTAGCTCAGTCCGGTGGTATTTGATAGTGCTCAAATACGTCAGCCTCGTGTAGGTAGATTTACTGGCACGTAAAAGAACTCCCGTGGAACTAAATTCCGGCACCTCTGCGTCTTCGAAAACCGAAAAAGTAGTTAATGGGACATAAATCCTTTAACATTATTGTTAAATATTAATTTATAAGACTCGGAGCAAGGGATTGGAATATGTACATTATCAAGGGAAATGTTTGCTAAATTTCCGAGTTCTTTGGAAACGTTTAAGAAAAAGCTGAGTAAACAATTAATAGTGAATCAGCCACGTGCGGGATAGACCTAAATTCAGATCATTGATAACTGACTGATTTGATGGGCGGGCACAGAGGATGAGCAGTGTGAGGAGCACCCACCCAGGCAGCAATATGTTATCATAGGTGGGCAATGAGAGAGCCAGCTGCTTGAGCTAATGTCATAAGCGCGCAAGGACCCGAGAGCAGCCGGTTTCCAATAGTTTGAGCTGTGAAGAATAGTTCGGAGACAAGACGCAAGCAATGTACGTAGCTGAGTGCATTATGCTTACGCAATGCAATCATACAGTTCCTTGTTCGTTCATTGTTTATGCTGTATTCCTAAACAAGCTTTTATGTAAGCCTACTGTATTTCCATGATTACAGGTAGTAGTCACCGGAAAATTTTGATATAACGTGTCAAAATAATTAATTTTTTGTCCTACATATAACCTAATGAAATTAATATAATTAAACTATTTACTTATTAAATGTCCGGTGGCGGAGGTAAGCGGTGGCGATGGGGTTGGCCCCGGCACTTTGTGAAGAAACCAGTACGTTTGTATTCTATTTCAACTGGCTGAAAGTATGAATTATAGGAATTGTTCTTTTAAAGCAATTGGTACCAGCCCTGTTGTCTTATCAGCTAATTCTTTCCCTTATTTTCTCTATTTATTAACAAAAATGTTAGCGGAATTTCGCATAAAATGTCGTTCGTACCGGCTAACCGATTTGTATAGCGCCACAGCAAATAGTGGACACTTTGCATTGTGCTGTGAGGAAGGGTAGCAGGAGTATATTGTTTTTGCCAAGGTCATGGACACTGAAGTGTGATTCATCCGCTTGCCGCGTGTATTCGTTAGTCTGGCAGTCTCGTGTTCGCTTCTTAGTTTTATAGTCAAAATATTAAATGAATTTTAATTGTATAATCACGCCATACTTCTGTTGTGCTTGTAATACGTGTGTTATACTTTTCTTTCGGTGAACGTTTTATTGTATGGTATTCAATCAATTTCTCTTTCTTTCTTAATCTGTTTACCCTCCAGGGTTGGTTTTTCCCTCGGAGTCAGCGGGGGATCCCACCTCTACCGCCTCAAGGGCACTATAGGTACCTCGCCCAGGCGGCCTCACTTGCTATGCTGAACAGGGGCCTTGTAAGGGAACGGGAAGATTGGAAGGGATAGACAAGGAAGAGGGAAGGAAGCGGTCATGGCCTTAAGTAAGGTACCATCCCGGCATTTGCCTTGAGGAGAAGTGGGAAACCAGGGAAAACCACTTCAAGGATGGCTGATATGGGACCCCGTTCTAGCCCTCGTACCACTTTTCAAATTTCGGGAATCGAACCCGGGCCTTGGGGGGTGGCAGCAAATCACGCTAACCACTAAACCACAGAGGCGGACTAAATACTAAGAATGGGAAAATAATGTGAAGTACGGTATTCAGAAAGAAAAAAAATTATTTACACAGACAACTGAAAATATGACGAGCACAGTTGGAGATTTGCAGACCTAAACTAATGATGTGTGCATGAACTTTGCCATTCCAGCATCTAACTCTTCTGAACAGTTTCTAAGGCTGAATATTTGATTTTATCTAGTGAAGTCTGAGGTGTGTAGCATGCTAAAACTAGACGTGGAGGGTCAATATTACTGTCAGATTCTCAACTTCTAATCTACAGAGGCTGTAACTTGGATAGCAGTACACAGTATATCCAACATATCATCAATTATGAGGCAAGTTCCTGGATAAAATCACATTAATCCCTCTTTTCAGAGTAGCAACTTAGAATATTCATAGCAGAGGTGAATGGATGCGACGAACATTTGTAGAATTGTGGGGGGGATTCGTTGTTACGTGCAATGTGTCTGTTCAATGGTCGTTACGGATGGAATACCAGCTAACACAAGAGACTGTGTTCAAACGAGCTAACAACGACTATTCTTCACCAGTCTATTCATTCTAGCTCGAGCGATACTATTTTTGGATGTATGCAGCCAGTTTGTATGAAAGGGGGACATATCTGTACGGTCTCTTCTTTGTTCCCGGCTACATTCAGCATGAAAAAAACTTCTCTGGCTAGATTGTAAATTTCGCTTCCATTTATATATTGTCGGTCCGAGCCTTCCTTTGACTTCCTATACTTTTATTTATTTATTTGTAACTAATATTCCAAGTTAGGCGTCAACACTAGGGTATTATAATTTGCTTCACGTCGCACCTACACAGATAGGTCTTATGGCGACGATGGGATAGGAAAGGATTATGAGTCGAAAGCAGGCGGTCGTGGCCTTAATTACGTTACAGCCCGAGCATATTCAGGGCTGCTGACAGCGGGATTCGAACCCACTAAATCCCGAATGCAAGCAGACAGCTACGTGACCCAAACCCCGCGGTTTCGTCACGATTGCGGACACAAAATATTTGGGAAGAGTGCCAGCTCGTTCCAGGGTTTTCCCCTTTCAGTTGCATCTTTATTGTGGACAGTCTGGATTGCGGACACGCCATTAGTAGTCTCGATGTGCCTATTTCCTACAGATAAGCCTTCGTGAAATAAAGTATCTATATTGTACTTTTATTACTAGTGCAAGTGCGTAAAGGTTCACTGTTAGCGCTAACTGGGACTGCGATCCCCTTTCCTTTAGAGCAGCTCGCGTATTTTCGAGGTAGGCCTGCCGTGTAGTGTCGTACATGAAGTTAACGGCGTAACGTTGAAATGAAATGGTGTGCGGCTTTTAGTGCTGGGAGTGTCCCAGGACATGTTCGGCTCACCAGGTGCAGGTCTTTCGATTTGACTCCCGTAGACCACCTGCGTATCGTGATGAGGATGAAATTAAGATGAAGACAACACATATACACAATCCCCGTGCCAACGACATTAACAATGATGGTTAAAATTCCCGACCCCGCCGGGAGTCGAACCCGGGATCCCTATGACCAAAGGCCAGCACGTTAACCATTTAGCCATGAAACCGTACGATGTAACAGTAATATTTCATTAAGGAAAGTATAGTTCCGATCCCCAAGTGCACATATTCAGACGAATGGAAAATTATTTCTAGGAGAGAGAAAATCCACTAGGGTAGTCGGCCTAGAACAAGGGGCACCGTACGGTAACCGCCTCACGTTGGTAGAAATTTATTAATGCATTTCCAATGTTTACATTATTTATCTTACGATAAAATGAGCTTACATATTTTTTAATTTTGAATTTCCTCCTTTGTACAGTTGTCCCCGGCTAAGAAAACTTTATTTTCCTTTACATATACCGCATAGGTGGTATTTCATCATCATCATCATCATCTGTTTACCCTCCAGGTTCGGTTTTCCCCTCGGACTCAGCGAGGGATACCACCTCTACCGCCTCAAGGGCAGTGTCCTGGAGCTTCAGACTCTTGGTCGTGGGATACAACTGGGGAGAATGACCAGTACCTCGCCCAGACGGCCTCACCTGCTATGCTGAACAGGGGCCTTGCGGGGGATGGGGAAGATTGGAAGTGATAGACAAGGAAGAGGGAAAGAAGCGGCCGTGGCCTTAAGTTAGCTACCATCCCGGCATTTGCCTGGAGGAGAAGTGGGAAACCACGGAAAACCACTTCCAGGATGGCTGAGGTGGGAATCGAACCCACCTCTACTCAGTTGTCCTCCCGAGGCTGAGTGGACCCCGTTCCAGCAGTCGTACCACTTTTCAAATTTCGTGGCAGAGCTGGGAATCGAACCCGGACCTCCGGGGGTGGCAGCTAATCACGCTAACATAAGTGGTATTTACCTAGACATATTTATAATTTAGAATAAAACTGAAGTTGTGTAAATTTCAAATACTTTTAAGTTCCAAAATTATTTCAATTTATTTTCCTATAAACCCATTTGAGCAATTTTTTTTCCACTGATGAGAATCGCATTTTATTTCTTGAAATTCCCATTTTAAACAACTTATATGATTGGGTTCATGTTTTATTTCTGTCTAATATGTACTTTACATTGTGTTTAAATTGACCACCTGTTCATTTTATTTTAAAATATTGGCAAACTGAAAAGTTCAAGCTATAAAATTACCTCAAACTTCTTAAGAAATGAGTCTGAGTGTGTATAGATGTTAAAACAGAGTAGATTTTTTAATAGTAATAATAAAGTTATTGACTTTACATACCACTAACTACTTTTATGGTTTTCGGAGACGCCGAGATGCCGGGATTCAATCCCGTAGGAGTTCTTTTACGTGCCATTAAGTCTACCGACATGAGGCTGACGTATTTAATCACCTTCAAATACCACTGGACTGAGTCAGGATCGAACCTGCCAAGTTGGGGTCTGAAGGCCAGTGCCTCAATCGTCTGAGCCAATCTGCCCGACACAGTAGGTTTCATTGTAGTCAAAATGATATATACATCGAAACTAAATATGGATTTAATACGGAAGCCTAATTGTCTACCCGAAATTTATATCCATTGTAAAGTCACAAGATAGATTGCACATTCATTATGAAGACAGAACCCCACTGACGGCAACCTTGAAGATGGTTTTCGCCCGGTTACCCATTTTCACACCATGAAAATGCTAGGGCTGTATGATAATTAAGGTCATGACCGCTTCCTTCCCACTCCTAGCTCTTTCCTGTCCCATCGTCGTCATAAGACCTATCTGTGTCAGTGCGACGAAAAGGAACTTGTAAGAATAAAAGAAAAAGTAAGAAAAACGAAATGTAGGTCACTTTGCTCCATGTCGCATAAATGATGTGAAAACAACCACAGCTTATTACCGTACCTTAATTTCGCTGGAGTTCAAGGGGAATAAAGGGCTGCCTGGCCGAGGCGGTAAAGGCGTGCTCGGTTCGTCCAGAAGAACGTGGGTTCGAAACCTCATCAGGAAGTCGTAGAATTCAAGAAAAGAGATTTCCACTTCCGGAGGTGCATATGGCCCTGAGGTTCACTCAGCCTACACCAAAAATGAGTACCAGGTTAATTCCTGGGGGCAAAGGCGGCCGGGTTAACAATGGTGGAAGCCTTTACCTTCCACTCCTCCAAGGGCCTTCATGGCCTGTACGGAGGTGACTTTGCTTTGCCTTTTCAAGGGGAATAGCATTATTATTAAGTTTCAACTTGACTATACTTGGAACGTTCATCAGTCATGCCAGAAACTAATCAATTGTATTTCTAAAGATAATCGTTTTAGGTACAGGTCCGACTCGTTGGCTGAATGGTCAGTGTACTGGTCTTCGGTTCAGAGGGTCCCGTGTTCGACTCCCGGCCGGGACGGGGATTTTAATCGCTTCTGATTACTTCTTCTAGCTACGGGATTGGGTAGGCCTATATGTGTTCGTCTCAGCACTCTCCTCTCCTCATACTCAGACAACATACCACACTACCAAACACCACAGAAACACGCAATAGTGGTTACATCCCTCCATATAGGGTTGGCGTCAGGAAGGGCATACGACAGTAAAACAGGGCCAAATCTACAAGTGCGACGCAGTTCGCACACGTGACCCCGCAGGTGTGGGGGAAAACAGCGGTAGGAAAAGAAGAAGAAGAAACGTTTTAGCTGTAGGAATTTACACTGATTTTGCCTTTAAATATGAAAATGAAAATCTACAGCCTGTTTCCAGTCACTTGACCGGGTCAGGAATGGAATGAATGAAGCCGCCATCTAGCGGCGAGAATAGGAATTGTGCCGACTGCCGAAGTTTTAGCAACAGTGCCTCGCAAAGCATATGTGAATTCACCCGCGAAGTGATCTGATTGGCTAACTTCAGCAGCTGAAAAAAAAAAAAAAAAAACAGAGCGAGATATCGAATTACTTCTTTCATATTATCCATCAGTATGACCAACCCTCTGAAGCTGACATACCTGGTTCTCATTGTTTCCGACTACCCTGTATAGGAGTCAACTCTATCTATACGCAAACAGTGAGCTATCCTCTTCAAGAGAATAGTATTTGAAGTTCCTGTTCATTTTCGAGTGCTTGATTAATGTAAAGAAGAAATTGGAAGCTAGAGATGCCAATTATATAGTTTGAGCCACCTTCCCGTCTGAATATTGTTGTGTTATCCAATCTCAAACTGAGCGTCTTACTTCTCCATCAAGTGGGTGAGCACATCTCTGTTTCCTCTCAGCAGAAAACATCGTACAATCTAAACCACTCGAAGCTAAGAGGAGTTGGTGCCTAACTTCGCGATCTCTTTCACCAACCAAACTTCGAAAACATTTGAAACTGCAATAAATCCCGAGGAGAGAAAAAGTAGACCGAGTTAACAAAAAAGCATCATCCCTAACGAGATCTCCAACAAAAAAACCCATTCAGATTCAAAAAACCGTGCCGTGAAAGTGGTGGAACAAACGTAATTTCTATCTAATTGCCTCTCAACGGATAGTGTTTACATGGGAAAGGGTTTAATCATGTACAGTTGCCAGGATAAGCAACTCAGGCGCTGGTGGCTTTCGTCCCCGTTTTGCCACAAACCAGTGTTGTTAACCTATGTGAATAAAATTAGGTACTCTTGACTGCCCCAAAATTCCCACAAACTTAACCAGCTGAAAATCCTTACAGACTCATATTTCTCCATACATTGTTCTAAAACAGTCAAATAATTTGCAGCAAATTTCACTTCAAATTCTATACTACTACTTTAATAAGCCGTAGCCGTGCTGTAACACCGGATCCCGTGAGATCTCCGAAGTTAAGCAACATTGGGGGTGGTCAATATTCGGATGGGTTGCCACGCGCTGTTGGTGGGGGTATGCGAATGGAGGAGCGGAAAGGAACTGGCCAGCCTACCGTACGTAAACTCCGGCTCAGGCACACCTCTGCCTTACCTTACTGTAATAAAACAAGTTCTTAATAATGTAAGCTGATTGATATATCACAAGTTTTGAACGTTGCATTTCAATAGTAACCATTTTTCCACTTTCTGTTTCCAAATTTACTAATACCCATTTCCTTTCGTTGAGAAATGTCGCCACGAGCAATTGACTGCGTGGTTTGACTAACGTAGCTGTGAGCTTGCATTCGGGAGATAGTGGGTTCGGACCCCACTGTCGGCACGGACGCTTCCTTCCCATTCCTAGCTCTTTCGTAAGCCATTTCCGTCGTAAGACCTATCTGTGTCGGAGTGACGTAAAGCAAATCATTAAAAGGAACCACATTTCCCTTTGCGAAAATCATATGATCATAAATATGTCTCCCGGTCATGGCTATTCATCAACATCTGCTAATTTCAGATGACCAGCTGCCATAAGACATAGTCTGCATGGTTGCTAGGTAACACTGTCTGACCATCCATCTACAGTATACCTTAAATCACTGCCTTCACGGTTACTATGGTTACACTTCCGTCACACAGTTTGTTGCGTTACGTTACACATTTTTTTGGATGATTCCCAGGTATTTGACACATGTATGTTGTGCAGTCAATGCCTTTGGTCTGGAAACTCAACTAAGAGCTTCATCACCAAATGTAGTTATTCTGGAAGGAGGCTACTATCTAGCTTCACTTACCGGAAAAGGCTAAGGCTTCGCAGTTCATTCATTTATCACCAGTGATAATAATTTCAGTTAATTGTAATTAATAATGTACTGTAGACGTATTACGTTTAACATATACTTATACTTTTTTAAATGCCAGAAAACTTAATTTCAAAATTCCCCATGCATTTTAGTTCTCATTCAGGTTCTCACCCTTTTTCCTCATGTTGAAGAAATGTCCTCATTTGTACATAGTTGTGAGAAATTTCTCACACGTTGGCAACGCTGCCGCGAGCTTTTACCCAAACTTACCACGCCAGTATTAAAGGGGCAGTGAATTGAGGTTGGCCATAAGTGAATAATTGTGTATAATTACACTTATGAAATACGCGTAATCAGTATGCATGTCGGTTGCACGCCATGTAGCAAATACGTGCATCATTATTATTATTAAGAACGTATGTTGTATACATGTGTTTGACCCTGTACATATTCTCTCAGAATAGCGGCAATTAAGGACGGGGGCAAGAGGGGGCAGTCACCCTCACTTTTTGGAGAAAACGTTACATTTTTCTTCTATTTTAGCCGGTTGAAACAAGGCATTATGAAATAATTGTACAAGCTCTGCTGTATTACCAGTTAATATTTACCTTTATTATCTTTAATTATTATTAAAATTATTTTCGGAAATACGCATAAAGTGTCGTTCGTCGTGGCTAACCGATTTGTTAGAAGTGGAAACTTTGCATGTCCTGTGAAGAAGGGTAGCAGGGGTATATTATTTTGCCAAGGTCATGGACACTGGGGTATGATTCACCTGCTTGCTGCGCGCATTCGTAAATCTAGCAGTCTCTTTAGTGCCTGTTAGTTTCTTAGTTTGTAGTCACCGAGCTCGATAGCTGCAGTCGCATAAGTGCGGCCAGTATCCAGTATTCGGGAGATACTAGGTTCGAACCCCACTGTCGGCAGCCCTGAAAATGGTTTTCCGTGGTTTCCCATTTTCACACCAGGCAAATGCTGGGGCTGTACCTTAATTAAGGCCACGGCCGCATCCTTCCCACTCCTAGACCTTTGCTCTCCCATCGTCGCCATAAGACCTTTCTGAAATTATTGATAAAAATCTGCTATGCACTTTTTTGGAACACACAAGAGTATTGAACGAAATGCTTGACATATTCTGCATGAAAACGAATACGGGACAAACTTAAATACTTAAAATCTGTATTTGTGGTTTGGAAGGGAGTTTAATTTTTGTAAATCTTTCTACTGCGCCTCTTGTCTATATCTGTGGTTCATTCGCTCCACCGTGTCGAGAGGATTACGGTAATGGACAGTGCACTGCATTTTTTAACCCAGAAGCTCAATTTGAAAGTTAAATAGGAGAACCTAATGCCACGATATTCCTGGGAGAACCGACAAACCTTCAGGATTTATTTAAATGTCGTTTGTTATGAATGAGTTGGAGTGGAAAGTCTGCGTGTTTGTCCCATTCTTCCTTCCTCCTCCCTCCCTGCCCCTCGTCCACCCCAACCCCCTTCCAGATGAGTTTCCTGTGCCTGGCACCATATTCGAGTTGCAAGTGGATTTCGTCTCCCTTTTTGAATCACTCATCTCCCTTCTTCCTCCCCTCGCGGCGCTCCGCTTCTGCTTTTTAATCGATAATTCCATGTCGTCACACGCGACCAAATATGTACGACTGGTGGTTAAAGAGGTAAATTACATGTTTAGCAGTACTGTGCTGTTCCCAGTAATGTGGTACTTACATCTAACTTCCAAATCAATAAGAAGTAGACTAAATTATTCCCTCGTTAATTCATAACATTCATTTTCCACAGTGCAGGAAAGATGATGATGATGATGATGATGATGATGATGATGATGATGATGATGATGATGATTGTTGTTTTAAGGGGCCTAACATCGAAGGTCATCGGCCCCTAATGGTACGAAATGAAAGAACAAAAATTGCAAAGGCATCCACTGACCAAAATAAAAATAAAATATGGCATGAAGAATGAATGGATGGACAGGAACTCAACAAAACACCAAACAAACAAAAACCAGTGGATCGGACGCAATACAGATCGAAAATGACATTATTACCGATCAAGGAACCACTTATAAAGCACAATGATGCTTGGTGTCTAAAGGGGGTGCAAAATCCACGTCTATGGCCCCACAGAATGGTACATGTCACGAGTAAAATAGAACCATGGTATGTGTCATGTTGGGGTATTACTCAGAAGGAGCGAAGACTCACGGTGTTCCACAAAAGATGGTACTACTCACAAGTATTGCAATACGTACAAGTAACGCAGACCTATGGTGTGTCTCACACAATGGCGCAACTCATAGCCAACGCAAACCGAGAAGGTTCCCCACCTAGGTGTACTAAACACGGGCGCCGGTATTCCCGTGGTGTTCCTCACATAGTGGATACTAATCACAGGCAACGCAGACCAACGGTGCTGCTCATATAGTGGTACAACTCACAGGCTACGCCCAGACCCGCGGTGTTGCACACATGAGTACAACGCACGGGTACTGGAATCCACCAGGCAAGCCTTTTACTGCTACTAATCACAAACCTATTTCGTACCGAATTTAGTGGTACTACTCGCAAGTACAGGCAACCTATGGTGTTCGCCGCGTGATAGTACGATTCAAAATTAGTTTCATGGTTCTAATTCAGTCAGCCCTTGGTCGCCCCTTTTAGTCGCCTCTTACGACAGGCAGGGGATACCGCGGGTGTATTCTACATGTGCGTCCCCCACCCGCAGGGGGTGTGCAGGAAAGAAGACTAACTGATACAAACAAGGAAATATTCAGTTTTATATGGCTATTGATATCGTGTTCACAGACACCGGACATCTAGTTTTATGTATGATATTCATTAGCGGCGATTAGGGTGGGGGGGGAGGGCGAGGGGTGCAGCCCTCCACTTTGTGGAGAGAGAAAAATCCATTTTAGCCACCGTAAGTTTTTAAGTTTTGGCAGACTGGAGAATATATCAGTTACTTTAAAAAACTGCCTCAAACTACGAACTATGAGAAAGCAATTTGTACAGTCCCTATTGTGTTTTTAGGTAATTCCTTCATTTAATTTCATTAATTATAAAGAAAAATACTCTGTGGAAATACGCACAAAATATCGTTCGTTGCGGCTAACCGATTCGTACAGAGTCACAGCAAGTAGTTGGCAAGTAAAGGAGACCCGCGCAACAGCATGTAACATGTGCTATGAGGAAGGGTAGCAGGGGTATACCGTATTTTTGGCAAGGTCATGGACAAGAGGATGATTCATCACCTTACCGCGCGCATTCGGCACTCTCACTCTCACTCAGTAAATGTGTGTGTGTGTGTGTGTGTGTGTGTGTGTGTGTGTGTGTGTGCAGTTCTATCTAGTGTCGGTTACTTTGTCGAAGTGTACTTAAATACTAAATGATATTCTAACTGTACCTATAATCATGCCGAAGTTCTATTTAATTGTAATATATGTGAGTATTATCCCTTTGATGAAAGTTTTATTTATAGTACTATGATTACCGCACTGAAGTTGGTAGATTCAACCTTTACGTCGCTATAGAAATTCGCTCAGAGAGAATAAAAACTTAACATTTTTTAGATATTTTTAATTTTGATGCCCTCCCCCTCCCCCCCCCTCCGCTATAGTCCTAGATTCGGGTACTATTTGTTGTCTATACTTCCACCCCTCCACTTCTAACGCCCAATCGGCGCTACTGTGATATTTAATTTAAAAATCCCACTGACACTGCCTGATGTTCGAACCGTAGCCACTTTCATGAGAAACCAGTAGTTATACCACTCAGCGTTCACGCTCTCGCACACCAACACACAATGAAAATGTTTCCAGTATATCATTGCCTTAACTGAAAGATAAAAAACTGATGCTGGTGTGGATGGGTCAGACGGTGGAATTGCTTGTCTTTTGAACTCAATTTGGCTTATTCACTCCCTGCCTAGTCCAATGGTATCTGACGATGCTGAAGTAGTAAGTACCGAGCGAGTTGGCCGTGCGGTTAGTGGCAAGCAGCTGTGCGCATACCTCCGGGAGATAGTAGGTTGAACCCCACTCTCGGAAGCACTGAAGATGGTTTTCGGTGGTTTCCCATTTTCACACCAAGCAAATGCTGGGACTCTACCTCAGTTAAGACCATGGCTGCTTCCTTCCCACTCCTAGGCCTTTCCTACCCATCGTCGCGATAAGACCTATCTCTGTGTGTGTGTGTGTGTGTGTCTGTGCAACGTGAAGCAAAATTGTGTAAATTGTGTGAAATAGCAAGTCTCGTGACGGTTTTTTGCACGTAAAACAACTCCTGAGGCAAAAAGTTTGGGCAATGTGATGTCTCCGTAAAACCGTACGTTAATGAGATATAAAACAATAGAAAAATGAGAGGTAATAGAGTGAGAATCTTAGTTGAGATACTGGTTATTCCATGTGCCGTGTCTAGGCGAGTGGATAACACAATAAGCCCCATGAGCCAGTGATCTCATGGTCTCAGCTAGTGTGCGATAAGCTTACGCATAGCGTACAGCATGATTGCTTCTCATGCAACAGTAACTGATCGATTTAGAGTTAAATATTAACATCGCATTTTCGGTTGCTGTGTATTTTGAAATGAAATTTACACCGAAATTTTGAAACTTAATAGGGCTGAATTGTAGAGAGTGAACAGGAATATCATCACCATCTACAAGAGTAGTATAATGCAGGGATTGCGCGGCCGCCGCCGCCGCACGCCTCCTCCTCCGCCTCCTCCTCCGCCGCCTCCTCCTCCGCCGCCGCCGCCGCCCGCGGGAAATTTGAATTTTGGCGGGAAATTTGAATTTTGGCGCGAGATTTGAATTTGTAAACAAAGCCACGTGCTTTTTGACAGCTGTCATCGACAACAACGCAACGCTAACCTCACTGCTGCCATCTTGACGGGCCTAAACCTCACTAGTGCCAACTTAACCTAACTAGCATGAGGTAAACAAAGCCACGTGTTTTTTGACAGCCACGTGCTTTTTGACAGACAACAACGCATCGCTAACCTCAGTACTGCCATCTTGACGGGCCTAAACCTCAGTAGTGCCAACTTAACCTCACTAGCGCGAGGTAAACAAAGCCATGTGCTTTTTGACAGATTTGTAAACAAAGCCACGTGCTTTTTGACAGACAACAACGCATCGCAAACCTCAGTACTGCCATCTTGACGGGCCTAAACCTTAGTGGTACCAACTTAACCTAACTAGCATGAGGTAAACAAAGCCACGTGCTTTTTGACAGCCACGTGTTTTTTGACAGCCACGTGCTTTTTGACAGACAACAACGCATCGCTATCCTCAGTACTGCCATCTTGACGGGCCTAAACCTTAGTAGTACCAACTTAACCTAACTAGCATGAGGTAAACAAAGCCACGTGTTTTTTGACAGCCACGTGCTTTTTGACAGCTGTCATCCGCCATCTTTGAGCACTGTGACCTGCCCTCTTTTATCACCTGTCATCGGCAGTGCTGCCATCTTGACGGGTCTAAACCTTAGTGCTACCAACTTAACCTCACTAGTGCGAGGTAAACAAAGCCACGTGCAGCTGTCATCCACCATCTTTGAGCACAGTGCTGCCCTCTTTAGCTACTTACCTTTGAAATGTGGTGGCGGATAATTTGAAAAATGCTTTTTTGACAGCAGCCATCTTGCATCGCAAACCTCAGTGCTGCCCTCTTTAGCTAGATACCTGTGGTGGCAGACAATTCCACGTGACAGCAGCCATCTTTAATCAAGAGAGCACCGTGCTGCCCTCTATGTGGTGGCGGCAAATTCCACGTGGTCTTGTTTGGAAACAAACTCACGTGCTTTTTTGACAGCTACCACCCGCCATCTTTAATCAACAGAGTATAGTGCTGCCCTCTATGTGGTGGCGGTAAATTCCACGTGCTCTTGTTTGGTAAACATAGCCACGTGCTTTTTTGACAGCTGTCATCCGCCATCTTTGAGCACCGTGCTGCGGGCAATTTCGTCAGCTGTCATCCGCCATCTTTGAGAACAGTGCTGCACTCTATGTGGTGGTGGTAAATTCCACGTGCTTTACAAACCTATGCGCTTTTCTGACAGTCGTCATCCGCCATCTTTGAGAACAGTGCTGCCCTCTATGTAGCGGTGGCAAATTCCAAGTGCTTTACAAACCTATGTGCTTTTCTGACAGCTGTCATCCACCATCTTTGAGAACAGTGCTGCAATCTATGTGGCGGCGGCAAATTCCACGTGCTTTACAAAGCTATGTGCTTTTTTGACAAAAAAGAATTCTGCTCTCGAGATACTTACCGAACATGACGATACTATACTTACGAAACTGCTCATCACCTTCTTTCTTCTATGAGTAATAAACAAAAACTCTATCTTGCAAATAAGGAGTGGGAGGAAGGTAATACCTAACCTAAAATAAAAGAATATGCCAATTCTACATTATTTATTTACATCTTGTATGTACAAGTTTTATCTCGAATCATTTTACCCTAGTGATGTTTTGCGTACTTCTCGATGCAATTCTTGAATGTACAAGTTTAGACTTGCCGTACTACACTCTCAGCGTACCTCTTTGTGATGTAAGACAGCGTAACGTAAGTACACACACCTCTAGCATAATGTTTATGTAAAGTAGTACCTATCAATACTACTATGCCCCCAGGCTAGCGTGTTGGTAGAATTTGGAATGACAAACCGTTTACAATCATCGCTATTAAGGGCTACCTTACTAATTAAATGTGTGTACAACTGGTGCTTCTTGCTTCTAATGACAGACATTTGCTTATGCAAAACAGGTGGATTACTTTTAATGCAATTGTTATAGTTTTCAAAACTTAGCTGATTCTGAACGACATTCTTTTTAACCCCCTTCAATCTCTTTATTTGTAATTCATTTAAGAGTTTTATGCAATATGACTTGGATTTAGTACCTACAAATGAATCGATAATATTCCCAGCACATTCATCTTTCATTTTACCTAGAACCTTTTTGTTCACTAGCGGTAGATGATATTGATTATCTGCAGGATAGTTACTTGTATCAAACCTACCCAAGTCAGGCTTTATATCATTGTATTAGTCATCAGTTTTGATTTGATAAATAAACGAATCGGTATCTGTGTAGAGCAATTGCGCATTATGCGCGTACTTCTTCATCATATAATCGTAATGGAATTCATACATGAGTGTTTTAGCCAATTCAAGTACTGCAAAGCCGACGTAGGTAGGTTTGTCATACTTAACCTTGACACGATTCATCTGTATAATAACTAAATTCTCATGTATGATGGTGCAGCTGTGGAAATTTGGTTTACTTATTAAATAGTTAGCACCATACCTTTTCTTAATATTATCCCAGTTTGTAATCAATTTTACATCAACGCGTTTTTCAACATTCTCCATAGTCTTACCAAACACACTGTTATTCATGAGCTTGTAGAAATCTTTTTCAAACTCGTTAACCGCATTTGTTCTTAAATTATTGTTCAGATCGATATATGGCTTTAGCCACGGTGACTGATTAAATTCTAGTACGCGATGAATTTTGGATAACTTCAAACCATGCTGCAAACACTGTTTTAAATTTCGGTAATGAATGATATACTTAGATTTATCGCATAAATTAGCAATGAGCATTTTCGTCGTTGATGCAATGTACGGGGGCTTCATATTTTCAGGGCAGAACGGTAGGTCATTATGAGAAGTGTGTAACTCTTTAGGATACTGTAAGTCAACTTCGAGGAAATAACCTTTATCAGCTTCATCACCTAGGGCGTGTAGCTGTAAAGCATCAATTTCGCACTGCGTCAGCCAGCGGAAACCACTCACCGGTAGATGCTGACTCATCGCCCACCCATACTGATTATTAGCATCCAGATAAACGATATACTGAGATTCCTGACTAGAATCGAAACTCGGCATGTACTTATTATTAGCCCTCGAATGTCGGCCGCTGCACTGACTCAGACCGCCTCGAATGGATGCTTTTATAAAGTGCACCATATCGATATCGGTTAGCAGTTCCAAATTCACACGCGTGTATTTTAACATCGCGTCCCAACTTAACCCAGGTGCAGTAAAATACTGACATGGGTCAAGGCTGTAGGTGTTCATGCAAACACAGCGAAAATTTTCAAAAACATCAGCTAACAAAAGTACATCTGTCTTTAAATATAAATCGGAGTATTCACCCAGCGTTTGAATGTGGAACTGCTCCCAGATATGTTGTGCATGTAAATAGTCATCATCACTAATATCTGCTGAATTCAGCGAGCTGTAAAAGGATTGTTTCGATGGTAAGGCACGTTCTTCGAGGCGGTCTAAGCAGTCGAGATATTCGTAACAAAAAACACCCTTACGCCGAAGTAAATTAAACTGCGCTTCTTCGGGGAAAACGCGTCGAATTTCTGTAAATTGTTCAGGCTGTAAATGACTAGAAAGTTTATCGAGGCTACTCGCCATAAAGCGAAACGAGTCAAGGAATCTCAGTTTTATAGAATGCTCAGCATCTACTTTTACAGACTTTGCAAACGCAATGTACCGCTCTTTATTCTGAGGGATTATATCTACTTTTTCATCTGAAGCTCCAAATTGTGAAATGATGAAATGAGAGTCGTAACCAGATAAGTTATGAAAAATTACAGGGATAAATTTAGGAACTCTATACTTAAGATTACAGCTATAATGAGCGGCACATCTGTAGAAACCAGTTAAATGATCATGATCAAAAACTTTAGGGTCATTTTCGGAAAATTCCCCATCACAAATGCTACACTTTGTAGCACGTTCATGATCATTTAACTGAATTTCGGTGAGTGGCTTCATAGGAACATTACTATTCAGAATACGACCGAGACGAACTGCATCACTTTCAAGTCTTTCTAAAAATACTTTAGCAGCATCATGTCCTCGATACAGCTCTAACTTGTTAAGCGTACTATCGTAACTACACTTGATGTAATACGCGAAGCTATACGGGACATGCATGTGCGTAGTATTAGTGAAAGAGTTGTCAGGATTAGGTGAGCATGTGTTGCATGGCGTGAGGATGGCTTCAAAGTCTGCATAAATCACGAACGGTACCCACATCTGCTTGTGAAAATTTGTAAATTTTAAAACATTATTGCCTGTAGTAGGTATCTCTGTACGTACATGATTGCAGTCATTCTTGGAATGCTTCGTTAACTGATCTTCAGTTCTAAAATACTGCAAGCATCCATCACATAGCCACTTTTTACACCTTTCTTTGGATAACTGACTGCCAACAAGTCTACTCAGATTTTTAATCCAGCAAAAGTGGCTATTCTCACTGTTTTCAATATAGAGTAAATTAACGTGAATACTCTTCTTATGACATGTATAATACAGAGGACCTACTACAGACTTTTTCTCTACACCATACACATTAATACTAATGTTATTTAGTTCCTCAAAGCGCTTAATATCTTTTAACTGTACGGGAAATTCTATACTATCGAAATTTAGCTGCGTTGAATAGTGTGGATAGGATGATGTTCTCTTAGCTACGTCTGATTTCGCAGGATTTAAAGCTGACATCACCGCCCATGCAAAACATGCTTCGTCATTGTTTTGGATGTTTACAACAGCTTCTTTTCGCTGAATCCATGTCGGCAGCTCAATGTGCGAAGATCCACGCATAGGATTGTACTTATTGATGTTAACTTCTAGATACATTATCTCAACTAAAGCCCACCCTGATTCCTTTTCCTGAAATTCCTCGCTCTTAGTTGAAATAATGTTAGAGACATCCCTAAGTACATCGCCAAAATTAGTCGACTGACTTATGATAAAATTCTTCGTATTAAATGATTTAATGTCCGTTATTTCGGGTTCATCCGTGCTTTTAATGTACAAGGCGAAAAGTTCAAAATTAACTTTAAATAAACTATGATTGGACAAAGATTTAGCAAGAAGCTGTTGTACATCCGGTTGAACGCAATTTAAAAAGTTTGAAGTGCTCTGAAACTTTTGACTGGTGCGAATTCGGTAACTAGCAATCCTACTTTTAAATGCTGTATTAATTTCCTCGATGTTTGCGTTACTACCACTTCTACACGCATTATTTTTATGCGCATTACTCCGTAAGTGCCCCTGAAAATGCGAAGATGGTACATCAGTGTTACAGTGCTCGCAGTGAATAGTTTGAAGTTCATGATTTTTTCTAGGTTTTTTACTACTAGTACTTTCTACAGCTACATCAGTAGCTGCACGCTTTTCCCCTACTACTACCTGAGGGCGAGTAGATATTTGATGTACCTCTGCTAAGTGATCCTCATATCGCTCTACGTTAGCGAAATACACACTACAAACTTTACATAAAGCAGATGTTATGCTAGGGTGTTTTGATTTCATATGGCGCATGAAGTTATCACGCCTTGCAAACGTTACATTACATTCCTCGCAGCAGGGGGACATCTGTTCATGATTTTTTCTAGGTTTTTTACTACTAGTACTTTCTACGGCTACATCAGTAGCTGCACGCTTTTTCCCTACTACTACCTGAGGGCGAGTAGATATTTGATGTACCTCTGCTAAGTGATCCTCATATCGCTCTACGTTAGCGAAATACACACTACAAACTTTACATAAAGCAGATGTTATGCTAGGGTGTTTTGATTTCATATGGCGCATGAAGTTATCACGCCTTGCAAACGTTACATTACATTCCTCGCAGCAGGGGAACATCTGAAAAGAGAACGACCGATAGAGATTAGGTGAAAGTTACGGAAGAAACCAAGTTTCAGCGTATAGAGGTTGGACATGGCTGTGAGTTAGGCCTATAGCATGAGGATTGAAGAGAACGACTAAAGTTACGATGTTCGGAAGAAACCAAGTTTCAGCCCGTTGAGGATAGACATAGCTATGTGTACGTGTTTGAAATTATACTACGTCTATAGTATGAGGATTGAAGAGAACAACTATTTATCAATAGACTAAAGTTACGATGTTCGGGAGAAACCAAGTTTCAACCCGTTGATTTCAGACATAGCTATGTGTGCGTGTTTGAAATTATACCACGTCTATAGCGTGAGGATTAAAGAGAACAACTATTTATCAATACTCTAAAGTTACAGAAGAAACCAAGTTTCAGCCCGTTGACGGCAGACATAGCTATACCTCGTCTATAGTATGCAAGAACAACTATTTATCAATAGACTAAAGTTACGATGTTCGGAAGAAACCAAGTTTCAGCCCGTTGAGGGTAGACATAGCTATGTACACGTGTTTGAAATTATACCACGTCTATAGCGTGAGGATTAAAGAGAACAACTATTTATCAATACTCTAAAGTTACGATGTTTTAGAAGAAACCAAGTTTCAGCCTGTTGAGGGCAGACATAGCTATGTGTGCGCGTGTTTGAAATTATACCACGTCTATAGCACGAGGATTAAAGAGAACAACTATTTATCAATAGACTAAAGTTATGATGTTTTAGAAGAAACCAAGTATCAACCCGTTGAGGTCAGACATAGCTATGTCTACGTGTTTGAAATTATACCACGTCTATAGCATGATGATTGAAGAGAACAACTATTTATCAATAGACTAAAGTTACGATGTTCGGAAGAAACCAGCTTTCAACCCGTTGAGGTCAGACATAGCTATACCTCGTCTATAGTATGCAAGAACAACTATTTATCAATAGATTAAAGTTACAATGTTTTAGAAGAAACCAATTTTCAGCCTGTTGAGGGCAGACATAGCTATGTGCGCGTGTTTGAAATTATACCACGTCTACAGTATGCGGGTTGAAGAGAACAACTATTTATCAATACTCTAAAGTTACGATGTTTTAGAAGAAACCAAGTTTCAGCCTGTTGAGGGCAGACACAGCTATGTGTGCGCGTGTTTGAAATTATACCACGTCTATAGTATGCGGGTTGAAGAGAACAACTATTTATCAATTGCTTAAAGTTATGATGTTTTAGAAGAAACCAAGTTTCAACCTGTTGAGGGCAGACATAGCTATGTGCGCGTGTTTGAAATTATTCCTCGTCTATAGTATGCAGGTTGAAGAGAACAACTGTTTATGAATAGCTTAAAGTTACAATGTTTTAGAAGAAACCAAGTTTCAACCCGTTGAGGTCAGACATAGCCATGTGTGCCTGTTTGAAATTATACCCCGTCTATAGCGTGAGGATTAAAGAGAACAACTATTTATCAATAGACTAAAGTTATGATGTTTTAGAAGAAACCAAGTTTCAACCCGTTGAGGTCAGACATAGCTATGTGTACGTGTTTGAAATTATACCACGTCTATAGTACGCGGGTTGAAGAGAACAACTATTTATCAATTGCTTAAAGTTATGATGTTTTAGAAGAAACCAAGTTTCAACCTGTTGAGGGCAGACATAGCTATGTACGTACCCCGCGTGAGGATTAAAGAGAACAACTATTTATCAATAGACTAAAGTTACGATGTTTTAGAAGAAACCAAGTTTCAACGAATAGAGGTCAGACATACCTTAAAATCTTCGCGCTGCAAACTGTTACTCGGATGTATAAAATGCGTGCGTTCAAGCCTGAAACTCGAATGATAATATTCTGGTCGTACCTAAAAAAAAAAGAAGAAACATATATGAATGTAGTGTAGGGTGCATCATCTAACCTAATTATCTTTACAACTCAAAGTTCGAAAACATACCTTTAAAAAAAATGCACGTGCTGCAGGCTGTTACTGGGATGAATAAAATTGCGTACTTTCGAACGGTACCTAAAAAAAGAATAAACATATATGAATGTAGATGTCCAGCGTAGAAGTTGCTTTGCAAATAAAAAAGTAACTAACAGTTCTACCTTACCTTAAGATAAAGGCTGAAGAATAATATTCACAGCAGACGGGAGATGTGTGTGTGTACGTAATAAACGCATACAGAGAACTGTGAGCACTTCGCGCAGACTGCAGCGGCTAAATATTCTGCTTGTTACCAAGCGGATGTGGAAAAATCGCTGAGCTGACAACTGCGGTACAGTCGGAACGAATGCAACAAGAGCTCCCACCTGCAGGCTGACGTATTCGAACCTCCTGTTGATGCCGAGGTGTCAGAATTTAAGAGTTCGATCCTTGGAAAGTTAGCGTGTGATCCTCGACTTCTCGAGGGTACATACGCGGTATTCCTTACCTGTAGGTATCGAGCTAAAGCTAGATCATGTAATGACGATCGCGCAGGCCCCTCGCCTAGCATTTACGGCTTCCAGTTCGAACCCGCTATCTTCCGAAGTAGCGAGAATGATTGAATAGTGTTGAGGGTGATTCATTTGTTGGATGGAGGTGTTAAGCTGGCTTCTTCGGTAGGAGTAGGCTATGTCGGGATATCGATTTAAAATCCTAGTCAGGAGGGGCAACCGGTTGTATAAAACTATGGTGTGAGGCGGGGTGTGCAAAAAAGCTAGCAATAAGTAAGGGCAGTTGATAGGGGGTGTTAAACCTTGTGCAGACTCCTTCGAAAATGATTTTTTGAGTACAAGACTTGACGGTGATTCATTTGTCGGATGGAGGCAATAAGCCTTGTGCAGGCTTCTTCAGTGGAAGTAGGCTATGTGTCGGTACCGGGATATCTAGTTATAAAACCCGCTACAACAAATTTATCGCGTATACTGCGATTTAAAATCCTAGTCAGGAAGGGCAGCCGGTCGTAAAACTATGGTGTGAGGCGGGGTGTGCAAAAAAGCCAGCATTAAGTAAGGGCTGTTGATAGGAGGCGTTAAACCATGTGCAGGCTCCTTCACCAGGAGAAGCCTACATGCCGGTACCGTGCAGGTTCTTTCGATAGGAGTAGGCACTGTGTGTGTTTTAACCTCTCCGTACAATCATGATATTTTACGTTAGGAACTTACATAGGCTAAATGCTACACATTCCGTGGCAGAGCCAGGAATCGAACTCGGACCTCCGAGGGTAGCAGCTAATTACACTAACTCCTGCACTACAGAGGAGGACTATTTCAGAATATTTTACAACCTTAATTAGTACTGTGTTTTAAGAGCTTACATGCTACTCAGCTAAGAAGACGTTCGCGAGTTACAAGCACGCCGTGTCCTCGTTCAAGGTCGAGCCGGAAGATACGTGTACAATTTCAGCTAACACATGCATTCCACACAACTCGCTCAGAATGACTGTGCCGATACTTTCAAGGACTGTAGAACAAATCTATAGCCTACAGCATGCATGCCTCTCACCCGGTAGTCTCGGGTTCGATTCTCTTGGGAATAAAAATGTGTTTAAATCACACGAATGTGTTGAGTTGTCCTTCCTGATGCAAAACTAGCAGTATCTAACCTCATACACTATAGTTTTCAACCGGTTGCCCTTCCTGACAACTCGGATTAAGAATCTGTTTTACAACGTCTAACACGGGAATCGGGGATTTACAGCTAGATGCACTTCTTAGATTTTAAATCACGAACTATTGTTTTACGGCCGGATGCCCTTCCTGACTAAGATTTTTAAATCGCAAGAATTTGTTGAGTTGCCCTTCCTGACGCAAAACTAGCAGTATCTAGCCTCTTACATCATACACTATAGTTTTCAACCGGTTGCCCTTCCTGACGTCAAAGAACTCGGATTAAGAATCTGTCGAGAATCAGGGGTTTTACAGCCGAATGCCCTTCCCGACTAAGATTTTAAATCGCATGAATTTGTTGAGTTGTCCTTCCTGACGCAAAACTAGCAGTATCTAGCCTCTTACACTATTGTTTTCGACCCGTTGCCCTTCCTGACAACTCGGATTAAGAATCTGTCGAGAATCGGGGATTTACAGCTTAAAGATGGCGGATGACAGCTGTCTGAAAAGCATATAGGTTTGTAAAGCACATAGAATTTACCGCAACCACATAGAGGGCAGCACGGTGATTAAAGATGGCGGATGACAGCTGCACATGGCTTCGTTTCCAAACAAGAGCACGTGGAATTTGCCGTCACCCGGTAGCACGGTGATTAAAGATGGCGGATGACAGCTGTCAGAAAAGCACATAGGTTTGTAAAGCACTTGGAATTTGCCACCGCTACATAGAGGGCAGCACTGTTCTCAAAGATGGCGGATGACAGCTGTCAGAAAAGCGCATAGGTTTGTAAAGCACGTGGAATTTACCACCACCACATAGAGGGCAGCACTGTTCTCAAAGATGGCGGATGACAGCTGTCAGAAAAGCGCATAGGTTTGTAAAGCACTTGGAATTTGCCACCGCTACACAGAGGGCAGCACTGTTCTCAAAGATGGCGGATGACGACTGTCAGAAAAGCGCATAGGTTTGTAAAGCACGTGGAATTTACCACCACCACATAGAGTGCAGCACTGTTCTCAAAGATGGCGGATGACAGCTGACGAAATTGCCCGCAGCACGGTGCTCAAAGATGGCGGATGACAGCTGTCAAAAAAGCACGTGGCTATGTTTACCAAACAAGAGCACGTGGAATTTACCGCCACCACATAGAGGGCAGCACTATACTCTGTTGATTAAAGATGGCGGGTGGTAGCTGTCAAAAAAGCACGTGAGTTTGTTTCCAAACAAGACCACGTAGAATTTGCCGCCACCACATAGAGGGCAGCACGGTGCTCTCTTGATTAAAGATGGCTGCTGTCACGTGGAATTGTCTGCCACCACAGGTATCTAGCTAAAGAGGGCAGCACTGAGGTTTGCGATGCAAGATGGCTGCTGTCAAAAAAGCATTTTTCAAATTATCCGCCACCACATTTCAAAGGTAAGTAGCTAAAGAGGGCAGCACTGTGCTCAAAGATGGTGGATGACAGCTGCACGTGGCTTTGTTTACCTCGCACTAGTGAGGTTAAGTTGGTAGCACTAAGGTTTAGACCCGTCAAGATGGCAGCACTGCCGATGACAGGTGATAAAAGAGGGCAGGTCACAGTGCTCAAAGATGGCGGATGACAGCTGTCAAAAAGCACGTGGCTGTCAAAAAACACGTGGCTTTGTTTACCTCATGCTAGTTAGGTTAAGTTGGTACTACTAAGGTTTAGGCCCGTCAAGATGGCAGTACTGAGGATAGCGATGCGTTGTTGTCTGTCAAAAAGCACGTGGCTGTCAAAAAACACGTGGCTGTCAAAAAGCACGTGGCTTTGTTTACCTCATGCTAGTTAGGTTAAGTTGGTACCACTAAGGTTTAGGCCCGTCAAGATGGCAGTACTGAGGTTTGCGATGCGTTGTTGTCTGTCAAAAAGCACGTGGCTTTGTTTACAAATCTGTCAAAAAGCACATGGCTTTGTTTACCTCGCGCTAGTGAGGTTAAGTTGGCACTACTGAGGTTTAGGCCCGTCAAGATGGCAGTACTGAGGTTAGCGATGCGTTGTTGTCTGTCAAAAAGCACGTGGCTGTCAAAAAACACGTGGCTTTGTTTACCTCATGCTAGTTAGGTTAAGTTGGCACTAGTGAGGTTTAGGCCCGTCAAGATGGCAGCAGTGAGGTTAGCGTTGCGTTGTTGTCGATGACAGCTGTCAAAAAGCACGTGGCTTTGTTTACAAATTCAAATCTCGCGCCAAAATTCAAATTTCCCGCCAAAATTCAAATTTCCCGCGGGCGGCGGCGGCGGCGGAGGAGGAGGCAGCGGAGGAGGAGGCGGAGGAGGAGGCGTGCGGCGGCGGCGGCCGCCGAATCCCTGCATTATACTACTTACAAGGCTTGCCTACGGGCTGAATGAGAGCATTTTCAACACACTGTAATGAGGCAAATTTTATTGTTTTCTTTTCAAAAATATGGTTAGGCCTATGCATTCATCGAAGTTGACGGGTTTTCTACGTGTGTACCGAAACGGCGCGGCGTGGTGCCGACCACGCTTTCGTTTTCCGACACTTGGTATGCAGGAAGGATGACAACTCTTGAAGGACTTATCCTGCATATTCAACCGTGAGGAGGTGTCTCGGTCAGTTTCGTTTTTTCTTCACCTCTTCTGACCCGAACAGCATGAAATTTAAGGTCTCCTATGACGTTTCTCTTCTCTTCTGGTGGGATATTATTTTATTAGTAGTAGCCTATTATTATTATTATTATTATTATTATTATTATTATTATTATTATTATTATTATTATTTATCGTATAATGAAAGGAGGAATATCAGCTATTTACAAAATATGTAAAAAAATACACACATATACACACAGTCTCAAGTTCATAAAATTATTCACAATACTATGTCCAGATGGTTAATCCACTCAGCGGCTTCTTGTGTTAGGTTGTGGAGATCCTTCATTGAGCCTCTGAGGGGACATTCGAGCACGATATGATCCATGGTTTGCTGTTCTTCACCGCAGTCGCAAAGAGAGGACTTCCATCCCCACTTGTTCAGTATTGCCCCGCATCTTCCTTGGCCGGTACTTATCCTATTCAGTACGCACCACTGTCGTCGAGGTGAATGAAAGCCTGCGGGCTGCTCCCAAGGAGTTTTAATTAAGTAATGATGTGTGAGGGAGTTTTGGCTTTGCCACTGATTGTTCCATGCATCTAGTATTTTGAAGTTATTGTCTTGCAGGTTGATTGCTGTTCGCCAGGATGGTTGTCTGGACTTTAATCGCTGCGATAATGATACTGGACAATCTGAATGTATTGGTAACAGTGGGTTGTTTTCAATTTTCTTCCATGTGTTCAGCAATGACTGAGATCTTCTTAGGGGTGGGGAATGTTACTTAGAACCGATAGCCAGTGCGTGTTAGTAGATCGAATACATCCTGTGATGAGGTGCATTGCTTGATTGAGCTGTGTGTCAATTATTTTGGTGTGAGCACTGTTAACTTCTGTAATATGTTGTTCCGGGTTTTAATTTTAGCAATAACAATAATAATAATAATACCTTATAACCGCCGTAGGTCATAAATAACATAAACATCGAAAAAGAGGGAGAAAACTTTTCAGAAAAATCCTAGGACCAAAATGTGAAAATGGAATTTTGATGAAAAAGAAACAATAAGAAATGTATGAAATCAGTGGAATAAAAGATCACAGATACAACTGCAATAAAAATCCTACGGAAACCAACAAAGAATGGATAACAATAGTTTGGTAGATACTATCCTATTCTACGCAAATTGTCAGGAACAAGTTTATGAACACAACCACAAACAATTACAACATCAGCTCTAGCTGTATGTTACTCTGCAGGAGAATATGTCTCCCCGGTTTGGTACAGGTCAGCTCATACGAAGCAGGTCGATATCGCTCTCAACGAAAGTTGCAGGATCATTACTGGATGCTTGAAACCTGTACCCATTGAGAAGATCCAACTTTTAACTGGTATTGCTCCCAGTGAGATTCGTAGGGAGGTAGCAGCTAGCAAAGAAAGGCTCCGGTCATTTACTTCAGAAGCACATCCTCTCTATGGATACCCAGCCACACAGAGAGAAAAATTTTCCTCCGTACATCAGTTAATCTTGAGAGGAATGCACAGAATGCTAGGATCAAAATGTGGAAAGAGAGAATCAACCACCTTTCCAATTGGATAGATCCGAAGGAAAGTCTTCCATGTGGACACCAGGAGAATTGAACAATCTGGAAACCCTTAACAGACTCCGTACAGAAGTCGGCAGAACAACAGTAAATTTGCGGAAGTGGGGTTCATCAAGCGATTCATCACTTTGTGATTGCGGAGAGCAGCAGATGATCCAACATCTATGTCAGCGTGTTTTGTGTCATTCAATGTGCACTATGAAAGACTTGATTGCAACCTTGCAGAAAGCTATCGAAGTCGCCCAATACTGGGCAAGAATCATCTAGCTCTCGAATTGTTGCTTCATCTGTGATTGTATAGTAGACCTGTATATTTGTATAGTAGGAATGTAGATATCATGTTTTTTTTAAAAATATCTGTATGTAAAGTCGGTGCTTCTGACACGAACAAAGAAAGAACAATAGGCTGACAAAGAAATTTGTAAAATTAGCACTTTTTCAGATAAAACTCAATAGTTTGTTAATAGAAATAAAGGAATACCTACAAGAATACTGATATTACCAACTAACCCATTCAGAAAAATACAAGATGGCAGCCTGAGGATGGTTTTCCGTTGTTTCCCATTTTCACACGAGGGAAATGCTGGGGCTGTACCTTAATTAAGGCCACGGGCGCTTCTCTCACAATTCTGGCCCTTTCCTATCCTTGTGTCACCGAAAACCTTAGTCTTAGTGCGACGTTAAACCAGCAAGAAAAAATAGTTTAATAATAATGTTATTTGCTTTACGTCCCAATAACTACTTTCACCGTTTTCGGAGACGACGAAGTGCCGGAATTTTGTCCCGCAGGATCTCTTTTACGTGCCAGTAAATCTACCGACATGAGGCTGCCGTATTTGAGCACCTTCAAATACCACTGGACTGAACCAGGATCGAACCTGGCAAGTTGGGGTCAGAAGGCTGGCGCCTCAACCGTCTGAGCCACTCAGTCCGGCAAAATAAAAAAAAATTAGGAACCTTATAAGCAAATATAAATTTGCAGAGAAACCTAAACGAAAATATATAGGATGGAAAGAAGAACGGACAAATGAATTCAGTGAACGAATGAATAAATACTGGGAAGAAAACGATAAACTGTGTGTTAAATAAGTTCAGACACGCTCCTTAGTCCGACATCACGTACGGACTTTGGAGACACCATGAGATGAGCACCTTCACAAACCAGTTGACTGAGCTTGAATCGATCCTACCTACATGGTCTCAGAAAGCCACTTGGTCTACCACCTGAGGCATTCAGTCCGCTATTCTTTAACGTTATAGGGGGAGGGGGGGGGAGAGGATAATTTATACCTCCATCACCTGTGTGTTCGGGTTTCTGTCATCTTTCATTCTTTTTTCTCCTTTTTAAGTCCCACTAACACTTCCTGGTTTTCGGCAACAAGCGGATGAATATTAATTAAGATACTGCCGATTCTTTTGTTTGGTGTGAAAATGGGAGACTACAGTGAAACTATCTTCGTTCGAAGTCACCATATCCCTAACGGAAGCTTACATCCTGTAGCCAACTCATTCACTTTTATGGTATGAGTTACGAGGGAACATCTAGCTACATTTTCACCCATATCAAGAATCCTGATTGCTACTACTACTACACCAGATGATGCATACCAAGTTTAAGTGCCACATCTTCATTTGAGAGGACCTTGGAACAGCAAGTTGAAAAGTTTTTTTTTTTTTTTGTTTTTTTTTTTGTTTTTTGCTATTGGCTTTACGTTTCATCGACACAGACAGTTCTTATGGCGACGATGGAACAGGAAAGGGCTAGGTGTGAAAATGGGAAACCACGAAAAACTATCCTCAGGGCTGCCGACAGTGGGATTCGATCGAACCCCCTATCTCCCGGATGCAAGTTCACAGCTGCGCGCCCGTAACCGCACAGCCAACTCGCTCGGTGTTGAAAAATTTAGAAACGCTATTTTCTCTTTTAGAGATGCAAATGCCGGCTCTGTGGTGTAGGGGTAGCGTGCCTGCCTCTTACCCAGAGGCCCCGAATTCGATTCCCGGCCACGTAAGGGATTTTTACCCGGATATGAGGGCTGGTACGAGGTCCACTCAGCCCACGTGAGGAGAATTGAGGAGCTATCTGACGGTGAGATAGCGTCCGCGGTCTAGAAAGCCAAGAATAACGGCCGAGAGGAACCGTCGTGCTGACCACACGACACCTCGTAATCTGCAGGCCTTCGCGACTGAGCAGTGGTCACTTGGTAGGCGAAGGTCCTTCGGGGCTGTTGGGGCATTGGTTTAGTTAGTTAGAGATGCAAATGACTCTAGGGTTCACTCAGAGTGGAAAACACTCAATACGACTTAATACCTGGCAGCAAAGGTAACCGAACATAGAACTTACCACTATATTCCACATAGTATCACCGTGCAAGATGGCCGTGCGGTTATGGTCGTGTAGCTGTAAGCTTCTGGAGATAGTGGGTTTGAACACCAATAAAATAATGATTTTTACGTTTCTGATGGTTTTCGGAGACGCCGATCTGCCGGAATTCTGTCCCGCATGAGTTCTTTTACGTGTCAGTAAATCTACCGACACGAGGCTGACAAATTTGAGCACCTCCATATACCACCAGACTGTGAAAGGATTGAACCTGCCAAGTTGGGGACAGAAGGGCAGCGCCTCAACCGTCTGAGCCATACAGCCCCGCGGATTGAACCCCACTATCGGCAGCCCTGAAGATGGTTTTCCATGGTTTCCCATTTTCACACTAGATAAATGCGGAGGCTGTACCTTAATTAACGCCACGGTCGCTTCCTTCCCACTCCAAGCCCTTTCCAATCACACCGTCATCGTAAGTCATATCTGTGTCGGTGCCACGTAAAGCAAAACTTGTCAAAAGAAATTTTAAAAACAATGCACATAATATCAAGGTTATTTCCTTATTAAGCATTGACGGTTTGATGATGATTATAATAAAATGATTATGATATTAATGCTGAAAGAGAAGTATCCGACCGAGCTCGATAGTTGCAGTCGCTTAAGTGCGGCCAGTATCCAGTAATCGGGAGATAGTGGGTTCGAGTCCCACTGTCGGCAGCCTTGAAGATGGTTTTCCGTGGTTTCCCATTTTCACACCAGGCAAATGCCGGGGCTGTACCATAATTAGGGCCACGGCCGCTTCCTTGCAACTCCTAGGTCTTTCCTATCTCATCGTCGCCATAAAACCTAGCTGTGTCAGTGCGACGTAAAGCAAATAGCAAAAAAAAAAAAAAAAAAAGAAGTATCCGTATGGATTTAAGTGACTGGCATTATCGTGATCAAGTCACGGAACTTTCTATTCTAAGTTGAATATTGAACACATGAACTAGGCTTTTCAATTCATTTCAAAACCGATTAGATCTGTATCCACTTCAAGGAGATGTCAGTGACAAGTCCCCTCAGCTATCAATTTCTTATTGCTATTAGCATGACATTAATAATGATACTGTTACATGTTCTTCATCGACGGCAGGCTACTGTGCCCTCATTTGTACATTGTCGACGTGCCATGACATTCTATCTTTATCTGTTTTCTAAATGAACGTCGGTACACTGGCGTGCCATGTTGACCACATCATGGATGTTCTTGAGGCACAATAGCTCAGCCAAATTGAGTTTCATCTTCATTTCCTCTGTCGGCGCTGACGGAGGGTGCAAATAAGTCCTCAGCGCAACCCTACTGACAACGGTATGCAGTCTCACCCCATGGTTAATGAGTATTGCACTGCTGTGTATGTGCAGAGAAGTAGAAATTATCGTGATGGATCCAGCTTTGTGTATAAAATTACCCTCTGCTGAATTTAAACTTCTGCTTTGAGTGTATTCTCTAAGATACATAATGGATATTGAATAATTTCCTTTAACCCGCAACTGGAACACATATTTTGTAACACTTCCGGAAGACATGGGTCTTCGGGACCCATACTATATTTCAGTTTTTTAATACTATCATTTTACTTTTAAGCGAAGTTATTATCATACTGAATAGTCTAGATCCCTGTCTTGATGAATGATAATTCGCAGTCCTGGGAAGGTCATGGTTGGCACAAGAAAATTCATGATAAGAACTCTAGCATGAAAATTAACTCGTCATAATAGAGGCTTTTGGGTTTATGCCGTGTCAAGAAAATAAGGTGAAATTATTTACATTTTGCAGATAACTTTGCTCTGCGTCATCAGAGGGAAATCTCGACTGTCGACGAGAAAGGCTTCTCAAACAATGAGGTTTTAATTTAGACGTTATAATAGGACTGGAAATGGTACGTTCATTCGTCACCAGATGGCTCTCCGGACACGGTACAGCACTAGAGTTCGCAGCGGAAGCTGACGGAACTATCAGTATCAGTCTGAGAGGGTCACGTAACATAACAGGTGTACCCACATATGAAGGTATGACAATCACGCAAGCCTGGAATGAAACATCTGGCGATGATGATCGTACGAATTTTGAAAACACCGAAACGAAAAAACAATAGTGAAGGGACAGGGAAGAGAACAACCTACGTAAATCCTTAATGGCTGGCAATCCTAATAATTTCAACAGGGACACTGGCTGTCAATTAATTAATATCGCCTAATGGACCACTGCAGAAATTTATGTCGGGCTTTCAAAATGTATAATTGTGATATTATAAGGTTAACTCATGTCTCTAGGATACGTAGATATGAAAATAACTTCTGTAGATTGTAGGTACATGTAGAACTATATATTTCAATGCATTAATAAATAGAGAATTATCATGTTGCCTTTGATGCTTTCACGCCCCGTACTTAGACATGATAATAAACTTATGTACCAAGCATTGTTGGATTAAGGAGAGATGTGACAGGTTGGAGAGATATAGCTAGATCCCGGAGAGACCGAACAAGTTGATACGGCAGTTAAATACGCGAAAAAAGTGCACAAACAATAGTAAAAAAGACGTCAATACAGAATTCAATATTATTATTATTATTATTATTATTATTATTATTATTATTATTATTATGCTTATGTACCAAGCATCAATTGAGTTAATTATTGTTAGATTAAGGAGAGATGTGACAGTTTGGAGAGATATAGCTAGATTCAAGAGAGACCGAACAAGTTGGCCGTGAGGTTAGGGATACGCAGCTATAGGCTTGAATTCGGAAGTAGTGGGTTCGAACCCCACTGTTGGAAGCCCTGAAGACGGTTTTCCGTGGTTTTCCATTTTCACGCCAGGCAAATGCTGCAACTGTACCTTAATTAAAGCAATGGCCACTTCCTTCCCACTTCTAGCCCTTTCCTATCCCATCGTCGCCATAAGACCTATCTGTGTCGGTGCAACATAAACCAACTTGAAGAAAAAGAGAAGATTCCGGAGAGGTATGCCTAGATTGTGAAAAGGTATGAGTCTTTAAGGTGAGAGATTATTTGTTAAGATGAGATATGACTGGATGAAAAACAGCATTGCTGTTGGTTAAGATTCAGACCGACTCGTTCATGTTGAAAGTACCGAGTTATCTCAAGGGGCACGTGCCTCACTGGGAGTGGAAATTCTCAGTTCCAAAATTATCAACTTCCGAACGCTCTTCCTTCAGCCGGCCCCGTGCTGTAGGGGTAGCGTGCCTGCCTCTTACCCGAGGCCCCGGGTTCGATTCGCGGCCAGGTAAGGTACTTTTTACCTGGGTATGAATGCCGGTTTGAGGTCCACTCAGCCTACGTGATTAGAATTGAGGAGCTATCTGACGGTGAAATAGCAGCTGCGGTCTAGAAAGCTAAGAATAACCTCGGAGAGGAATCATCGTGCTGATCACACGAAACCTCTTAGCCTGTAGGCCTTCGGGCTGAGCAGTAGTCGCTTGGTAGGCCAAGGCCCTTCAGGGCTGTAGTGCCATGTGGTTAGTTAGAACGCTCTTCCTTCCATGTGAGCTGAAAACGATTTATTCCTTTAGCTATCCAATCTCCTGTAGTAAAGAAATTTCATTGTGTTTTGTTTATGTCTCCCTTTTACTAAATTCTGTATTAGGTATGTTAAATTTCTATGAATATTTCCAGTTTTATGTAGGCCTACTCATACTCTAATAGAAGGGATTCTGTACACTTCTAGTTTCGGAGTTTTCTGGGAAAGGAATACATCTCAATAGTTCTTCACATCTATAAAGACTTGATTGGCCCTCCTGGGAGATCTAACATCAGAAGTCACTTGCTTGCGTGTCAGTCAGGATGCCCTCGCGTGACACCCGACGACACACGCTTGACGTAAGTTCGCCACCCCTGCACAAGCTAGAATCGCCTGTCGTTTTACGAGACAGGCAACGTCTCCTCTCATCCCATTCTCCACTCTGGCTTTCACGGTCCCCAGAATCCTACCGTCTCTCTCTCTGAAATATTATAACAATGCAAGGCAAGAACTTTTGACTAGTCACTTAGGCTCAGCACGGCATTTAATGCTATTTATTTATCGGGTTCGCAATGCTTAAATCATCTGTCCGAGTCCAGTATAACACTGTCCGTAGGTTTTGAAAATGATGAATACTAAGCACACATACGTAAAAGTTTGAAGATAGTGTAAAGGAGACTGCGGTTATGGGGTCACCATAAGGGAAAAATAGTGCTGCAGTTCGTATTTTAATTTTTGCTTTCTGCTTCTAACATTGCCATTTCAGGGAAGTACCAAAAGCCTATCCTGGTAATGCAAAGTTTAAGAAATTAACATTGCGGTTTCTCTGGAACTATCCAAGGTATTAAAACGAAATTTTTAAAGAATATCTAATGTATTTATTTATCTACTTCCTTGGTGTTCGAACCTGATAGTCGGATCTGAGATGAATCCTTGAGAATTTGTCTTTAAAGGCTATGATGTCAATTCTCTGCGAACTACCGTTTATGGCCAGTCGTGTACGTCCTCATGTACATTGAATCCCTTCTTCCTTCAGCTCTTCGGCAATGAAGGATCTGATATGGTGGTGCCACGTGTTTCTTAGCAGCTCCCCGGGTCCGCAGATTCCCAGAACATGACCAAGAGTTTCTTTCTCTCCGTGACAATGCCGACAGAGTTTGTTGTCCAGGAATCTGCGTGGCACCGAACGCACCGCAGAAACATTAGCAGTCATATCCACTAGTTACAAGACAGTTCTTAAATTTTAAAATTTATTTATTAAAATTATTTATGATTGAACTATGTGTGGTATCTGTACAATTATTGATCCGTATAAAAGCAATGATGATCAGAATTCTATCTTAAGTAGTTTCTGAAAAAATGGGAAACTTTCGCAAAAAATATGTAATTTGTCAATAATAATAATAATAATAATAATAATAGTAATAATAATAATAATAATAATAATAATAATAATAATAATAATGTTATTTGCTTTACGTCCCACTAACAACATTTACGGTTTTCAAAGACGCCGAGGCGCCGGAATTTAGTCCCTCAGCAGTTCTTTTACGTGCCAGTAAATCTACTGACACGAGGCTGACGTATTTGAGCACCTTCAAATGCTAACGGACTGAGCCAGGATCGAACCCGACAAGTTGGGGTCAGAGCGCCAGCGCCTCAACCGTCTGAGCTACTCAGCCTGCCTGTGTAATTTGTCAGAAATCAGACTTGAAAGTATAATTCCACTTACAAGACGTTGATGCTACTATGTTTCTTACTCCATAAACAACAAATATGAAGTCATATCATCACAATCTATGTTTTCTATACATCAACACAAATTACCACCTTATAGAGCAAATAATCCCCGAGATATTTTGTTTTAACTGAAATATAGAGGAATGACTTTTTCAGTAATATAAGTCATACTTTTTCAATTTACGCCTATACATTCTTGCAGTCATTTAAATCCAATGAAACATACATAAAATTAAAGAGGAAACTCTAAACAAGAATTCTCCATAAAAATACTAAAAAATCCACATTTTTAAACCAAAGTCAAAGATACCGGTCTCCCTTAATCTCGAAAACCATAGATTAGGGAGAGGGTATTGTTTATTGTGACCGTTTCATAATATTTGATACATGCAGTATACAAAATTAGGAGTAACTTGAGATAGCTATTGAGAACTGTGTTAATAACTGGTACATTCGATGAATATTAATATAAAACAGATGATTAGAGATTGAACAGAGAAAGAATAATGTAAACTGAATGTTGGAGTTACGTTGATAAATGGCATTTTGAAACAAAAACCGAAACATCTATGGACAATGATATCTTTTCAGATTATAAATGAAACCTCAAAGAATCTCAACATTGCCTTTACGGGCTATTAAGGAAAGGGAAAAAATGAAAATTAGTATTCGGCAATACGGCAGACTAATCGAACTACTGCAACAAGGTAGTTCCATACTAATATTTTTTAACCAATACCACCTTTTACACTCCCCTGAGTTCGCGGTTTGGATCACGTAATAATCAGCTTGCATTCGGGAGATAATGGGTTAGATCTCACTGTCTGTAGCCCTGAAAATAGTTTGCCCTGGTTTGCCATTTTCACCAGACCTATCTGCGTAAGCATGACGTAACGCAAATTTTAAATAAAACAACATTTTTTAAATGTGTAATCCACTTTAAAAATATCTTTTCCTTTAAATTAATGATTAAAATTGTTTATTGGCGTAAAATTTTCTGCAATCAAGAATTATGCCTGCAAAACAACAACTTTACCCCCTGGTCGTGGGTTATATGCTCCTCTAAAATTATATGTTACTTCAAATGAACAATGACAGTACATTTGTAATTTGAGTTAATGTGGCATGACAGTGTTGATATTATTAAATAATGAACATTAACTTAATCCTGAAAAAGTCTGAAAAATAAAACACTGAACCTAGAGTGTAATGCAAGAGAAAATGAAGATCATTGCCAACATTCCTACATAAAATGTATGCCTTAGAGTAAAAACAAAATGAATGTTCTGTAATATTTTATTTTCTTTACAAAGAAATTACATTTGATGTCATTTAAGTATTTATACGCAAATCCAACATACTCCCCGTATTCTAAACATGATAAACATACAATCAAACCTCCACTTTTGGTTGACCTCAGATATGCTTCCTTACAGAAAATCACCTCTTCCTTATTCGCTGCTAATTTCTCCATGAAGGGCGAACTTGGTCATTTTTAATTTGCTCTCCTCATTTCTGCGCAGTTAGGCCCATTTTTTGAATTATTCCTTTGTAATTCCTTTCGGGTGGCCTGACTGTTGTTCTGCGTCTTTTCTTTACCTGCTTTGTCTTCACTCTCTCTCTCTCTCTCTCCCTCTCTTCAGCCAGGAAAGCAAGGGGACCAGTATACCCCATCGGCTCTATTTTTATGAAACAACAGGATGCGCCAAGACCGAAATCTTGTGCGGTTTGTATAGTCATTGAAATATGAAACAGAAAGCTGGTTATTACCAGAATAATGACTTGATATAGCATAGGTTCCAATGACAGGACCCGCAGTGAAATGAAACATGAAGCTTACCTTATAGCTGTTCTTCTCGCTAAACACCTCCAATCACTTCTGCAAACACTCTCGTGAAGGCACGCCAGAGAGAAGTATTTTGAAAATCTACACTCAGATAGTAACCGACAAAACAGTAGCGTTACAAAAATGCTTACAAGTTTGGTCTGGGAAGACTTGGGGGAAAGGGGACGAGCTGCTCGACTAAGTGGTATGTTCCAAGCTGTCAGTGGAGAGATGGCGTCGAATGACATTAACTAACCCCATGGCACTACAGCCCTGAATGGCCTTGGCCTACCAAGCGACCGCTGCTAAGAGCGAAGGCCTGTGGCCAGTACGACGAATGCTCTCGGCCGTTATTCTTGGCTTTCTAGACCGGGGCCTTTATCTCACCGTCAGATAGCTCCTCAGTTATAATCACGTAGGCTGAGTGGAACTCGAACCGGGCACGCTACCCCTACACCACGGGGCCGGATCGAATGACATTAGTAGACGAATGAATTTGAGTTGTGTTTTTAAAAGTACGGAAGATTTGAAAAAAAATGGGGCAAACGTTAATTTATAGGAAGAGGGTTTTGGGACTGGAATAATTCATCAAGGGAGATATTTTATAAATTTCCAAATTCTTTGCAATTATTTAAGAAAATGTTTTTTTTTTTTTTTGTTAGTTGCTTTGCGTCGCACCGACACAGATAGGTCTTATGGCGACGATGGGACAGGAAAGTGCTAGGAGTGGGAAGGAAGCGGCCGTGGCCTTAATTAAGGTACGGCCCCTGGTGTGAAAATGGGAAACCACGGAAAACCATTTTCAGGCTGCCGACAGTGGGGTTCGAACCTACTATCTCCCGAATACTGGATACTGGCCGCACTTAAGCGACTGCAGCTATCGAGCTCGGTGAGAAAAGACTAGGAATACAGCAGATAGGGAATCTGCCACCTGGGCGACTGCCCTAAATGCAGATCAGTGGTGATTGATTGATTGATTGATTGATTGATTGATTGATTGATTGATTGATTGATTGATTGATTGATTGATTGATTGATTGATTGATTGATTGATTGATTGATTGATTGATTGATTGATTGATTGATTGATTGATTGATTGATTGATTGATTGATTGATTGATTGATTGAAGCACTACCCGGAAAGGTAAGCGCAGATGACCACATAACTCAAGGGACAAACATAGACCGTGTTCCTGTATTTGAAGGTGGTCAAATACGTCAGCCTCGTGTCGTTAGATTTTCTAGCACGTTAATGAACTTCTGCGGGACAAACTTCTGGCTCCTAGGTGTCTTTGAAAACCATGAGAAGATAGTTATTTGGATATAAAACTAATAGCATTATTATCATTGTTATTATCATCATCTCTTCTACTCAGTAAGATATGTTAATTTCTTCTTCTTCATCTTCTTCTTCTACTTCTTCTTCTTCCTCCTCCTGACCTTTTCCCAATTCATTTGGGGTCGGCTCTCATATTTTTAATTCGCCAATTCCTCCTGGCCCGAGTTATTGCTGGATTCAGTAGCCCTTCCCAAAATTATTTAATATAGACCTGAGTTTGACGAGGTCTTCATTGACCTAGCGGTTTAGTTTTGATTTCTATTGCTGTCCGAATCATATGTTTTTCTGGCTGGTCGTCAAATACGTTAGAAATAGCACTCAGTTTAGTTTTCTATTTTTTTCTCTGTTTCGCCAGTCTTCCTGAATTTACACTTTTCTCACTCATGGTAGCATATCTAGGTTGTAAATAGCTTTCCTTTAGAATGAAAGAGTAACCACAACACTTCTCCTTCCGTAAGCGTTTTGTTTAGTGTACACTCTTAACTTCTGGCCGTTTCAAATAACACTATTATTATTATTATTATTATTATTATTATTATTATTATTATTATTATTATTATTATTATTATTATTATTATTATTATTGTACCAGGTGCCACACCTCCACGCCGCTAATTCAAACTTTGCGCCAGTTGTAACTCCTCTACTGGAGGAAGCCTGAACTTTATGTACAGTGTTAATTCTCAAGTTTCTCAGAAGATGTCCCTACTTGTAAATTTTGAAGTTTCTGAACTGGGTCGTTTTCGATGTATTTTTGTTTTGCCTGTAGTAAGAAGTGTGGACATTCTCTTCTAGATGGCACTACTGAAGGACTACAATTAGGCACCCTAGTGCGAAGTGAAAGAACTGTGTTTTTGGAGAAATTTTGGGTTCATAAGTTTGTTCTTTGTTAAATTTCTTTCAGTCATTGCTTAAGTTGGCAATATTAACCCTTTATTTCCGCCAGTTTTGAATTTGACCAATAAGGAATTTCTGTAATTAATTTTCCACCAATAAGGTGTTTCTTCTTCGTCTAGTGTAGTAGTTTTTGCCATTATCCAATAAAATGCTTGTGGGCGGGTGTTATCATTCACGAAACGCCTCGAACTTTCCACGAGGGTATATAAACTGCTGATTTTCGGGTCTCCGGGCCACTTCAGTAACATCTATCATTGTGTAAATAATGTAGCAGGGGGCGGGAAGCGCCTCTTTCTTCGGACAGCAGTTCAACCACCAGGTAATGGCCTTTTAATAACTTCTTTTCTTGCTAGCTCAGCAGTTTAACTCTCGGGGCAAGTCCGAAGCCTTTTACCATGTAACTTTCCTTTAAAATGTAAAGACACTTGGTATCTATTCTATCTTTTTAAACTACAAATTGGGATAGAGAGTGCTTAACGCTCTCGAGCTCCCACTCATATTGCTTTGAGGTGAACTTATTTTCACAACCGTTTCTTCCCTTCTAATGTAATGTAAATCGTTTTCTTATATAAGTCACCTCTTTAGTATGGGATTAGCCCTTGCATTAGCGGCCTACTGCCAAGTAGGTTTTAGTAAAGTATATTAGGAGTGCAGTTTCGCCTCCTCTCAAGTTGGTATTTTGGAGGCCACGTAATGGTCCTGTTTCTTCACTGAATAGGCCTCAGTAGGTTGGGTATTTTTACCCCTGTGTTATTTGTGTTTGGAGGTCAACTTGAAAGTGGAGTTTGGTGTGGCCTTTGATAGGCTTGAACTGAAGAGCGGGTCGCTCTTTCTTAAAATTTGTTTCTGAGTGCCTCGAGGAGGCTTTACTGTGTAATTGGGAGCAAGAGCTCCTGGGCATGATTGCGGTCTTCTGCCCCTTTGTTGAATCTTGTATATCGTAAGGTTGGGCTTATACCTCAAGAATTGTGTGTCTGGCTCTCGGAGCCCAAATCCTGTAACACTGTAATTGTACACTCTCGAATTGTTGCTAGGCTACTGAGTACCTGTTATAATTGTTATTTATTGATCTTGAAAAGAAAATATAACCTTGTTAAATTCACTTTAATTTCGTATTTTGGGACCTGTTCACCCCAGCACCTTCTTTCACCTCTGCACATCCACAAAACTCCGTAACAATTATTATTATTATTATTATTATTATTATTATTATTATTATTATTATTATTATTATTATTAGCGTATGGCAAGGAAATTATATACATAATATACAATATATACACAATAACAAAAACATTGATTCACTTCAGGCATTAGTGTTATATATGAATGTCCAACTTTTCAATCCACTGTAGTGCTTCCGCTGTTGCAAATAGGAAGTATTCCAAACTACCTGGATAAGTCCGCAGTTGACACTCGCTTACAATGTGGGGAATAGTCTGGCGAGGGGCTCCACAGTCACATTCTGGAGATGGTACAAAGTTCCACTTGTAGAGTGAATCCCTGCACCTTCCATGACCTGTCCTGATCCTGTTCAGTCTGGATCAAGTTGCACGTGGTAGTTGGGATCCATTTGCAATATTTTCCCCTCTGAAGATGTTATGCAGGGGCACGTTGGGAGAGTTATTCCAGCGGCCTTTCCACTCCTCCAAAGCATTGAAGTTGGTGGACGTCTTCAGAGCAGCATTACAAAGGGGTGGATGTCGTGATTTCAGTCTTTTGAGACTAAGAGCTGGTATGACACTGTGGGGCCGCTATCATGTCTCATAGCAGCGTTGTTAACCTAACAAAAGCAAATAATAAACAACTCTCATTCCTTGCCGGGGAGAGATTGCAATCTTTATTTGTTATGTTCTTTATTAGTTTTGTTCTGTCTGACAGTAGCTTTCTGTTCAGTGTCTGCTAGTCTTGACGCATTCCAGAGACCATGAACTGTCGCTTCATGAACGTAATATTGCCCTAGAGTTGCTAAAAACTTGAAACCGACGTATAACCACAGCGGAAGATCACGAAGTCGGATGCGGACAGGGTTAACTGCTCATTAGGAGATGTTCTTCTAAGGCAATACTCCAATAAATTAAATCTTAATTTGTGATAATTTATTTTTTGTTGGTTCTTTGGCTGTGCGATTAATATGTCGTATAGGGAGTCTGCTAAATGAATAGAATTAGTATTCAGTGAATAAGCAACAGGTATGCTCTCCTTTATTTATAATATAGCAATCTTTACATATTCTAAAGAAAGAGCATATAAATTTTCAATTGCAAAGTATTAGAATTTCTTGTAAAATTAGTGGCTTCACCGATGTACCTTATAATTTTGAAGTTGCTGCATCTAGGGACTAACAGGTAATGGCTGTTTGCTGCATTAGTTGAAGATGCCATGAAGTTTGAAACTAATGATAAATAGGGCAATTAAGCTGCACCAGCAGAGTGATAGCGACGAGCTAGTTGCCTGTCATATGAGGAGAGCTGGCGCATACTTCATTGTAGTATCTCCTTTAACACTGTGATATTAAAACAACAGAACAAAGAAAACACTCAAGACCTTGTTGTGTTGATCCTGCACAGATGAAATAAGAAAAAAAATCAAAACTATTAAGTGAAACTTACTGTATCTGTAGCTGCGTGTCTGAAAAAAGAGCTGCAACATTTCCATTTTGTTTATATTTATATTGACGTTAATATTAACGATACGTTCGGGATCACAGCATAGTTTTTGAATTTGTATATGATGATGCTGGATTTAGAATGTAATATTTTCTTTCCATATAATTGCTTGTTGTACTCTTGTTGTCGTTGTTGGGTAATTATGTATGTTTTAATTTTACTTTATTATCACACTACTGTATGTGATCATTATGACCGGGATATTTCCAAATTGCGAAGTATTTCTTAATAATAATAATAATAATAATAATAATAATAATAATAATAATAATAATAATAATAATAATAATAATAATAAACAGTTGTACAGAAAACACAATATATCACAAAACATCAGTGAATCTCCTGGCCTGGTACACTGCATCTGGAGCAAGGAACGATCAAGAAAACCAACAGGTTTAAGTATCTGCTCGAGTTAATAAGCTAGAACTGGCATACCAATTGACCAAGAACAGCTACAATAAAAAGTGCCCCTCCCGAAAAATTAAAACGAAGCACTACCAGATAATCATTAGCACTGAAGCCTTATATGCTTCAGAATGTCTAATATTCAACAGGAAGGGACCCACAGACAAGCTCGAAATCCAGGACAGAAAAATATGGAGGAGATATTAGGACCATTCAAGGAAGGAAATGAATACAAAACACGACTCAAATATGAACTCTACAAATGCTGTGAAAACATGACGGACATGGCCAAGGAGAGACGGCTAGCATTTTGTGGACTTTTTTTTGCTAGGGGCTTTACGGCGCATCCACACAGATAGGTCTTATGGCGACGATGGGATAGGAAAGGCCTAGGAGTTGGAAGGAAGCGGGCGTGGCCTTAATTAAGGTACAGCCCCAGCATTTGCCTGGTGTGAAAATGGGAAACCACGGAAAACCATCTTCAGGGCTGCCGACAGTGGGGTTCGAACCCACGATCTCCCGAATACTGGATACTGGCCGCACTTAAGCGACTGCAGCTATCTAGCTCGGTAGATATATACTTACAATACTTACAATAGGATATGAATCATGATGGAGAAATGTTCTAACAGAACTGGAGTGTGTATGGTAGAGATGGGATTGTTGCGGGAGATCTCGATTTAACAAATGTCAATCGGGAAAGTAATGCGAACGACAAGAATCATGACCAACAATTGGCAAATAAGTTAATATGGGAAGGACAGCTGCTTCAGAAAGTGATGGAACCAACTAGAGGGGAAGAATATTCTGGACGTGGTGCTGGTAAACGAGATGAGCTCTATAGAGGAACATAAATAAGAGATGGTACTAGTAATCAAAAACGATCTTTTTGTCGTAGTTTTATAAAATGTGATAGAAAGGAAGGTCTTAAAAGTAAGACTATAAGTTAGTACCATACGGCTGATAAAACAGGCACGAGGGAGTTTAAAAACTCTATGATCCGTGGAAAACGGTAAATAAAAATGTAAACAGACTCTGGAATGGGTTTAAAGCAATTATCGAGGAATGTGAAAACATGTTTGTACCTTTAAAGGGGGTAAGGAATGGTAAAGACCCACCTTATTATAACAGAGAAATAAATAGCTTAACAAGGAGGTGCAGACTGGAAAGAAATAGAGTTAAAAATGGCTGTGGAAGTAAGGAGAAATTGATGGAACTTAATAGGAAATTGAATCTAGCAAATAAGTCAGTTAAGAACAACATGTTGGCAAGCATAATTGGCAGTCATAAAAATTTTGGTGAAAAATGGAAAAGTATGTATAGGTTCCTTAAGGCAGAAACGGGTTCCAAGTACATTCCAGGAATCATTAACGGAGAAGGGGAGTGTGTATGTGAGGGTTTTCAAAAGGCAGAAGTATTCAGAAAACATTATGTGTTGGTTACAAGGATAATGTCCAGGTAGAGGAGGTGACAAATGTTAATAAAAGTATTACAATTTACCTATGATACCAATGACATTTACAATCAGATACAAAAGTTGAAAACTAGAAAAACGGCTGGAATTGATAACATTTCTGGAGATATACTAAAGACAATGGGTTGGGGTAGATTAACATATCTGAAGTACTTATTTCCTTATTGTGTGCATGAAGGAGCTATACCAAACGAATGGAGAGTTGCTACAGTAGCCCCTGTGCATACAGGAAAGGGTGATAAGCATAAAGCTGAAAATGAGTTGCCAGTCAGGTTGACATGTATTGCATGTAAGCTTTGGGAAAGCATTCTTTCTGATTATATTAGACGTGTCTGAGAAATTAATAACTGGCTCGATAGAAGGCAGTTCGGGTTTACGAAAGGTTATTCCACTGAAGCTCAACTTGTAGGATTCCAGCAAGATACAGCAGATATCTTGGATTCAGGAAGTCAAATGGACTATCGCGATTGACCTGTCTAGGGAATTTCATAGAGTGGATCACGGGAGACTACTGGAAAAAAATGAGTGCAATGGGGCTAGACAAAAGAGTGACTGAATGGGTTACTATATGTCCAGAAAATAGATCTCAGAGAATTCGAGTATGTGAAGCTTTATCTGACCATTTAATAATTAAGAGGAGAATTCCACAAGGCAGTATTTTTGGACCTTTATGTTTTCTTATGATATGAGTAAAGAAGTGAAATCAGAGTTAAGGCTTTCTGAGGATGATATTATTCTGTATAGAGTAATAAATAAGTTACAAGATTGCGAGCAACTGCAAAATGACCTCGATAATGTTGTGAGATGGACAGCAGGCAATGGGGTTAAAAGTCAGGTTGTGAGTTTCATAAATGGGAGAAGTTCTCTCAGTTTTAATTACTGCATTGCTGAGGTGAAAGTTTCTTATGGGAATCACTGTAAGTACTTTGGTGATAATATAAGGAAAGATCTTCATTGGGGTAACCACAAAAATGGAATTGTAGATAAAGGGTACAGATCCCTGCACATGGTTATGAGGGTGTTTATGGGTTGCAGTAAGGATGTAAAGGAGAGGGTATCTACTTTAGGTCTCAGATAAGACTCCAAAATAGAGTATGGTTCCAATGTATGGGACCCTCAACAGAATTACTTAATTCAAGAACTGAGAAAAAAACAGTTCGTGATTCCCGACAAAAGAGTAGCGTTACAAAAATGTTGCAAAGTTTGGTCTGGGAAGACTTGGGAGAAAGGAGAAAGGAGACAAGCTGCTCGAACTGTCAGTGGAGAGATGGCCTGGAATTGACATTAGTAGACGAATAAGTTTGTGTGGTGTCTTTAAAAGTAGGAAAACCGGGCGAGTTGGCCGTGCGCGTAGAGGTGTGCGGCTGTGAGCTTGGATCCGGGAGATAGTAGGTTCGAATCCCACTATCGGCAGCCCTGAAAATGGTTTTCCGTGGTTTCCCATTTTCACACCAGGCAAATGCTGGGGCTGTACCTTAATTAAGGCCACGGCCGCTTCCTTCCAATTCCTAAGCCTTTCCTATCCCATCGTCGCCATAAGACCTATCTGTGTCGGTGCGACGTAAAGCCCCTAGCAAAAAAAAAAAAGTAGGAAATATCACAATATGAAAATGAGGTTGGAATTCAAAAGGACAAATTACGGTAAACATTCGTTTATAGGAAGGGGAGCTAGGGGTTGGAATTACTTACCAAGGGTGATGTTCAATAAATTTCCAATTTCTTTGAAATCATTTAAGAAAAGTGTAGAAAAACAACAGATAGGGAATCCGCCACCTGGCGACTGCCCTAAATGCAGATCAGTAGTGATTGAGTGAGTGATCGTGCTCCAGTTTCTTATGATGGAAATAGACAATTTTGGACAGTCATTCCTCAAATTATACTTCAGTCTTGCTTACCCCAAGCAAATTTGCACAAACGAGAGCAGTCAAATTACGTGCCAGGAAAGCAACGGAACAAGTGTACTGATTGTACAAGGCATAGCTACCAAACTGCTAATCTTCCCGAGACGTATTTGAATTGACGGGCTTAAGAAGAGTGTGTATCAGTGTTCTGCTATGCGTTAGTGTAGCTACGTATTTCGTCCAGCGAGGTTCAATTGAAGTTCATAAAAGAAACCAGCCACCTGTAACGGAAGTCGAGGATTGATTAGGAAATGGTGTATTTTTACTATAAATGGGAATGAACGCCATCGTTGGAAATATTTCCATGCGTTTATGAACATTCATCAAATAATCCAGCAGATTCCTCCCATTACAACATTTGTATAAAGCTACTAAGCACACATTGAGGACTCTCAAGTATGTTACAACATGTTTGGAAATTTTACTAAAATTACCACATTTGATAAATATTTTTGAAAAGGACAAACACTTGATGGCTGACGAACGCTTGGAGATGGGTGCCAAGGACTTGAGAACATTGAGGGTAAATGAGATGGTTTTTTAAAATTTCATTCAAACATTGATTGAAATGGGTAAAGAAGTATATTGCTCGTTGGATATTAAAAGTATACGCCTTCGAGACACAGTAGGCAGGAAAGTCCAAACATTCGCAAACAAAGTGAGCGGTAAAATGTTTTTTCCTACACAGTGCATGCTGCTCAGTATTTGTGCATGTACCATTGATCTGTGGACAAATAATCTCAAGGGAATGCACTGTATGAATGTAGAGAGATATTTGTGTAAATTCTGTATAATGTAGTGTTCGGCATTCCGTGACTGCCCCAAAATTGTTGCAAATATTCGCTGTGATTTGGAAGTGAAAGGCGTTTGTCACATACATATTTGCAATATTACACTTCCAACAGATCAAAAAGCAATATTATTAAGGACCTAAGCGTATACAAACAACAACTCTCATCTATGACTATTATTAATAAGACGGTCATGAAGCATGTTCTGAACGGACCCTTTTTGAAAAAATATGTTCCAAATGTATTAGACGTCCGCCTCTGTGGTGTAGTAGTTAACGTGATTAACTGCCACTCACGGAGGCTCGAGGTCAATTCTTGGCTATGTCACGAAATTGGAAAAGTGGTACGAAGACTGGAACAGGGTCCTCTCAGCTTCGGAAGGTCAACTGAGTAAAGGGGGTTCGATTCGCACGTCAGCCATCCTCGAAACGGTTTTCCGTGGTTTTCCACTTCACCTCCAGACAAATGCCTGGATGGTACCTAACTTATGGCCACGGCCGCTTCGTTCTCTCTTCCTATCCCATCCCTTCCAATCATCACATCCCCCCCACAACATCCCTGTTCGGCAGAGAAGGTGAGGCGGCCTGGGGGAGGTACTGGTCCTCATTCCCAATTGTATCCCATGTTTATTTTTTAGGAAAGGAGCTGTGCTGTGCACGAAATCAGTGCTAATAGTGTTAATATACTGGGTTATGAATTCGTGTACCTAATGTCAACGTATTATTTGTTTCTCCTAGCAATGTTACAACCTTTTGTAAAGACCACATTAATGTTTCTGATTAGCTCAGTGGCTTCCCACGTGGAAAGATGAGGTTCTAATCCTGGTCTATCCTGGCTCGAGGTTTCTACCTCAAGTATCACGTGGCATCAGGAAGGGCATTTGGTCATAAACCCCCGACCAAAACCAAATGAGTGGCGCCAGCAAACCCAGAAACAAGTGGGATAGCCTCTAGTCCACCTCTGTGGTATAGTGGTTAGTGTGATTAGCTTCCACCACCGGAGGCCGGGATTCAATACCCGGCTCTGCCACGACATTTGAAAAGCGGCACGAGGAGTCAGGAAATTAACTGAGTAGAGGGGGGTTCGATTCACACCTCAGCCGTCCTCAAAGTGTTTTCCGTGGTTTCCCACTTTTCCTCCAGGCAAATGACGGGATGGTATCCAACTTAAGGCCACGGCTGCTTCCATCCCTCTTTCTTATCTATCCCCTCCGATCTTCCCATTCCCCCCACCAGGCCCCTGTTTAGCTTGGCAGGTGAGGCTGCCTGGGCAAGGTACTTGTCCCTCTCCACTGTTGTATTCCACAACCCAAAGTCTGACGTTCCAGACATTATACAGAACACCTAATCTGATGTCAGTTGTCACTGGTCGGTTACGGAGCAGGAAGAAAATTGTATCCTTTTATGTCTGGTACGAGATGCCCGGTAACCTCTCCCCAGGATTAAATGGCGATCACTGATTATGTCACCAATGTCAAGGGAGTGGATATGGCAATAAACTAAAGCCCAGTTAATTTAGGAACCAGTACCCGCTGTTCAATAACTAGAGATCTATCGTTATCTAAATCACCTCAGCACTATTATACTGACTGCCAAGTCATCATCAGACGATATGACTTGCGCGTTTCTACATGCGAGTACATTTAATTACATAATAACACGCAGGTCAAAGGTCAATACGACATATTCCGACGTAGTTCCCGCTAGCATTAAACGTTTATTGATTGTCAAACAGCTAGGGGTATCCATTATGACACAAGTAAGAGGGCTGTATTACTGGAAAGGGCATTCAACATGGAGAGTTAACACCTCTGAATGGGGTCGTTTAGAAATAAAGGTCAAGAAGCTTTCCTTAGGGTCAACAGTGGGAAGAAAAATATTCAGACTCAGAAAGTTAGATCATCTGCACATTGTAACCGTACAACAGGGTTACAGACTCCATTCTGTATTTATTATTATTATTATTATTATTATTATTATTATTATTATTATTATTATTATCCCGATTCATTAGATTTTATATATTCTGTTTCTCATCATTTAGACTGTTATAATTAGGTATCACGTATATTATTGTATTTAATCATAGGGTAAGTGAAATTAATTTGTAATTATTCTGTATTGTAGTAAGTGAGATTTGTTGGTTTCATATTGTCATGCTGTGGCTTGTAACTTTGGCTAGATGAGCTGGCATAGTATTTTGCAATCGAGGCTATGTTTAACTGGGAATGTTGTGTACAAGGAGATTTCCCGGTGACGCATTCGGTATAGTCATTCTCGAACCGCTTGGGTAAGCTTAGACGACACATGACTGATGACATCAGTGCGTGGACACGTGATTGCGACCAAGTGTCAGTATTCGCCAGCTACTGTATGTGGAAGTGGAAGGGATGAACAGGAGTAGGGAGAGGAGTCGTCATCGCGAGGTTATATATAAGTCAAGGCGACGGTGGGGAGAGGTATTCTGTTCTTACTCAGTTCATAAGCAGTTGATATCGTGCAGATCATATGTTACAGTCAGAGGTATCAAATGGAAGAAGTGGTCTTAGTGTGATGGTAAGAGCTAAGAGTTGTGTTTTCAAGAGGTCCGGTAATAATCGAGGAGGTCTACAAGTGGTGCTTGTATCCGAGCAGAGACGGGTACTATGCTGATAAAGAAACATCATCTTCTTGTGAGGATGGACTTCACAAGATGTTTCAATAATATTTTCAAATTTCGTATTATATATTGAGTGGACGTAATTACATTGGAGCTCCCTACACGCGTACATGGTATGTAGGCCAACTCCTTGTTATATAAGAAGATTACAACAGACGGCTCCCGACTTCAGCTCACAGGTTTTCCCAAGAATTTCAAGTTCAACAGCGGTGTATGCAGACAACAGGTAATTAAAGCATCAGACATGTTATGCATTCATAACATGAAGAAGAGTGTAATCAGCGGCGATATCACATCTCACTTCAAGTTCATGCCAATAGCTTTTTTTTGTTTAGATTAAATTTTCCTTTTCTTTGTACCGCAAATCTCACGATATATTTCTTTTGTTAAATTAAAAGACGTAAATGATTGTTCATTGTGACGTAAATTATAGTCATAAACTCAGTTTTATTTTTAATTATAATAAGTGATTCCAGTTCCATGTACAATCCTCAATTGTGGAAATGCAACAGTAATATAATATTGTCCTGATCCATATCCCTGTATATTGCCAGATATGTGAGTTTATCACCTCACGCCTTGAGATAATTGATATAAGAGGTATGCTCTACCGAATTTTGTTGTTTTTCTTAAAAAAGCAACTGGCGCTCAAACAAATGTCATTTATATTGTGTGGAAGATGTGAAGGTATAAGAGTAGTGGTTGGAGTAGCCACAACATGCAGTCTATGCACTAACTGCAACAGTGCAGTTCCCAAAAACGACTCACTGGATTTCATATCACCATTCATAGTAGACTTCACAGATTCTAAAACGTCATATCATCATTTCGACCACTCCCAAATTTGTAAATGAATGTCCATTACTACACGTTCCTGTAATAACAAATATAAATGAAATGGCGCTTAGCTTTTAGTTCCGGGAGTGTCCGAGTAAATGTTCGGTTCGCCAGGTGCATGTCTTTGGATTTGACTCCCTTAGGCGACCTGCGCGTCGTGATGAGGACGAAATGATGATTAAGAGTACACATACACCCAGCCCCTGTGCCAGTGAAATTAACCAATGATGGTTAAAAATCCCGACCCTGCCGGGAATCGAACCCGGGACCCCTGTGACCAAAGACCAGCTCGCTAACCATTTAGCCATGGAGCCGGATTATAACGAATATAGAACGTAAACTGTTATTTTATATGTATTAACATATTTTGTTATTTAATTTCATAATTCAAGTATATTCAACCGTAAAACATATCGATAATTATTACTTGTTTATTAGCGTTGCGAGTTTAGTATTTATATAAGATTGTATTAGTATCAGCATAGACCGACTCCTTGGCTGAATGGTCAGTGTTGAGGCCTTCGGCTCAGAGGGTCCCGGATTCGATTCCCGGCCGGGTCGGGGATTTTCATCGTGTCTGATTAATTCTTCTGGCTCTGGGACAGGGTGTTTGTATTTGTATCAACGCTTTCCTCTTCGTATTCAGACAACACACCACATTATCACTCACCACAGAAACACGCAATAGTAATTATATACCTCCTAAACAAAGGTTGGCGTCAGGAAGGGCATCCGCCCGTAAAAAAGGGCCAATCTATCTGTGTAATTAACTTTTTACATTGAAAGTCTCATAATTATCGTATTTATTTATTTATTTATTTATTTATTTATTTATTTATTTATTTATTTCAGTAATTATTGCACGCTAAAACATTTTTTTTACCCCACTTACAGTGTGTCACTATTAGTTTACATCAATATATTAATATCCGGCTCCATGGCTAAATGGGCAGCGTGCTAGCTTTCGGTCCACGGGGTACCGGGTTCGATTCCCGGCCGGGTCGGGGATTTCAACCTTCATTGGTTTATTTCCTATGGCTCGGGAGCTGGGTGTGCCGTCTTCATCACTATAATTCATCACAGGTAGGATCCCATCCCCATAGACGCGCAGGTCGTCAATATGGCGTCAAATCGAAAGACCTGCACCAGGCCTCTTGGAAGGCCACACACCGTTATTAGTATTATCACTAATACCGTATCAGGGTCGTATGCAATGCAATTTTACACTTTTTTAAAATTTGGTATTAGGTTGGTCCTCTATGGAATGCGTGATACCGACATATTTCATTTCAGTGTCTAGATCTTGTTGTTCTCCCGGATTTGACATCTTCCCAGTATTTCTTGAGCACATCAGCCGGGGCCTCCTTGTGCCCTTCGGGTAGAGATCGTCTCTGTCTTTTTGGTTTTGTTTCAATCTTAAGACCTTGGCACCTCTTTACCCTCTCAATAGTATTTTACGTTCTGCGATATCGATCTGTCTCGGATCCTTTTCATATTCCTGGAACTCTTTAGATGTTATTGACTTTGGTTTTTTGAAATTTCCAAATTCTTTTTGTTAGTCCGTCAGCTTATTTTTATCCGTTTACCCTCCAGGGTCGGATTTTCTCTCGGACTCAGCGAGGGATCCCACCTCTACCACCTTAAGGGCAGTGTCCTGGAGATTCAGATGACCAGTACCTCGCCCAGGCGATCTCACCTGCTATGCTGAACAGGGGCCTTGCGGGGGGATGGGAAGATTAGAAGGGATAGACAAGGAAGAGGGAAGGAAGTGGCCGTGGCCTTATGTTACGTATTATCCCGGCTTTTGCCTGGAGGAGAAGTGAGAAACCACGGAAAACCACTTCCAGGATGGCTGAGGTGGGAATCGAAACCACCTCTACTCAGTTGACCTCCCGAGGCTGAGTGCACCCCATTCCAGCCCTCGTACCACTTTTCTAATTTTGTGGCCGAGCCGGTAAACGAACCCGGACCTCCGGGGGTGGCAGCTAATCACACTAACCACTACACTACAGAGGTGGACCAGTAGAACTCTCCTTTGATAAACTATGTTGTTGTGCCTGAACGTGGCTGCTCATGTAGTGCGTGTTCTTCCTAATGTCGTGAGCTCGTCTAACATCCCTACGCTGACATTAATTGCTTCCTCTTTGAACCCATTCTGCTGGATCACTTCACCCAGATATCGGATAATTTTTCACTAATTTTACTCTACTCTAAACGTGAATATTTTTTCGTCACTAAGGTTCTAGTTGTGGAGGTGATGATTGTTGTTTTAAGAGGAAAGTACAACAGGTCCACCATCCTCTATTAACACTAATCAGAGGAGAAAAAGTAGAAGGGGTTCGGCAAATAAAGACAAGGCTCAGCGCGTCGGCCTCTCACCCCTGGGTTCCGTGGTTCAAATCCCGGTCACTCCGTATGAGATTTGTGCTGGACAAAGCGGAGGCGGGACAGGTTTCTCTTCGGGTACTCCGGTTTTCCCTGTCATCTTTCATTCCAGCAACACTCTCCAATATCATTTTATTTAATCTGTCATTCATTAATCATTGTCCCAAAGGAGTGCGAAAGGCTTCGGCAGCCGGCACAATTCCTGTCCTCGCCGCAAGATGGAGGCATCATTCATTCCATCCCTGACCCGGTCACTGACTAGAAAACAGGTTGTAGGTTTTCGTTTTCATTATACTCATATACAAACATTAGATTCTGAATTTAATTTGGTCGTGACTATTCATGAGAACTTACGCTATCATTCAGCTCATTATCGGTATTATTAATGTTATGGTATTGCAGATCCAAGATAAATTGTTTGTTCAAATGATTAAGCAGATAAAATTAAATGTTCAGAGTCTGAAAAACAGGTCTGCAAAAATGAATGCATATTCAGTAAAATTATGAATACCATATCGATTTTCTCATTCGTGGCGTGGCATTTTTCGAATGATATCCGGGAGATAAGTATCAGAGTTTTAATCCACGATTCCTACACCCATGGCTGGAGCACTCGTAAAGAAACATATTTATGAATGAAATTTCTCTTTCATTGTGGTGAGGTCATCTTACATCATTTACTGTAGTAAATATGATTGTCGACCCTTTGTAAGTTTCTTTCGTAAGATGCATTAATGTGTTCGTTTCAAATTACCTTTTATACTGTAATTTTGGTTATCACAGGGAGAATTTCATAAGCTCACCGGACACTAAGTTAGTCACCTCTGGAGAAATCATTACAAGCATCGTTTAATACCACGTAACACCGCCCCTGGACTTGATAACCACCAGGATTCGGTTAGGAAGCGAGTCCTCAAGATTGTGCAGGTACGTCCCATCCAGAATAAGCCGCTCGGTGAGGATCTGATCGCGCCATTCCACCAAATTGCGGGGATGCTGATGTAGGCGTCTTACTCGCTATTCCAACACGTCCCATAGATTTTCAATGGGGTTCAAGTGAGGTGATTTTGAAGACCAATCAGCATGTAATATGGTGGGGGAGTGTTAAAAAAACAGTGACATATACGTCCAACCCGATGAACTTTGCTGTTGTCATCTTGAAAATTGGTGTATCATTAGCATACTTATCATGCGGATGTTGACTGAGGGATAACAACTGATCATCTAAAATGTTTAAATAAATAGTTTGTTTATGCTAGTGGTGACCTCAGTGAGCGGGCCCAATCCATGACACGAAAAATACCCCCAAAACATCACAGTTCTACCTCCGGCTTGAACCTGACCTCGCACACATCCAGGATGAAGTGATTCATTTGGCACTCGGTGCACTCGACGAAATGCATCAATAGAACACAGGAAAAAACATCATTCCTCAGACCACATTACGTTCCGCCGGTCAGCTACTGTCCACGTTCAATGATTTCTAGCCCAATGATGACGTGAAACTGTATGTGTCTGTGTAAGCAATGTCCTTTGCGAGGTGACTGACTCCAGCTGTTCATTACATGCAGTTCCCGTCGCAATGTTCTCTCGCTAACGGGTTGGGATGGACCTTTGTTCACTGACTTCAGCAATTCCTGTCGGGTTTGAAAGAGATTCTTTTCCCGACCACAATTCTGACGACGTATTTCGTGGCCATGTGTAGTACGCTACTGCTTGTAGTCACGTTGAACAGTTCGCTGGGAAACACCAACAAACCCAGGAACTTCATGCACCGTATGGCCACGGACACGGCCAAACATGATTACCCCTTTATGCCACTCTGTAATATCCGTACATCTACCCATGTTGACGGACACTGTCCGCTTGAAACATCAATGTCTCACATCAAAGAAAAGTACAATAAGTTCCACCTTTTCAATACATTATATTATGTGACAGTTTTACGTTACAGTTAAACCTTCACATTTTTATACACTCGGGACCGGTTTCGACAGTGTCCCTGTCATCATCAGCCAAGAACAATTAATCGAGGACATTAAACCTTACAATATTTCAGGTATGATATAACAGTAAATATAAAATTATACATTATCTATCTACAAAAAGGTGTGAACATGTCCAGGTAAAAAATCACGATTAAGAAAAATCATGTCCTGTAGGGTGTGCATTTATAAAAATTTCTAATTAAAATAACGTGTTAAAAATCTGCTATTATATTATAGCTATAGCAGAGTATGTTTATAGGTGTAAATCTATGAAATTTTGGCACTCAAGACATATAACTATGTTTGACAAGTTAAAGGTGTTCAAACATTTAGTTAAATGGTGTTCCACTTAAAATATGTGATGCAGTTCAGCTGAGGTTGTAGTAAATATGTTTGTAGGCTTGATTTTGGTATTTTTAACACTCGAGACATATAGCCATGTGTGACAAGTTAAAAGTTGATAAAACATTTAGTTAATGATGTTCCACTTAAAGTATATGGTAAAGTTCAGCTGAGGCTACAACTTGGACTTGAGGAGCAGATGATTATATAAAATATCAATATAAGTAGAAATGAACAATTTAAATGGGTCACTGCTTGTTGATGTAGATGATCAGCAAGTCCTATTAAACAAATGTACATGTTGACATGTGGTTGTATATCATCTTGTTGAGAAGTAACAAAAGTCCTGGCTGAAATGGTACTTGTAGATCTTATATTGTAGATTGTGATCGTATAAATTGATTAGAAGGGATCCTGATCCAAGTCGGAACCTATAAGAAATAAAACGCGATATAAAGTTACCGTATTTAAGAAACGAAAGGGAGTTAAATTTCGCGAAGTATTGGTGAATGAGAAACTCACCTCAGGTGCCAAGTTGATGGTAGACGGAACGTAGTGGAACTGACAGGCTGAAGAGAGACGAGGCCTAGAAGGGAGCAGAGAGGGGCGGTGTTACTGAGTTAGGGGAAGGAGGCAACGCGGTAGAGGCGGGACTGTGATCAGGTGGGCGCGTGCGATGGTAGGGGAAATATGTAAGCATGTTGTGTATTGTTTTGAAGATGGATCGGTTTTTTGGTATTTTAAGAGTGTTCATTATTTTAATAAAAGTGTCAAAAAGTATTGTAGGTTTTTCGGAGAGATCGTTAAGGTTAAAATTTGGGTTATTGTATTGATCGAGTGAGATGTAGAATTGTTCAGTGAAATCGAGTATGGGGCCTTTATTTATTATTTCAATGATGTCTATGTCGTTATTCATACCATAAAATTTATGTTTATAATCATGTATATGTTGGCCTATTGCGGAAAATTTTCTGTATTTTATCGCATTTACGTGTTCAGTATATCTAATTTTGAACGATCTACCGGTCTGTCCAAGGTAGGTGCTGAGACAGTCGTTACAGTGGAATCTGTAGACGCCTGATTTGTCAGAAGGGTTAGAGGTATTGATTGAGTTAGAATTGTATAGGATATCTAGATTTCTGTTATTAGTTTTGAAGGAGATGTTAGTCTTCTGTTTCTTAAATATATTTGTAATTTTGTAAATATTACGGTTGTAGGTAAAGGTTGAAAAAGATTTCGATTTAGTAGCTTCTTTAATTAGGTTCGATTTTGGGCGATGTCTGAATTTGCTGACTAACATCTCCTTCAAAACTAATAACAGAAATCTAGATATCCTATACAATTCTAACTCAATCAATACCTCTAACCCTTCTGACAAATCAGGCGTCTACAGATTCCACTGTAACGACTGTCTCAGCACCTACCTTGGACAGACCGGTAGATCGTTCAAAATTAGATATACTGAACACGTAAATGCGATAAAATACAGAAAATTTTCCGCAATAGGCCAACATATACATGATTATAAACATAAATTTTATGGTATGAATAACGACATAGACATCATTGAAATAATAAATAAAGGCCCCATACTCGATTTCACTGAACTATTCTACATCTCACTCGATCAATACAATAACCCAAATTTTAACCTTAACGATCTCTCCGAAAAACCTACAATACTTTTTGACACTTTTATTAAAATAATGAACACTCTTAAAATACCAAAAAACCGATCCATCTTCAAAACAATACACAACATGCTTACATATTTCCCCTACCATCGCACGCGCCCACCTGATCACAGTCCCGCCTCTACCGCGTTGCCTCCTTCCCCTAACTCAGTAACACCGCCCCTCTCTGCTCCCTTCTAGGCCTCGTCTCTCTTCAGCCTGTCAGTTCCACTACGTTCCGTCTACCATCAACTTGGCACCTGAGGTGAGTTTCTCATTCACCAATACTTCGCGAAATTTAACTCCCTTTCGTTTCTTAAATACGGTAACTTTATATCGCGTTTTATTTCTTATAGGTTCCGACTTGGATCAGGATCCCTTCTAATCAATTTATACGATCACAATCTACAATATAAGATCTACAAGCACCATTTCAGCCAGGACTTTTGTTACTTCTCAACAAGATGATATACAACCACATGTCAACATGTACATTTGTTTAATAGGACTTGCTGATCATCTACATCAACAAGCAGTGACCCATTTAAATTGTTCATTTCTACTTATATTGATATTTTATATAATCATCTGCTCCTCAAGTCCAAGTTGTAGCCTCAGCTGAACTTTACCATATACTTTAAGTGGAACATCATTAACTAAATGTTTTATCAACTTTTAACTTGTCACACATGGCTATATGTCTCGAGTGTTAAAAATACCAAAATCAAGCCTACAAACATATTTACTACAACCTCAGCTGAACTGCATCACATATTTTAAGTGGAACACCATTTAACTAAATGTTTGAACACCTTTAACTTGTCAAACATAGTTATATGTCTTGAGTGCCAAAATTTCATAGATTTACACCTATAAACATACTCTGCTATAGCTATAATATAATAGCAGATTTTTAACACGTTATTTTAATTAGAAATTTTTATAAATGCACACCCTACAGGACATGATTTTTCTTAATCGTGATTTTTTACCTGGACATGTTCACACCTTTTTGTAGATAGATAATGTATAATTTTATATTTACTGTTATATCATACCTGAAATATTGTAAGGTTTAATGTCCTCGATTAATTGTTCTTGGCTGATGATGACAGGGACACTGTCGAAACCGGTCCCGAGTGTATAAAAATGTGAAGGTTTAACTGTAACGTAAAACTGTCACATAATATAATGTATTGAAAAGGTGGAACTTATTGTACTTTTCTTTGATGTGAATTCTGCTTCAATACGGAACCCAAATATGAAGTTCTTAACTTTAAATAACATCAATGTCTCACTGATCGCTACTGCCTTATGCTCACGTAGAGGCAGTGCGCGTGCGGTTGAGCATTTGGCTAGTTTGGTGCTTAAAGATCCGTCTGTGCGTGCGTGCGCACTAGGTGTGATGTTTGGGACATCACTGCATGTTTTTAATTATTGAACTATGAAATTAATTGATAAGATGTGTATATTTAATCACTGGTAGGCCATGTTTAAATTAGTATGTATATATATATATATATAGTTTTTATCATCCATTTCAATCATCATTTCATTTCTTTGTATCGCGGCTATAACGTATTCTGAACGAACAAATTATTGGGTAAAGTATTTCAACATCATGCATATTTATAACTTGCAGTCAATTTTCCAATAGCCGTTGTGAGGTGACCAGAGTCAGCAGGCTAACTTCAGCCCAATTCCAGGACGAGAGACCTTACCCTCTCTACCTCATGAAGAGACAGTTGATACATTATTAACACCCACTTTTCAAACTCCGCTTCGGGACGCTTTATTTCAGCGGGAAAGTTCAGCCTATGTGAATGAACGTAATGAAGCAACGTGATGGATTCACAGCAATACATAGGACAAGGGATGAGACCTCGAATCTTACTGGACCATGTGATATGGCTGATGGAAGGAGACTTTTAAACCGATATATATACCACCTGTGGGCCAAGTGGTTGTCTATTTCTTTTTGTCCCGTGAGCTTAATTATAGAAACATAATGTGCTAGTTGTACGTTGGTTCCCAACTGTCAGCAGCCCTGAAGATGGTTTTCGGTGGTTTCCCATTTTCACACCAGGAAAATGCTGCGGCTGCACCTTACTTAAGGCCATGGCCGCTTCCTACCCACTCCTGGGCCTTTCCTATCCCATCGTCGTCATAAGACCTATCTGTGTTGGAGCGACGTAAAGCAAATAATAATAATAATAATAATAATAATAATAATAATAATAATAATAATAATAATAATAAAATCTGCTGTAGAGGAGAGGATACATAAAATGGACAGAGCTTATGGTGTCACCAAAGATATCTACAATAAAAGATGCCTATCCAAAAATGCAAAAATAAGGCATTACAACACAATAGTGAAGCCAGAATGCCTATATGCAAGCGAATGTCTGGCATTAAACTATAATTTAGATAAACTAGAAATACTAGAAAGGCGAATCATGAGGAAATTATTAGGCCCACAAAACACAGCAGAAGGTTGGAAATTACGAAGTAATGCTGAAATATATAAAAAAATAGAAAATATATCAGATGTAATGAGGAAAAGGAGACTTATGTTTTTTGGACATTTATATCGAATGCAAGATAGTAGATTAACCAGTAAGATTTTCAGATATTTGTGGGGTAAGAAATCAACGACAAGCTGGGTCAATGAAGTAAGAAAGGATTTAGAAAAACACAATATAACAACAGAAGAAATAAATAATAGAGAATGCTTTCGGGAAAAAGTATTGAAAATAGAAGGATTCCAAGGTAGGAAAGTAAAAAAGACTGGTTCAAAGTGGTCTGAAGACAGAACGAAGAAACATAGTGAACAGATGAAAGCGTACTGGAAGAAAAGGAAAGAACAAAGAAGAAGGAATTGAAATTGGCACGTGGTCCTCTGGTGGCCGATTCGAAAGAATATTAATAATAATAATAATATTATTATTATTATTATTATTATTATTACTATTATTATTATTATTATTATGCTGTTCCTTTCCCAGGCTCTGCGTTCTCTCGGCTAAACCAATCAAACAAAACTATACTTTCTCGTTTTGCAATACATCAGGATTAGACCACACTTTTCCAATCAAAATACGCGTTTGTTCACCCCTGTTCCCCAGTGATTTAACGAGGGCATTAATCAACAGCCAACTTGTAATATTATCCACAAGAGTTCTTTGGTAATTTTGATCAAACGTTTACGCTAGCCAACGCTTACAACTTTATTGGGAATTGTACAACGGAGAAGCGATCTGGCGAACCGTTCACGTTATCCAACGCTTACAAGTTTGTTGCAAATTGGAAACTAGAATCAGGTACGGAGTGTTTGTTCACTGCTAAATTAATGACTAGGTAATTCATTCCATTAGTTGGCGTGACAAACAAAAGATTTAAGAGCGCCAATCAATAAGTACAGTCCTCTAAAACGGCTGTGAACCGCACTTTTTGTTTCAGCAGAATTAAAAATGAACTACACGCAATTCTCGTTAATAGTCTGCAACAAAGCACTAGGGTATGAATATGAAGACAAATGTTCCAAATTTTAACACCCGAAGGTTCATTGAAAACTATCTGAAAGTTGCTTTCAAAATACTATTTTCAAAACTTTCTTCAGTGGATTAGTGGTAGAGTAACAGGCTCCTCATCCCTAGCTCAGTGGTTCAAATCTAATAGAGGCAATCGGATTATTGAAGCGTGGAGACAATTACATTCTTCACTCCATGCTGCACGATGTCGGCATGTTAAAGATCTCTTGACCGGGCGAGTTGGCCGTGCGGTTAGGAGCGTGCAGCTGTGAGCTTGTACCCGGGAGTTAGTGGGTTCGAATCCCAATGTCGGCAGCCCTGAAGATGGTTTTCCGTGGCTTCCCATTTTCACACCAGGCAAATGCTGGGGCTGTACCTTAATTCAGGCCACCGCCGCTTCCTTCCACCTCCTAGCCATTTCCTATCCCATCGTCGCCATGATACCTATCTGTGTCAGTGCGACGTAAAGCCATTAGCAAAAAAAGTATCTTGTGACACATTTGGAGTTGACATAAAAACAGCCACAATCACCCAATAGAGATCTTCTTTACTCAGTCACCTAGCAGTGTGAAACGAAGCGTCGAAATTGACGCGCAGGCTGTGTAGGTGGCGTCAAATGGACATGCCCATTCACGGTAGCGGAGAACATACAATTACGTTTTACTTAATTTTTGTGTTAGGTTAGGGTTTACTATGGGCCATGTTACACGTCATTCATTTCTGGTTTTTATATTTTCGATCGGCCTAGTATTTCTTCATCCTGCTTACATTGCTGGGGCAATGTGTGGCGGCCCGTTCCCTATCCGTGTGATCCCATAATTTTGTTGATACTCATCCTATAATAATAGCTATTATACAGGGTGTATCAGAATTATAGTGACAAAATAATCAGGGATGCTCTTCGTGTTATATTAAGAAGGATGGTGCAATCGGATTGGCGGAAAAATATTTATTTTCGAGAAAATGAGGTTACTTTTTATTTCCGGGCACGCGAATCAAATTGACGCACTTGCTATATCTGCTGTGCCAGAGTACAAGCCGCTGCTGTGCTTCGGGGAGGGAGGAGAAGTGGTGTGTATGATGGAGGCAGAGATAATTCTCCACGCACAAGTATCCTCGTTCGACTCGTACAAGATTGTCCTTGTTTCTTACAGGCAATATCCACAATTAATTTATTAAACAGTTGTACCTGCACACACAGTACAAGTACACACTCTAATTAAGACATACTTGTCAGTCAAGGAATGCACCAGATCGTTTCTCCCCTCGTCTGTTGGTCGCAATAACGTTCTTTATTATTTAACATGCTCGAAGATGAACGCTGCCACCCCACGATTATGCATCCCTTCACTCACAACATTGTAAATGGAATGAAATACTGAACGAAGGAAACGATCCGCCCAATGGTTTGATTACAGTATATGTTCCTCCTGCTTCGGCGCACAGTTGACAATGGTGTAGTAGTGTCCTTTGGACTCTGTTCTGTGTGTTTTGTTGTGAACGACTTGGAAAACTGGCTGTTTTCTTCATACAAGTTCATGTTCTCTTTCTACGTGGTTCGCTTAGTAGTCAATTTGTGCAGAACAAACTGTACACTTCCTACTGGGTCTGGAAAGCGACTGAGTGAAACTAACGAAAAACTTTGATTTAGTACCGATCATTACCTCTGTCTCCCACTTCCCACTTTCCCTCCCTTCCCTTCGCTCCTCTGACCCACAGCAACAGGCACATTCGTCAATTTGAATCGCGCGGCAGGAAGTAACAAAGTAAATTCATTTTCTCGAAAAGAAATATTTTCTCCGTCAATCAGATTGCACCATCGTTCTTAACCTTGGAGAGGGCACGTCATGGTCTTTACGATCGGGTTCAGAGACAAGTGGTTACAGTTCTTAACGTAGTGGGCCGTTACCTTCCATCCCCTCAGTGTCTTACATTGGACTCATCAGTGTGCGTAAACAATTCATCCCTCGCGCTCCTCAGTTTCAGCATGAAGGCAATGCTCGACTGACCCGGTCAAAACTCATGGTGCGCCCCATGACGTATGCGTGTGTATGAGTTATTTTTTATTTTACTTTTCACTTAATGTAGCAAGAATGTGTCAGTTTTGTTTTATTTTCGTGTAAAATAGTACCTTGCTATTCTACCGATCATTTCTCTATAAGGGTGCAGTATATATTGAAGTCCAACACATCATGGATATAAAAAAGGAAGATAAACCAAATCTAGATGCTGTGTATGTCAACGGCATATCTTAAAAAGAACATTCGGCAGTGACGTGTGTTCGGTGCGGTACGGAATTCGAAGAATCGAGTGATGACGCTGAATGGACGTCAATTGCTTAACATCTAATTTTTGTATTGATAAAATACCTTTGAACATTATTTACAAGTTGGTTGAACATTTTTTACTACTTTTGTAACAATAAAAACAATATCTGCTTAATTTGTGCTATTTTTCCTGACCCAGTCTAAAACACCGTGCGCGCCTCCTCACGGGATTATATTTACGCGCCCTCTCCAGGGTTAACATAACACGAAAAGCATCCTTGATTTCTTTTGTCAATATGGTTCTGATACATCCCCTATATTTTATCCTGCGGTGTTCTTTTTCACCATAGCCGGGTTGAGTGGCTCAGACGGTTGAGGCACTGTCCTTCTAACCCCAACTTGGCAGGTTCGATCCCGGCTCATTCCCGTGGTATTTGAAGGTGCTCAAATACGTCAGCCTCGTGTCGGTATATTAATGGCACGTAAAAGAACACCCGCGGGACGAAATTCCGGCACCTCGGTGTCTCTGAAATCCTTCAAAAGAAGTTAGTGGGATGTTAGAACAATAACATTATTATTACCTTTTCCACCATGTCCTACTTGATTCCATTAACCCTCTTAATTTCTGTTATTATTATTATTATTATTATTATTATTATTATTATTATTATTATTATTATTACAGCGTCTAGAATGCATCTAATTTTCTCGCAATTCATGAGCCTTACCATTATTTTGTAATTTCACTCATTTTTCTTTCGATCTATCGGAACTCCCCATCTCCCCTGTGGCTACTAAGAGGGGAACAACCAAATAATGTGCTCGCCCTCTCGTCTTCTTTACGATTTGCTTTACGTCGCACCGACAGTGAGAAGTCCTTTGGCGACGATGGGATAGGAAAGGCCTAGCAGTGGGAAGGAAGCGGCGCGCCATTAATTAAGGTTCAGCCCCAGAATTCCCCTGGTGTGAAAATGGGAAACTACGGTAAACCCTCTTCAGGGCTGCCGACAGTGGGGTCCAAACCCACTATCTCCCGGATGCAAGCTCACTGCTGCGCGCCCCTAACCGCACGGCCAACTCGCCCGATCTCTCGTCTTATCAGGCCGTAAAAACATATTCATGATTATTTGAGGGTGCGATTTTTTTTCTAGTTTTAGTTAGAGTCAGTCTGATACACAGGAAGGTACAGCTCAATGCAACCCTCGAATTGCTCGAGTGTTTGTGTTTTCGTTGCACACACTGAGTCTTTCGTTATACCCTACAGGAAGAAGTTCTTGTGGTCGGATTGGGTGAATGTGGTGGAACTTCAGTGGCTTCAATAAATCTATACTTGAAGACTTGATCCAAATATAGCCACGAGAAAAAAAACATGAGTGAATGGTATTATAAAAATTCCTCGCATTTAACATTTTATGAGACATTATTTTCAAAATATCATTCAGTACTCATGTTCAACAGTCAACCGTTAATCACAAAATATGGAAATATCGCTCAAGTAGACAAATTTAATTATCTAGGTGAAATTATTGAACCAGTATCAGCAAACTAACAAAGAAGGAACAGCAAAACTTCAGTCATATTTAATATTACTGGCTTTACGTCCCAAAAACTACATTTTTACGGTTTTAGGAGACGCCGAGGTGCCAGAATTTTGTTCCGCAGGAGTTCTTTTCCGTACCAGTAAATCCACCGACACGAGGCTGACGTATTTGAGCACCTTCAAATACCACTGGACTGAGCCAGGATCCAACCTGCCAAGTTGGGGTTAGAAAGCCAGCGTCTCAACCGTCTGAGCCACTCAGCCCAGCCGCAAAACTTCAAGGAACATACAGAATTACTTGGAACAGACATAATTAAAGATAAAAAACAAACCCCATGCGTGCAATACCCGAAGGGCCATGGTCTACCAACTGACCGCTGATCAGCCCGAAGCCCTGCAGATTATGGGGTGTCGTGTGGTCATCACGATGAGTCTTCTCGGCCGTTATTCTTGGCTATCTCACCGTCAGACAGCTCCTCAATTCCACTCACGCAGGCTGAGTGGACCTCTAACCAGCCCTCAGATCCAAGTAAAAGTTCCTGTCCTGGGTGGAAATCGAACCCAGGACCTCTGGGTAAGAGGCAGACACTCTACCTCTACACTGCGGGGCCGGGACAAGAAAAGAACTATAGCTTATCAAAAAAGGCAAAAAGACTATAACACAGTAGTTAAAACGGAAGCAATTTATCAATCTAAAACTAATATAATTGATGGCAAATCTCGAATAAAGACAATCGAAAAACAAAAAAGTAAAATCCTCAGAAAAGTCTTAGGAGCAAAATCCGAAAATGGGATTTCGATGAAAAAGAAATCACACATACCTGCCGAAAACTGCGATTTCAATATTTATGGTTACATATAATGGATCAATCAGTCACTACTGATCTACATTTAGGGCAATCGCCCAGGTGGAAGATTCCCTACCTGTTGTTTTCCTTGTATTTTCTTAAATGATTTCAAAGAAATTGGAAATTCATTGAACATCTCATTTTTGTAACGTTACTCTTTTGTCGGAAATCACCCACAACAAATCGAGCTGCTTTTCTTTGGATTTCTTCCAGTTCTTGAATCAAGTAATCCTGGTGAGGGCCCCATACACTGGAACCATACTCTAGTTGGGGTCTTACCAGAGACTTATATGACTTCTCCTTTACATCCTTACTACAATCCCTAAATACCCTCATAACCATGTGCAGAGATCTGTACCCAGTATTAGCAATCATATTTATGTGATTACCCCAATGAAGGTCTTTTCTTATATTAACACCTAGGTACTTTCAATGACCCCCAAAAGGAACTTTCACCCCATCAACGCAGTAATTAAAACTGAGAGGACTTTTCCTATTTGTGAAACTCACAACCTGACTTTTAACCCCGTTTATCATCATACCATTGCGCACCGTCCATCTCACAACACTATCGAGATCACCCTGCAGTCGCTCACCATCTTGTAACTTATTTATTAATCTGTACAGAATAACATCATCTGCAAACAGCCTTATCTCTGATTCCACTTATTTACACATATCATTGATACATATAAGAAAATATAAAGGTCCAATAATACTGCCTTGAGGAATTCCCCTCTTAATTATTACAGGGTGAGATAAAGCTTCGCCTACTCTAATTCTCTGACTTCTGTTTTCTAGAAATATAGCCACTCGTTCAGTTACTCTTTTTTCTAGTCCATAGCACTCATTTTTACCAGAAGTCTTCCATGATCTACCCTATCAAATGCCTTAGATAGGTCAATCGCAATACAGTCCATTTGGCCTCCTGAATCCAAGATATCTGCTATATCTTGCTGAAATCCTACAAGCTGAGCTTCAGTGGAATAACCTTTCCTAAACCCAAACTGCCTTCTGTCAAACCAGTTATTAATTTCGCAAACATGTCTAATATAATCAGAAAGAATGCCTTCCCAAAGCTTACATGCAGTGCATGTCAAACTGACTGGCTTGTAATTTTCAGCTTTATGTCTATCACCCTATATTTAAACAAAGAGGCTACTATAGCAACTCTCCATTCATTTGGTATAGCTCCTTCAACCAAACAATAATCAAATAAGTATTTCAGATTTGGTACTATATCCCAACCCATTGCCTTTAGTATCTCCCTTGGTAAGTTATTCCAATCCCTAACACCTCTTCCTATAAACGAATATTTGCCCAAATTTGCCCTCTCGAATTCCAAATTTATCTTTGTATTGTGACCTTTCCTACTTTTAAAGACACCACTCAAAGTTATTTGTCTACTGATGCCATTCCACGCCATCTCTCCACTGACAGCTCGGAACATACCACTTAGTCGAGCAGCTCGTCTTCTTTCTCCCAGGTCTTCCCAGCCCAAACTTTGAAACATTTTTGTAACGCTACTCTTTTGTCGGAAATCATCTGGAACAAATTGAGCTACATTTCTTTGGATATTTTTCAGTTCTTGAATCAGCAGACTTGAGAGCCATACCGATAAATCAGCGTCAAAAACAAACACACCGTTGATTTCAGCCATGTCACAGTAGCGTACTTGCTTTGGCGCGATCCTCTCAGCTCGGAGGTCCGTGTTTAAACCCCTCCCGTGTTGACATTTCATTCGTTGACCGGTGCTCTCATGCCGATCTCAAGCCAAGTGAAGATCTAGCAACACTGTCACGCAAAGCCCATTTGAATTTGCCAGCCAAGTGATCTGATTGGGTAAAGTATACTTGTTACTCTCTTCAGTAAGTTCGCAACGACTACTGCCTACGAATCCGGGCTCTGCGTGATAACGTTACACACTTACCAGATGTAACTGCAGTATGCTAAGATTATACCACAAAATTTTTCATATTTAATTCGACATAAACTCGAATTTAAAACCCAGTGCTCTCAAATATTAAATGTCCATCGTTAGTCGAGAAGCATAACCTCATAGACGAACATTTTAGGCGTAATTACAAAGTTATTAGGTTAGTGATCCAATTGCATCAGTAAATTTTCGTTTCAATATTGAAATGTGACATTATGATTCGATTTAAATTCGACCATGTTTACGAGATGCGAGGGAGATCAATATAACTTGACATGTCATGGAAATCGTCAAATTGGAATTATGTGGAAGCTTCCACATCAGCCATGGTGATGAATATATCATAGAAGCAAATGTACACGCTTCGCTCTAGATTAACAACCTCATAACGCTCTAGACTAGGGCTGTACAAACTCAGACCAGATTTGATCAATAATATGTGTGCAGTTGTTAAGAAATAATCAGCTTCAGTTGTAACTGCTGTGAAATGGTATAATAAGGAGAGTCTTACCGATACAGTGTGCAGATCTGACAGTGGTGATCTGACCTTACATGGTTGTTGGGCAGCATTTTCATCCTCAGGATAGAGGTATTCTCTCCAGTGCTAACTTCTATACTGTCGCATAAAATCGTCCATTCTTAATCTCTCTCTCTCTTAATCTGTTTTCCCTCCAGGGACGGCTTTTCCCTCCGACTCAGCGAGGGATCCCACCTCTACCGCCTCAAGGGCAGTGTCCTGGAGCTTCAGACTTCGGGTCGGGGGTTACAACTGGGGAGGAGGAAAAGTACCTCGCCCAGGCGACCTCACCTGCTATGCTAAACAGGGGCCTTGTGGAAGGATGGGAAGATTTGATGGGACAGGCAAGGAAGAGGGAAGGAAGCGGCCTTGCCCTTAAAGTTAGGTACCATCCCGGCATTTGCCTGGAGGAGAAGTGGAAAAACAATGAAAAAACAACTTCCAGGATGGCTGAGGTGGGAATCGAACCCACCTCTACTCACTTGACCTCCCGAGGCTGAGTGGACCCCGTTCCAGCCCTTGTACCACTTTTCAAATTTCGTGGCAGAGCCGGGAAACGAACCCGGACCTCCGGGGGTGGCAGCTAATCACGTTAACCACTACACCACAGAGGCGGACTCCATTCTTAATGTGCGTCATAAATTTTCTTGATCTTCCTCATCTTGTTTTGGCCTCCATCCTTCCTTCCATCAGATTGGTTCACTAGTTTGAATGTCTTAGCAGGCGACCCTAGAATATGTTCCTTCTACTTTCTAATCTTCTTTACCAGCTAGTATTTTTCATTAAAAGTTTTCAGCATTTCTTCGTTACTTAACTTTTTGCTCTAGGGTAGTTTTAGCATGCGGCGCCAGCACCATATTTCAAAGGCCTGGATTTTCTTTTTTACCCGTCTGCATGAGTAGCCTCCGTGGTTCAGGCGGTAGCGCGCCGTCCTCTCACCGCTGGGTTCCGAGGTTCAAATCCGGGTCACTCCATGTGAGATATGTGCTGGACAAAGCTGAGGCGTACTCCGGTTTTCCCTGTCATCTTTCATTCCAGCAACACTCTTCAATATCATTTCATTTCATATGTCGGTCATTAATCATTGCCCCAGAGGAGTGCGATAGGCTTCGGCAGCTGGTACAATTCCTTTCTTCGCTGCTTCATTCATTCCATTCCTGACCCGGTCGAATGACTGGAAACAGGCTGTGGATTTTCACCCCTCTCCGTGAGCGCGGTGTAGAAGGAAGGAATACCTATTCCTTTGTCACTGACTTCTTCTTATTCTCATCTTCTTAATAATAATAATAATAATAATAATAATAATAATAATAATAATAATAATAATAATAATGTCATTGTTTTTTCATCCCACTTATATGGTTTTCGGAGACGCAGAGATGCCGGAATTTAGTCCTGCAGGTGTTATTTTACGTGCCAGTAAATCTACCAACACGAAGCTGATGTATTTGAATACTTTCAATACTACCGGACTGAGCCAGGATCGAACTTGCCAAGTTGGGGTCAGAAGGCCAGAGCCTCAATCGTCTGAGCCACTCACCCCGGCCAGGAACCGAACCCGGGACCCTGTAGACCGAAGGCTAGTACGCTGACCATTCAGGTTAAAAACTGCACTGGAAATAAATTAAACCGGGCTGAGTGACTCAGATGGTTGAGGAGCTGGCCTTCTGACCCCAACTTGGCAGGTTCGATCCTGGTTCAGTCCGGTCGTATTTGAAGGTACTCCGATAATACGTCATCCTCGTGTCGGTAGATTTACTGGCACGTAAAGGAACTCCTGCGGGACAAAATTCCGTTACCTCGGCGTCTCCGAAACCCGTAAAAGTAGTTAGTCGGACATAAAAATAAAAACATTATATTATTACTATTGGAAATAATTTAAATGGAAACATTATATTGAAATATTTAATTTCATTTCTATACTTCTCAAAGTTTCACGAACTGTACGAAGTTTTTCAGTTTCATTTGAAATGTTCTGTTTCTTCCTCCTTCTAAATGAATAGTGTAAAAGGAATTATTATCTCGTTAAATTTCCCCTCAAAACAATAACCAAGAGTACCACTGTCAAACAGATTTAAATGAATTAAATTGAAAGCACGAGCACTTGTAGAAAATGAGTTTTATCAAGACTACTTGAACGAACTGTCATAGTACTGTTCCATGACTATTGCAGTGTGAGCACACTCAGACATGTGATGCTGTGTGGTGATCACCACCGTCAACATTCTCTCTTTTTCATGAAGTACAATGGCTTTCAGACTGGTGCTAATTTTGTATTGACGCTGTAATTCTGTGCCCGTCTCTTGATTCAGGTCAGAGCAAAATATAGCTTCAACTGCAATCTCAGTCTCTCTTAATGCTGTAAGAGCACGGGAGTTACTGAGGTATGGTGGTACTGAGTAATGTCATTCGAGCACGATTATTTCATCTGCTTGTTATGAAAGACATAACTCACTGAGCCCGTTGTGCTGGAATAGCACTTCCTGATACAGTAAGGAAAGCAACAGAAATCATAATGCTTTGTTTATTTAAATGGTTTACCATCCAGGGTGTGCCTCCCCCGGATCAGCCAGGGATCGCACTTCTATTCCCTCAAGGGCAGTGTTTTGGAGGCAATCGGCGGATTCAGAGGGGTTGTCCGCCCACAAGTGGCCACTACTGGTCCGTGGTCCGACAGCTCTGCACTCCGACCGGCCAACCGAGCAGAGGAAGGGGACCACGGCTCTACCGTGCCTCTAGGTCTCTGCATTCGAGAGGAGAGGGGAAGGTCCCCACCGTCGACTCTCCTGAGAATGGTTTTCCGTTGTTTTCCATTCTCCTGCTCTAAGGCGAATGCCGGAACAGTTCCTATGATATACCACATGGCCGCCAATCCTCTCACCTTCTCTGCATACCCCCTTCTCCTATACAAGTCTCCTGGCCTGAGAGACGGCGTCACCGTCTAGGAGATCCGCCTCCCTCTCCAGAGGAGGAATGAAAATATTTAGTAATAGTAGTCCTGATACGTAAGATATTTGGTAGGGAATACAACTGGTAAAGAGGGCCAGTACCACTCCCACACGTCCTGACGTGCTATGCTGAATTGGGGCCTTGTGGGGGATGGGAATATTGGAAAGAATAGGCAAGGGATACGGGAAGAAGCAGCTGTGGCCTTAAATTATGTACCAGGCATGAGCCTGGCGAAGAAGTGGGAACCACGGAAAACAATTTTGGGGATGGCTGAGGTGGGAATCGAAGCCCCTCTACTCAGTTGACCTACCGAGGCTGAGTGAACCCCGTTACATACCTCGTACCACTTTTAACATTTCGTGGGGGAGCCGGGAATCGAACCCGGATCTCCGGGGGTGGCAGCTAATTACGCTAACCACTACACCACAGAGGCGGACATTATAGTAACTCCATCACTAGTTTTTGCGGTTTACCTATAACTACACGAACTTTCGTGTTATTGCATGAGCATCCAACTAGCCTCTGCGTTGATGAATTAACACACACAGTAGTTTTTGTCCAGATATTGTAGCGCATGTGACCAGAACAGAAAAATCCTAGCAGAGAGAAGTGAGGAATTCAGGCTGTGGCAGGAAAATCATTATGCAGATGGGGAATGTGAGTGTAATTTTACTGGCTCTTCTAATGCTATGGAGATGGCAGCTGCTGAGGTTCTGTGGAAACGTTATGTGGATACATATCAGGTACATATCAGTTTTGTCAGATGGAGATGCCAAAACCCACAATCATCTCCAAAAACTGGCAATGTATGGTCCAGACATTTCTATTCAAAAATAAGAGTGCCTAAATCATATTTCTAAAATAGTGAAGACTGGCTTAAAAACATTGTGAGTGAGTGGAGGGTAAAGGGGGAGACACTGAGTGGTAAAACGCCTGGCAATATCAAAGAAAAAACAATAGTGAAGCTAGGTAACTACAATCGTAGTGCTGTAAAAAGGATATTCCTAATGCACAGCAGATGAAATCAGCTGTTTATGCCACACTGTATCACTGCATGTCCACCGATGAGAAGCCTCAGCATTTCAAGTGTCCCTTCGGTAAAGAGTCATGGTGCTTCTATAACCGAGCTCTAGTTGCTGGAGAAGACCCACCAAAACATGACAATAGCAACATGAAGACTATGTAGTCTCCACAGGTAGTATGTAAAATAATACCTGAGTATCAAAGACTTGATGAGGTTTTAGAGCTCTGCGCAGTAGGTAAAATACAGAATGCCAATGAATCTTTGCATAGTGTATTTGGGCTAAGTGTTCGAAGGAAGTGTTCGTGTTAAACGAAAAACTGGAGATTGCTGCAATATCAGCAATTACTGAATTCAACATGGGTTGTGAAGCAAGTGAGAAAATAAAAGCTAGTGTTAGGGGTGTTAAAGTTAGCAGCTCAGGACAGAAAATTAGTGTAATGAAGGACAAGCGTAGAATTGACCACAGTGGAGTGTCTGGGTGACAAGGGTTCAAAACAGCCCGAAGGAAACCAAAACTCTCAAGAACTGCTAGTGAGGCCAAGAAGAAGGCATCAGAGAGTCCAACATATGGTGCTGGGGAGTTCTAAGTCAACTAGATTCAGGTACTGGACTATCGTTCATCTCTAAAATTTAAATGTTTTTTCTCAGAATTTATTTTCCAGAAATTTTCAAGATTCAAAATTCCACAATTTTCAACCAATCTACCTGAAACTTTTAGGACAGTTTCAGATGCAACATAATAACAAACTGATGTGCAAATTTTAAAATATATGCAATAGTTCAGTGGCGTTCTAGTTTTTCCTCATCATGATCATCATAAAATATATTTTAAAAGTTATGCCTATGTGAAATAATTTGGTCCTTTCAGTGCAATTAAAATTTGTCAAAACCCACACATCACTTCTTTTACATTGGTCTTTTAAAACCAAGATTAAATTTTAAGCCAGATCTGTTGAATCGTTTGGCATGAAGAGCATTTTATAAATACATCGAAAAGTGTTAAAAATATTGATAAATTTATGAATATCTCAAAACCTGTCATTAATAGAAACTTGAAGCGTTGTATGTTGGATCATACTGATACTGACATTAAATGATAAAAATTCTAAGGTGATTGGATGAAAACTGTAGATTGTAGAATTTTCACAGATGCATTGCCTGTAAAGAGGTGCACCACCTCGGGATGAGGACATGAATCCCGCCCTCCCAGTGATGGCCACGTCTGTAAAGCGGCGTAAACACATACGAACATGGTTCGGCAAACTTGATCTTTTCCAAAGTTCACGAACCGCGATCGTTTGTGTGTGTTGACTCACGAACCATGTTCGGGCGTGTGTGCGAACATGGTCTTCCTGTCAACTGTACGAACCGTTTTTGATCGGCTGAGTTGATAATATGAGACCAGTCATCGGCAGCGACCGGATGATAAGTACAGCAGTCGGGATGACAGACACTGCGAACTCCATGCATCATAGCTTCTTGATAAAGTTTATAGTCCTTCAGAGGCTTTCCTTGTCTTTAAAAAGTGAAGTCAGGTGAATATAAAGACAGATATAAGCGGGAGGAGGCATTAAAGGAGCTACTGGGAATGACGCGAGAGAAGATACCCGAGGCAGATTTAGCGTTTTTAACTGCGAGAGTTAATTCGTTGAATCAAAGTTTCCGTAAGGAAGTGAGGGAAGTTAGGAGTCGAAAAGTAAAACGGGTTCGTCGCAAGAACGTGTCCTTGTACCAAAATACTCACTTTTAGATGCTAGTCCTTGACGACCTCGTAGATAGCTTTGCAAGTTTCTGTCGCTGAAAACTTTAATTCCTCCTACTTCTTCCTTTGTGACCAATGGCTCAACCATAGTTTTTTTGCATGTTGTTTTACGTCGCACCGACACAGACAGGTCTTATGGTGACGATGGGACAGGGAAGGGCTAGGAGTGGGAAGGAAGCGGCCGTGGCCTTAATTAAGGTACAGACCCAGCATTTGCCTGGTGTGAAAATAGGAAACCACGGTAAACCATCTTCAGGGCTGCAGACAGTGGGGTTCGAACCTATTACCTCCCGAATACTGAATACAGGCCGCACTTAAGCGACTGCAGCTATCCAGCTCGGTCAACCATGTTTAACAAATTTCTGCATTCTATATCTGGCATTCGGAGAACCTGCTAAGTTGGCATCAGAAGGCCAGCGCTCTACTGTCTAAGCTTATCAGCCCGGTCCCTGGTTAAAGATAACGGAACATGAGACCAAGTCAGTCACAGTCTGTCCAGATAGTCTACAACAGAACACAGCGGTCTGAATGAACGAGGGAACAAGTGAGCCAGAAGCGAGGGGTAAGAGAAGGAATGCTGGAATGTGGCAACATCGTGAAATGGCACGTGCAATGCTCACTCTCTCCAACCTTACCTGTCAGAATTCATCTTTACATTTAGATGTATAGTGAGGCATATGACGCTGTTGACGGTGATTCATCGCTCGGAGAAGACGTTAAGCCTTGAGCAGACCCCAAGATGTTATCCAACAGGAATAGGCTATGTGCAGACACCGGGTTTCATTTAATTTCTTAACCATCATGGCCACGAGACGGGTTTTAACCCATCCGGTAACAAACAAGAAATTAACACTTTGCGTAACAGAATGTTAAGAACTTGGCCTACCGCCCAGATATATGACCTATATATACTAAAAAGTCACCTGATCAGCGTAATGAGGTCGTCAACCGCATTGTTTGGCTTTATTGACCATATCCGCTATCTTTCGCAACAGATAGCTCCTCAATTGGTCTCAGGAGTGGAACGAGCCCCATTCCAGTCCCCAGTTTAGAATTAATTTACCGAGCTCGATAGCTGCAGTCGCTTAAGTCTCCAGTATCCAGTATTCGGGAGATAGTGGGTTCGAACCCCACTGTCGGTAGCCCTGGAGATGGTTTTCCGTGGTTTCCCATTTTCACACCAGGCAAATGCTGGGGCTGTACCTCAATTGAGGCCACGGCCGCTTCCTTCCCACTCCTAGCCCTTCCCTGTTCCATCGTCGCCATAAGACCTGTCTGTGTCGGTGAGACGTAGCCTAAAGCAACTAGCAAAAAAAAAATCAGGAATGGCCAAGAATCGAAGCCGGGGTCTCTGGTTTAGGTGTATTGAACCCATGACCTTTTAGTATGTATCATAGCAACATACATTATCATACGAGAATGACAGCCAACTTGGGGGATCATTAGTAGAGTGCCTGACACAAGATTTCAAGTTCCTGGGTTCGATCCCGGCAGAAGTGGCCATATCTATGTAAGGCTGTCAAAAATCTTGGCACCCAATGTCACTTTTATAATTAGGTAGTGGCGCACCCGGTTCACCCTAGAAAATTGAATGAGATCAACCACAGGATCTGTCCAGTAGAATTCCACTTTCGTTGTCAGATAGCACCACAATTGAAATGCGGAAATCAATGGGTGGGCCATTTAGTTAGCACCAGTTCAGAAGGTTTACGGTTGGGTAGCATCGGCCATATTATTATTATTATTATTATTATTATTATTATTATTATTATTATTATTATTATTATTATTATTATTATTATTATTATTGTTGTCCGCCTCTGTGGTGTACTGGTTAGCATGATTAGCTGCCACCCCCGGAGGTCCGGGTTCGATTTCCGACTCTGCCACGAAATTTGAAAAGTGGTACAAGGGCTGGAACGGAATCTACTCAACCTCGGGAGGTCAACTGAGTACAGGTGGCTCGATTCCCACCTCAGCCATCCTGGAAGTGGTTTTCCGTGGTTTCCCACTTTTCTTCCAGGCAAATGCCGGGATTGAACCTAACGTAAGCCCACGGCGAATTCCTTCCCTCTTCCTTGTCTATCGCTTCCAATCTTCACATCCCGCACAATGCCCCTGTACAGCATAGCAGGTGAAGCCGCCTGGGCGAGGTACTGGTCTTCCTCCCCAGTTATATCTCCCGTCCTAAAGTCTCACGCTCCAGGACACTGGACTTGAGGCGGTAGAGGTGGGATCCCTCGCTGAGTCCGAGGAGAAGCCAATCTTGAATGGTTTCCTTTCTGTCTTCGGAGTAGTTTGTTCCAGCCTTCTTCCTTGGTCTTTCTTCTTGGTCAACGTGCCATTGGTGAATGTTGGATCTGAAGAATACTACCCTGTTTTGGACATCTGTTGGTGTAATTCCTGCCTGTTTCAAATCGGTTTTGATTTCGCCAGCCCGTTCCATTGTCTCTGTTCTAGCCTTACTCCTGTTTTCACAGAATTCGGCTGTTTGTTTGCCAAGTCTGTCTGGATCATTCTTTTAATATGTCCATAGAATCTTAGTCTACGTCTTCTAATGTCACTGTGAATATTTGTGTATTGTTTGTTTCCCTGCCTGCCTCTAATTTGATATTGTCCTTTGGTATGTTTTGGGCGTGGACAAAATTATTATTATTATTATTATTATTATTATTATTATTATTATTATTATTCAGGGTTGATTTCCTACAGTGTCCAAAGCTCCAGAAACTTATCAACAGTGACATTGCACTGACAGATTGTTATTAAATGACCTGTTGTGTGTCTTTTTGGATGACACTCATTTCCGCTGTATGGCATTGTCCCTGACGGAATTATGCAGGTATTATTTCTGGAACTGTACCGAAACTATCTCGTAAAATACGACCACTACAGCAAGAATATATGATTTACCTTTACCGTGTCCGCGCTGAATGTGATACCTCAGACAGAATGTAACGTATAGCTCTATCTTCTCTTGTGCTCAGGAACTAGACTCTATTGTTTCTATCATATTGTTCCTATTGTGTTCCTCGCTAGAATGCTGGAATTAAACTACCGGTAATGTTTGATCTGCTTTGAGAAGAAACTGTTGTATAACAGGTGCAGATTCGCTGCAGTAATAGGAACTATTCCTTCAGCTAGCCAGCACAAAGCGCTTGTTGAAATCCTGTTTGTTTAGCAGGGCTGCACTTCTCCATAATATGTCGTCATTGTATTGACGCAACAAGCTCTATTGCCACGTTACACATTAGCAGCGTCGATACTAATACTGAAATATTGCCCAGGGTTGTACTTGGACCAGCACCGCAGGCAGATCAATGGCGCACCCTGGAGCCTGCTATGGAGAAAGCTTTATTTTTATTATTGACGTAGAATATTTCTATACGGTGTATCATAATAAATAGCCTAAATTGAAGCAGCTGTAAGTACGCAATAATAGAATCAGACATTTCTTAGTATACATGGGTCCGCAAACAAGCCATTTGCGAGATAATTTAGATTTTGTTTAGATTTTGTTTAGATTTTACTGTGTGTCAATTTGAAAAACGTAGCAATACAACATTAAGAAAAGTTATTAGATATTTTGGTAGAAGTGCTGTTGTTTTTAACTGGCAATGAAACAGTCCTATCTATAGTTCATTCCATGTAAGAAAACAGTACTGCCATTATGACAGCAGGGTTGCCATATCGGAGAGCTCTGCTCAACACCATCACGGGTAAACGGCGGCAAATAAATTTGTGAAATTCAACATCTACGATAGAGATAAAAAGCGGAAGAAGCTAGGTTGAATTATTTTACGAACGAAAGGGGACGGGGTTTCACAGGGGCTATTTTTGGTTTGTGCGGAATCAGAGGTACACTATGGCACATTTAAAAAAATCCCTCATCACTTAAGTGAAAGGCAAAATGGGGCAGAAAATATAAAAATAATATTTGTAAGGGCTCAAGGGGTGAGGGATGCATTTAATTGCATTTAATAAATTTCCGCAGGCAACGCGGGGTACTACTGTACTGTCGTATCACTCACCAAAACAATAGTAAAAATTAAATACGGTCGTAAGAAGTGGCAAAATTAAAATGCGCTTAAGAAAGAACAGCTAAATAACGTAACCAAGTACAAGTAAAACACACGGCAATTTTTTATCAGTACTTGTTATACCATGACGTGTCCCTGCACAGCACAACTTTAAAATCTACAGTAACAACCTCTGTACTGTATGGATATAATAGAACACACAAATAGTATGCAATATACAACCAACTCTCACTCAACACAAAACACGTACGCACTGATGCAAAGCCTAAAAACACACACGCAACAAATCAGTAATGTAAATGACTTCACTACAGAAGTGAGCTGCCGGCGGTTCAAGAGTTAGGGACTACACGATGCTTGTACCAGAACAACACAGAAGAAGGGAAATGAAAGAAGGCAACGAAGCGATGGCTGTTCCTGCCACTGTGCTTCCTCCCTACGAATATATTTATGAAAAATAAAATGTTACGTAGTTATTTTAATAACTAACGGCAAAAATGCTTCATTATTTTTATCTGTCTTTCATAATACATTACAAAATGCAGTATAATATCCCTTAATCACGAGTAATTATGGGTGTCTCAGAGGGACTGTCTTTACTCCTTTTAGGATTGTAAGAGCAATACTGTATTACTTAACGTTTAATGAGCTATATTATGCTACAGTTACATGTTACTGTTCAGTGTACTTTTTTAATGCTATTTGTTTGGGGCGTCGACCTATGTAAATCTCTTGTCCCTACTGGCACCATATGTGAGGAAACTGCGTGTATTATGTAATGTGTTGAATGTGAGGAAAGCAATGTTATGAACGACACAAACACCCAGTCCCAGGCCAGGGGAATTAAACCCGGGGCCGCCGGGTGACAAGCGGACGCGTTGCCCCCTACACCGCGGGGCTGGTTCAGTACGCACTGTGCGCAGTGTACTTACTCGTAGTTAAGGGATTTCATCGGCTTCAATGAGGAGAAGTATGTATTCTTTTCTTACTTTCTACTTCAGTAACAGAGGGTTTCAATATACCATTATATGCAACAACTCTCACTATTTATAAAGGTATCTAGCACTGCAGAAAGCTTTCTAAACGATTCGCGATATCACGTGGTTCCGCTGTATTAACACCCTATTCCTCCTGTAACGCTTCCGTGGTCACCCTCTCCCAGGAGGGTGCGAGCCAATTGGCACTTTAATACGAATGTTTGGCTGGCAAGAGCTACTTTGAAAACCACTTTCTACTGCTAAGTGGCTCACTTTGGCAGGAGAACACCCTGCAGGAAATGAAGTGTATTTTTTAGAATTGCCTTCGTCTACAAGGGGTTTACAAGAAGTAAGATTTTACACGTTTCTGAAATACTTAACGTGAAATCAACTTTCATGGTTATCCTATTTTGAGGCAGTTTTCACTGCGGCTCAGATATTTGCCTAGCCATGACCCTCGTTTGCCTGCACGTTCCTTAACGAAATATGAGTCCTTAGAATTTCAACCAATATTTTAGTGGTTTTTGTCTTGAGGTTTTCGAAAACTGAAAATTTAAGCCATGAAGGTGTGAAAGATCAGGACTGTGACTCGTAGGTTCAAGTTCCCCACAGAGAGAGATTTTCAAGAATTTGAATGGCAGTGGTATTGTATCGCCGAGCATTACAAATTCTACATATCCATAATCTGAATTTCTATAGCCGACCTGATATTCTGTACTAACCCCTCTAGAAATAACTAATTATATTGAAAATGTTCGCAGAAACGTCAACATTTGTTACCAAAATAGGTTACCATCCGAGGCCTAAGAAATATCCTATAACCATTCCGAATAACTTTTACGGAATTACGAAGACAATAAATACCTCAAAAACTTACTTTTGGTACCAATAACGGGGTCCGCCTCTGTATTGTTGTAGTGGTTAGCGTTGTTGGCTGCCATCCCCGGAGGCCCGGATTCGATTCCGGGCACTGCCACGAAATTTGAAAACCTAACACGAGGGCTGGAACGGGGATCCACTAAGCCTCGGAAAACCATTCTCAGGACAGCCGATGGTGGGAACCCGACTCTCTACCTTCCGAATGTACACCTGCAAGCTTAGTAACACTAGTCGCTCTACTCAGTAATAATAATAATAATAATAATAATAATAATAATAATAATAATAATAATAATAATAATAATAACAATAATAATAATAAGAGAAGAAGAAGAAGAAGAAAGGCCTGTTGCAGGTGTATCGAATTGACGCCGTATAGGCGACATGCGCTTCTGTGAGGATGAAAAATGAAATGTCGTATGGCTTTTAGTGCCGGGATATCCCAGGACGGGTTCGGCTCACCAGGTGCAGGTCTTTCTATTTGACTTCGGTAGGCGACCTGGGCTTCATGATGAGGCTGAAATGATGATGAAGACAACACATACAGCCAGCCCCCGTGCCATTGGAATTAAGCAATTAAGGTTAAAATCCCCGACCCGGCCGGGAATCGAACCCGGGACCCTCTGAACCGAAGGTCAGGACGCTGACCGTTCAGCCATTGAGTCGGACTGTGAAGAAGAGGTCCTACCTATGATAAATTCTAACGATGAAGACGGCACACGCATCCCCCTGCGGGCGGGAGCGGTAGATCAAAATCTTTTTTTTTTTTTTTTGCTAGTTGCTTTAGGTCGCACCGACACAGATAGGTCTTATGGCGTCGATGGGACAGGAAAGGCCTAGGAATGGGAAGGAAGCGGCCGTGGCCTTAATTAAGGTATAGCCCCAGCATTTGCCTGGTGTGAAAATGGGAAACCACGGAAAACCATCTTCAGGGCTGCCGACAGTGGGGTTCGAACCCACTATCTGCCGGATACGAGCTCACAGTTGCGCCCTCCTAACCGTATGGCCAACTCGCCCGGTAGAGATCAAAATCCATGGTATCTCCTGCCTGTCGTAAGAGGCGACTAACTTAGGGGGTCTCAACTTGGGAGTGTGGGTTGGCGACCACGGTGAGCTTAGCTGAGTCATGGCATTTCTTCCGCTTACTTGTGATGGGCTCCTCACTTTCATCTAACCTATCTGACCTCCCTCGGTCAACTCTTGTTCTTTTCCGACCCCGGTGCTACTGTATTAGATAATTCGAAGGCTATGGCGTCTTTCATTTTCACGCCCTTCGTGGCCGTCGTCTCTCTTTGGCCCATATCCTCATTTTTGGAAAGTGTCGGACGCCTTCCAGTTTTCCTCTCTGATTAGTTTTAAGGTGACGATGGTTGCCCAGCTGTACTTCTTCTTAAAACAATAAACACCACCACCAACATCGGCACACACGTCTAGCGCCCGAACCTTCAGAATTAACCAATTAACCGACTCGGTAAGGAATCGAACCCGGGACCCTCTGACCAAAGGCCAGCAAGCTAACCATTTAGCTATAGAGCCGAACACTCTACTCGGTGATAACGTTGCCTAGCAAGCATTTCTGACGCGTTATGACTAGAATTGCGAAGAATCAATTCCATATGCCTGGTGAATCGATTACGTGGTGCCGGAACCGATTCCGAGGAACTCGTAGCGTTGTCTGTGAGGCAGATGCATAAAACATGGATCAGGAATGTATTATGTATTGTGTTTGTTTTATCCAAGCCATACCTGTTCTCACTGGTGTGTCCTGGAGCTATGTACTCCAACAGGAGTGTCATTCGATCAATATATTGATTCTCCGTCGCAACTAAACACATTTTGAAGGTTGTCAGTGCATCAGAATTGCACGGATATTACATAAAAATATACAATACTACAATTTCTACAAAACACAATATTGTACTACTGAAATGACTTTTAGTGCCGGGGTATCCCAGGACGGGTTCGGCTCGCCAGGTGCAGTCTTTCTATTTGACGTCCGTAGGCGACCTGCGAGTCGTGATGAGGATGAAATGATGATGAAGACAACACATACACCCAGCCCCCGTGCCACTGGAATTAACGAATTAAGGTTAAAATCCCCGATCCGGCCGGGAATCGAACTCGGGACTATCTGAACCGAAGGCCAGTACGCTGAACGTTCAGCCAACGAGTCGGACATTGTACTACTAATTCTGGTAGAATCATTTTGGGCACAGATTGGAGAAAACTTTACCTACAACTCATAATAATATTTACTTAGTAATGGTATGAAATGTTCGTTGCAAATTATCTGTTTCGTGGAGTAGGTACAAAATAAGTTGTCCTTACTCTCTTCTTCTTCTTCTTAGCGTTTATTTCCGGAATGGTGCAGGGTCCGCTAATGTTATTTGCTTTACGTCCCACTAACTACTTTTACGGTTATCGAAGACGCCAAGGTGCCAGAATTATGACCCGCAGAAGTTCTTTCACATGTCATTAAATCTACCGACGCAAGGATGACGAATATGAGAACCTTGAAATACCACTGGACTGAGCCAGGATCGAACCTGCCAAGTTGGGGTCAGAAGGTCAGCGCCTCAACCGTCTGAGCCACTCACCCCCGCGTTTCAGGAATTAAACGTTATTCCATTTTATTTTAATATCATCTCATATTATTATTTATTTTACTTAATCTATTTACCTTGAGGTTGGTTTTCCCCCAGACTCAGTGAGGAATCCCACCTCTACTGCCTCAAGGACAGTGTCCTGGAGTGTGAGACATTTGGGCGGGTATACAAGGGGAGGTACATGAACGAATCGTATCCATAAAATTTCATTATAATTTTTGTCCTAAATGGAAGATAACAATTGCTTTTACGCAAATTAAGAGTAAAATTAGCAGGGATTTAATAAATACCAGTATTAATTTTGAAATACCTACATACGTACATACTTTGGTACATTACGACAATGAATTCTACTACGTCACAACGCTTCATTCAGTACGTCTTTTTCATGTAAGGCTTCTGCCTGTGAAGTCTTTGTTCACATAACTTCTTTGAACTTCATTGCTTTGCTTGGCTCGATGTCACTTGGTGGGGCTAGCTGTTGACTTGTGCCCATAACTCATTAATTACTTATTGGTGCAGGAATCATGCTATTTTTCTTTCAACAAAAATCATTTTTGTGTTATTTACGATATACTTTTCACTTCATTTCCCCGTTTTAACTGCCTGCGCTTGTCATGATGGACAAAGATATTGAGAATTCATAGACAGCACTTCATTTCATCGGTAGTAGCCCTGGATCTCAGGAAGGAAACAAAAGACGGTACGATGAAGCGCGATGCCACAGAAGAGAGACGTGTCTAGAGCGAAATAATCGCCGTAGTCACGTATCTATATTTTTCTAGTAATAAGAGTATTTATTAATTAAGCGCTTATTTTACTGTTGATTTGTGTGAAAGCAATTATTATCCTCCGTTTAACACAAAACATATACTGAAATTTCAAGGGCACGATTCGTTCACGTAGCTCAGCTAGGAAGGAGAACCAGTACCTCGCCAGGTGGGGGGGTGCACAACAAGTACCTTATGGGGAATGGGAAGCTTGGAAGGGATAGGCAAGGAAAAGGGAAGGAACTGGCCGTGGCCTTAAGCTAGGTACCATCCCAGCATTTACCTGGAGATGAAGTGGGGAAACTACAGAAAACCACTTCAAGGATGACTGAGGTGGGAATCGAATCCCCTAAACTCATTTGACTTCCCGAAGCGGAGTGGACCCCGTTCCAGTCTTCGTACCACTTTTCAAATTTCGTGGCTAGCAGGGAATCGAACCCGGACCTCTGAGGATGGCAGCTCATCACACTAACCACTACAACACAGAGGTGGACTACAATCCTCGATCCGGCCGGGAATCGAAGCTGTGACCCTCTGAACCGAAGGTCTAAACGCTGACCAATCAGCCAAGGAGTCGGATACTCTCTTATTAACTACGTAAAATAATGCACTACATTACAGTACACGTTCGAATTTACCTCTCTCAGGTACGGGTTGCTCAGCGCGCCGAACCAATTACTCGCATTTGACATTCAGTTCAGGCTCCTATTCACAAGAAACTATTATCCTGGCTCTAGATGTCATTCGCGCGCTTCGCTAGTGTCCGGTCTTGTGTTAGTTCTAATGGGGCGAGTTTCAGCGCATGCTGCATTAAGGTAGGCCTCTATTCATCTCAAACTTGGAGTCTCTACAATAAACTAAGACATTTGTGGGAGTGTGATGGTATGTCTCGTCAGGGCTCAAGCCCTACTTATTGAGGAACAAGCTTGGAGCATGTATTTTGCCGGCATTTTGCACTATTTTCGTGTGTTCATTTTGTGAGGCTTTCTCGCCATTCTTTAAATACCTTCGCTCTATCGGGAACATTAGCTCCATTCACAGATAAACTATTTTAATTTAAGGGTGCTGTTCCACAATGTACTGCGAAACAGCGTTAGGAAGTTGAGTCACATTCCTGGATCATTCACGTTAGACTGTCCCCTCTTCCAGTACTTTCAAACTCTTGTTTTCGGCGATTAACTGTGTTTTACAATAATTTCTATTATATGCATGGGCTATTCCGGACTACGTTAGACTGTGAGCTGGTGTATTAGCATGTCCATTCATAACCATGCACTTACCATGGAAATATGAATGGGTCTAAAACTCTTCGAGTACATTGCTACTTGTTATAGGAACCTCAGAAATTGAACAGTATCATTCAAGGTTTTCTTTGGAAGACTGGTAGAAAACCGTGTGTTAGTGTGCCAAAAAAGTGATGTATACTAATGAGCTTCCATACTTCAGCATTTGGTTGTAATCGTATGACCCATGGGTGCTCATTACTGAATATTAGCGATATTAATAAAATCGTAACGATCGAGTGTCTGTACCTTGAATATGATGGCGTCATTTTCGTTCCGTTATCCGTTTCGCGCGTAACAATGACCATCTGCATAATTTTTAGCATTGCTGTCCGTTTGTCTATTTGTCTGCATTTCTGTTAGTCTGTTTGTATGTTTGTCTGAGTTCTTAAAACTGGAAAACTGCTGGATGTATTTCTAATAAACTTCATATTTAGATTCTACCTGTCCTTGGGTTGGTTTTAGGGTTACTATTATTTATAATTCCCTGAATCAACTGGTTGCTTATAGGAAGATCGAAACTGTGATTTTACGCTCCCAAAAAATCCACAAGACCAACCTGAATGGAAATCTCCCAATCTTAATGGAAATCTATTTCTAAAACTTATTCTCATACGCACCTATTCGATAGGGAGATTAATAAGGGAGATAATACTAAAGGACGGTTTTGCAGTCTAAGTCCCAGCGGACTTAGCCCCAAAACGGGTGCAATTTGTAAGGTACTCATTCAGGATTTTGTTATCAGGTGCATATGATGTCAAGGTATCACTTGGAGTTAGCGTTCATAGAGCGAATATTTCCAATATTTATATTCGTTAACGTACTGTAGGTCTCTCAAATGACTGTATATAAGAAATGATTAAGAACATGTTATTTGCGTTATTTTATGCCGTATGGGTATTTATCGTACGATGGATAATAACGGAGGTGCTTACGAAAAGTTTGAGTTTTGGTTGAAGTCCCGTGGAACACTTTGTGTATAGTCAGTTTAAGGTGCGTTAAAGGGTTTAACCAAAGAGCTATTTTACTCTTTTCGATAGTACAGATGATAAGGAAGGTTATCATTAACGATGGGTTTCGTGACTCTTTAGCTACAGCGCCACTCCAGTAGTCACCGAGCTCGATAGCTGCAGTCGTTTAATTGCGGCCAGTATCCAGTATTCGTGAGATAGTGGGTTCGAGCCCCACTGTCGGCAGCCCTGAAGATGGTTTTCCGTGGTTTCCCATTTTCACACCAGGAAAATGCTGGGGCTGTACCTAAATTATGACCACGGCCACTTCCTTCCCACTCCTATGCCTTTCCTGTCCCATCGTCGCCGTAAGACCTATCTGTGTCGGTGCGACGTAATACAACTAGCAAAAAAGTAAACTCCAGTAGTCAGAGAAACAACAATATGTAACCAAGAAGCGGGGAGAATTTCCCACAATTTGGGACCAATAACTGTACCGTACAATAAACTTTGTAATCGTCCTTATTCTCTCTCGACTTTGTTCAGCATCATTGTACTTCACGTTACTTTCACGTGATTTCTTAGAAAAATATCAGTTTCACATGCCCTATTAAACCTTTGAATACATTCAAAAATTCACGAAGGGAACATGTAATCCATTACAGCTTCCCGTGCGAAGAACGGGTATACGTGCCAGTTTTTAAATAGTCGTGTTTTCTTAACCAATTATAATATCATAGCTTTGGTTATGGTAGAGAAGCTGGCCATCACCAGTTCGGGTCTCAGAAATTTGTTAACCTGAAAGGCGAATTCTACCCTGTCCAAAGAAGAACCTTGGATGCGAAAATCATTATTTTCCGCAATTCACAAATGATGCATCATCATCATCATCTGTTTACCCTCCAGGTTCGGTTTTTCCCTCGGACTCAGCGAGGGATCCCACCTCTACCGCCTCAAGGGCAGTGTCCTGGAGCTTCAGACTCTTGGTCGTGGGATACAACTGGGGAGAATGACCAGTACCTCGCCCAGGCGGCCTCACCTGCTATGCTGAACAGGGGCCTTGTGGAGGGATGGGAAGATCGGATGGGATAGGCAAGGAAGAGGGAAGGAAGCGGCCGTAGCCTTCAGTTAGGTACCATCCCGGCATTCGCCTGGAGGAGAAGTGGGAAACCACGGAAAACCACTTCGAGGATGGCTGAGGTGGGAATCGAACCCACCTCTACTCAGTTGACCTCCCGAGGCTGAGTGGAACCCGTTCCAGCCCTCGTACTACTTTTCAAATTTCGTGGCAGAGCCGGGAATCGAACCCGGACCTCCGGGGGTGGCAGCTAATCACGCTAACCACTACACCACAGAGGCGGACTCACAAATAAACGAAAATATTTGCCAAGTCCTACGCCACTTTTTCCATGGTAACCATGTTTATGACGTCATAGTTCAGTTAGTATTATACATCCCTTCAACTTGGTGAAGGTCAGTCATGATGAAACTAAGACGTCAGGAGCGAAACCTGACATTTGAATTTGCACAAAAGCACAAACTAAGCACCCCATGTGTTACAGCAGAAAATGATTACTTCACATCGCCACAATGATACTGATGATATAAATTCGCTGGCCTTCTGACCCCAACTTGGCAAGTTCGATCCTAGCTCAGTCCAGTGGTATTTGAAGGTGCTCGAAAACGTCAGCTCGTCTCGGTAGATTTACTGGCATTTAAAATATTTCCTGCGGGACAAAACTCCGGCACCTCGGCGTCTCCGCAAACCGTAAATATAGTTAGTGGGAGGTATCGCAAATAACATTATTGATATAAATTCGCCATACAAATCACAATGATCTGTTAAATTATTGAAAATTAAACACATCATCATCATCATCATCATCATCTGTTTACCCTCCAGGTTCGGTTTTTCCCTCGGACTTAGCGAGGGATCCCACCTCTACCGCCTCAAGGGCAGTGTCCTGGAGCTTCAGACTCTTGGTCGGGGGATACAACTGGGGAGTATGACCAGTACCTCGCCCAGGCGGCCTCACCTGCTATGCTGAACAGGGGCCTTGTGGAGGGATGGGAAGATTGGAAGGGATAGGCAAGGAAGAGGGAAGGAAGCGGCCGTGGCCTTAAGTTAGGTACCATCCCGGCATTCGCCTGGAGGAAAAGTGGGAAACCAACGAAAACCACTTCCAGGATGGCTGAGGTGGGAATCGAACCCACCTCTACTCAGTTGACCTCCCGAGGCTGAGTGGACCCCGTTCCAGCCCTCGTACCACTTTTCAAATTTTCGTGGCAGAGCCGGGAATCGAACCCGGACCTCCGGGGGTGGCAGCTAATCACGCTAACCACTACACCACAGAGGCGGCAAAATTAAACACAAAGCAAGAAAACATGAGGGATCTCTTCATTACCGCTTGATCTTCCAATCATCATTAAGCAATTTAAGAATGCGGGTGCATGTTTAGGAATGAATGAATACACTTCTCTCTTCCAGTCACCTACTGGGGACAGTGTATTGTAATCGAATTTATTATACGGAGATAAATTTGAGAGTACTACAAAAATCCAAAGATATTCCAAATCCTTAAATGTTACAATAATTTTAGTACTCTATATGTTGCATACCTCATACATATTATAAACTTCATTTATACTACATATAAATGGACGAAGACAGTGAACGGAATCCTCACCTTCCACCCGCCCAGTCACGGATGGTCACTAACATAGCTGAAAGACCATCCGACCATCGCAATCAACGCTATCACATGCCACTGGTTTTGTTCGTTTTCGAAATGTAACCGACTTATTCCAACTAAGAAACTGTCATAATACATAACTCAATTAAAATTTACTGCTACAGTACGTATTCGTTAATAGTTATTTAGGTATACCTTTGGAAGTTAGACAACCTTATCCGTATGAGGTATTTCCTGGACATTAACTAAGTTATCCAGTCCAGGACGCCTCCTCCATAACTACATTTCATTTTCTCTGATTTCACCTTTTTTACATTTCTTTCCCCAAATTCCTCTAATAATGTTAAATAAATTTACTGGTTTTTTTTTCAGGTTTCTTGAATTCTCTGTTTAGTAGCTTAGCAAGCGTGTAATGTTCCTGTTCATTTAAAATTTTACCCACATCTTTCCCATAAATGTTTTGGACTGAGAAAATTATGTAGGAAAGATATGAAACGATACGCGAAGCAGCAGTGAGCAGAGATCCTTCCTTTATGCTTGGGACCCACCCCAAGAGTATAGTGTAATTGCTTACACAGAAAAATTAAAACAGAGACTACATTACATTGCAAGTTCAGACAGTAAGAAGAGTAGGAAGTAGTGTGTTCTAGGGATGGGCCACTCGATCGCCTGCTCGAGCAGGCTCGAGTGCTGACGTCACGAACTGGTGTGTCGAGCGTGGTCGAGCCAGATCGAGCAACACGGAATTCCGTCGTGACGTAGGCTTGCATGTGCGCCAAGCAGCAGTGTGTTAGGGCTCGAGCCACAATTCCGTCTGCACTCATTCACGTTGATATTCACCTTCCGGCACTACGCGTAGAGTAGAAGTAGAGTCATTAGCGATAGCGTCCATTCTACAGAAATACATACGTACCGTAAGTCATAGTGGACGCATCAGTTTATTAAATCTATATATGCCCAGAATTACTTTTTTTTTATCAAATGGAAGTGACTGCTTGACATGGCGATGAGCTCTGCATAGTGATAGTATTTGTGTGGTTTTCCTTTCGTTACTTGGTCGCTACTTCCATTTTTGGTTCTTCTGAACATTGTATGTATCATTTTAATAATATATTCTGTTCAGTTTTATTATAATGCTATATTTACTATTTCTCCTACATAATAAAAAAATGTGAACAGACCTGAAGTCCTGCGTCCGATATAATATAACTGTTTTTTTTTTTTGCTATTGGTTTTACGTCGCACCGACACAGATAGGTGTTATGGCGACGGTGGGATAGGAAAGGTGTTAGGAGTGGGAAGGAAGCGGCCGTAGCCTTAATTAAGCTACAGCCCCAGCATTTGCCTGGTGTGAAAATGGGAAACCACGGAAAACCACTTCGAGGATGGCTGAGGTGGGAATCGAACCCACCTCTACTCAGTTGACCTCCCGAGGCTGAGTGGACCCCGTTCCAGCCCTCGAACCACTTTTCAAATTTCGTGGCAGAGCCGGGAATCGAACCCGGACCTCCGGAGGTGGCGGCTAACCACGCTAACCACTACACCACAGAGGCGGACTTACTTACATATTACGCCGTATCATTTCTCAGGCGATAATATTACTCTAGGATAACAACCATATAATCCATATACTCCTATGTTGTGTAAGGGATTCAATGTATTCCGTTAATAATGTTAAGGCGTTATCATTATAAATATTATTTTCATGGTACGAAATGTAACAAGCTATTTCTGAAATTGCCGGGTGAGGATATTGTTCAGTTGTGTTCCTGTACACACACTGGTTTCATTTTATTAGTATTAAAAGAGCAAAGAAGATTGCCACTCATCTGAGTTAGTACAAGATAATCACTCATAGATGGCAGGCCATACTCCTGCTCGAGTACTGCTCGACCTAGATCGAGCAGTGACGTCATCAGCTCGAGCCGCTCGAGCTGCGCTCATGCCCATCCCTAGTGTGTTCATATGGTACTCACAGTTTAATACCGAACATCCATTGCACGTACTGTCGAAATCGTCTCCGCAGCCAGTCAGCATACTTTAATTTGAAGTCACTCGCGAGGTTAGTTACATCGTACTTTGATACGCATTTATACAACACCTAAAAGAACGCTTATAAATCCACCTTACATGTACAAATCATTCTTTAATTACTTAACTGCACAATACCGCACAATGTGCATACAAGAGCCATTAATTAAATAAATATCAAATCTTAAATTGACAGTAAGGGTACCGCGATCACAAGCACGTGGTAATGGCGAACTGCAGCTGATTATCACCTCTCCTTCTTCGACCTACACATGCGCTCGAGTCTTTCTTCAGCAGTACCAACTTAAAAATGGTTACCACTTGGAATTAAAGGACGTGAAGTCACGGACTGCGGAACTGCAGCCCGTTTCAATAGTATGGAAGCAGAATGCAACAAAGTCATTGAATGTAATAAGCAGCTTACTCACCTTATTGAGGGTACTGCTCAGAAATCCACTCCTTTCAAACCCTAACAACACAGCTTACCTGTACAGTGGCGTAGAAAATAGACCATATACTTATTTTTTTATTTATTTATTAACCCGTTTACCCTACAGGGTTTTTCCCTCAGACTTAGCGAAGGATCAAATCTCAATCGCCTCAAGTGCAGTGTCCTAGAGCGTGAGACTTTGGGTTGGGGGAATACAACTGGGGAGGACGACCGGTATCTCGCCCAGGTGACCTCACCTGCTATGTTAAACAGGGGTCTTGTGGAGTATGGGAAGATCGGAAGAGATATACAATAAAGAGGGAAGAAAACGGCCATAGCCTTTAATTAGTTACCCTCCCGGCATTTGCCTGGAGGAGAAGAGGGAAACCACTGAAAACCACTTCGAGAATGGCTGACGTCTCAAGGCTGAGTGGAGCCCGTTCCTGTCCTCGTTCCACTTTTCAATTTCGTGACTGAGCCAAGAATGGAACCCATACCCCTGGGGTGGCTAATCACACACCACACAGGCGAACATAATTACTTTTCCCGGACATTTTAACTTAAAAACTTGATTTACTTATACGCTATGGTTGTGCACTTATTTAATAAATAATCCATTATGTGCCAAGGTTGTGTGAATATTTAAGTGAACCCAAGCTCATAAGGACCGTGGGTGTTACGCTCCCTTGCATCCGTGAGGAAGGGATGGCTGTACGTAACCTTAGAAATATTCATTAGTGTGCAAGAAAGGAATAAGGTGCGAAAATACTGTGTTCTTGTACAATCCAAAAACCGAGCTCGATAGCTACAGTCTCTTAACTGCGGCCAGTATCCAGTAATCGGGAGATAGTGGGTTCGAGCCCCACTACCGGCAGCCGTGAAGATGGTTTTCCGTGGTTTCCCATTTTCACACCAGACAAATGCCGGGGCTGTACCTTAATTAAGACCACGGCCGCTTCCTTCCAATTCCTAGGCCTTTCCTATCCCATCGTCGCCTTAAGACCTATCTGTGTCGATGCGACGTAAAGCAAATAGCTGCTCAGCCTGACCTGGCCGGGAATCGAACCGGGGGCCTCCGGACGAGAGGCAGGCACGCTACCCCTACACCACGGGGCCGGCCCTTCTTGTAGAATCACCAGAGGTATAAAACATTCAGTAATGCATTATTTATATTAGAACGAGAGCAAATGTAAACCATGTTTACAAGGCGAATGAGGATTGATGACGTCATACTCGACATTATTTATATTAGAACGAGGGCAAATGTAAACCATGTTTACAAGGCGAATGAGGATTGATGACGTCATACTCGACATTATTTATATTAGAACGAGGGCAAATGTAAACCATGTTTACAAGGCGAATGAGGATTGATAACGTCATACTCGACATTATTTATATTAGAGCGAGAGCAAATGTAAACCATGTTTACAAGGCGAATGAGGATTGATGACGTCATACTCGACATTATTTATATTAGAACGAGGGCAAATGTTAACCATGTTTACAAGGCGAATGAGGATTGATGACGTCATACTCGACATTATTTATATTAGAACGAGAGCAAATGTAAACCATGTTTACAAGGCGAATGAGGATTGATGACGTCATACTCGACATTATTTATATTAGAACGAGAGCAAATGTAAACCATGTTTACAAGGCGAATGAGGATTGATGACGTCATACTCGACATTATTTATATTAGATCGAGAGCAAATGTAAACCATGTTTACAAGGCGAATGAGGATTGATGACGTCATACTCGACATTATTTATATTAGAACGAGAGCAAATGTAAACCATTATTACAAGGCGAATGAGGATTGATGACGTCATACTCGACATTATTTAGAAAGAGACAGGGAATTAAAAATCCAAAAACTTTTGTAATGAATGGTAGCTACTGCGCAAACGCGACGTATTTTATTATTTAAACGTTCATTAGCAATTTTTTAACTGATGTTACATGCATTTTCAAATGTTTTTAAACACAGCAGTTGGCAATGTATATATATTTGCGTCGCCAACATGCACTTTGTTAAAAATGACTGAACTACAATGTTACCTGGTGATATGTTGTTGAATGCTGCTGGTACAACTGTCGATACACTTGTAGGCATGTCCGCTTGCCATTTCTTCAAGTTTTGAAGCTTTGATTGTTCGAACACATAGTTACTCGATATACGGTGTTAGAATTAAAGTGTGGAATTACCGTCCAAATACGTAACTTAGTGTGGTGTAATTCATTTACAGTGCATATGAAATGAAAGAGTGTTACTAGTGTAATTTTCCGATGGGGGCGAAAATTGGACAACCATATTTTCAACGTGGAATAGGTAAGAATTCAATCTTCCAGTGTATTGTGAGTATTATTACAATTTAATTAGTTTTACCAAGTGATTTGCAAGTTTCATTCGTAATATCGAGTCGTTCTGACAGTTTTACGTACGGCAATTGTAAGTAGTAATGTTCCAGGTTTCAGGTGGTAAAATTGGACTGCTCTATTACTGTTAGTATTTCTGCATACCTTCTTAGCGTTACAATATCATTTTAAAGGATTATATGAGATATTTAATTGGTTCAAAACAACTTATCCTGTTATATATTCGATATTTACTTTTGCATTTGGATATCTACGCATCACGTCGTAGAGCAGCATGGCTGCCTTTCTTTCATGAAGGCATATTGACCATGTGATGTGAGACATCATGACCATCGCTAACATAGCATTCCCTTAGTCATATTTAGAAAATATAATAAATTGCTTATTCCATAGTTATTGAGAAAATACGTCATTTCCGAACCTAAGTTAATTCGCGCAATCTGTTAGAAACTTTCTAGAATTCGTTCTAGTGCAGCGGGCCGCTTCTTTACTGAATTATTTATCGAGGTATTATTACAGCGATAATACCTGTACAATTATCCATTTCTCTCCTTTACCTTTGTATCACCGCGATGCCATCAAACCGTTCTAGTTTTGAACGAGTTTATGCTCACACTTATGAATAATAATAATAATAATAATAATAATAATAATAATAATAATAATAATAATAATAATAATAATAATAATAATAATAATAATCGAGCGTCAGTTGGCGATGCGGTTAGGAGTGCGCAGCTGTGACCTCGCATTCGGGAGATTGTGTATTCGAGCCCCATTGTCGGCAGCCCTTAAGATGTATTTCTGTGGTTTACCATTATCACACCAGGCACGGCCGCTTTCTACCCACTCCAAGCCCTTTCATATCCTACGGTCGCCATAAGATATATCTGTGTCGATTCGACGTAAAACAACTTGCAATAATAATATTAATAATATGAATCAGAATCTTTAACGTTGAACAAAACAGGTGAATAAGAGGAACTGGGAGAGATAAATATTTAGGAACGATTTGGGACACGAAAATAATCAGGATACTTGGATGAAGGAAAAATTAAGACCTCTACCGCAATATAGAGTACATAACAGACACAATTAAAAGACGAAGACTAAAATTTTATGGTCACCTTCACAGAATAAACTAAAATAATTTCTGATTGCATCTACAAATGAAAATACACCACTAGTTGGCTGGAGGAGATACGAGATCTACAGAGACTGAAGATAAGATAGCACCATGACTAACAGAGTGGCCTTCCGGCCACAGATCACTTCTGGGGATTTTTCGCGTTTGCAAATTCGACGTCAACCTCGGAGAGTTTAATTGGATAGACAGAGGCAGGCGATCAGCCGACGTGCGAGGAAGTTCTGGGAAGAAAAGGAAAATAAAAATCCTGTACCATAGTCTTAAGTTCCAAGCGGCCTATATTTGTATACTTCACCAAATTCTTTAATAATAATAATAATAATAATAATAATAATAATAATAATAATAATAATAATAATAATGATAATAACCAGTTGTTCGTTATATCTTTTCACTCAGACGTACTAGAATTGTTTGAGAGCATTCGGAATGAGAATCGTCTGACACCCCCCCCCCCCCCCTTGTTCTCTTCGACTTTTAGCTTAGGTGCTAGCCTCACTTGTAAACACTGTATCATTTCGAAAATTGTTTGCCTCGCTTATTTTTGGGTAATTAGCAGCTTAATTTGGTGAATATATTTCGAGACTTACTTTATTTTCACTACCCTTGTGAATTCAGTTAAGTCCATGAAGTGTCCTCCCTGCATTTTCTGTCCAGGCCTAATAAGTAGACTATCTTTTCGTACCTTTGTATTGACGTACCTCTGAGCCAGTTGTTTCGCGGTAGTCGCCTGAGCATGCTCTCCGCCTCACTTGTCATTCGTTTGGAGGGCCATTGAACTCTATTACGTATAGTCCCCTGTCATTGACCTTGCCTTCACTGATCTACTCGTAAATCCTGTGAATCCCTTATCCCCTGCGTTCTCGTTTGCACCCCTCAGTAAAGCAAGTGCTAACCATTCTAATTTAACGAACCTACCCCACACTGTTCCTGTTAGGAACTGTTAAAGGAACAACGCTAAGTTCATCATGTCTAGCGTAATACTAGTAGCAAACGGCTTTATTTATTTATTTATTTATTTGTTTATTTATTTATTTATTTATTTATTTATTTATTTATTTATTTAATACCAATCAATAAACAAATTCAATGAAATTTAATTCAACAGTCAGCAACAGTGAAACTAGGAAGCACACTCTATGTGATCGCTCTGGTTGAAGATGTCTAAAGAAACTAACTGGTGTGCTGATGAAGTCAAGTGCGTTTTAATCTTTGTACATAATGTGCGTTAGCCAGCAGTTTTCAACGATATTATTTTACAGGATTAGACGTGAGATTGAAATGGTTTAAAACTTCTATCCAGTTTTACATCAAGTACTTACTTTGGCATTTTGCTATCTATTCGCGACATTATAGAACATTATGGTTGCTTTTCTTTCTTGCAGGTATGTTAACCCGGCGCCTATAGTACTACGTAGGGGGCGTGTTACCCATGTAATGTGAGTCATCATAAACACTGCTATCATACTATTCCCTTAACCTTACTTCGAAAATATTATTTTTTTTATTCTGCGGAAAGTGAGGATTTTCATATTTTCTTCTCGTATCTAAGTTTATTTTTGGGTAAACAATTCTCAAACTCACGGTCCGCTTATTTGCGCAACCATCGTTTGATCGGCAGTGTGAAACATGAGAGAAAACATAGCACGTGACCGGACGAGTTGGCCGTGCGGTTAGAGGCGCGGCCGTGAACTTGCATCCGGGAGACCGTGGATTCGAATCCCACTGTCGGCAGCCCAGAAGATGGTTTTCCGTGGTTTCCCATTTTACACCAGGCAAATGCTGGGACTGTACCTTAATTAAGGCCACGGCTGCTGCCTTCCCATTCCTAGGCCTTTCCTATCCCATCGTCGCCATAAGACCTATCGGTGTCGGTGCGACGTAAAAGTCATTAGAAAAAAAAAATATCTCAATGAAAATTCTGGCGGTGAGGTTGGTGTGTGGGTGGGTGAGGGGTGCTTTTAAAGCAGTAACGATTTTATTGTATACTAGCAAGATACCCGTGCTTCGCTACGGTATTATACTGAAATTTATAATTGAATGCTTATTGTTTTAGATATATAATCCGCCGAAATTCGCGGTCTGACTCGTTTTCTGCGAGAACCCACCAAAATTCCCGATCTGACTCGTTTTCTATTAAATTACGGCATGTTTCCTCCCATTTTTCAATCTTCTTTTCCAGCAATCGATTTCGTACTTCCCGGGCTAGGGTCAGGTATTCCTCCCGGTCAGTTGGGTCCGTAAATCTTTGCCATCTTTTCCTATAATCATTTTTAATATGGATAAAATCCTTCAGGAGATCCGGCGTGGTGTCATATTGGGTGCCTAGAAGGCACTGAACCCGCGGCCGGACTGCATTCTTAGTCATTACCCGTCCAGGAGCCGTTTCCAGCGCGGTCCGCACATTTGACGACGGTCCGGAACATTATTATTATTATTATTATTATTATTATTATTATTATTATTATTATTATTATTATTATTATTATTATTATTATTATTATTATTATTATTATGTGTTGCTGGAATGGATGATGACAGGAAAACCGGAGTATCCGGAGAAAAACCTGTCCCGCCTCCGTTTTGTCCAGCACGAATGTCACATGGAGTGAACGGGATTTGAACCACGGAACCCAGCTGTGAGAGGCCGGCGCGCTGCCAAGGATCCTTATAAGTACATTAAGAACAGTAAAATCAATTGGTCTCACCACCTTCTACACCCCACCGCCGTTAAGTTTATTTACCGGCACCCCCCCCCCAAAAAAGATTAAAAGAAGGCTTGTTTCTTATATTTAAAGAAGATTTCAAACACCAATGTTCACGTCTATTACCTTCAGTTTTGAGATATAAGTATCCCCATAAAAATAATTTACTTTTTTCACTTCATTTCACACTACTCCCCCCCCCCCTCCCCTAAGTTAATTTTCCCGCAAAAAATACTTGTTTCTTTAATAGTAAAGGATCTTCTAAATACCAATTATCACGACTCTAACTTCTTCAGTTTTTGATTTATGTGTCCTCATGAAAGGAATTCAACTACTTTACACTCCCGCCCTCCAAGATGGTTTCCCCCCAAAACGCGTTTTTCTTTGTTTTTAAAGGAGATCCAAATACGAATTTTCACGTCTGTAAAAACTTTAGTTTTTATTAGATGTATGTATTCTCATTCAATTAATTCAATTAATTTTTCAATTCTTTCACCCCCCCCCCTTCATTGGATTTTCCGAGAATACGTGTTTCTTTATTTTTAAAGCAGATTGCAAATATCAAATTTCACGTCTGTAACATCTTCATTTTTGAGATATCAGTAGCCTAATTAAAAGAATTCAACACCATTTTCAGTCACTTTTACCCCCCCTCTACCCCAGTGGTATTTCCGAAAGCTAAAAATACACGTTTCTTTATGTTTAATAGAGATAAAAAATACCATTTTTCACTTCTGTAACATGTTAAGTTTTTTTAGATAAACTGTAAAAATTCTCATTTTAAAATTTCACCCCTTTTGAGTTCCCCTTAAGTGGAGTTTCCAAACACAAATCACCTATGTTTCTTTAGATTTACAGGAGATTACAAACACCCACTTTTTACGTCTGTAACATTTTACGTTTCCAATATATTCTGTAGATATAGTCTTTCAAAAATTCACCCAATTTGTCACTCCTGTTTAACCGCCATTAATTGGATTTTCCAAAACTAAAAAATACGTGCTTCTTTATTTTTAAAGGAGATCCCATATACAAATTTTCAGTTCTGTAATATCTTTCGTTTCTGAGATACATGTATCCTCATTAAAGGCATTCAACCCATTTTTCGCCCTTTTACACCCCTCCTATTGGAATTTACAGGAGACAAAAATACGTTTTCCTTTATTTTTAGAGGAGATTCTAACTACCAATTTTTACATCTGTAAATTTTAAAGTTTCAAGATGTATACACACTCATTTTAAAAAATTTACCCTCTCCCCTTTTTACCCCCCAATATTTGGATTTTCCAAAAACGAAAAAATACGTGTGTTTATTTATTTTTAAAGGAGATTCTAAATACCAATTTTCACATATATAACCTTTAAAAATTTTGAGATACACTCATTTTAAAATATTACTCCCTTTTAACCCCCCCTAAATTGGATTTTCCAGAAACAAAAAAATACGTGTTTCTTTAGTTTTAACGGAGGTCCCAAACACCAATTTTCAGGTCTGTAATATCTTCAGTTTCTGATATATAAGTAGCCTCATTAAAGGCATGCAACCACTTTTTAGCCCCTTTTCACTCCTCCTATTGCGATTTTCCGAAAACAAAAAAATACGTGTTCCTTTATTTTTAATGGAGGTTCTAAATACCAATTTTTACATCTGCAAACTTTAAAAGTTTGGAGATATAGATTCACTCATTTTAAAAATTCACCCCCTTTTCACCCTCCCATTAATTGGATTTTCCAAAAACAAAAAATTACGTGTTTCTTTATTTTTAAAAGAGATCAAAAGTACCAATTTTCAGGTCTGTAATATTTTCAGTTTCTGAGATATAGGTACCGGTATCCTGATTAAAGGCATTCAACCCATTTTTCCCCATTTTCACCCTTTTTCACCCCTCCTATTGGGATTTTCTGAAAACAAAAAAATACGTGTTTCCTTATTTTTAAAGAAGATTCTAAATACCAATTTTTACATCTGTAAACTTTTAAAGTTTTGAGATATAGAGCAACTCATTTTAAAATTTCACCCCCGTTTTCACCCCCTTAGCGAAGGAATATCCAAAAATCCTCTCTTAGCGAGCACCTACGTCTTAATATGAATATATCCCCAAAATTTCATCTCTTTACGTCCAGTAGTTTTGGCTCGGCGATGATGAATCAGTCAGTCAGTCAGTCAGTTAGTCAGTCAGTCAGGACAAGTTATTTTATATATATAGACTAGCAAGATACCCGTGCTTCGCTACGGTATTATATTGAAATTTATAATTGAATGCTTATTGTTTTAGATATATAATCCGCCGAAATTCGCGGTCTGACTCGTTTTCTGCGAGAACCCACCAAAATTCCCGATCTGACTCCTTTTCTATTAGGTTAAGGCATGTTTCCTCCCATTTTTCAATCTTCTTTTCCAGCAATCGATTTCGTACTTCCCGGGCTAGGCTCAGGTATTCCTCCCGGTCAGTTGGGTCCGTAAATCTTTGCCATCTTTTCCCATATTTTTAATATGGATAAAATCCTTCAGGAGATCCGGCGTGGTGTCATATTGGGTGCCTAGAAGGCACTGAACCCGCGGCCGGACTGCATTCTTAGTCATTACCCTTCCAGGAGCCGTTTCCAGCGCGGTCCGCACATTTGACGACGGTCCGGAACATTATTATTATTATTATTATTATTATTATTATTATTATTATTATTATTATTATTATTATTATTATTATTATTATTATTATTATTATTATTATTATTATTATTATTATTATTATTATTATGTGTTGCTGGAATGGATGATGACAGGTAAACCGGAGTATCCGGAGAAAAACCTGTCCCGCCTCCGTTTTGTCCAGCACGAATGTCACATGGAGTGAACGGGATTTTAACCACGGAACCCAGCTGTGAGAGGCCGGCGCGCTGCCGAGGATCCTTATAAGTACATTAAGAACAGTAAAATCAATTGGTCTCACCTCCTTCTACACCCCACCGCCGTTAAGTTTATTTACCGGCACACCCCCCCCCCCAATTAAAAGAATGCTTGTTTCTTATGTTTAAAGAAGATTTCAAACACCAATGCTCACGTCTATTACCTTCAGTTTTGAGATATAAGTATCCCCATAAAAATAATTTACTTTTCTCACTTCATTTCACACTACTCCCCCCCCCCCCCCGAGTGAATTTTCCCGCAAAAAATACTTGTTTCTTTAATAGTAAAGGATCTTCTAAATACCAATTATCACGACTCTAACTTCTTCAGTTTTTGATTTATGCGTCCTCATGAAAGGAATTCAACTCCTTTACACTCCCGCCCTCCAAGATGGTTTCCCCCCAAAACGCGTTTTTCTTTGTTTTTAAAGGAGATCCGAATACGAATTTTCACGTCTGTAACAACTTTAGTTTTTATTAGATGTTAGTATTCTCATTCAATTAATTCAATTAATTTTTCAATTCTTTCACCCCCCCCCCCCTTCATTGGATTTTCCGAGAATACGTGTTTCTTTAGTTTTAAAGCAGATTGCAAATATCAAATTTCACGTCTGTAACATCTTCATTTTTGAGATATCAGTAGCCTAATTAAAATAATTCAACACCATTTTCAGTCACTATTACCCCCCCCCCCTCCACCCAAGTGGTATTTCCGAAAGCTAAAAATACACGTTTCTTTATGTTTAATAGAGATAAAAAATACCATTTTTCACTTCTGTTACATGTTAAGTTTTTTGAGATAAAGTGTAAAAATTCTCATTTTAAAATTTCACCCCTTTTGAGTTCCCCTTAAGTGGAGTTTCCAAACACAAATAACCTATGTTTCTTTAGATTTACAGGAGATTACAAACACCCACTTTTTATGTCTGTAACATTTTACGTTTCCAAGATATTCTGTAGATATAGTCTTTCAAAAATTCACCCAATTTGTCACTTCTGTTTAACCGCCATTAATTGGATTTTCCAAAACTAAAAAATACGTGTTTCTTTATTTTTAAAGGAGATCCCATATACAAAGTTTCAGTTCTGTAATATCTTTCGTTTCTGAGATATATGTATCCTCATTAAAGGCATTCAACCCATTTTTCACCCTTTTACACCCCTCCTATTGGGATTTACAGGAAACAAAAAATACTTTTTCCTTTATTTTTAGAGGAGATTATAACTACCAATTTTTACATCTGTAAATTTTAAAGTTTTAAGATGTATACACACTCATTTTAAAAAAATTACCCTCCCCCTTTTTACCCCCCAATATTTGGATTTTCCAAAACCGAAAAAATACGTGTGTTTATTTATTTTTAAAGGAGATTCTAAATACCAATTTTCACATATATAACCTTTAAAAATTTTGAGATAGATACACTCATTTTAAAATATTACTCCCTTTTCACCCCCCCACCTAAATTGGATTTTCCTGGAACAATAAAATACGTGTTTCTTTATTTTTAACGGAGATCCCAAACACCAATTTTCAGGTCTGTAATATCTTCAGTTTCTGATATATAAGTAGCCTCATTAAAGGCATTCAACCACTTTTTAGCCCCTTTTCACTCCTATTGCGATTTTCCGAAAACAAAAAAATACGTGTTCCTTTATTTTTAATGAAGGTTCTAAATACCAATTTTTACATGTGCAAACTTTAAAAGTTTGGAGATATAGATTCACTCATTTTAAAAATTCACCCCCTTTTCACCCTCCCATTAATTGGATTTTCCAAAAACAAAAAATTACGTGTTTCTTTATTTTTAAAAGAGATTAAAAGTACCAATTTTCAGGTCCGTAATATCTTCAGTTTCTGAGATATAGGTACCGGTATCCTGATTAAAGGCATTCAACCCATTTTTCCCCATTTTCACCCTTTTTCACCCCTCCTATTGGGATTTTCTGAAAACAAAAAAATACGTATTTCCTTATTTTTAAAGAAGATTCTAAATACTAATTTTTACATCTGTAAACTTTTAAAGTTTTGCGATATAGAGCAACTCATTTTAAAATTTCACCCCCGTTTTCACCCCCTTAGCGAAGGAATATCCAAAAATCCTCTCTTAGCGAGCACCTACGTCTTAATATGAATATATCACCAAAATTTCATCTCTTTATGTCCAGTAGTTTTGGCTCGGCGATGATGAATCAGTCAGTCAGTCAGTCAGTCAGTCAGGACAAGTTATTTTATATATATAGATGATTTGGTTTGCTATAAATAACTCAAAAACAAAAAAGATGTACAAAGGTGATGAAAAAAGGCTTAAAATTGAGTTACAAAATGGACCAAAACCCCTAAAAAGTAAGAGCAAAAGATAAATCGAAAATTTGAGTTTGAAAAAATATCCTTTTTCCGAATAATTTTTAAAAAGCAGCTTAGGGGATGTATGGCTTTTTGTGCCTCGAGTGTTCGAGAACATGTTTGGCTCGACATTTCTGTACGGTACTTGATTTTCTCGGTGTACCCCATGGAAGTTAGCTGTATGTATCGCTGTGTGGGGGTATTGTCTGTGTTTGTAGGTGTAAATGTGCGGTCTAGGAATGGGAAGGAAACGGCATAACTATGTTATGTTCAGTAATATAGGAAAGATGAATTCAAACAGAATTAAAATGTACCATCATAACCATTCTCAGATTGTAACAAGTTATAACCGCACGGTATTATACGATTTACCTCAGCAGTAGTGCGTTTTGCACATGCTTTGGATATAATTAGCCATCTGGGTCGCTAAACAACCAGCCATAAGACAGATGACAATAAATAACACATGAGCAGTATAGATAAATTCATTCCACTTGTAGTCAGACTTGTGTCGTGCGGCACTCTCATAGAAACGCAATGGGGCTGTCCCTTACATTCTTCTTCTTATTCTTCTTGTTTCTTATTTCTTCTGCCTCGGCCATATTTGGACCACCTGAAGTAACTTCATGATTTTTTTCCTCTCCTTGCTTTCCAGTATTTCCTCTCTAATTCACTGTGTTCTCTCGTCCCTTTCTCCGTCCTGACAGATTTACTTTTATTCCTCTCTTTCTCCTGAAAGCCCCCTATTTCCTTAATCCTTTTTCAGTCGGGATGAATGGCTCAGACGGTTGAGGCGCTGACCTTCTGATCCCAACTTGGCAGGTTCGATCCTGGCTCAGTCCGGTGTTATTCGAAAGTACTCAAATACGTCAGCCTCGTGTCGGTAGATTTATCGGAACGTAAAAGATCTCCTGCGGGACTAAATTCCGGCACCCCGGCGTTTCCGAAAACCGTGAAAGTAGTTAGTGGGACGTAAAGCTATTCTTCTTCTTCTTCTTCTTCTTCTTCTTCTTATTATTATTATTATTATTATTATTCCTTTTTTCTGAAAATATAAATATGTATATTTTGTCAGGTTTAACTTCGATGAACTATCATATTTGTGTTTTGGTATTTTTTATCGAAATTATCGAATATCCTCATCATTAGCCTCCTTGGAAGCATCCGATCTAAATGACCACAAAAGGCAATAATATTTTTTTCTGATACCTGCAAGCTTTAAATTTTTGCAAATAAAGTTCTTTATTGTTCCTTTTCCTCCATTCATGTTCATTTTTCGTTGTACTTTACGTTCCTTCAATTCATAATTTTCTCCATTATCCCTAAGATGAAACATTCAACTGTTTACAGGCACTTCGATGATGATGATGATGATGGTGGTCATAAGGTAATATTATTTATTATTATTATTACTTCCGGCTCGGGGCCGATGATCTTCGATGTTAGACCCTTTAAAACAACAAGCATCATCATCATCACTTCCGGCTCCGTAGCGTAACGGTTAGTGTTATTAGCTGCCGTCCTCGGCGGCCTGGATTCGATTCCTGGTACTGTCAGAAATTTAAGAATGGCAGGAGGGCTGATGGAGCCTCCGTGGCTCAGACGGCAGCGCGTCGGCCTCTCACCGCTGGATACCGTGGTTCAAATCCCGGTCACTCCATGTGAGATTTGTGCTGGACAAAGCGGAGGCGGGACAGGTTTTTCTCCGGGTACTCCGGTTTTCCCTGTCATCTTTCATTCCAGCAACACTCTCCATTCTCATTTCATAGCATCTATCATTCACTTTGGGAGTGGCGACCCCATCGTACTAATAGCCTACATCTGCTTCATTCATTCCATCCCTGACCCGGTGAATGACTGGAAAACAGGTTGTAGGTTTTCAGGAGGGCTGATATGTGGTTGAAATGGTACATGCAGCTCATCTCCATTGGGGGTGCGGCTGAAAAGTGCTGCATCACCTCGAAATCAGGACACGATTTTACTTATTATTATTATTATTATTATTATTATTATTATTATTATTATTATTATTATTATTATTATTATTATTATTATTATTATCATTTGCATTACGTGCCTGTTGTGTGTGTGATTTGAGTCCAAATATTCCTTTACTAACGTCAAAATTAGAGCAGAGAACAGTGGCATTCTTAAGTTTTATTCTGGCATGTCACTACAAATATATTACCATTCCAGCAAACTATCATTAAAATTGAATTGGAAAGACCGTCGAATGAAGATTACATCCCTTGCATGTCTCAGATCTAGAGCTTACTTTATAGATACAGGTGAATCCTATGCAGAATACTTCTAATTCCATAGTATTATGGGGAAATTCCACTGCAGAATTTATCGGTCTTTATTATAACAGAGGTGAATTCCACACGACGTTGCGTTTAACTGGAGAGGGGAATGGGTGATATTGTACTGTACATTCCGAAATTTTTCATCTCTATAATTTCATCTTAATGCAACTTTGAATACTGTAGCATTTCTCACATGGCTTAAATCGCTACAATCGCTTGAAACTACTGTTCTTCATCCCACGATCCATCAAAATGCAGGATATGTCTTGCTGTGGGATTTACATGTAACATATCTCTCCAAAGAGGTTGAGAGGGCCGCAAAAATAAATTCCCTACAGAACGATAAAAATTATTATAGTTTACAACCGTGATATACGGGTAAGTAAAGTAGTTGGACTGGGATATGCATTATTTACCACTACACTCTGATTACAAGGATTGCATTCTAGACTCGCGTAATACAGTTGAGAATACAAGTGGATTAAAAATGTACTTCCATCAGGGGCACACACTGGGCTTGATACTTAAAAAAAATAAAAAATAAAAACTAATACCGTCGAGATCGAATGAGGACAAGAATTGAGAAGAATATGTCAGAGGGGTTGTATTCTGCCCGAAGGCAGATCCGAACCTCCGCAGAAGTGTGCCTGAGCCGGAGTTTACGTACGGTAGGGTGGCCAGTGGCTTTCCGCTCCTCCATTCCCTTAACCCCCACCAACAGCGCGGGGCAACCCATCCAATGTTGCTTAACTTTGGGGATCTCACGGGATCCGGTGTTTCTATACGGCTACGACCGTTAGTAGGTCAGGAAGGAAATATAAACATTGCCAACCCATTTGTCACTTGCAGTCTTTCAGGTGGAATGCAGGACTATTTAATTTTGACGTGTAAGGCACTGTTCCACTTGCGACCATTCTTATCAGTGTGTTTACGGTGGGATATAATGGCTACGAACACTCAAGCTGCAGTGATAAAATTCCCTCTTTATATAATGAAGGACTGATATATGGAGACAGCCCATAAGCTACTAGCGACATCTAGGTTCTAGGATTCTGTTGTTGAAATTCATTGGTTTAGTTGTGTATTATCAATCGTGTCTGATCCTCTACTAAGAAAAATAGAGACTGAATATGACTCGTATGTGCTTTTCTAGTTAGCTTTATTGGATGGTGGATAGTCATGGGTTTGAAATGTGGATGACTGTGTCTTAAGGAACACGCCAATACAGGGCATTTTATTTATTTATGTATTTATTTATTTATTTATTTATTTATTTATTTATTTTTTATTTAATCCGTTTACCCTCGAGGGTTGGTTCCCACCCCACCCGGACTCAGCGGAGGATCCAAGCTCTGCCGCCTCAAGGTGGTCGGGGATACAACTGGGCAGAAGGACCAGTACTTCGAGCAAATGGCTTCACCTGCTATGCTGAACGGGGGCCTTATGGAAGATTGGAGTATTGGAAGGAATAGACAAGGAAGAGGGAAGAAAGCAACCACGGCCTGAAGTTAAGAACCATCCCAGCATTTGCTTGCTGAAGAAGTGGGGAAACAACGGAAAACCACTTCAAGGATGGCTGAGGAGGGAATCGAACACCGTATAATCAATTGACCTCCCGGGGTTGGAAGGACACCGTTCCAGCACTCGTACCATTTTTCAGATTTCGTGGCAGAGCCGGGAATCAAACCTGGGCCTCTGGAGGTGGCAGCTAATCACAGAGGCAGTATACCAGTATACCACAGGGGGCTGTAACTTAATTAAGGCCACGGCCGCTTCCTTCCAACTCCTAGGCCTTTTCTATCCCGTCGTCGCCTTGAGACCTATTTGTGTCGGTGCGACGTAAAGTCACTAGCAAATAAAAGTTATAATTTTGTCTGTACCCACGGATTAGATTTACAAGATTCGAAAGCTTCTTCTTAATAACATCTTAGGATTGAAAGAAGTTAAAGAAATAATGGTTCTATAATGGGAGTGCGAAATGGTCTGTTAGCGCCAGCCAGAACTGCGTGCTTTCTCTATAAATAGGCACCTCAACTGTTTCGAGGTGGGTCTGCCTTGTCGCCATGCATCAGCTTTAAGACAGAGGATCAACGGGCCCACGCTGGTAACCGTAGTCGGTCTTGAAATAAAGACATAGTTCCTTATGCAGCAACATTAATTGCCTTGTCAAATGAAACTTTTTCAATTTTTAATTTTTGTTTTTGGTACACGTTGCGTTTTTGTCAACAGTGAAGTCACTGCAGGTAACGGACGATTAAAAGCTAAGATAAGTACAGACATATTTCTTAAACTTACTAAGGTGACAGGGGAAGACTAGTACAATCATATTTTGTCTCACTTGTTTAAAACTGTCCAGTTCCTTGGTCGGAAGGTCAGCATAATGGCTTTCGCTTCAGAGGGCACCGGGTTCGACTCCCGGCCGGATCCAAAAGTTTAACCTTAAATTGCTAATTTCCTCGGCCTCTGGACTGGATGTTTGTGCTAACCTCAACATCCCTACAATTTTTATGATACACACAACACTATCCTCCACCACCATTGCATGCAGCTTCCTATACATGACAGATGCCACCCACCCTTTTCGGAGGATCTGTCTAATAAGGGCCGCACCAGGCTAGAAATAGCCACAGGAATGTATTATTATTATTATTATTATTATTATTATTATTATTATTATTATTATTATTATTATTATTATTATTATTATTATTATTATTATTATTATTATTATTATTATTCCAAGGTATCTGTGGAACAGCAGAGATGAAAGAAGGAGCTAGGATGAATAGGTCTCCACTTACGAAATTAAAGTTAATTTAAAATTTAACAAAGGTTATATTTTCTTTTCAAGATCAATAAATAACAAGTATGACAGGTACTCAGTAGCATATCAACAAATTAAGAAAGTACAATTGCAGTTTGTTAATGGATTTTCGGCTTCGAGCCCCCAGACACGCAATCCTTGAGCAGTGAGCCCAACTTTACCGAAATACCAAGATCAACAAAGGGGCAGAAAACCCCAATCATGCCAAGGAGCACTAGCTCCCAAATACCCAGTTAAGCCTGCTCGAGGCACACAGAAACCAAATTTAAGAAAGAGCAACCTGCTCACGAAGTTCAAGCCTAATCCAAGGCCACACCAAACTCAACCTTCAAGCTGCCCTCCAGGCACACAAGAACAGGGGTAAAAATACCCAACCTACTGAGGCCTATTCACTAAAGAAACAGGACAATTACGTGGCCCCAAAATACCAACTTGAGTGGAGACGTAACTTGCACTCCTAACACACCTTTTTAAAACCTGTTTGGCACTAGGCCGCTTATGCAAGGGCTAATCCCATACTGCGGAGGTGACACGATAGGAAAACTTTATTACATTACAAAGAGAAGGGAAACTGTTATGAAAACGTAGTCACCTCAAAACACTATGAGTGGGAGCTCGAGAGGGTGAGGCACTCTCTATCCCAATTTGTAGTTAAAGAGACAGAATTTTATACCAAGTGTCTTTTACATTTTACAGGAAAGTTACATGATAAAAGTTTCGAACCTGCCCCGAGGGTTAAACTGCTGAGCTAGCAAGAAAAGAAGTTATTAAAAGGCCATTACCTTATGGATGAACTGCTGCCCGAAGAAAGAGGCGCTTCCCGCCCCGTGCTACATAATCACACTAGGATAGATGTTACTGAAGTGGCCAGGAGACAAGAAAATCAGCAGTTTATATACCCTCGTGGAAAATTCGAGACGTTTCATGAATGATTACAACCCGCCCACAAAATTTTATTGGATAACAGCAAAAACTAATACACCAGACGAAGAAGAAACACCTTATTGGTGGAAAATTAATTACAGAAATTCCTCATTGGTCAAATTCAAAACTGGCGGAGAGAGGAGGGTTATACTGCCAACCCAAACAATGACTGAAAGAAATTTAACAAAGAACCAACTTATGAATACCAAATTTCTTCAAAAACAAAGTTCCTTCACTTCGCACTAGGGTGCACAATTGTAGTTCTTAAGTAGTGCCATCTAGAAGAGAATGTTCACACTCAGAGAAAACAAACACGAATCAAAATCGACATAGGTCAGAACACTTCAAAATTTACAGTAAAGACATCTTCTGAGAAATCTTAGAATTAATGTGGTTGTTAAAGTTCAGGCTTTCTCCAGTAGAGGAGTTTCAACTGGCGCAATGTTTGAATTAGCGGCGTGGAGGTGTACCGCCCGGTACAATTATTATTATTATTATTATTATTATTATTATTATTATTATTATTATTATTATTATTATTATTATTATTATATCACCCATGCACAGCCATAGATAAGTTTACTCATGTTAAAGAATACTGTACATATTGAGCGACGTCTGCTGTTTTCTTTCCGGTATAAAATGTACATTTTCTCTGCAAGAACCTGTTCTTAGGTGACGTCAGGTATTGTGTCCAGAGGTATTTGTGAAATTAATATTCTTGTTCTAAATGGTTTAAATAATAATTTTTTATTTTATTGGTGTTTTATCAATGTTTTAACAATATTTATTTTAATAAATGGCTGTTGCATAGTAACTGAAACAAAGATGTTTTCTCACGCAAAACAGCAAATAAGAAAGGCAACTAATTAACAATGTATTTTACGTGCTTTGTTCAGTTTGTCATCTCATGAGCAGCCACATCATTGTGACAGAGAGAAAAGACCGAAAGTAATCGGACTTGGCTGGACCTTTCATACTCTTGTATAGCATAATATGATGCTGCATCATAGAAAATTTTGATGGTTGGCCGATATAGCCAAGCGTAAGACTAATATAACCTATGGTCCTCATACTCAGTCATACAGATCTCTAATAAAGATGCATGGAGCTGATCCCTCAACATCATAATTAATCTATTTGTTGCTGTGAATGGCATGTTGAAATCTTCAAAGAAGGACGTAATCATGCTCCTGCCGACGGTGTTGCATCAGTATCGAATCCAGAAGTCTGTACACATGAATGGTGCTGATATACGGGAGTCATATAACACATGGAGAAGCGGTGCTCTTGCTCAGCCTTGCTGCATGAACTTTCCGCTTGTAAACAGCATATCGGAGTGATTCTCTCCCTCTCTCTTTTCTTCTTTCGTTGTTATCTCTACTTCTCTCTGCGAAATGTTCATTATTTTCAATTTCACCTTCCGTGTATTTGGTGTTCTGGCAGAACTCGCATACTCCTAGCACGTTCTTGTATGTTGTATATTAAGTTCCCCCTCGTTGGCAGCTCAGTAAGTGACTGTGATAGCCAGGGCAAATATTAGCTTACAGCGGTCACAGGATGAAAATGAAATTCTAAACCTTTATTGGAAACGCAAGACGATTCCAGTTGTCGGATTAAAGTTGATTCTTATCTTTGTGAAGAGATATAAAGTATCCTTTTAAATGCCCCTTTTTTTCTGTGTATTAAACAAAGTGATCAGATGAGTTGGCCGTGCGGTTAGGGGCGCGCGGCTGTGAGCTTGCATCCGGGAGATAACGGGTTCGAATCCCACTGTCGGCAGCCCTGAAGATGGTTTTCCGTGGTTTCCCATTTTCACACCAGGCAAATGTTGAGGCTGTACCTTAATTAAGGCCGCGGCCGCTTCCTTCCAACTCCTAGGCCTTTTCTATCCCATCGTCGCCATAACACCTATCTGTGTCGGTGCGACGTAAAGCCGCTAGCAAAAACAAGTGAACTAGTGTAATGATAATAATATTACTCCACTAACTGGCTAAGTGTGTGAGACGGTACAGCAAAGGCTTTCTGAACCCAGGACTGTGGGTTTAGTCTGGTAGTATTTGAATGTGCTTAAATAGATCAGACTCATATCGGTAGATTTACTGGCACGTGAAACAATGCCTGTGGGAGTAAATTCTGGCACCTCGGATTCTTCGAAGAAAATCAAAAAGCTCGTTAGTGAGACGCAAAAGTCAATAATATTACTATAATTTTATAATTCTGTAAATTACTTTCTCCCTTTTTATTTTTGCTTTTCAATCACTACCCAGGTCTGTTACCCTGCATACTCTCAACAGATGTGTCTATCTTTGGCCCTTATTTATTAGGCTACAGTTACCCGTCAGCTACCACACCATTCCTCTCATCTCTCTAAAGCCTTCTTCCTTTATTGAGAAGTTTTTTTTGATGACTGAACAGAATCCCCGCAATGTTCTTTAGGTCCTCCATTCTGACACAATCACCAGTTTCTCAAAATCTTTCACTCTATTACTTGCTTTCTTACTCAGTTCCTTTTCTTCATTTTGAATCTTTTTTATGCCAGTCATCTCCCATTCCTACTCTATCTAGCATTCTATTGTCCAAATAGAGAATATATTCAGTATAAGTTTGTAACATTATCGATGACATTTTATTTCTTAACTGTTCGTTCGTGCTAACTGTACCTCTTCATCATCACCAGAGTGATCAGTAGCCATATCCATGAGTTCAATATCAGTTTCTGACCCCTGGGGCAGGAGATGTGCTCAACGGTAGTTCCAGCAGCGTGGTGCTTACCTACTACTACTACTACTACTACTACTACTACTACTACTACTACTACTACTACTACTGCTACTACTACTACTACTACTAAAATGGTTTTCATTCCTCCCCTGAAGAGCGAGGTGGGCCTCTAAGACGGTAACGCCGCCACTCAGGCCGGGAGATTTGTTACGATGAAGGAGATGCGCGGAGAATGAGAGGGGTTTGGCGGCCATGGCTTATACAAGGAACTGTCCTGGAATTCGTCTTAGTGCAGGAGAATGGAAAACCTTGGAAAACAATTCTCAAGACAGCCGACGGTTCGGACCAGCCCTGTTCGGTCCTCCGAATGCAGAGGCGTGGAGCCACGGTAGAGCCGTGGCCACCCCTCCTCTGCTAGGTTGCCCGGTCGGAGTGCAGAGCTCTTGAACCACGGACCAGCCGTAGTCACTTGTGGGTCGAGACTCGCTCTGTATCCACCGACGGACCTCACACCGCTCAACCACTTTTACTTTGAGATGCTATTGATAAGATGGTTTGACGCTCGGCTTTGGAAATTTCAGATTTTTTTAGAATTATCACAAGCTACTTTATCCTCTAGAATGCGTTTTCGATCATTGTAATGCAATTTATTTTATTTCGTACTATGACGTACCTCTCTTATTTCCGTACTCAGAGTACGAATAATGGCACTTTACTGTACTGCAATTACATTTCGCACTGTTCTGTTAGACTCGTTGGACTCTGCTTCAATATCGACTGTCTTTATTGTTTTATTTCTTATACTTGTAGAGCCCACTGAGATAATTCAAGCTACGCCATACAGGACGTGTTGTGACGCTGAGTCCAGAACGTGGCACGGTGATTTTAGTACCTCAAGATGGTGGCCAGATTGCGTCATCCAGTGCCTCATCAGTCTCTTGTTACAAAGTACACTTGACGTTCCAGTGTACAATAAGATATTGAACCCTATCGTCACACATTTTATCCAGAAATGATTTGGATGTCATGTCATGTTTTGTACTGTTCGGCCCAAGTACTGTTCAGAACATCAAACAGAGTCCCCCACCGGGTTTAAGAATGATTGCCTCTGAACCCGAATTCACATCCTCGCAGTTCAGTCGATCGAAGAGTTCTGGGATTTTATATTTTTGGTGAGATCTTCAGGGGGGGGGGGGGCATCAGGTTCGCTTTCAACAAGTTTTAAGTATCCGGAGGGCCTGGACTTTTCTCAAAAAATTATTTTTTATATCAACACTGCAGGACCCGAGCTGCTCCACAGCGTTCGTTCTAAATAGGTCAGATAACTCGTCTTGATATGCCTGCCGCAGTCGTATTGCTTTGCCGGCCATTTTCAGTGGTGTTATGAACATCTAATAAGAAGCGTGTAAAGGTATGCCACAGTTCGTAGTCAGGATTCATCCATTCTGATGTCAGCATGTCGTCTGTTAAGATAACAAATATCCATCCTGAAAGCTTGGTATTGTGTCGTAGAAGATAATGGTATTTTTAATCGAAGTTCTTCTATATAGAACGGTTGTCTTGTGAGCTCATAGGTTAGTCTCGAAGGAGCGTTTTTTGCCAGGCAGAGAACTAGTTTAAGGTATATGGCCTTCGCTTTTTCTGGTATAGCTAGGTTATTTTCTGATAGGTGTTCCCAGATAATTTCTAAGGCTTATATCATGATGGGGTCTGTTTGTACGTAGACTTTTTTCTCTTAGCAGCATGTAAGTTATTAGGAACCCTCTGCCATCTTTTGACTATATTTGGAAACTGGGAAATGTTAAAGAATCAAAGAGTATCTACAGGGAATAATATTCTTCACGATCAGAGTAAGTGTATACTCTCTGGCTTGACAGGTAGTGATCTAACATGGCAATGCTGAAGATGAAAATCACATGTATCAGAATATTGATGAAATTATTGGTCGCTTAGAAATATACTAAGTACAGAATATATTGCGGGTCAGGGTAAGTGTTCACTTGCAATTAATGGAGTGATCATTTTATGATTACTCAATGCTGGCTAAACTTAGAGACCCATCAATGTCTCACGATTCACTAGTAGATAATTCCGGAGATAATAAAATAAAAAAAAAGAATCAAATCGTTCCAGTAGAACGGACGAACGGATTTTCCAAAGCTGTTTTTAGTAAACTCCTTTAATATACAGATTTACAGAGCACAACACTTGGAGGTCAATATTTGACAGTTAAATTTCTTTTTTTCAGACATTTTCCTTGTTAAAAATGAAGCATATGCCAATTATCCATAGATAACGCCCCTTTCCATAGCACACTATTTACTAGATGTCTATATTCACGCTTGTATGGGTGCTTATTGAACGAGAAAATAGGCTCATACCATTCGGCTTTGATGTTGACTTGCTCTTGCACGCTCTATAGCCTGTTACGTAACGTACGGTACACGTGTTAGCAAAGAAATACTCTGTTAGGGCTGCATCTAGCAACTAAATGTGTATTAAAGCAATATTGTACAGCTCTCAACGACCTAGCCAAGTGAAACGCTGAATTCCGCATGACCTCCGAAGTTAATGAACGTCAGACATGGTAACTGCTTCGATCGTTAGCCCACGTATTGTTTAGTAAACGCGTAGTGAAGACAAACTGGCCTTACTATCTCTAGGAATGTCTGTCTCAGCTTCAGAAACCTCTTGAATTTATTTTCAAAATGCTACGAGATAAATAAACAGGAGAATGGCAGGAGGGTACTCAGAATGAGGAGAAAAAAGCTGAGTTAGGAATGAGCTAGATGGATGAAGATGTACGCATAAACCGGCTTTGGTGGTGGGGTCATGTGAGGCGAATTGAGGAGGATAGGTTACCTAGGAAAATATGGGATTCTATTGTGGAGGGTAAGAGAAGTAGAGGGAGACCAAGACGACGATGGTTAGATTCAGTTTCCAAAAATTTAGAGATAACTGAGGTCACAGAACTAGTTACTAATAGAGGATTGTGGCGGCGATTAGTAAATTCACAGAGGCTTGCAGACTGAACGCTGAAAGGCATAACAGTGTATAATGAAGATGTATGTATGAATGAATTTATTTTGCTCTGGAATGCTATGCGTATTGCTTGTTATTATTATTATTATTATTATTATTATTATTATTATTATTATTATTATTATTATTATTATTATTATTATTATTATTATTATTATTATTATTATTATTATTATTACTCCGCTTTTCCCACGCCTGTGGGGTCGCGGATGCGAACTGTGTCGCACACGTGGGTTTGGCCCTGTTTTAAGTCCGGATGCCCTTTCTTATGGCAACCCTATATGTAGAAAGGTAACACTATTTCGCGTTTCTGTGGTGGTTGGAACCGGGAGAGTTGGCCGTGCGGTTAAGGGTGCACAGCTGTGAGCTTGCATACGGGAGATAAAGGGTTCCAGCCCCACTGTTGACAGCTATGGAGATTGTTTTCCGTGGTTTCCCATTTTCACACCAGCCAAATGATGGGGCTGTACCTTAATTAAGGCCACGGCCGCTTCCTCCTCATTCCTAAGCCTTTCCTATCCCATCGTCGCCGTAAGACCTATTGGTGTCGGTGCGAGGTAAAACGGATTGTAAAAAAAAGTTATTAATTGATTAAGCACGCACATTCCATATTAAATAATTCCATTAACAGCTGGCATATACTAATCGATATTTTCCAGGAATTGACCATAGCAAACACTTTTGAAAATATTCAGGGATGTTTTGAAATCTGGGAGAGAGTTCCATAATTTAGAGCCAACGACTGTAAATAGTTTGCTGTAGGGAAATAAAGACGGTAGCAGTTGAGCGAGAACGTGTATCGCGGTTATGATATGATGAAAGAAAATGAAACTTGGATGATAAGTAGTCGGCCCCGTGGTGTAGGGGTAGCGTGCCTGCCTCTTACCCGGAGGCCCCGGGTTCGATTCCGGCCAGGTCAGGGATTTTTACCTGGACCTAAGGGCTCGTTCGAGGTCCACTCAGCCTACGTGATTAGAATTGAGGTGCTATCTGACGGTGAGATAGCGGCCCCGGTCTAGAAAGCCAAGAATATCGGTCAAGAGGATTCGTTGTGTTGACCACACAACACCTCGTAATCTGCAGGCCTTCGGGCTGAACAGCGGGCTGTAGTGCCATGGGGTTTGGTTTTCTTTGGATGATAGGTGTTGAAGTGGTTAACACTTTATGTATTTGTGCGACGATGCGTAGACTCCTTCTCTGTTCCAATTTTAGCCGCCTTAGCTGCTTGTAAGCAGAAATTTCATGCGCACCTTATGATGGTGGGGAGGAGGGTTGAGATCAATTTATTGCAGCCTACATCACTGTACTGACATACGGTGCATGTAAATAATTTATAAAACGCCTAGTTTTGTAAACCCTCGTATATCCATGGAGATTCTTCATATTTCTTCCATAAACTGTAACACAGTTGTTGGATGATGATTATAATAATCTTCTTCTTCCACCGCTTTTCCTACTTCTGTGGGGTCGCGGGTGCGAACTGTGGTGGACATGTAGATTTGGGTCTATTTTACGGACGGATGTCCTTTCTGACGCCAAACATATATGGAGGGGTGTAAGCGTGTTTGCGTGGTGCTTGGTAGTGTAGTGTGTTGTCTGAAGAGGAAAGTGTTGGGACAAACACAAACACCCAGTCCCCGGGCCAGAAGAATTAGTCAGACGCGATTAAAATCCCCGACCTGGCAGGGTATCGATCCCGGGACCTTCTGGACTAAAGGCCAGCACACTAACCATTTAGCCATGGAGCTGGACATAATAATAATAATAATAATAATAATAATAATAATAATAATAATAATAATAATAATACCGTAATCATAATCATAATAATAATAATAATAATAATAATAATAATAATAATAATAATAATAATAATAATAATAATAATAATACCAAGCGGAGTGGAGCCACGCGTTTTAACGCGATTCGGCAATGGAGCCAGGTTCTCCATTCGAGAGATGCATGGGTTCTAAACTCCCCGTCGACTAGCCTGAGAACGGTTTCCTGTGGTTTCCCACTTCCATGCAAATGCTGAGATAGCTCCAATTCATTGGCCACAGCCAATTCCTTCCATCTCTTTTCACAATTTCACTTGCCAACATTCATTCCATTTTTTTATAGCTCCTGAACTGAAGTTGGCGCCAGGAGGGGCAGCCGGCCATAAAAAAGTCAAATAAATTCATCTCACCTCTTTGAAGGGTCTGGCATTAAATAATAATAATAGTAATCAAGAAACTGAGCGATTCAATCAGGCGACCCAATTAAAGTGATGTCAACAAAGAGTTACAGGAAACACATTCTTAAGGATCCTACTGCTAAGAATGACGAGTGCAGGAAATGCATCAGCAACCCAGAAACCATTTAGCACATCATCAGCAACTGCATATTAATAGTGCCAACATCGTCCACTGAGAGATTTAATGATGTAGCTGAAGCTACACACCAAGAAATTTATTTGATCCGATATTTAATCCTGAACAGAGGGTCTGACAACAAATACTCTCCGTACGGTGTACTGGAAAAATTAAAATTTTATACCCTACTGGGATCGCATGATACAAACAGATAAAACAACTCCGCACAATAGACCAGACATAGCATTAGCAGATAATAAGAATCAACACACATGTCTCATTGACATCGCAATCCCGAATGAGCAAAATATGAACAGAAATACAGGGAGAAGGTCGATAAGTATACTCCTCCGGCTATGAAAGTAGCAAGGATCTGGAAACAAGACAGGGTGACAATTCTTCTTTTCCTCCTTTCTTCCACTGGTCTCACACGAAAATCATTTCCAGAAAACTTAAAGAAACTGCAGCTTCCCATCTACGTAGGTGGATCAAAAAGTTAGTTGCACTAACGCGTGGCAGCAGTGCGCTGTGTGTCGCAAACGTGGGCACAGCGTAGAAAGGGACAGACACTGCCCACACGTCTATTAGGCAGGTCGCTGTGGTGTCTCGTCTAGTATTGTGTGAATAGCGGCCAAATGCAATGGCGCGTCAACTGGACGTTCACTCCAAATATGCGGTGCGAGCGACAATCCGATTCCTATGGGCCAAAAGGAAGAATTGCACGGACATTCATTAGCGCTGTTTATGGGGATCGGGCCATTTCCCGGCAAGGTATCGTAAAGTGGTGTCGGCCAAACGAGAGAACTGCTGCACCGTTTCAAGTGGGAGGTCTGGCAACATCCACCCTACAGTCCCGACCTAGCGCCATGTGACGTTCATCTGTTCGGTAAGCTCAAAACGGAGCTCGATGGTCGACGTTACCAGACCGATGAGGAGGTGAAGGCCGCTGTCTCCGAGTGGTTGCAGAACGCTGGAGGAAATTTCTATGCATCCGGCATCGACAAGTTGGTTGTGCGTTCGCAGAAATGTTTGGAGTCTCTTGGAAACTATGTGGAAAAGTGACGTTACAGTGTATGTCGTTATAGTCGTGTTGCTGTTGTATAGGTGGTGTAATAAATGGCCACAAATGGGATGTGCAACTTATTTTCTGATCTGCCCTCGTACATTCACGAATGACTCCGTGACTAAATAGCGTGCTGGCTTTTGGTCACAGGGGTCAAGGGTTATATTCCCGGCAGGGTCGGGAATTTTAACCATAATTGGTCAATTCGTCTGGCATGGGGGCTGGTCGCATGTGACGTCTTCATCATTTCATCCTCATCACGACGCGCAGGTCGCCTACGGAAGTCTAATCAAAAGACCTGCAACAGACCTCTCCGGTGGCCACACACGCAATTCAATTATTATCTACATTCAGAATGTGGCACTAAAGGCTGCAATTGTTAAGACCTGCAACATCATCAGAACATTCAAAATGACCGGGCGAGTTGGCCGCGTAGCTGTAAGCTTGCATCCGGGAGATAGTGGGTTCGAACCCTGCTGTCGGCAGCCCTGAAGATGGTTTTGTGTGGTTTCCCATTTCCACACCAGACAAATGTTGCGGCTGTACCTTAATTAACGGCACGTCTACTTTATTCCAACTTCTAGCCCTTTCCTATCCCATCATCGCCATAAGACCTATCTGTGTCGGTGTAAGCTCCATGGCGAAGAGAATAATGAAGACGCATATTGTAAAGTTATGTAAATTCCTCCGTACAGGCCATGAAGGCCCTTGGAGGAGTGGAAGGTAAAGGCTTCCACCATTGTTAACCGCGGCACGTAATGGGGTAGAGTGGTTAGCTCTACGCCCGGCCGCCTTTGCCCCCAGGAAATAAGCTGGTACTAATTTTTGGTGTAGGCTGAGTGAACCTCAGGGCCATATGCACCTCCGGAAGTGGAGATCTTGTTTCTTAAATTTTACGACTTCCTGATGGGGATTCAAACCCACGTCCTTCCGGGCGAACCGAGCACGCCTTTACTGCCTCGGCCAGGCAGCCCCTAAATTGTGATTAATTATTAAATTATGGTTAAATTCTAATTATTATATGTAATTTATAGAAATACGTGCTATATTACCAACTATAAAGTTGTGAGATAAATAATAATAATAATAATAATAATAATAATAATAATAATAATAATAATAATAATAATAATAATAATAATAATAATAATTTTATTTATTTATTTATTTATTTATAACTTATCTAAAATACATTTGCAAATATGCAGTAGGATATTATACATTATCTTTGCAATTATTTACACCTGCAAAGCACTTGATGTGCTTATCTGCCGGTGTAGTTGTTTCACATTTATATACAATGTTGCAATCCTTACTGTTTACAACATTAATAAGGTATGTATATTTACATTAGCATTGCAATTTTGTCCTGTGGTGTGAGTTTTTCTTAATCCCTGAAAGTATCACTCAAAGTAGATAAGTCTTTGGTACATTTTTCATTCATGAACAAATATTTAAACTGTAATTTTATTATCTATGATCCATAGTTTCACATGTTTTTTTAGTTCATATTTGGTTTTCAAGTGTGTCAATTCTGAGGGCAACTTGTTCAAAAATTTAGGAACTACAACTTGCAGTGTTCTGGATCCATATTTGTTGTAGTACCTCATGACCTGAAAATAACTTATATGCCTCAGTCTTGTTCCATGTGTATGTTCATTAACAATTCTATATTGTGGCTTCCAGTAATTTTCTTTAATTATGTTGTACATATATAGTTGTTTAACTCTCAAGAACCTTTCCTTCTGGTACATCCCTGTTAACATATCCTCACTTAAGCTAAATATTCCTCTGTTTTCATACCAAAAGAATGCTTTGACAATGCGATTTTGTAACATTTGTACCATGTTTATGTCTGTAACAGGAGCTGATCCCCATACACTTACACCATATGATATAAGTGACTCAACAAGTGAATGATAAACCAATTTTAAGCTATCATGAGGTATTATATACTTAACCATTTGCATTTTGATCAAGCTTAGCCTCAGTCTTTCACACAACTTATTAATATGTTGCTTCCATGAAAAATATCTATCTATTATTATACCTAAATATTTCATGTTATCAACTTCCTCTATTACATAGTCACAATTGGATGATTTTTGTTCACCATCGTGAATGCACTGAACTGAATGGCCTGTTATTTTAATGTTTTCTCTTTACATTTTTGGGGTAGTAATGTACAAGACTTTTGTTTTTGAAGTGTTAATTATTAGACCCTTATCATGGCACCATTCTTGAAAGTAATTGTACTCCATTTGTAAATGCTTCTCTGCTACTTTTGGGTTTTTATGTACTGATACAATTAGTTTATCGTCTGCATACATGAAATATTTACATTTTTTAAAACATGAGCTTATATCATTGACAAAAATAATATACAAAATGGGTCCTAGGATACTTCCTTGTGGAACACCTCTTTTAATAGAAGTTATTTCTCCATATATATTATCAATTTTTACCCTATACGTTCGGTCAGTCGGATAACTTTCAAAAACTTTTAGTGGTGTTCCTCTTACCCCAATTTTGCTTAAGGCTGCAATAATTTTTTCATGGGAAATTGAATCAAATGCCTTTGAGAAATCAATAAACATAGCTAAAATGTGCATACCTTGATTTAGCTTCCCATTGATCAAATTGGATTATAATAATAATAATAATAATAATAATAATAATAATAATAATAATAATAATAATAATAATAATAATAGGATTCCTGAGGTTACGACAAGTAGGGCAGGGGTAGATGGAGGATAATAGGAACCCCACCTCTTCCAGACTGGAGCTTTGAGAGTATCCCTATTCGTGTGTGGGATTGCGTTAGAACTCCAATGGAGGTATAATCTCATTTTGCTGAAGCGGCGCTAGTATTACTTTTATTTTATTCTCTTGGCAGTATTAAAAGCGTAGAAGCTGCATCCATCTACTCAATTCACAATAATGATGTCGTTCGTTGTCGACGCCCCACAAGGTAATCTATTTCTTCTACCCTTCGTTATCTGTCTGCCGTTTGATATTCGAAGCTCCTCTTGCTTTGATGAAAGCCAGAGACGTTAGGATCGAGTAAGCAGCATCGCGTCGAGTCGCGTCGTGCAGCCGTCGCCTTCTCTATCGCTTTACTATAAAACGATCTTTCGGGAAGAGAGCTGACATGGCGATAAGGGACTTGCCTCTTTGGGGGGAACAGCAGGGGAGAGGATGATAAAAAGCATCCCTTCTCTCTCTACCTTTTGGTAGAAGAAAAGGAACTTCGTAGGCGGGTGACATTCTGACGTCCGACATTCTAAAGTATTCACATCAGCAATGAGTTTTCTTTTAGTACGATTCAGTTGAGATGGAGAGTGGCTGTAGGTTGGTGTGAAGTGAGACGCAATCTTAGGGCTTAAAGCATTAGATATCTTCTTTCGTACTTTCTCGTTTACGTGTAAAAGGATTCTACTTTCATTGTGAAAGTGCGGTTTGATCAAACCGTACTGCTTTTATCTGTATTCTATAGAGACACGCGAAGTTTCTGCAGCACAGCTGATTTTCTTTGATCATGGATACTCTTCTCGTCTTCCTTTAAACCCCCCAGTCTATTCAGGGATGTTTAAATGGTATGTGTATCTAAACCTGGATGAGTAGACTCTAAATATGAAGTTTGGTCGAGATCTATGCAACCGGTAACTCGTGATGGTGGAACAAACAAACACGAAAGCTAAAAACTACTGATACGATCTTGAGTTAAGCTGTTTTGCTAGTTGCTTTACGTCGCGCCGACACAGATAGGTCTTATGGCGACGATAGGGCAGGGAAGGGCTAGGAGTGGGAAGGAAGCGGCCGTGGCCTTAATTAAGGTACAGCCTGGTGTGAAAATGGGAAACCACGGAAAACCATTTTCAGGGCTGTCGACAGTGGGGTTCGAACCTACTATCTCCCGAATACTGAATACTTGCCGCACTTAAGCGACTGCAGCTATCAAGCTCGGTCTTGAGTTAAGCTAAAACATATAAACATATGAAAATATGGCGAAATAAATGACAACACATGCAACCTTATACACTTATTTATAAGGTTAGTGGGTAAACTGCAAATACGTGTATCTTCTTCTTCTTCTTCTTCTTCTTCTTCTTCTGTGGGGGCCTGTTTTACGGCCGGATGTCCTTCTTGACGCTAACCCTACATGGAGGGGTGTAAGCGTGTTTCTGTGGTGGTTGGTAGTGTAGTGTGTTGTCTGAATATCAAGAGGAAAGTGTTGGGACGAACTCAAACACCCAGTCCCCGAGCCAGGAAGTATTAATCTGACGCGATTAAAATCCCCGATCCGGCCGGGAATGGAACCCGGGACCCTCTGAATCGAAGGCCTCAACGCTGGCCAATCAGCCAAGGAGTCGTACGTTTTATGAATGTACATATATATTTTCTTGGAAGCCATGCCAGTGGACCAAAACGATAATTTGCAAGGCAATTTCTTCTCCTCTTCATTAGAGAAGGATCTCAAAACCTGTTCCTTTATATCCCTCCGGAAGGCTGAGGGAAATTCAGGACTGGACGGTGTAAACCGGGCCATTAACTGTAAATTGTATTTAACCCTCAAGCACACGCGCCAAATCTTAGGACGCAGACACACGCGTAGGGGTGCTTTCCACCCCACATATCATTGTATTGTAAAATTTGAATTACTGTATTAATTTGAGATTTTAAGATAGATTATGTAAGAGTGACTCATTCTGCGGCGATCCAGCCAGAAAAGTACAAGAGCGGGCAGAGCACAGAAAAGTTATTTGTACATATCACTAGGAAATAAAATGACCTGGGGTGGATTCTACTCCATACGCGTGTGTTTGAGGGTTAACCCTGCATGGTGCAGTATATTTTTAGGGGACTAGGATATGGCATAGAGATTTCTATTAGCCGATTGGTCCGCAGATGAAAAGGGCAAGTAGATGTTACAACCAATGTCCTATTCGTATGACAAGTGAGGACATAAGACCGTGTTACAGTGTCGTTCAATTTCTTGCCGGTAGAGGCCTGAACATGCCATCGCTCAAAGGGTAATGGGGAAGCGTATTGTGCAATATAGCCTACACCATTTACGTAATGGTGAGAGCGAGAAATATGGCCATCATAAATGGTGTTGGCTGCTGCACAGGAAAAAAAATGTGAAGTATGATTTTTCTAGAAATACATCAACAATATAAAACATTCCCTAACATGTCACTGTCGGCCATAAAAATGTTTATATATTTTTTATGGCTCTTTTACGGGATTTGTAGTTTGCACACAAGAGAGGCGAACTTACACATATACAACACGCATGCCAGTCTCATGCACAAAAACTGAAAGAGAACAGGAAATGAAGATTTTGTTACAGTATACGGAGGAAAGACTGGTGTACGTTAACCGATAAATTCCGGAAACCGTACCGGAATGTATATCATAACCTGGGTTTGTTGCGCTAAAACATAAGCCAAGGATGATGGTATTTTATTATCAGTTTGTTTCTGTTAATATTGCGATAATGATATTCATTAAATGCTACTTTCACTTACAGCTGCCTTAAGATCCACTTCACTTAATACGCTTCCTTTGTCTGCCACATTTAAAACAGCCTGCAGTAAATTCTCTCGATGTACATAACAGTTCACATGAATGTATTTATGTATGTATGTGTCCGCCTCTGTGGTGTAGTGGTTAGCGTGATTAGCTGCCACCCCCGGAGGCCCGGGTTCGATTCCCGGCTCTGCCACGAAATTTGTAAAGTGGTACGAGGGCTGGAACGAGGTCAATTCAGCCTCGGGAGTAGAAGAGGTTCTATTTCCTCCTCAGCCATCCTCGAAGTGGTTTTTCACGGTTTCCCACTTCTCCTCAGGGCAAAGGCCGCTTCCTTCCCTCTTCCTTGTATATCCCTTCCAATTTTTCCATTCCATCACAAGGCCCCTGTTCAGCATGGCAGGTGATACCATCTGGGCGGGGTACTAGTCCTCATTCACAGTTGTATTCCCCGATCCAAAGTCTCACGCTCCAGCACACTGCCCTTGAGGCGGTAGATGTGGGATCCCTCGCCGAGTCCGAGGGAAAAACCAACCCTGGAGGATAAATATATTAATAAAAAAGAAAGAAAGAAAGAAAGAAAGAAAGAAAGAAAGAAAGAAAGAAAGAAAGAAAGGAAAGAAGAACCAATATATAGCTAGGATGTAATGGTGATGGAGTATAAGTCAATGTTAAGACCTCGGTAATAAAGACCCAGTGTATGGGACTCTCACCAAGATTACTTGATTCAAGGAATGGAATGGAACAAACGAAGGCAGTAAGATTTATTGTGGATGATTTTCAACAAACAAGAAGTGTTTCAAAAATGTTGCATACTTGATCTGGAAAGATTTAAGAGTTAAGAGACGAGCTGCTCGACTAACTGGTATGTTCCGAGTTGTCAACTTAGGGATGGCGCGGAATATCATTTCTCATTAGTCTGACTGGAGTTTTATAGTAGGAATGATGCTAATGTGAAAATTACGTTGGAGTTCAATAGGACAAATTGGCTCAAATATTTATTTATAGGAAGAGAAGTCGGGGATTGGAATAACTTACCAATATATATTTTCGACAAATTTTCAGCTTCTTGGTAATCATTAAAGGAAAGGTTAGGTAAGAAAATGGTAGGAAATCTGCCACCAGGGTGACAGCTCTAAATGCAGATAAGATGAAGAAATAATTCATTGGCTCTTCGCTCTTGATTGATTCTCGAACAGGTATCTGTTACACGCTCTGCCAATTCAAAGCGTTCGTCTAGCAAGAATGCGGGATATTATCATTACGAAGCATACGCATGCTGGGAACTGCAATCGTTTAAATTAGAGCGAGTAATTAGTAGGTGTCAATGGAATATTCGGAATAAAACAGATTAATCAATTCGTAATCTATTAATATTGTAGCTTCAGTTATAAACATGTGAAGAACTTTAAGTGGAGTGTCCTGTTATAAATTTTGGAAGCATTGAGGTCCAAAGTAGCGTACTAAGAGCCGTGTAAGAGATGAAGTGTAGGAAGCCGGCTCGCGGACAGGAGGTCTCGGGTTTGATTCGATTCACGGCCAGGGGTAGGGAATTTTACCGGGATTTGAGAACTGGTTCGAAGTTTCATTCAGGAATCGTGAAATCAACTGAGGAGCTCACGTCTAGAAATCCGCTGTAACGATCGAGTTGAATCGTAAAGCTAACCACGCGCTGCCTCGTAATCTGCAAGTCCGCGTATTTTTTTATTTAGAAGGTAATTTGCAAGTCTTCGGGCTGAGCAGCGGTCGCTTGGTAGATCAAAGTCCACCAGGACTGTAGCACCATGAGGTTTGTTTTTTCGTTCATTACTTGTAGGGAGTCCTGAAACTTTTTTGAGTTATTAAAATCCACTACGCCTCCCTGGATTACAATTGTGTGCACAGAAATGTACACGTCTTGGTGTTGAGAATGGTGCTGTTAAGTCACTGATCTCATGAACAAGTCTTCAATCTCGGGACTTGTTATGATCTGACCACTGACCAACCCTAGAGGCTAAACGGAAAGAAAACAAGATATCAACAGATCAAGAGTGCGGAAGTAGTAAAAAATGAACATTTTGATTAGTAAAAAACGTACGCCTGTTGATATGTCTTTTCATTCGCATTGAGTTACGGGTGCATGTATCAATACAAACGGAGGGCATTTTGAACTTTTCAGTATTTCCTTTGGTATGCCGGTACGTTCTCTCCTCGTCTATTTACCATAATGTACTATATAGAGTTGTAGAATATTAATTCTAAATTGGATATGACGAGTTTCCGGACCTGTGCTCATGAAACATGTATCCTGAAAGTATGGCCTACCTTATCGTAACACCCTGTATTTATCAGGAGAATGTTCGCACTTTTTCCGATTGCCATAAGATCTATTTGTGTCGGTGCCACATAAAGCAACATTTAAAAAGAAAAGAAAAAACAAACATATTCTTGTCAATGTTCATTTTAAATTTCCTGTTCATGTGATAGCCAGTTTTCCACCTAGGGAAATATGAATTTTAACCAGCCGATATTGTGTTTCTCAGTTAGTCACATTAATAAACATCCTTTATCATGTTTTACCTTATCGATCTCTTGTGTCCATGACTGATTTCTAATGGTCACAGACACTTGAAGAATAGTGATAGTTTGAATAGTTTTAATAATCGAATTACTTTTTTTTTGCTAGGGGTTTTACGTCGCACCGACACAGATAGGTCTTATGGCGACGATGGGATAGGAAAGGCCTAGGAGTTGGAAGGAAGCGGCCGTGGCCTTAATTAAGGTACAGCCCCAGCATTTGCCTGGTGTGAAAATGGGAAACCACGGAAAACCATTTTCAGGGCTGCCGATAGTGGGATTCGAACCTACTATCTCCCGGATGCAAGTTCACAGCCGCGCGCCTCTACACGCACGGCTAACTCGCCCGGTAATCGAATTACCTCCATCCGATTATTTAAATAATCGAATGGAATAAACAATAAAATAAAATAATCGAATGAGCTTTAAATATCATTTAGTTGTATCGCATAAAATATTTGTATGCGTCATGAATATTTTTCGGTTTAAGTGTGTCGGATGGATAATGGATTGAAATAAGCCGAACAGAGAAACTTTTATAAAAAATAGAATTACGTCTTTTTCCAAACGTATCTCCAAATGTTGAAAATAAATGAGTGAATTAACTTTCTTAATAACATCCCTTTTCATTCGAGTGTTTCGAAAGCGTTCACTATTCAATTGCCTCATTAATTCGAACGCAGTTCTGAATTAATAAACGGAAAAGTAATCGAATGGAAATATTCACTATTCGAGTGCCTCATTGTTTCGAATGGAGTTTGGGATGGATAATCTAATGGAAAAAATATGCACCATTCGAATGGCGTTTCGAAAGAATAATCGAAAAACGTAATCGAATGGAAAAAATCACTATTCGATGCCTCATTGTTTCGAATGGAGTTTGGGATGGATAATTGAAAAATAATCGAATGGAAAAAATATTCACCATTCGAATGGCGTTCCGAATGAATAATCGAACAAATAATCGAATGGAAGAAAATATTCTCCATTCGAATGGCGCTTCGAATGAATAATCGAAAAAATAATCGAATGGAAAAATATTCGCTATTCGATTACCTTATTCATTCGAATGAATAGTCGAAAAATAAGCGAATGTGAATTGTAATCGTATAAAATGAAATACTGGAATAGCGATTGTTTTTGTATTGGAATATCCCCTCACTACTGCTGGCGGGTTACACATTTGTGGTATGAAACCCATGACGTGGGTCTGTGAAATTACCGGGCGTAGTGCGGGCGATAGCAAAGAGCAATGTGCAGATCATTCCGGTGCAGAGCGCCGTAACTTACCGCGTTGTTTACCTTGCCTGATGAACCTGAGGTGGGGGTAACAAGATTACCGTAAAGTTAAAGCTCTATGTGCTCGATAGACACCAAAGGGGAAGAGTGATACACCCTCACCTAATCTGTAATAGATTACAATTTGAAGGCAGTAGCTTCCATTAAATACAACATCTCGTACTGTTATTCAATGTGTGTATCAACATATGGTTCTGTTATTCTGAGCATATCTCAGTCTGGTGGTTTTTGAAGGTACTGAAACACACTAGCCGGGAGATTTACGAGCACGTGGGGAACTCCTGAACAGTGGCTCAACCGGCTTAATCCTGCTCCATTCTTCTAGAAACATGTAGACATTTTAAAAACAGAGTCAAACCATGAAGAAACAAACCATCTCTAGTGTTACGAGCGCGGCAGCCCGGAAGATGGTTTTCCGGGGTTTCCCATTTTCACACCAGGCAAATGCTGCGGATGTACCTTAATTAAGGCCACGGCCGCTTCTTTCCCATTCCTACGCCTTTCCCATCCCATCGTTGCCATAAGACCTATTTGAGAGTCAGTGCGACGTATAGCAAATATATGTATTAAAAAAAAGTTTCTGTGTTCCTACCGTCAATGACCACACTGAAGAGTGGCCATGTCGTCTTAGTATGAAACTAATGATGTCATTGGCTTTACGTCCCACTAACTACTTTCACAGTTTTCAGAGACGCCGAGGTGCCGAAATTTTGGCCCTCAGGAGTTCCTCAACATTCCAGTAAATCTACCAACACGAGACTGACGTTTTTTAGCACCTTCAAATACCACCGGACTGAGCCAGAATCGAACCGGCGAAGTTGGGCTCAGAAGGCCAGCGTTCTACCATCCGAACTAATGTGAAACTGAATTTACTAACATTTACATACACACTCAAAATGAGAGACTACAAACTGAATTAATGTACTGTCCTAAAATTTTCCTCTTATGAAAATGGGCAACCAGGAAAACATTCGTTAAGTTTCCAAAACACCACCTCCCGAATGCAACCTTACCCCGCAACCAACTCGCTGGATAATACTGGAGAGTCCTCTTCTGAGCACTGAGAGTGCAGTAACGAAGGGATGCGTGTCATCCGAGTAGCTTCTCACCAGGTTCGAATCCAGGCAAACTGAGTGTGGGATATACGAAATGTAACATCATGTTCTTGTTTCTATGGCCAGACATTTTGTCTGTAAGGTCAGCGCTAAGGTCTTTAGGTCAGATGGTCCCAAGTTCGATTCGCGGTGGGGACGGGGAATTTAGAAGCGGCTAGTTAATTCTTCGGAGTGTCTAATTACCGTAAAAGCTGACGTAATGAAGTGATATGTTAATATGTGACTCTTAATATCACAATTATATCTATAGGACGTCGAATTTTGCGTGGAATGCGTTGCACAAGAACATGAGATCTTCTTCTTCTTATCCTTTTTCTTCTAACTCCTTTCTCACATCCTGGTGGGATCGCTGGTATAAATTTGTGTCGCACAGGTGGATTTGGCTTTGTTTTACGTCTGAGTTCAATAAATTTGAGATGAATGTAAGTAAATCGAAGACTTTAGAAATGATCATCAACAGGAAAGAAACAAACTATTGTATACGCTTATCCTACACTGGAAATGAGTTCGTGGCTAATTCGTAACGTAAAAGGCCGCTGGCCATAGAGTAAATGGTGCTTCCTTTATCTGTATTCTGTACAATAGAGAGACAGGAAATTTAGCTAATATCTCAACATTTTATTAGTAACAAATATTGTAATATTTTCTTAAATAATTTAATGCGTTTTGTAAGCAAGGGTGGATGGCTAGCCGAAGTGGTAAATGCCCGCTCAGTTCGTCCGAAAGGACGTGGGTTTAATTCCCCGTCACTTCGTCAGGAATTCGAAAAATTCAGAAACAAGATGTTCACTTCCTGAAAGACAGATGTCCCTAGGGTGCACTCAGCCTTCAACAGAGAAGATTTCGTCAGTAAATCTTGACGATAAAGGTTGGTAGTTATAGAGCTAACTACGCTTTGTCAATTAATGCCAAGTTTAGGATTAGTGGAAGCCTATACGAACCACTCCTACGAAGGTCAACATAGCGCGTACGGAGATAAAGAAAATAAAGAAACAAAGAGAATATGAAAAGAAAAATATTATTGTTATTTTTATCTGTATATACATTCATACAGTACAAGAGGATCTACTAAAATCCACTGTAAATCATCAAAGTCTACTAAGTATCTCACTAATTCTGTATGACATTTCTCTGTAAAGTTTTTCAATAGCCTTCCTGAGCATATTCGAGAAGCCGCTAAATTACCTATCTTTAAAAGCAAGCTTGTTAATTTTCTAAAAGTGAAAATGCCAAGCCTATAGAATACTGATTTAGTGTATATATCACTGCTGTTCATATTTGATTTCCATCACTATGATACATAATAATAATAATAATAATAATAATAATAATAATAATAATAATAATAATAATAATAATAATAATAATAATAATAATAATCTCTTTCAGGACCAGCACCGTGGACTTATTTTGAACATTTTCTGACTCTTTTTTCCCTGGCAGCCTAGATTTGACGAGTGAGACAATAGCTGAGCCTACGTTACTGCTTGTTTGATTATGAGCCCCGTGGTAACCTTACTGAAGGTGAACACGATTTCTGTTATCTTCAACGGTTTATGATTTATTTGCTGTGAACATTTTTGTTAGTATTATTATTATTATTATTATTATTATTATTATTATTACTATTATTATTATTATTCAGTGTACAGTATATTTTTGTCCTAGAAGCTGATATTCTCAAATCTCATCTTTGTTGCCAAATGTAATTAAGATTATTATTATTATTATTCATTGTACAGTATATTATATTTTTGTCCTAGAAGCTGATGTTCTCAAGTCTCCTCTTTGTTGCCAAATGTAATTAATTGTACTGCACCATTATGAGCCTTGGCTCAGGTGCCTCTTTTGAAATAAAAAAATAAATAAAAAATAACAATATAAAAGAGTTTACTAAAAACAGCTTTGGAAAATCCGTCCGTCCATTCTACTGGACCGAGTTTCTTCATTTCTGTTTTGTTCTCTCCGGAATTACCTTCATTTCTGAAAGGGACAGAATTGGAATCAGTTTCTCACTTCATGAATCTCGGAAGCACAATCTCCAAATACAACACTGTCAAGCAGAAAATACTCAACTGGACACAGAAAGCATCGAACTTTACAATCAAGTCGGAAATCTACTCTTGGATGCCAAAATACCACAAAAAGCAAAAAAAAACCCCCAGGTCTGCAACTACTTCGCTCCGATTTTCACGTATGGTTTAGAGACATGTACCGGTACTCTACTAAACCATGACTACAGCAGAATTTAGGAAACAAAAATGAGATTCATAAGAACCATGAATCAGATTACTCTAAAGGACAAAATCAGGAATAAACGGGGAGGTAGCTGGCATTGAGGTCCCTATCACCGGTGTAATAAAGAAACTTAAGAGTTCTGTGGTATCGTCACATTAGAGGAATGAAGAACGAGAGGTCTGCCAGAAAATGCTCTCAACTTACTGCCCAAGGAAACACACCAAGGGGAATGCAAAGGCGCTGGATAATCACAGTGAGGTCAGATATGGAGGAGAGAGGTCCTAGAACAAAAGATGTATGCAGACAGGAATAGATGGTGAACGCTTTTACGCCACATCCGGGAAACTGGAGTTGGAAAATGATGATGATTATGATGATGATGATGATTATGATGATTCCGTTCCTAACGCTAGCTCTACATGGAGGGAAGTATTTACTAGTGCGTATTTATGTGGTGGCCGGTAGTGTGGTGTGTTGTGTGAATTAACTAGCCGTGATTGATAACAGGGACTTACTTCATAAGGAATGACACTACTGGTACCGTTCATACCTCAGCCATATTCATGCTGTCACAGCCAAAGTTGACACTGAGACTGGTCCCATGCAGTAGCAAATTTGTTCTGGCCGGGCTGAGTGGCTCAGACGGTTGAGACGCTGGCCATCTGACCTTAACTTGGTAGGTTCGATCTTGGCTCAGTCCGGTGATATTTGAAGTTACTCAAATACGTCAGCCTTGTGTAGGTAGATTTAATGGCACGTAAAAGAACTGCCGGTCAAAATTCAGGCACCTCAGCGCCTCCTAAAAACGTAGATTTAGTTATAAGGACGTTAAAAAATCCATAGTTCTAGCCCATCAGGCAAGCAATTCAATGTTTAAACCACCCTAGGAACATGAGGTACGAATTTTCGTTTTCTTTATTTATTCCAAGAGGCATGTTTCTCTCCAGAAGTATAAATACCAGTTCTGATTTTTTGACTTGGGGAATCGAAACCCCATCCATCCTTATGAATGGCTATGCAGCTCCCTTTCATCTAAGGGAACAAGTGAACAACACAATTAAGAAATATTACAGTATTCCTAAAAACCACACCCTTTTCTTAATCATCGTTATCTGGTCGATTCGATTATCAGTTTGCCTTTTTCTACCACTACGAGTGCTCATGTGAGTCAATGCAAAGTTTCACGTATTATTATTATTATTATTATTATGATTATTATTATTATTATTATTAGCGTATGGTAACGTACACAAAGCAATATACACGAATAGTAAGCACAATTAAAATTATATATATAATTACAAAATATACACACTATAACAGCGAAAACAATCAAGCGAGCAAAAGGGTTCAAAGAGTTAGATCCATATTCTCTAGCCATCGCACGACCTCAGTAGAAGCCACCTCAAAGTCATGGATGGATCTAACGAATGCTCTTCCAACGCATTCGGTGACAATGTGGTCGATAGTCTACTTAACTGCACCACCGTCACAAGCTGGGGAAGATCTCATACCGTACTTAAACATCATTGATCCGCATCTTTTATGGTTTGTACGGACTCTGTTGAGGCCTACCCATGTCTTACCGGGCAAATCAAAGCCAGCTGGAAGATTCATATTATTGAACAATGTTCGCCATTGAGTCGGAGCTACGCTGTTCCACTCTTGTTGCCAATCAGTTTTTGGATTAAAATCCCTCCTAACAAGTTCCTGTGCTATTTAAATAGGAGGAAATCTTGATTTGAGGCGGCTGAATCTTACGTTAACATCTTCATGGATGGTGAGAGATCAAGATTGCTCAGTATCTTGTTGTATTCTCTAACCAAGTTATTCAATCGTCTAATTCTAGGAGGTTCTATGTGTCTGAGCACCGGCAACCAGAAAAGAGTAGATTTTACCGTGCCACTTACGACACCCATTGTTTCATTCAGGACCGTGTCCACCTTTTTAAAAACCCTTATAGTCAACTAAGTGGATACATTTCTTCGCCTAATAATATATTGTTAAATTATTCTATTTGACTTCGTTTTCACCCTTCGTCGGACATCATTAACGTACATACTTATTTTAGAGTATCCAGTTATTGTTGGTAGAAAATCAAGTTGGTAATCATATTCTCTTCTCCAAGATTGAGTGTATGCTGGGTTACTAATGAGGTTCCCCTACGAAGTTGAGAAGCGAGGATTTGAGACATGATAAGGAGAAAACAGCTGAAGACTTTTATAAAACATGTCATTTCCTACTCTAGCGGAGCTTTAATAAGGTTCTGGCTCATTCTCAGTCTTTATGACAGACCATCGCCTCGTAATAATGTAGCTGGTAGGTTCTGCTACATTTGCCAGCTACGCCGCTCAGCATTATGGGTCATGACACTGTCGGCTGCCTGGTCTTTAAGAACGCGACGTCAAGCGATAGTAATAGAATATTGATAAGTATTCTGGACTGAAAGCTTGCTTGACAGCTTCCAGCCGTCTTGGCCGAGGGCATAATGAAATGTGACTTTTCAGTTTACCCACTACAAACTTTCAAACCCTAATCTAAACCCCATAACGCTACAACTGTGATGGACTTTGACACGCTGAGCTCAAATTCCCGCAGATTACGAGATGACGAATGGTCAGAGCAACGAATCTTCTCAGACATACTTACTTCCTAGACCGGGGCCTCTGTCTTACCGTCAGATAGTTCCTTAATTGGGCTCACGTAGGAACAGTAGACTTCGGAAAAGCCATCAATTCCACATAAAATTTCTGCGATGACTGGAAAATGAACTCAGAGTTCTATGATAAGAAACATGTTCGCTATCCGTTGACCATGGGTCCAGCTCACTTAGTCCTATTGTGGCCAAAGACGACAAGAACCTACTATGCTGGCGTAGCAGAGGGAGAGGCGATACTCCAACGTGGCGAGTCACAGGTAGCAGATAGTGGGGTCCTAACCGGCTTGCCGGCGGACTTGAGCGAAATAAAATAGCTCTCGTGGACCAAACATACAACCCCCTGTGGTTGGGGAACGTAAACGGAGAATACACCCACAGTATCCCCTGTCTGTTGTAAGAGGCGACTAAAAGGGGCGACCGAGGGATGATTGAATTAGAACCATGAGACTACTTGTAATACGTACCATCACGCGAAAAACACCATCGGTCGCCTTTTGTTGCGAGTAGTAGCACTATGTTAGGTACACAACAGGTTTGTGATTAGTAGCAACAGAGGGTGAATCAGTAGGGATTTTAGAGTACCCGCAATTAGTACCACTATATGCAAAAAACTTCGGGCTTACGTTGCCTGTGATTAGTACCACTATATGAGCGACACCGTGGGTCTGTGTTACCTGTGATTAGTACCCACTATGTAAGGAACACCACGGGAATACCGGCGCCCGTGATTAGTACACCTATGCGAGAAACCCCATGAGTTTGCGTTGCCTATGAGTGGTGCCGTAATGTGAGAAACACCATAGGTCTGCGTTACCTGTACGTATTACATTACCTGTGCGTAGTACCACAATGCGCGCTACACCGTAAGTCTACGTTACTCATTTTTTTTTGCTAGGGGCTTTACGTCGCACCGACACAGATAGGTCTTATGGCGACGATGGGATAGGAAAGGCCTAGGAGTTGGAAGGAAGCGGCCGTGGCCTTAATTAAGGTACAGCCCCAGCATTTGCCTTGTGTGAAAATGGGAAACCACGGAAAACCATCTTCAGGGCTGCCGATAGTGGGATTCGAACCCACTATCTCCCGGATGCAAGCTTACAGCCGCGCGCCTCTACGCGCACGGCCAACTCGCCCGGTTTACTCATTATTAGTACCTCTAGATGAGAAATACCATCGTTTATACTTTCCTAACGATAAGTACCATTATGAGGGGCCGTTGACCTGGATTTTGGACCCCATTAGACAAGAAGCATTATCGATTCTGGATAGTGCTTTGGAAGTAGCCTCTTGGTCACTATATACCATTGTTTTAAGATAGTTTCTGGGAAGGTTAGGCGTTGCGGGTCGAATCCACTGATTCTTTTTAGTTCACAATCCTTGTTCATTTTCTATTTAAATTCTAGTAAGTGGATTAATTTTGGAATTTCTTTTAACTTTAAGTATTGTGAGCTCGATCCGGTGATAATTTTAAATTCATATTCATCATTCATTCTTCATCATCACTTTTTGAATTCTGGTAAAAGGATGAGTTTTGGACTGTTAAATTGTCATTACATTTTATCTCATTCCGTACCATTAGGGGCCGATAACTTCGGTGTTAGACCCATTTAAACAACAAGCATCATCATGTATAAAAGTACGGTGTATGTGATGCGTCATTAACCCAGGGGCCAGTTGGATGCTCAAATATGAGGTTAAATTGAAATCGCGAAAATTGACGGCAGCACCAAAATGAGACGTAGTAGGCAAGATCTGAAGTTTCTTGATGCTAACAAAAAAGGGATCCACGGCAGAGTTTACACAATGTACCCTCAGAGTACACAATGTTTAGAGAACGTAATTATCTGATCAGAACATTTTTACGCTTGGGTAACTGCACATTATGCTGCCAGGGAAAACGATTATACAGTAAATCAGAAAATGACTTGTACTCTTCTCCCTAGATAGATATTAACATGCTTACTTGTAGTGTTAAAAACAAGTTACATGTAGTTTAGTTCTGACTTATACTACTCGGACCTAAGATTGAAATCTCTTTCAGGACCAGCACCGTGGACTTATTTTGAACATTTTCTGACTCTTTTTTCCCTGGCAGCCTAGATTTGACGAGTGAGACAATAGCTGAGCCTACGTTACTGCTAGTTTGATTATGAGCCCCGTGGTAACCTTACTGAAGGTGAACACGGATTTCTGTTATCTTCAACGGTTTATGATTTATTTGCTGTGAACATTTTTGTTAGGTTACACAGTATAATACACGGCTGGGAAGAAATATATATATTTAATTTGACCAACGATTTCACATGTGACACTTCCTTCATTTTTATTTCAATGTCACCGGTGTAATTGTTCAATATTCTGTATAGAGTTTGTAATATTGGCATTGTTCTCAGTTCTATGTGTCTCCCTAACAAGGGTAAACTTGTGCCACAGCTAAAGTGCCAAGACCGCAGCAATTGTTTCATAACTATGTGTGACTTTGTAGCACGAGAAACAGCGGTCGAACTGGGAATTCCTTTCAGTAAATGGCGAGTGCCAAAGAGCAGAACCTCTCCAATGAGGTCGTGACCTATTATTTACGAGGTCTGTTATCCTCAAATTAGAGACGAGAGCCAAGGAAGTCTCATTCGGGAATAACGACCTGGCTGAGGTTCAAACTATCCATCTCTTGGTTACGAAGTCCGACTGGCGCAAGAGTTCCTCTGGCTAGTTCATACGGACAGTACAAAGTCCTGCAAATGAAATCCATTGTACTCCCTTATTAATGATTTTCGGATCGTGACGTGTGAATAATCCCCGTTCATTTTCAGTTCCATGAGAGAGGAATCCCAAATTTAAACTCTTCCCCAACAGCTTGTGTTAAGTTACTAACACTTGTATCCACAGTGTATAGGATGAATATGAAAAATACTATGCTAATGAATCCTCGTGTTCAGATATCGCAAAGGTAATAATTTGAGTTCACAACTTACGATATTCTTCAAGAAAGAAATGGACTTTCTAATGAAATTAGATTTACATCGCTCTGTTTGAAAACCGACTCTATTGTAAGAGAGTGAAAGCAGGGATTAACGAACATGAAAGTAACAAGAATTGATAGCTGCTACGAACAGGTAGGAACAATGGTGCAAGGGTAATTCATTGAGCATTTAACTGCTAGGTTGGGAATAAACTAGGTGGATGAAGGTCTACAGTGGTGGAGTCATGTGAGGGGAATGGAGGAAAATAAGCTTCCTACCAGAATAATGGATATACAGTATAAACTAACTTTAATGAGATAAATTATGCATGTCGTCGTTGCCGGGACAAAACCTCCTATGTGATCATTTTTTTCATACTGACCCGCAGTACATACAATATGAAGAGCGAGAATGCCCTGACAATATTCACACAATATTGCACCTTAGATGACATAACCTTACCGGCCAAAGTTCTAAGCTAAAATATTTCACATAGGAGGTTATGTCCCGGCAGCGACGATGTATAAAAAAAATTGTTTTACAATAAATAACTACTCTCTTCAAAGTTTCAGGCGATCTGCAACAGGGAATGGGAGTATCCAATTTCACGAGAATAGTGGACTTTCCCTTGCTGGGTAAGACGAACAAAGGCGTCGCATTTTCACACCAGGAAAATTTTGGGGCTGTACATTAATTAAGGCCATGGCCGTTTTCTTCCCATTCCTGGCCTTTCCTGTCCCATCGTCGCCATAAGACCTATTTGTGTCGGTTCTAGCCCTTCCGGCAAACTACTCAATGTTGAAAATATCCTAGGGATATGAGCTGCGAATTTCAGCTACATACACTGACTGACAGAGCAAATGCAACACCAAGAAGGAGTGGTTCGAAAGGGATGAAAGTTGGGGGAAAAACAGAGACGGCACGGACGAATAATTGATGTTTCTTTCAAACCGATATGCAGGTTACACAATGCGCACGACATCGACCCAGTAGGATGTAGGACCACCGCGAGCGGCGATGCACGCAGAAACACGTCGAGGTACAGAGTCAATAAGAGTGCGGATGGTGTCCTGAGGGACGGTTCTCCATTCTCTGTCAACCATTTGCCACAGTTGGTCGTCCGTATGAGGCTGGGGCAGAGTTTACAAACGGCGTCCAATGAGATCCCACACGTGTTCGATTGGTGAGAGATCCGGAGAGTACGCTGGCCACGGAAGCATCTGTACACCTCGTAGAGCCTGTTGGGAGATGCGAGCAGTGTGTGGGCGGGCATTATCCTGCTGAAACAGAGCATTGGGCAGCCTCTGAAGGTACGGGAGTGCCACCGGCCGCAGCACATGCTGCACGTAGCGGTGGGCATTTAACGTGCCTTGAATACGCACTAGAGGTGACGTGGAATCATACGCAATAGCGCCCCAAACCATGATGCCGCGTTGTCTAGCGGTAGGGCGCTCCACAGTTACTGCCGGATTTGACCTTTCTCCACGCCGACGCCACACTCGTCTGCGGTGACTATCACTGACAGAACAGAAGCGTGACTCATCGGAGAACACGACGTTCCGCCATTCCCTCATCCAAGTCGCTCTAGTCCGGCACCATGCCAGGCGTGCACGTCTATGCTGTGGAGTCAATGGTAGTCTTCTGAGCGGACGCCGGGAGTGCAGGCCTCCTTCACCCAATCGACGGGAAATTGTTCTGGTCGATATTGGAACAGCCAGGGTGTCTTGCACATGCTGAAGAATGGCGGTTGACGTGGCGTGCGGGGCTGCCACCGCTTGGCGGCGGATGCGCCGATCCTTGCGTGCTGACGTCACTCGGGCTGCGCCTGGACCCCTCGCACGTGCCACATGTCCCTGCGCCAACCATCTTCGCCACAGGCGCTGCACAGTGGACACATCCCTATGGGTATCGGCTGCGATTTGACGAAGCGACCAACCTGCCCTTCTCAGCCCGATCACCATACCCCTCGTAAAGTCGTCTGTCTGCTGGAAATGCCTCCGTTGACGGCGGCCTGGCATTCTTAGCTATACACGTGTCCTGTGGCACACGACAACACGTTCTACAATGACTGTCGGCTGAAAAATCACGGTACGAAGTGGGCCATTCGCCAACGCCGTGTCCCATTTATCGTTCGCTACGTGCGCAGCACAGCGGCGCATTTCACATCATGAGCATACCTCAGTGACGTCAGTCTATCCTGCAATTGGCATAAAGTTCTGACCACTCCTTCTTGGTGTTGCATTTGCTCTGTCAGTCAGTGTATAATAAAGTATGAGAATATACTCTTTATTTATTCCTACAATATCTTTTCTTAATCATCGTTATCCTGTTGATTAGATTAGCAGTTTGCCTTTTCTACTTGTACGGGCGCTAATGTGAGTCAATGCAGAGTTTCACTTAAACTCTTATAACTACATTTGGTGTGGATATTTTTCAAAAGAGTCGAAAATATCCGAGTCTATTGAACCAAGAAACACATTACTGATATAACTATATAAATAAGGATTTGAATAAAAAACAAAATGAGTAAAAAAACAAGCGATGTACACAGTTTTCCCGTAACTGCATTTAGGCTGAAAGTGATTTTCGAATACTTTTTTAGTTTGATGGAGATAACTAATACTTAAAATTTGAAAGCTTTCCGCGCTCTTTATCTCTTTAATTTTCGGCACAATTGAGGAAATTGTTTAAGTTTATGTTTTTCGTAGCATGGGGACCTCTACCTTGTCTGCTAAGAGATGTTTTCAACATTAAAAGTGAGACGAAACCAGCACTTGAGAGGTTGCGTGTTTTGTGTCACGCAGCTGTGGCCTTGAACCCCACTGTCGACAGTTTTCCGTGGTTTCCAATTTTCACATAGGCAAATTCTAGGTCCTTACCTTAATTACGACCGCGGTTGTTTCCTTTCCGACCGAGCTCGATAGCTGCAGTCGCTTAAGTGCAGCCAGTGTCCAGTATTCGGGAGATAATAAGTTCGAACCCCACTGTCGGCAGCCCTGAAAATGATTTTCCGTGGTTTCCTATTTTCACACCAGGCAAATGCTGGGGCTGAACCTGACGTCTGCGGCAAGTTTGGACAGTCTTTCCGTAGCTTAGCGTGATTTGAGTCTATACCCTTCTTCTTTTTTTTCTGCGCCCAGAATTTTCCTCAAGATCTTCCTTTCCTCCTTCAAGATGTTTTCCAGATCACTTTTGTTATTAAGTAGCAAGTTTCACTTCGTGGAAACAGGCTGTGAGTTTTCATTGCTATTCTTTTTTTCTTTCTCTGTTAGGGTCTTGTAGGGACCACGTGAAAATTTCAACGTTTTATCCTTTGTTGTTCGTTCTTTTTTCGTCCAATACTCCTTCATCTGCTCACTACGTCCTCTTTTCCTCTACCCGGACAATTTTGAGCCTGTTTTATTTCCTTTCCGACCTTGGAATTCATCCATTTTTTCACTTTATTTATAAAAATCTCTCTTTCTGCTGTTGCTGCTTATCTATATATATAAAATAACATGTCCTGACTGACTGACTGACTGACTGACTGACTGACTGACTGACTGATTCATCATCGCCGAGCCAAAACTACTGGATATAAAGAAATGAAATTTTGGGGATATATTCATATTAAGATGTAGGTGCTCCCTAAGAGAGGATTTTTGGATATTCCGTCGCTAAGGGGGTGAAAAGGGGGGTGAAATTTTAAAATTAATGTATCTATATCTCAAAACTTTAAAAGTTTACAGATGTAAAAATTGGTATTTAGAATCTTCTTTAAAAAAAAGCAAACACGTATTTTTTTTGTTTTCAGAAAATCCCAATAGAACGGGTGAAAAAGGGTGAAAATGGGTTAAAATGGGTTGAATGCCTTTAATCAGGATACCGATACTTATATCACAGAAACTGAAGGTATTACAGACCTGAAAATTGGTACTTTTGATCTCTTTTAAAAATAAAGAAACACGTATTTTTTGTTAAAAAAAATCCAGTTAATGGGAGGGTGAAAAGGGGGTGAATTTTTAAAATGAGTGAATCTATATCTCCAAACATTTAAAGTTTGCAAATGTAAAAATTGGTATTTAGAATCTTCATTAAAAATAAAGAAACACGTATTTTTTGTTTTCGGAAAATCGCAATAAGAGGAGTGAAAAGGGGTGAAAAAAAGGGTTGAATGCCTTTAATGAGGCTACTTATATCTCAGAAACTGAAGATATTACAGACCTGAAAATTGGTGTTTGGGATCTCCTTTAAAAATAAAGAAACATGTATTTTTTTGTTTATGGGAAATCCAATTAATGTCTGGGGGGAGTGAAAAGGGGGTGATTTTTAAAATGAGTGTATCTATATCTAAAAACTTTTAAAGTTTATAGATGTAAAAATTGGTATTTAGAATCTCCTTTAAAAATAAAGAAACACGTATTCTTTAGTTTTCGGAAAATCCCAATAGGAAGGGTGTAAAAGGGTGAATATTGGGTTGAATGCCTTTAATGAGGCTACTTATATCTCAGAAACTGAAGATATTACAGACCTGAAAATTGGTGTTTGGGATCTTCTTTAAAAATAAAGAAACACGAATTTTTTCGTTTTTGGAAGGTCCAAATATTGGGGGGTGAAAAGGGGGGTGAATTTTTTTAAAATGAGTGTGTCTACATCTTAAAACTTTAAAATTTACAGATGTAAAAATTGGTAGTTAGAATCTCCTCTAAAAAGAAAGGAACACGTATTTTTTGTTTCCTGTAAATCCCAATAGGAAAATCCAATTAATGGCGGTTAAACAGGAGTGACAAATTGGGGTGAATTTTTTGAAAGACTATATCTACAGAATATCTTAGAAACGTAAAATGTTACAGACGTAAAAAGTGGGTGTTTGTAATCTCCTGTAAAAATAAAGAAACAAAGGTGATTTGTTTTTGGAAACTCCAGTTAAGGGGAACTCAAAAGGGGTGAAATTTTAAAATGAAGATTTTTACAGTATATCTAAAAAACTTAACATATTACAGAAGTGTAAAATGGTATTTTTTTATCTCTATTAAACATAAAGAAACGTGTATTTTTAGTTTTCGGAAATACCACTTGGGTGGAGGGGAAGGGGGGTAAAAAATGTGACTGAAAATGGTGTTGAATTCTTTTAATTAGGCTACTGTTATCTCAAAAATGAAGATGTTACAGACGTGAAATTTGATATTTGCAATCTGCTTTAAAAGTAAAGAAACACGTATTCTCAGAAAATCCAATGAAAGGGAGGGGGGTGAAAGAATTGAAAAATTAATTGATTTAATTGTATGAGAATACATACATCTAATAAAAACTAAAGTTGTTACAGACGTGAAAATTCGTATTTGGATCTCCTTTAAAAACAATGAAAAACGCGTATTGGGGGGGGGACCCATCTTGGAGGGCGGGAGTGTAAAGGAGTTGAATTCCTTTCATGAGGACACATAAATCAAAACTGAAGTAGTTAGAGTCATGATAATTGGTATTTAGAAGATCCTTTACTATTAAAGAAACAAGTATATTTTGCGGGAAAATTCACTTGGGGGGGGGGGTGATTAGTGTGAAATGAAGTGAAAAAAGTAGATGTGAACATTGGTGTTTGGAATCTCCCTTAAACATTAAAGAACAAGCCTTCTTTTAATTTTTTTTGGTGGGGGGGGGGTGTTGACGGTAAATAAACTTAACGGCGGTGGGGTGTAGAAGGAGGTGAGACCAATTGATTTTACTGTTATTAATGTACTTATAAGGATCCTCCGTTGCTCAGGCGGCAGCGCGCCGGCCTCTCACAGTTGGGTTCCGTGGTTCAAATCCCGGTCACTCCATGTGACATTCGTGCTGGACACAACGGAGGCGGGACATGTTTTTCTCCGGATACTCCGGTTTTCCCTGTCATCAGCCATTCCAGCAACACATAATAATAATAATAATAATAATAATAATAATAATAATAATAATAATAATAATGTTCCGGACCGTCGTCAAATGGGCGGACCGCGCTGGAAACGGCTCCTGGACGGGTAATGACTAAGAATGCAGTCCGCCCACGGGTTCAGTGCCGCCAAGGCACCCAATATGACACCACGCCGGATCTGCTGAAGGATTTTATCCATGTTAAAAATGATTATAGGAAAAGATGGCAAAGATTTACGGACCCAACTGACCGGGAGGAATACCTGAGCCTAGCCCGGGAGGTACGAAATCGATTATTGGAAAGGAAGATTGAAAAATGGAGGAAACGTGCCGTAAAATAATAGAAAACGAGTCAGATCTGGAATTTTGGTGGATTCTTGCAGAAAACGAGTCAGATCGCGAATTTCGGCGGATTATATATCTAAAACAATAAGCATTCAATTATAAATTTCAGTATAATACCGTAGCGCAGCATGGGTATCTTGCTATTTCTCTTATATTATTTCTTTCCAAATCTTTCTTGACATCATAAATCCAGGTTGTTGTTGACATCCTGTTCCAAAGATATTTGAAGATCTGTTTGGTTAACCTGTTGCCATCCATTCTGTATACATGTCCAGAAAATATTAAGTGCCTCTTCCGCATTGTTTCTGTTATGTTTTCTACGTTCCGGTATATTTCATCATTATTTCTTGATTTCTAGAGTGGCGTAGTTCTTGGCGGACCAAGTATTTTCCGTGTAAATTTTCTTCCCAATACTTCTTAATGTTGCCGGACTGAGTGACTCAGACGGTTGAGGCGCTGGTCTTCTGACCGCAACTTGGCAGGTTCGATCCTGGCTCAGTCCTGTGATATTTGAAGGTGCTCAAATACGTCAGCCTCGTGTTGGTAAATTTATTGACACGTAAAAGAACTCCTGCGGGACTAAATTCCGGAACCTCGGAGTCTCCGAAAACCGTAAACGTAGTTAGTGGGACGTAAAGAAAATAACATTATTATTACTACTTCTAATACACTCAGCTTGTAATTCAGTACTAGACATTCACTTGCGTATAGGCATTCCGATTTAATTACTGTGTTGTAGTGTTGTATATTGAGGTTTCTAGATAAACATTTTTTGTAGATATTGGTAGTTTTACTGTGGTCCCACTAATTGGCTGAATGGTCAGCATTCGGAGAGTCACAGGTTCGATTCAGAGCCGGGCCTCTGATTATTTCTTCTGGCTCGGGGACTGGTTGTTTGTGTTTTCCCAACACCTTCCTCTTCATAGTCAGACAAGACAATACACTACCAACCACCACAGAAACACGCAATGATGATTACATCCCTCCTTATAGGGTTGGCGTCAGAAAGAGCACCCCTCCGTAAATCAGGGCCAAATCCACATGTGCGCACAGTTCGCACCGTCGACCCCACAGATGTGAGGAAAAATGTCTGTCTTCTTATACTTTCGCTCTGAGACTGCAAAGTACGAGAAGACGATGATATCTGAATTATTTTATTTTATTTCGGACGAAGAAAAGGTCACAGTGGGCAAGTAAGGATAACCTCCTGAATGAAACTCGCTCATCAAAAACGCATCGATTATACCAAATTATCCCCGTCCATTTACGTCATTATACAACACTAGTAAATAAGCCTGTAATCGTCAGTCAAAACTACTATCTATAAAGTAATGGAAATTTGAAGTGGACGATTAACATATTTTATGAATAAAAGTTACATATTCCAGATTTATGCCGCATTGGAAAGGAATTAAAACAGGTATTGTAGCATTTCCTTAGAAACCATATTGAGTGCAGTTGCAGCTCGAAGTTGTACTGTGACGTCTATGGATCTGTGTAAACTTAAGAATGCTACATATAACTGTCCAGAATACTAGAGTGGGTAGATTTATCCCAGCTTTAACGTTTATACTGGTGACTTATTCCTTGTTACAGAGAAGGCTAAATTTAGAGGAAATTGCCTGCATTTAAGAACGAATGGTGTGCACAGGTGCTAAATCTCTTCTTGGTTAAAACACTTTCTTCCTGAAGCTGAGTCCGTCTGAATTTATGCATGACCGATATTTTGTCTAGCTTCCAAAAATTCGATCTCGTTCCATTGCACATACCAGATTTATGAACATTAATATTATGGAGTCATTGGAAATGTACGGTATTTATTTTACTGAAAAATAGCATTTTTCACTAAACCATATGATGGTCAACATTGCATTATTCTAATAACCAATATCTGGTACCACTTGGAAGGTAACAGAAGTCAGAATGTACGTAGCTCCAACTCATGCCGATATAATAGCTGAGTACATACGTCATCATGGCGATGAGAGAATAACTTCGCTAACAGAAACCAATTTTTCTTTAAAGTGGTCGTGAGAAGTTCATTGTACTTTTATTGTAAAGAAAACATAGATATCAATAACTGGTGCCAATTTCAGCTGTTCAAACTTCGCGTTTCCTCAACATCGCTGTAAATGACAGACAGAATTAAGAATTGTATTGTGACCGTTCACCATCATGCTATGGACATGTTAGGAGGTCTGCCTAATTATATATGCCGTTTTCCGCAACATCCTGTGACATATAATGCAGTAGTTAGCATTCTGTATATCAAACCGGGGTATGATCCGCGACGCGCCAGTTCGGAGGGAGCAGTTTCCTACGCTGTAACGAGAGAAGAATAGCGCAGTATTGCTAAACCTTGAAACCGCGCTCTCTTTCCGAGCGAGCGACAAGGGAAGATAACGCTACGCACAGAGATGGAGGTTATTGGAGACTGGGCCGAATTAAGGTGTGTTAACCTTTGAAAAATAAATGCCCACTATAAATTCAACACCGCATTCATTAGTACCACTTCACCATAATTTACGAAAAAGAGAAAGAAGAAGAATACTTATATATGATATAATTTTTCTTAATTTATAAATCAGGTCCCATTCGAACCAATGTATTTTATGCTGACTGTCAATGCATATAAATACAATACTTCAATAATGAATCAGTAATGACGCCTATCATACAGTAGTAAGCAGATTAAAGGTGACTACTGAAATCTGACAACATGTGGAAAAAAGTGGGAGGTATTGCATGATGAAACATGACGCGTGATTTTCCAAAAGAACGCTTTGGAAATTATGAATGACCTACTGATCGCTTTGGTTTCACATATGTTCAGTAGAAAGTAGAGATCATAAGCTTTAATTCGACTGTTATCACGTCGTTCAAAGACTCCGATTACCGGACCGTCATTTTCAACAGAGACATAATTCATCTCCCCCCTGACCATTTTTCCGGAGGTTATAAGTATAGCCAGGACCAAGATACTGTATCTCATTCTCATCCGTGTAGCTGCAGTGGTAACACGTTACCTTATTGTCGTCTGTGTAGTTGCCGCTCAACACATTAGAAGTGGACCTGGATATCAGTGACTTGGATATCAGTGTACCAAGTGTTGTGCCATTGAAGAAACACATCAATGTGCTGCAAATATTTTTAAGAAATAAGCCGAGTGGTACAAGTTAATGTACATAATTGCCGAATAGAAGTCTTAATTTGGCATTTTAACATCACAATCGTTGAAGACAGTCAGTTATGACTTATGGTGCAATCACCAACGGAGGGCAAACGCTTCAGGTTATTTGGCGTGGTGAGACAGTTAACTAATATGCAAGTGTTAATTATCACCGCTCCTGAGTATTTAAGAACGAGTGACATTTTAACAAAAATTAAATAACTGTTCGTGACAAATTAATATACGCATCCTCCAGGGACATTCGTTGTGATAGTCTGTGTGACGGTCAGGGAATGAACAGTGATTTTTACAAACTTATCACTATTTGCGTTACTCTATTTCGATTTAAGAGTGGATCTTGTTACAAGTAGGCTCCCTTTTTGAAAGTGCATAAAACAGTATTTGATAACTCATTCTCCATTTTTCTGTATGATCGTGAGTGGTCGTCGAACCCAAGACTCGGAGCCTACAAGAGTCTCGCCTGAGTGCCTGCGATCAGCTTTACAGGGAACGTCCAGAAATTCAACTGAGAAGACAACAGTTCGAGTCATGGATCGTCGTATGAAGAGGAACCGAGGACTACCAAGAACAAGAATATTCATCATATTCGTGTAAAGATTTAAGGTGTACCCTAGATGACAGCAAGCCTTACTCACCATGTGTTAAGTACATGCTTTTACACTGACTGACAGAGCAAATGCAACACCAAGAAGGAGTGGTCAGAACTTTATGCCAATTGCAGGGTAGACTGACGTCACTGAGGTATGCTCATGATGTGAAATGCGCCGCTGTGCTGAGCACGTAGCGAACGATAAATGGGACACGGCGTTGGCGAATGGCCCACTTCGTACCGTGATTTCTCAGCCGACAGTCATTGTAGAACGTGTTGTCGTGTGCCACAGGACACGTGTATAGCTAAGAATGCCAGGCCGCCGTCAACGGAGGCATTTCCAGCAGACAGACGACTTTACGTGGGGTATGGTGATCGGGCTGAGAAGGGCAGGTTGGTCGCTTCGTCAAATCGCAGCCGATACCCATAGGGATGTGTCCACGGTGCAGCGCCTGTGGCGAAGATGGTTGGCGCAGGGACATGTGGCACGTGCGAGGGGTCCAGGCGCAGCCCGAGTGACGTCAGCACGCGAGGATCGGCGCATCCGCCGCCAATTGGTGGCAGCCCCGCAGGCCACGTCAACCGCCATTCTTCAGCATGTGCAAGACACCCTGGCTGTTCCAATATCGACCAGAACAATTTCCCGTCGATTGGTTGAAGGAGGCCTGCACTCCCGGCGTCCGCTCAGAAGACTACCATTGACTCCACAGCATAGACGTGCACGCCTGGCATGGTGCCGGGCTAGAGCGACTTGGATGAGGGAATGGCGGAACGTCGTGTTCTCCGATGAGTCACGCTTCTGTTCTGTCAGTGATAGTCACCGCAGACGAGTGTGGCGTCGGCGTGGAGAAAGGTCAAATCCGGCAGTAACTGTGGAGCGCCCTACCGCTAGACAACGCGGCATCATGGTTTGGGGCGCTATTGCGTATGATTCCACGTCACCTCTAGTGCGTATTCAAGGCACGTTAAATGCCCACCGCTACGTGCAGCATGTGCTGCGGCCGGTGGCACTCCCGTACCTTCAGGGGCTGCCCAATGCTCTGTTTCAGCAGGATAATGCCCGCCCACACACTGCTCGCATCTCCCAACAGGCTCTACGAGGTGTACAGATGCTTCCGTGGCCAGCATACTCTCCGGATCTCTCACCAATCGAACACGTGTGGGATCTCATTGGACGCCGTTTGCAAACTCTGCCCCAGCCTCGTACGGACGACCAACTGTGGCAAATGGTTGACAGAGAATGGAGAACCATCCCTCAGGACACCATCCGCACTCTTATTGACTCTGTACCTCGACGTGTTTCTGCGTGCATCGCCGCTCGCGGTGGTCCTACATCCTACTGAGTCGATGCCGTGCGCATTGCGTAACCTGCATATCGGTTTGAAATAAACATCAATTATTCGTCCGTGCCGTCTCTGTTTTTTCCCCAACTTTCATCCCTTTCGAACCACTCCTTCTTGCTGTTGCATTTGCTCTGTCAGTCAGTGTATATACCTTAAACACAAGAGATGCATGCCAGTAATAATTTTATTTTGTAAATATTGTAATGTCATAATTAAACATTAAAAATGTAGGGAACATTATGCACGTATGACTGGGAAAGATTTATTATTGTTAGTTAGGATCATCAAGTGATTTTCAAGATAATCATTGATATTTAACAAAATTCATTCGCATGAATCTCCAAAATTCTTAGATTATATGAACTATCTTTGGGAAGAACGGCAAGTTAGCTAGACTTATATTTCTCCGTCTGGTAAAGATCTTCAGAGTAGTTTGGATATAAATTATACGTTTGTGATTCAGGTATTTGTAATCCCGGATAATATTAGATAATCATTGGAGTTGATCCAAACCGAGGTATAATTAATTTATAATTGTATATGAAAACTAGCAAGATACCCGTGCTGCACTACGGTATTATACTGAAATTTATAATTGAATGCTTATTGTTTTAGATATATAATCCGCCGAAATTCGCGATCTGACTCGTTTTCTGCAAGAATCCACCAAAATTCCCGATCTGACTCGTTTTCTATTATTTTACGGCACGTTTCCTCCATTTTTCAATCTTCCTTTCCAGTAATCGATTTCGTACCCCCCGGGCTAGGCTCAGGTATTCCTCCCGGTCAGTTGGGTCCGTAAATCTTTGCCATCTTTTCCTATAATCATTTTTAACATCGATAAAATCCTTCAGGAGATCCGGCGTGGTGTCATATTGGGTGCCTTGGTGGCACTGAACCCGCGGGCGGACTGCATTCTTAGTCGTTACCCGTCCAGGAGCCGTTTCCAGCGCGGTCCGCCCATTGACGACGGTCCGGAACATTATTATTATTATTATTATTATTATTATTATTATTATTATTATTATTATTATTATTATGTGTTGCTGGAATGGCTGATGACAGGGAAAACCGGAGTATCCGGAGAAAAACATGTCCCACCTCCGTTTTGGTCCAGTACGAATGTCACATGGAGTGACCGGGATTTGAACCACGGAACCCAGCTGTGAGAGGCCGGCGCGCTGCCGCCTGAGCAACGGAGGATCCTTATAAGTACATTAATAACAGTAAAATCAATTGGTCTCACCTCCTTCTACACCCCACCGCCGTTAAGTTTATTTACCGACAACCCCCCCCCCCCCACCCAAAAAATTAAAAGAAGGCTTGTTTCTTAATGTTTAAGGGAGATTCCAAACACCAATGTTCACGTCTATTACCTTCAGTTTTGAGATATAAGTATCCACATAAAAATAATCTACTTTTTTCACTTCATTTCACACTAACCCCCCCCCCCCAAGTGAATTTTCCCGCAAAAAATACTTGTTTCTTTAATAGTAAAGGATCTTCTAAATACCAATTATCACGACTCTAACTTCTTCAGTTTTTGATTTATGTGTCCTCATGAAAGGAATTCAACTCCTTTACACTCCCGCCCTCCAAGATCCCCCCCTCCCAACAACGCGTTTTTCATTGTTTTTAAAGGAGATCCAAATACGAATTTTCACGTCTGTAACAACTTTAGTTTTTATTAGATGTATGTATTCTCATACAATTAAATCAATTAATTTTTCAATTCTTTCACCCCCCCCCCCCTTCATTGGATTTTCTGAGAATACGTGTTTCTTTACTTTTAAAGCAAATTGCAAATATCAAATTTCACGTCTGTAGTATCTTCATTTTTGAGATATCAGTAGCCTAATTAAAAGAATTCAACACCATTTTCAGTCACTTTTACCCCCTCTCCCTCCACCCAAGTGGTATTTCCGAAAACTAAAAACACACGTTTCTTTATGTTTAATAGAGATAAAAATATACCATTTTACACTTCTGTAATATGTTAAGTTTTTTAGATATACTGTAAAAATCCTCATTTTAAAATTTCACCCCTTTTGAGTTCCCCTTAAGTGGAGTTTCCAAAAACAAATCACCTATGTTTCTTTACATTTACAGGAGATTACAAACACCCACTTTTTACGTCTGTAACATTTTACGTTTCTAAGATATTCTGTAGATATAGTCTTTAAAAAAAAAATCACCCCAATTTGTCACTCCTGTTTAACCGCCATTAATTGGATTTTCCTATTGGGATTTACAGGAAACAAAAAAATACGTGTTCCTTTCTTTTTAGAGGAGATTCTAACTACCAATTTTTACATCTGAAAATTTTAAGGTTTTAAGATGTAGATACACTCATTTTAAAAAATCACCCCCTTTTCACCCCCCCCCATTAATTTGATTTTCCAAAAACAAAAAATACGTGTTTCTGTATTTTTAAAGGAGATCCCAATCACCAATTTTCAGGTCTGTAATATCTTCAGTTTCTGAGATATAAGTAGCCTCCTTAAAGGCATTCAACCCTTCTTTCACGCTTTTACACCCTTCCTGTTGGGATTTTCCGAAAACTAAAAAATACGTGTATCTTTATTATTAAAGGAGATTCTAAATACCAATTTTTACATCTATAAACTTTAAAAGTTTTGAGATATAGATACACTCATTTTAAAAATCACCCCCTTTTCACTCCCCCCACCCATTAATTGGATTTCCCATAAACAAAAAAAAATACATGTTTCTTTATTTTTAAAGGAGATCCCAAACACCAATTTTCAGGTCTGTAATATCTTCAGTTTCTGAGATATAAGTAGCCTCATTAAAGGCATTCAACCCTTTTTTCACCCCTTTACACTCCTCCTATTGCGATTTTCCGAAAACAAAAAAATACGTGTTTCTTTATTTTTTATGAAGATTCTAAATACCAATTTTTACATTTGCAAACTTTAAAAGTTTGGAGATATAGATTCACTCATTTTAAAAATTCACCCCCTTTTCACCCTCCCATTAATTGGATTTTTTAAAAACAAAAAAAATACGTGTTTCTTTATTTTTAAAAGAAATCAAAAGTACCAATTTTCAGGTCTGTAATATCTTCAGTTTCTGTGATCTAAGTATCGGTATCCTGATTAAAGGCATTCAACCCATTTTAACCCATTTTCACCCTTTTTCACCCCTCCTATTGGGATTTTCTGAAAACAAAATATACGTGTTTGCTTTTTTTTTAAAGAAGATTCTAAATACCGATTTTTACATTTGTAAACTTTTAAAGTTTTGAGATATAGATACATTCATTTTAAAATTTCACCCCCCTTTTCACCCCCTTAGCGACGGAATATCCAAAAATCCTCTCTTACCGAGCACCTACATCTTAATATGAATATATCCCCAAAATTTCATTTCTTTATGTCCAGTAGTTTTGGCTCGGTGATGTTGAATCAGTCAGTCAGTCAGTCAGTCAGTCAGTCAGTCAGTCAGTCAGTCAGTCAGTCAGTCAGTCAGTCAGTCAGTCAGGACATGTTATTTTATATATATAGATGTGAGAAGAATTAAATAGCCTGAAATAATGCAGTCTTCTCTGTGAATTAAATGAACGGATTGAGATACGATGGCATGATGTGAGAGGGCGAAGCAGTAACATGTCATGTTGTTGGAGTGGTAAGGAATAATAAATAATTGTAGCTGCTGTGAGATATTGAATTGGGCTGAATATATAACCAAATGACGAGTAATAAGCAATAATGGCTTTCAAGTGAGTGCATACTTGACAATAAGCCGAGATGATATGTAAGGAAAATGAAAGAAACAGTGAAGGACGATTTATGGTGTCCGCAGCCTAGGGCTAGTTACGCAGCTGTTATATTGATTGACAAGTTTATGGCCGGTCGACTGTAGGCCGAGCGATCCTTTGCAGTTTCTAGCAAAGCGATGTTAACAGGCCAAGCTCTTTTCATTCACCAGAGTAGTCTCAAACCCATTCTAATTATACGTTGCGAGTAACACGGATACTTTCCTGATTTTGTGAAGGATAGATCCCTTCTCATGCTAGGTATTAAATTAGCCTCTGATTGGAGTTCAAAAATTTTTACCTTGGAAGCCGAAGCCTGTTGGTTCGAATGATGCTGGAGCGAAGATTTAACCAGATATTATGGCTTGGTTAAGCCATATCTTCAAGATGTGTTGTGTAAATATATTTGATATTTTTATATGTATGTTTCTGTGTGTTTTATTATTTCACAAAGTGTTCTATGGCGATGGGTTCGATTCCAGCTTTGGCTGATTTTCTTTGAATATATAATTAGTTAAGTAAACCCAGGATACGCACATATATGTTCAGCGTGTATGTTCATCGTAAGTGTTCAATGTAAATATACATTTGTCGTGTTCAAATGGATCACATGTTCGATACTCGGCAATGCAATCTCGTGTGTATAACAGATGTGCTTATATTGTGTTATAATTTTTTTCTTTCTCTATCCAAATCATGACCAGTAAATTAAGGATACCTGGTTCTTACCCAGGAGGCTCGAGTTCGATTCCCGGTACCGGAACCATATTTAATATCCATTTGTGACGAGAGTTTAATAAATAAAGGATACCATTCAATATCCATTTTTATAAATAAATAAACTCATATATCAGTGTATGTTGATCGAGTGAATTGATGAACTCCAAGAACTAATTATGCCAGGACAATTCAAGAAAAGAAGGCATATAATGTATATAATTGTGTCAGTTTAATTGTTTTCTTTTTCTCATATGTTGAGATAGAACATTATTTTTGTGGTTCACATCAGTATAAATAAAATGTTTAGAATATATACTTGAACGGAGATTCTTCTCATTTAACAAATATTAGCATATTACTCTCATATTATAGAATCCTATTTTCATTATTTTAGATAGTGCCTGTTTTATTTCTTTATCGAACATTCCATTACCCGTGTTGCTCTCCGAATTCAGCCGGTGAAGCTATGAAAGTAGGGAGGATGAGACTTCAAGCCTGGTAAGTGACTTCTGGCGGTTCTCATCCAAATGTTCCATCTGTACATCTGTTTGTGAAACCAAATTAAGTATTAATTCCCTAGTTATACCCAAGGTAAGCCTCATTTTGTTGCCCAACTAATGGGGCCAGTTTCATTTTGTCGCCCGATGTGTTCAGGGCTGGTTCATACTTAGTTTTCGTGCGACGACATATGTCCTAACGGTTATACAGTATATACACTGACTTAGCAAATGTCATGGGATAGTCACCTAATAGCGTGTGGGGCCTCGTCTGGCCCTGCGAACTGCAGTGCGACGCCATGGAAGTCATTCGACAAGTCCCTGGTAGTCCTCTGGACGCAGCTGACACCAAATCGTTTGCAGAGCGGCCGCCAATGGTGTTCTGTTCGTGGGTGAAAGATCCATGGCACGGAGCCTCCGTTCCAGGACATCCCAGATATGCTCGATAGGGTTCATATCGGGGCTCCTGTGTGGCCATAGCAGTCGTTGGACCTCCGCTGCATGTTCCTGGAACCATTCCCGGCGACGTGGGAGCGATGTGGCGGCACGTTATCATCTTGAAACACCGCAGAACCGTCTGGGCGCTGGAAGGCCAAAAATGGGTGTAGATGGTCTCCGAGCAGCTCAACATACCGCGTACCATTCAAAGTAGCTTCCAGAACAACCAGGGGTCCATTCCATACCAGGAAAATATACCCCAGACCACAACAAAGAAACCAGCGCCCTGGACCACACCTTCGAGGCAGGCGGGATCCATCGCTTCATGTGGTCTGCTCCATACACGGTGCCTCCCATCGGCATGGTGCAATTGAAATCGTGATTCGTCCGACCATATCACTTTACGCCATTGTTCCAGTGTCCATCCCTGGTGACTGGTGACAAATGCGCGTTGTTGTGCCCGATGACGTTGGGTTAACAGTGGCACCCGTGTGCGGTGCCGGCTCCCATACCCCATAGAACCCATATTCCTACGGATTGTCCACTGCGAGACGTGTCTAGCAAGGCCTGTGTTGAATTGAGCCGTGATTTGTTGCATGGTTGCCCGTCTGTCACAATTGACAATCCGTCTCAGATGTCGCCGGTCACGGTCATCGAGGGTGGCTGGGCAGCCGGTCGTTCGTCTGTTGTGGACGGTGACACGTGCATTCAACCATTCTCGATACACCCTGGACACGGTTGATCGTATGCAGCCGAATTCCCGCACCACTTCCGAAATCGCACTTCCCATCCGTCGGGCACCGACACCCATACCCCGTTCGAACGGTGTCAGCTCACGACGACATTTCATGTTACACCTGTCACATGCACAGCCACTGCTCACAAGGTCTCCTATACAACTGCCGCTCGCACAGGGGGCGTGTGGTGCGCAGACAACACACCTGCGCATCAGTGCTCCGCTATCCCATGACATTTGCTCAGTCAGTGTATATACGAGGGTTGGAACTTAGATAGTGGCAACAATGATGTGGAGACGCTACGAAATGGAATCTAATATTCTCGCTGATAGTACACGTTGGTTACATACCCACCTTACCTCAGAGCAAATGGACTCGCCCTTCCCACATCATGTGCGTGCGCACAAGCGAGAGTAACACAGTCACGTGTGAGCTGGTGGTCTAACGTAACGTAGTCACTACGTTTTCCAAACAGGAACAACGGAGTTGGATCAAGATTGAATGTGCCAGTGGCGTTCAGCCCGTCAGTGTCATCAAGGTCTTCAAGAGGCTTCCGGGGAATCTGCATTGCCTTACAGAACAGTAGCACGTCGAGTAAAAGCCTTCAACGATGTTCGGCAGGTCGTCCTACAGGTGAAGAAGAAGTGCCTGCTCTTGCCGCGTTACTGGACAGCGATCGAAACTAGACGATTCGTGAGAATTCGCTTCAGAACTGTTGCAGAGATTCGACAGGCAGTAGACCGCTCCATTCGCACCATCAACAGAATAGGCCCTTCCAAAGGTAGGCCTATACTATGACTTCCACATCGCTGGCAACGGGTTATACACAATGCTGGTGACAACACAGTAAATGTTACTAACAAATAACTGTTCTTTATCTGTTGTAAATAAATAGTTGCCACTATTTAAGTTACAGCCTTCTTATTTATAGATATTACAAAAGTAAATAGTATAGTTATAACTTCTTAAACGCCGTTGGCTTGTTGTTCAATGCAGCAGTCACTTAATTACGATAAGCTGATACTCGTTCACTGATTATCAGTCCAAAAGGAACAGGTCGTGAATAAAACATAAGTAACAGTGGAAATGTAACTATTAGTAATTTCACAGATAGTCTGCAGGGATTTAGGTGATACAACATACGGCATAAACAAGCCAACAGGAGGTTTATCTTGAAGTAATTAGAAAAGAGATAACTGACAAAGCTTGGGAATTATAAAGATATTTTAGAAAGAATCACTGTTCAGGTAGAAAACAATTATGGTTCTCTATTATTTGCTGATGCTGTTTTCCACTGCGCCATATGTCTGTTCGTTTGTCATAGATGAACTACCAAATTTACATATCCCTTTGTTTACTGCTTTATTATTATTAATTCTGAATCCACATTTTCCAGTGAATAAGAAAAGTTTCTAAAACACAGATGCCTTTTACACTTTTGATCTCTTCATTACAGAATGACCGTACGCCTGCCATTAGGCGTTCTTGTATTCTTCCAAAAAGCTGAAAATGCATGTATTTAATTTTGTGGCCAAAAAATGATTAAAGAAATGATTGGTAACAGGTAGCCTATTTTGGCTGTCAATTGATACATTAAACTATATCGTAAGTTGATAATATTCTCGACGATATCCACGCTCTACCCAAACACTAAAAGCGTCTTAAAATTTTATTTTCCATGTACCTATTGCCGAGGAATGTAAGTCTACGTTAAGGGCAGTGAGCGGGCGAGGGGGAAGGAAGAAACCTCTCCAGATTTTTTCTGTTTTGGGATGAAATCATTCGTGTTATGGAGCGGAGGGATTGGAGGATGATTATCATACACAAGTAACTCGAAATCCATGTTTGTTTTCTGGATGTGCGCAATCCCGACATTATTTTTATCACAAAAGTCCGTTATCATTCAGTCAAAAAGTAATCTTCTCTCTCCTGAACCTGACATGGTAAAAGGCAACCGATCATTGGACGCTGTTGACCTCCTGCTCTTAATACATTCATTTCTCATGAGAGGTAGACAGGTGTGTATTATCGAAAGCTATTCAATAAAGGAATACTTAGGAATATTGGCGTATAAACAAGTTAATTTACATGCGCTGTTCTACGTACACCTGCTACTGTCAAATGCTCTAATTCATTTCATAATCACGTTCTAGATTATTAAGTTATGTCACAATAAATCATTTGATGCTCTGCAGAATTACTTTTAAGTTCATAAAAGTGCACATTCCGTTGAATACTTTATTTAAGCGTTTGTAAATCAATTCAAATGTTTGCGTTCATAATTTAAAACGATTCAAGTTAAAAGTTGCCTCTAAATAGCTCCACAATGTGCGAAACACCATAGGTCTCCATTACATGTGCGAATTTAATTACCTGTGAGTAGTACCATAATGTGTGGAATACCACGAGTCTACGCTACTTTTTGATTAGTACTGCAACATGACAAATACCATGGTTCTATTTTCCTAGCGATAAGTACCATTATGAGGGGCGATGACTTGGCTTTTGGACTCCTTTAGACTACAAGCATCATCGATTCAGTATTATGCTATAGAAGCAGTCCCTTGGTCAGTAATACTATTGTTTTACGTCAGTTTGTGTGAATGTGAGGCACTGCCTGTCGGATCCACTGATTGTTTTGAATTTATATTCATCCAATCATTCTTCGTCCTCACGTTTCGAATTCTGATCAGTGGAGGATTTTGGACTTTAAATTTGCCACTATATTTCGCCTCATTTCGTACCATAAGGGGCCGATGACCTAGATGTTAGGCCCATTTAAACAACAAGCATCATTATCATCTTAACTCCGCAGCTGGTTTTTGTCGTTTTCCTATAACCGTATAACCACAGGTCATACCATCTGCGTATGCAACGAGCCTCCGGGTTGATGACGTACAAGGGATAGTACTATACAACAGTTCCTAACTGGCATTTATTTATTTATTTATTTATTTATTTATTTATTTATTTATTTATTTATTTATTTATTTATTTATTTATTTATTTATTTTAATTTCTTCCCGCATCTAGAGGCTACGTGAAGTCAAAGAATACACAACACAATGAATATTTATTAAAGTGAAATAGTTTGTAAATAACTCGAAACATTATGAGCATATGTGAAATTCTATCTAGAATTTTTAACAATTCGAAAAAATAATAGGGTAGTTAAAATCTACAGAAACATTTAAAACGTTATAAGAACTTGAGAAATTGATTTCTACAAAACTTAAAATGTGAGTATGATTCGGACTTGAGGCCACTTGATCTTATTCCCATGATTATAGCTAGAGTTCGGTGGAGGCACCACTGCAAACTAACCTGTGTCCGAAAAAAGAAAGTATTTTCTGCGGTTGTACCTGTAACTCACTATCCATGATATGATATTGGGAAGTCAACAACAGAATCATTATTACTATGTGGTTCAAGGCACACGTAACACCACATTTCAAAAGCATCGCTGCCTAATATGTCGTAAGTTTTAACGGTCTAGCAAGGGAACATCGGCAATGGGTAAGTCGCCGATCGCGATGAAACTTGGAAAATACATTGAGGTACACGTAAAAACGATGTCGGCATCAATTTTGGGTGCCAGCATTCATTAGGGCGTTAACTACGGGGCCTAAAAGTTGCGACATTTCAATTTCCGCGCGACCAGCGATGAATACCTGCTGGCCAATGCTAAGCTGGCACACTGCGTACTTGGAAACACGCCTCTGCACCTCCTCCCCTCAACGCTCCAATTGGTTCGCCACCGCAGCCGGCAAGCGCGGGGTGAAGGGAAACCAATTGGAGCGTTGAGGGGAGGAGGTGCAGAGGCGTGTCTCCAAGTACGCAGTGTGCCAGCTTAGCATTGGCCAGCAGGTATTCATCGCTGATCGCGCGGAAATTGAAATGTCGCAACTTTTAGGCCCCGTAGTTAACACTCTAATGAATGTTGGCACCCAAAATTGATGCCGCCATCATTTTTACGTGTACCTCAATGTGTTTTCCAAGTTTCATCGCGATCGGCGACTTACCCATTGCCGATGTTCCCTTGTAAGTATCATGGCCAAAATGGGATAGAACAGAGAATACAGAGGTCCTTAACGAAACCGATCCCTCTGTTGTCACATATTTAGCACAAATTTTGCTACACTTTGAAGCAGTATTTCAGGAAAACTAAATTTCAGATTTTCCATTTTTTTGGTAACAGGTAGCCTATTTTGGCTGTCAATTGATACATTAAACTATATCGTAAGTTGATAATATTCTCGACGATATCCACGCTCTACCCAAACACTAAAAGCGTCTTAAAATTTTATTTTCCATGTACCTATTGCCGAGGAACGTAAGTCTACGTTAAGGGCAGTGAGCGGGCGAGGGGGAAGGAAGAAACCTCTCCAGGCCGCCCAAAATTAATCCCGCTACTAGTTGGTGGTGGGTTCGATCCTGCGTCAGTCCTGTGGCGTCGGTAGATTTATTGAAACGTAAATCAACTCCTGCGGAATAAAATTCGTCACCCCGGCATACAGTATATAGTTAGTGTGATGTAAACCATTCTTCTTCTTCTTATTCGTAGCAATACAGGTGTGACTAGAAGATCAAGGGAGGTTTTCATTTGCCAGATCATAGTTTATTTCGTCCTAACAAAATCCCTTTCCTTTACTCTTCCTCGGAACCTCCCGTATCACTCCGTATTGACTCAATGTATACAAAGTCGTACGCTACGTCCAGTTCTTACAAACGGCCTGTGAGCGAGTCAACAATAAACATGCCTGCAGATAGAGGAACACATCATTAAGTGTATCGCCTAATTAGGTTACAGTACCTACTCAACTCAGTAAGAAGTGGTTCAGTCTTTGCTTTAACTCTCGAGTTTCTCAAGTGTAGAAAAGTGAAATTTAAAAGTTTGGAAGTGCTGAAGAAGAGTGTGGGACTTTGAGTCTCCGTCTGTCTGTCAATGGAAGGTCGTTCTGACGCCAGACGTGACTGATGGCTGGTGTGGGCCTGGGAGGTGGTTCTTCTCTGTTATTGTTTACAGAACGTGTCCAGCATTGACTATCACCCTTTTGACCTACTGCGGCGACAACCGCTCTCACTTTACAAAGTTTGGTCTCAACAATGTTAACTTTAAAAGAACTGTATCTCTGATTCTCTCCAGCTGACCTATATCGATTTCTGTGTCGGTGATAATAATAATAATAATAATAATAATAATAATAATAATAATAATAATAATAATAGCGCTGGGAAAAGTAAAGAAGTTCAGCACAGTGCCAACAAAAACACTGATATGCATTTCAACTTTTTTTCAGTACTACAGGGGAAAATATTACCGATTCTTGTTAAAGTGCCCTGAATCGATACTTGTGTTCAGATTTCCTGTATCAATTAAGTTTTTTTGTAATTTTGAAAAGATAAACGAAAAACATCACAATTGGTGAAGTACACCATTCACAGCTACATATTGTAATTTGATAGGACAGTATACCTGAAATGACTGCTTAGGTATTGAGGGATGTACTAGAATCCAAGCCTGTATTCATATTTTCTCTCTAGTGCCCGTTTTATGTAATTTTTAGAAATAACAATGAAAAATTTTAAAATTTGAACAAGAATTTCAATACGTCAAATTATGTATAATAGTTTTAAACGTGTTTTAACTCCACAATATAAAATTGGAGTGTATAAAATTAACTATTAAAACTTCAATTATATTCATAAAAAGTACTTAAATCCATTCGGATGTTGAATTTGTCGGTCGAAATGTTGCACCGTTTTGATGCCCTGCTGTGACTTTGTGATATAGGCGTACTCCTCTGTAAAAGCACCAATAATAATCCCCTAACATTGCTTCATTCCACTTGCCCTGGTATCTTATTTCCATCATTTTAATATATTAATGAAATCTCTCAAGGGATGGCTTTCGTACAAATGTAGACATGAATTGATTTGTTTCAAGTGTCCTTGCAATATTAAACGAGAAATAGTAATTATAGGATACTTTGTTCATAATGCTTAATTTCAGTTGTTTTATCAGATTTTAATGATTCCATTATGTCTAAATTACCAACTTCAACGCGATAATAAGTAAAGATATTTTATAAATTTCGGTATTTAGACATTTTCATGAATCTAAAAAAGTTATTTTTTAAATAATTGGACATGATCTAACTAATACGTATGGGCTTTGTGACTACCCAATAACTACCAATACCTAGATTATTATTACCCAATAATCTATATGTATAAAAGTTTAAACAGTTTATTTGTAGCAAAATGTTTGCATATCAGAGTAATCGTAGCGTGCAATCGTCTAATTTTCAAATAAATTGCATAATATTCTCAAAATTGTCGTATCTGTGCTCCTCCAGCTAGGCCCCACATAGAACTTCGAGGAGCAGACGTATAAGCCACATGTCTCATCATCCGGAAGTTCTTGGAGATGGGATATCCAATGTATGACATCCTTCCTTCTTCGTCACCTTCTTCTTCTTCTTCTTCTAACTGGCTTTTCCTAATTTCTTGAGGTTTACGGCCGGATGCCCTTCTTGAATTCAACCCAGTTTGGAGGGATGTATTTATTATTGCTTTTTTTCTGTGGTGGTGGATAGTGTGGTGTGTTGTATGCTTATGAAGAGATGTATAGGGACGATAAAAAACGTACACACTGAAAGATAAAGGAAGTGGTCATACTCTTCCCCGAGAATCGAACCGAAGGCGACTACGCTGAATATTCATACAAGAAGTCATATTCGACTCATGACTTATCAGTAGATGTTGTTCGTAAATAGTTCGTACCGCAAGCGAATGGAATACCAAGAGAAAACAGGTGATCTTCATTGTCGTTGCAGATGGGCAACTCCCCCGCTGTGTGAGGTGTAGTTCTATCTAGCTCCATACATTGTCGTTGAAGGGGTAAGTTTCTGGTGCGACGAAAAGGGCGCAAATCTCGCACCAAGTATCCGTATACTACTTGGTCCACCGCTTTTGGATTCCATGCAGCATCTTTAATGAAGCAAGGACCCTGTATCCCATAACCGGACATGCTTTAGGGACTATTACATCTATTGGAGAAGTTATCCATTCTCATTTGTGGTGAACTGTAATAGCATTTAACTTTGGATATAATAATATAATAGTCTATATGTATGAAAGACAATGACCAGCCAGATTGTCAATCAACCCCAGGCAAAACTACTAGACAAGAAATTTTGGTGATATATTTCTGCTAGAGTGTAGACACATTCTAAGGAAGAGTTAAAGAAATGCACATCTAAGGGGATGAATCGTGGATAAAATCCTGAAAATCAAGATGTTCATTTATCCGAAAACGTTCGTCGGATGAAGTTGAAATTTCACTCAATGTTGCTCCTTTATGTTCTAAATGTTAAGAAACACAAGTTTAGAAACACAATCCAGCCCTTATGGGTTAAATGTTGATTAATAACCGAAAGCAAAAGTATTCATATCTCTCAAACCGTTTGATATACGAGGTTGAAATTTTATATGATGTTTCCTTCCACATATATTTTATGTTCTGAATAATAACTGCTCGTAAAACAATATACTCTTAACTGGGTTTGACTAGGCCGTGAGGCCTGACGACATAAATATTAATTTCTCTCAAAACGCCTGACAAACGAGCTTGAAACTGCAAATGATGGGTCCTCCCGTATGTCTTAGATTTTAAATAAATAATAGTTTTTAAACAATACATGCCCAATGGGTTTTGACTGGCTGGGGGTGGATGAAATCGTTTGATGTACGAGGTTGTGATTACACATGATAATTGCTCCTCACTATAACAGGTTTTAAATAGGAAGTGCCCTGAAAAAGATAAACTCTTTAGGAGTTTTTAACAGGAGGTGGGACGTGAAAACATAATTATTCATTTCTCTGAAAACATTTGACATACGGGGTTGAAATTTCGCGTGGTGGTTGATCCTCTAAGTCTTAGATTTTAAATAGGAAGTGGTGTTAAAACAATATCCCTAAGGGGGGTTGAGTGGAGGATGAGCCCTCATGGTATGAATATTCATCCCTCCGAACCGTTTGATGTAGGAAACCGTAATTTTAAAAGAAGGTTGTTCCTTTTATGTCATAGGAGTTACATGTGCTATAAATCAATATATTTCACGTACATAAGGACTGTGATCATGCAGAATGACCTAGATAATGGACTGAATTTCCGAATCTTTTCCAACATTGCCAACAAAATCACGCTTTTGAAGGTGTTAAGAGACAAGTGTGTGTCAATGGCTTTAGTCACGAAGAGAATATTTGCCGACCAACACCTAGAAATCCCAGTATCTCTTAGAATAAATAGCAATTAATAAACTTTAATTTAGCAGTTTATTCACGAGAACATATTTTATCACATATGGTATTTTCACATCTGATTTAAAGTAATTGGTTCTTATTTTATGCTCGTGCAATACGAACATTGCAAGTAGTATTGTCCGAAGGCACACATACGATCTTATTTATTCGTTATCTGGTTCAGTCCATACCTTATGCTGCAGTCTATGGTAATGGGAGGAAATGAAGCTAAGTTATGACTACAATCCTTTCGCATGTTACGTGCATATTTTAAAAAATCTTTTCTTTTATGACTTGGTTTTCAGTGGTCCGTGTAATTCAATATGAACCCGTATAGAATGTTAACAGCACATTTCTGTGATTTTACTCCAGCTTCTTGAAATAAAAGCGAGCTTTCTGATATATTTTCCTTCTTCTTATTCTCACGTCTATGAGGCTTGCAGTCTATTTATTTTAACCGTTTATTTTACGGTTAGTTTGCTGTAATTAATAACTAAAACACTGCCATTATTATGATAATGTAAGGAATGTAGCATATTTAAGTCTCTTGTTTTTCTTCCTCTCGTAACTTCTCTTCATGTTGTACTCATTCGCAGGCTTGCTGCATCGTGGATGATGAGTCACTCACTCAAGATCCGAGTCAAGGGTAATGTGATTCTCCTTCATCGACATTTCTCTCCTGTCTTGCCGTTTGTGTTAAATTTTAACATTCTATATTTTTCACTTCGTAAGTTGTGGAGAAATTCTGATTCATGCCGTTTGGATAGCTACCCAGTACTTCCTGCTAATCGTAGGTGTAGGGTCTCCTATGTGAATGGACCTCACCACCACGTCCCATGAAAGCTCGCCAGGGTTCATATCAGGCGAACGAGGTGGTTGCAGTAGTCATCGAAACTGTCCAGAACGCTTTTCAAACCAATTCTGGCAAAAACAGGCCCGAAGACACGGTGCATTATCCTGATGGAATATCTCATAATTGTAGAGGTACATGAATTCCATGCCAGGTTTTTGAAATCCCAATAAGGGACAGGTCATGTCGACACGACATAACGATATTTTCTCAAGCAAATGCTGAGATATAATTTACTGAACTATAATTAGAGTGTAGGAACAAGCCTAATTACAGTATTTTTCTGTTCCATTTTCTACTTTTGAAAGTTTAAATCCAGGCAGTGAGGCTCTGACGGTTGAGGCGCTGGCCTTCTTACCCCAATTTGGCAGGTTCGATCCTGGCTCATTCCGGGAGTATTTGAAGGTGCTGCAGTTTTCGGTAGGTTTCCTGGCACGTAAATGAACTCCTGCGTGACTAAATTCCGGCACCTCGGCGTCCCCAAAACCGTACAGTAGTTAGTGGGACGTAAAGCTAATATTATTATTGTTATTATTATTATTATTATTATTATTATTATTAAAATGTTTAAAGCACGTTCAGCCCTTTCCAATAATGCCGAATCTCCCTTAATCATGGCACGAAATTTTTGACAATCGTGATCAAAATTAGTGAGACTTGAATTTCTTATTTTATCACAGTTGCTGAACATCTATTCATTTCAACATTCCGTTTGTTTTTAATTTTAATTGTAGTGTTGACATAAACCTCTGTGTCTCGCGCTTGCGGTTCGCTCCCCGACTAAAAGTTGTGCAGATTCGTTAGATGAAGGATAATGAACTTAAATACAGCATCAATAAATGCTACTGCAAATACAGTAGATACTTTCAACCTTAGCAGAAGTGAGTTGTTTAAATATGGGGAAAAAGGCATCCCGTATGCTGTTAAAACGGGACAGTACTTCAATACTTCAAAAACGGGAAATCCCGTATAATACGGGACACCTGGCACCCCTAGGATGTAACTCACCAAGGTCGTAATACTAAAAGAAGCGTTATGACATTTCTTAGCAGGAGGTCCGTTTACTACCTGACTTAGTGGGAATAAGGGAGTAGGAGGTTTGGTTGCCATGGAAACGTGGGCTGGTCCACTGCGGTTGCCATGGAGATAAACGTGCTGGTCAGCTAGTGTTGATTGGAGTGGCCAAACGTCTCACTTCTGAGTTGTGTACAACAGAACACAGCGGTCTGAATCAACCAACAAGTGAGCCGTAAGCGAGGGGAGGGAGTAAAGAATGCAGAAATGTGGCAACACCATGCAATGACACGTGTAAAGCTCCTCCCTCCAGCCCTATATGTCAGAGTTCTTCTTTCAGTATTACGGGTATAGGAAATATTGTGTAGATAAACCTCGGCAACTCCAAATGAAACCCCTCAGAAAATGATAACTTCAGGTAACTTCCGCCTGCCCTTCTGGCCCTAGTCATGCAAGACCAATAGCCTTCTAATCTCTACAGGGGAGTGTCCAGTCACGGGCCAATGGAAGTGAAGATCACGCCGGCAACTAGTCACCAAACTGTTCAATATAGCATTTGGTGGTCAAAAACCTATTCAGCAGATCCAGTCCATGCCACGTGGACACACCCCGCACTATTATCGAGCTACCTCCAAAGTGTATGGTGCCTTGATGACAGCTGTGATCCATTGCTTTATGAAGCCTGCGCTATATCCAAACCCGACCATCAACTCGAAACAAACGGAATAGTAACTCATCGGACCAAGACACATGTCACCGGTCCTCCAGTGTCCATTTAGCAACGGCACGCGCCAAGGCGAGACTCTGTGCCCGGTGTCGTGATGTTAACAGTGGCACTCTGGTGGGTCTTCTGCTCCCACATCCCACTGGCGTTAAGGAACGCTGCACTGACCTGATGAATATGCCTCTGGTGCCCCCTACATTGGATGTGGATGTCATTTGAGCCACTGTGGCTTGACTGTTACCATGGAAAATTCAAGCCAGACGCCACTAATCGCGATCATTAAGCATCCGTGGTCAGCCACTACGCTCTGTTCACTGTGGGCAGTAATTCCACGACGTTTGGCATAGCTGTGTGTAGCCTATAATAAGGTGGAATAAATAAACTTTATAATAGTGAAATAATTACTGAAACAAGCTGAATAGTAATGATCATTTGAAAACTGTGAAATTGACATTAAGCTGTCATTTTGTGTATCTGTATTAATACCTTGTGTCACTGGCAGACAGATGGGAAATAATCGCAGGAATCATCTTGTCCGGAATGACAGAAAATGTGATTGGAATAACGATCTTAAAGTAACGATGATTATAGTAATGCAAAGAGAAAATCATTGCTCGTATCAATTGTAATACAAGTTCTTCAGTGATGAATCGGAATTAAATGTTAGGGGAGGAAGAAGTAACGGTGGATCAGTCCCAATCAAGCGGTTATTTCGTTGCTTAAGTATACAACGATTCTCAATTAGTGCCAACCCTGTGGGTGGGGGAACAGGTGAAGAATACACCCACAGTATCTCCTGCCTGTCGTAAGAGGCGACTAAAATGGGCGGCCAAGGGATTATGGACTTAGAACTATGAGACTACATTTGATTAGTGTTACCATGTGAGGAACACCATGGGTCTACGTTGCATTTAGCAGTATCATTTAGTTAGTGAGGATCACCACGGCTTTGGGCGTTGCCTGTTATTGGTACCATCGTGTGCATCCCACCGATGTGGGAGAGCGGGCGTTCGGCTGCACAGACTAGGTCTAAAATGAGAAGGTGTCGAGCGCTGCGCTGGTTACGCTGTGTTCAGAATGGGTCTGCGTTACCTATGAGTAGTTGCACTATATGAGGAACACCATGAGTCTAGTCTGCCTGGGATTAGTACCACTGTGTGACGAACGCCATGGGTCTGCGTTGCCCATGAACAGTACCATCATGTGAGGAAAACCATTGGTCTGTGATGCGTGTGGGTGTACCGAAATGTGTGATACACCGTGGGTCTACATTGCCTACGATTAGTACCACTATGTCAGCGACATCCTGAGTATACGTGACCTGTGATCAGTACCACTATGTGAGGAACACACTGGATCTCGCCGGCGCCCGTGATTAGTTTCAGTATGTGATGAACACCATTTGTTTGTGTTACCTGTGAGTAGTACCGTTATACGGGTGAATGCCATTTTTGAGGTCTACCCTCTTTGGAGGAATGTCGAATTATATATACACAATTTTCTTTACGTCGCATCATATCGACGTAGATAGATCTTATGGCGACGATTGGATAGGAAAGGCATAGGAATGAGTGCCTGTGGCTTTAACTAAGGTAAAGTCCCAACATCTGCCTGGTGTGAAAATGGGAAACCATGGAAAACCATCTTCAGGGCTGCCGACAGCAGGTTCGAACCCACTATCTGCCGGATGCAAGCTCACAGCTGCGCGCCCCTAACCGCAAGGCCAACACGGCCAGTCCTTCAAATATCGCTGGACTGATCCAGGATTGAACCTACCAAGTTGGGGTCAGAAGGCCAGTGCCTCAACCGTCTGAGCCACTCACCCCGGCTTTCGGAGAATGTAGGTAACGTCAAACGAAAGAATTGTGCAACCAAAGCCGTGTAAAAGAAAATACTTAACTAGGCACGTAAACCCAACATCGTCCTACTCGGATGATATCGAGAACTGACCAGGTGAGGTCAGCTAAGTAGGATGAAATTGTGGAGCCTGAATGTCATGAGATGAAGGAATGATTGAGTCAGTTGGGAGCTTCGTGATCTACACTCAACCTTCTTTGGTTGAGAGACACTACAGAGTTTGTCTCTAAGTATTTTCGCTATTATCTTAGCCAGTAGCGGCTCCCACTTCGTAATAATGTTATTTGCTTACGTTTCAGTAACTACTTTTATGGTTTTCGGAGACGCCGAGGTGCCGGAACTTATCGCGCAGGAATTCTTTTACGTGCCAGTAAATCTACCGACACGAGACTAACGTATCTGAGCACCTTCAAAAACCACCGGACTGAGCCAGGATCGAACTTACCAAGTTGGGGTCAGAAGGCCAGCGCTTCAACCGTCTAAGCCACTCAGCCCCCCCGCCCCCCACGCACACACACACTCTCTCTCTCTCTCTCTCTCTCTCTCTCTCTCTCTCTCTCTCTCTCTCTCTCTCTTTGTGGTGGAACATTATTCTTATTCAATTTTAGCCGGATGAATTATAGTCATTACTAGCAAATGTGCCCGTGCTTTGCTACGGTTCTTCAAATCGTATACGGATTTCTACATAAATTACTTTTCACACCTAATAGAGATTTCATTAAATTTATTAAAGTGCAGACCTCTACTTCGAGATTCACTACTCCTAAGCGTACATCATATTAACAAACGGTTTGCGCCATTAGACGCCGCCTTTGTCGTTCTATATATTCAATTCAGATATATTTTCTCGTAACTACGACATTAATGGGTTAAATTGAGTTCGAAACATTGAATAGGGTGAAATTTGAGTACATTTTTAATGCTTTACATTATTATTTGCGTCCTTAAGTATAAGTTAGAATCATAAAATTTGGTCCACATATGGTCTTCAATCCTGCCAAAGTGCGCACCAATGTTGATGAGTCTATCTTTCCTGTAAGTGTGTCAAACAATGAAATATACGTGTAAAAATCACAAAATTTACGAACAATCCAGAAATACAGCCAAATATAATGTATATAGGAAGGAGATAGACAAAAAGTTGTAGGACGAACGTTGAAGATCATTCCAAATTGAATGAGAATATGCCATCCGTTTTGTAATACGACTTACCGTTTATCCAACAAATAGCTCAAAAGGAATGTCTCCAAAGAGATTAAAATTGCCTCCATATTTCGGTATTTTTTGGGGGTAAAAAGTGAAAAATTTGAACATCTTGGAATGTTTTCGTCGGTTACAGGCTAAAAGCTATAATTTCGCCAAATTTAAATTTTCTAGCTCGTCTGGCAGATTGTGCCGCCATCTTGATTTGGGAAGAAGTGGGATAAACATTAGGAAATTCACGAATTTTTGAAGCCCACGAAACCTATAGGTTGTGGCTTTGGATAAATTATACGACTGCGTTCTTATGCTGAGCCTAAAATTTGGAGCTCCCCAAGCGTGCTCCGTTTGGGGAATTTTGAGAATTTTCGATATTTTTAGGGATGCTGTGGTCATCAGCTTCTCCGGTACCAAATTTCAAATTTCTGAGATTTCTGGAAATGCCTCATTAATTCACGTATATTTTCATTTTTATACCTTTATGTATAGATCGCTCCAGACCGACTTGCTTTTATATATATCGATTAAAAACTATATTTATACTAGCCCTATTGCCTTATCAGCTATTTGTTTCCTTCAAATTGATTTAATTATTAACGCAAAAAATGTCGTTCGCAGCGGCTAACCGATTTGTATAGCGCCACAGCAAGTAGTGGAGACTTTTCATGTGCTGTGAGGGAGGGTAGCGGGGGAATACTTTTTCCAAGTTCATGGACACTGAGGTACGATTCACCCGCTTTCCGCCTTCATTAGTCAGTCTGGCAGTCTCTTTAGTGTTTGTTTGTTAGTGTGTCGTCAAATATTAAAATATTTTAATTGTATAATCACGCCATACTTATATTTAATTGTAATACATGCGTAATATTCTCCATTGGTGCAAGTTTGATTGTATAGTATTGAATCAAAATCTCAAAATTCTATTATTACCCCACTAAAGTTGGTAAACATTACCTCTCTGTCGAAATTTGTAGCCCCCCCCCCCAACCAGGTTTTGCTATTTATACCCCGCCCCCCCCCCCTCCCGCTCCCCATGCCCATCACCCCTCCAATACCAATTCCCAATCTCCGCTACCATTTTGGCAAGATCATTGGCACTATTTAAACATGACTCCTTTTACAAGAACATGTCTCTCGCATGGAGAACTCAAAGGTAGAGGAGTATTAAGCATGCACAAGACATGCTCCCTGGTTTCATCTGTCAAGCTCTTGTTGTCGCTACAGCTGGCACCTTTACAGACAGGCTACATTCCTGGCGCGACTGTGACACTTCCCTCCTACTCCTCACAACAGCGACAAGATTGACGAGAAACGGGCGCCGAGTGACACACCAGGCAACACCTTCCTTTATTCACTGTGTGAAGAGGACCTGCGGAAATTGGTTGACATTCGCTGTGCTTCCTGTTTATCGCAGAGTCAGCCTGTTTCTTTATTTTCTTCCTTACGGGCAACGACCGTTCTGAAGAAAAATATGGCGCTCCCACATTCCAATACATTCCTTTTGAATACGTAATTCAGTGACAGTGCTCATCTTGCTTTTAAGAAATCCCGTTGTTTACAGAGCACATTTATAGAGAGGAAACGAGAAAACGAGATTCACTACTTTTATTAGAAGACTCCATATTATCATGCCACTAAGTTGTACTGCCAAGGGAAAATATTAACTACGGAAAAGAGAGTAATTTAATTTGAATTTGAGGTTGAATGTATTAGATACAGTTTACCACCGAGGCTAATGAGCTTCTTTATGTAGCGCCTACATTGAATACAATACGCAATGATTTTGAAACAAAGTGGAAGAGAAACTTGAACTATAAGATTAAATACATCCTTACGTAATATAAGAACATGTTATATTTAATTAACAACGATCAATCTGCTGTAAATATGAAAGTAACGGAGTATATCGTGAGAATTTTGTCTGTACATTGCTCAGAATTTAAAAACAATGGTATTTCTGTATCGGTCGTGTCCACAGTAACAAGTAAATGCACTTTCTAATTTTCCGTCGTGTCTGTCTGTCTGTCTGTCTGTCTGTCTGTCTGTCTGTCTGTCTGTCTGTCTGTCTGTATATACGGGCATCACGAGAAAATGGCTGAAGATAACTTTATGAAAATCGGCATGTAAGGCCGACGAATGATACACTACAGTCTAGGCTATAAATAATGTTATTCAAGCTGAGTAAAATGGTAGTTCGGGCGAGTTGGCCGTGCGGTTAGGGGCGCGCTGGTGTGAGCTTGCGTCCGGGAGATAGTGGGTTCGAATCCCACTGTCGGCAGCCCTGAAGATGGTTTTCAGTGGTTTCCCATTTTCACACCAGGCCAATGCTGGGGCTGTACCTTAATTAAGGCCACGGCCGCTTTCTTCTATGTTCTATTCCTATCCCATCGTTGCCATAAGACCTATCTGTGTCTGTGCGACGTAAAGCAACTAGCAAAAAATGGTAGTTTAGGGGAAGGCCTTAAATTTAAATCTCAAATATTTGTTTTTAATGTTCCTTTCAATAAATACTACATAACTAAAGTTATATAGAATTAAATTTCCGATAGTTCATGTCTTGTACATTTTTATCGTTGAAGCCTCTGTGGCTCAGGCGGCAGCGCGTTGGTCTCTCACCGCTGGGTTCCGTGGTTCAAATCCCGGTCTCTCCATGTGAGATTTGTGCTGGACAAAGCAAAGGCGGGACAGGGTCTTTTCCGACAAAATGTCTCACGCTCCAGGACACTGCCCTTGAGGCGGAAGGGATGGGATCCCTCGGTGAATCCGAGGGGAAGACGATTCTTGGACGGTAAACGGATTAAGAAAGAAAGAAGGAAGAAAAAATTGGAATGTTGATGAGAAATATGCATTTAAGCTGGACCCACGAGAGTTGAAGTTTAACATTTGAGCGGCGAAAGCAATAATTACGAAGTACGCTGCGTTGTCAAAGTTATATAAATCTGCAGCATATCACACTTTCATACAGGCTGAATATTTAATAAACTATGTAGCCCTAATGCAATTCAATAAACTTGGAACAGTTCCTAAGCTCGTTGTAATAATTCCGGCATTTAAGACATAACACGCTATTACTGATAAATATGAGACTTCAGATTCACTAAGCTGACAGTAACCTCAACAAATACATATGTTAAATATACAATAGAACTGTACAACTAGCCACTGATTAACTTACAAAAAATAAACTAACAACGAAAATAATATTCAGGAAGCAAACGCTTAAATTATTACATAAACCAGCTAAGACCGTACCACTCAGAATAATATCACAAAAGCGACTGAGAGCAAGCCAACCCACCTGGCGATTGCCTCCTTAAATATGGCATCTCTGTTTTCGTTCCCATAGCAACAGATCATTTTCAAGCAGCGTTAGTCAACTTATTCTCACCGGTGGCGCTAAACGTCATACTTCAACTCTCGTGGGCCGAACTGTAGTAGGAAGCCACATGAAATTTAAAAAAATCGCCCAAACAGCCCAAATCCATGTCAAACTTGGTGTTTACTGGGAATCAGTACCAAATTCATCGGAGTGAATTGACCAAAATATACTGTATTAATGCAGCCAATGAGGAGCCATTTCCGGGGCATGTGACCAGAAATAGCATGGTCGTGCAAAATTTACGTAGGGGTAGAATGTTGGCCTCCAGGTGTATATATAATTTTTTAGCTGGTATCTTTAAATAACTGGGCATCCATATATTGTATGATAGGAGTCTATCACTTTCATTGAGGGCATGCACTGTATTTGAACAACTTGTGTAAAATCAAGTAGACTAATTCGGCAAATAAATGATTTCTCCCAGCAAATTTATTTTGAAGACAAATTTGACTAAGTTCGTTCAGCACACTGAGGTGAAGGTGTGCTGGAAGAGGGTAATGAACCTCTGTACACAGGTGTTGCGGATAGCCTGCCTGTGTCTTAACGATCCCAGAGCGGTAACTCGTTTAAACTTGTCTGCAACAAGAACAAGAACTAAGAACATGGAACCTATTAATGATCTGCCGTAATTAAACCTAGGCTTGTCACAAGTTAGCAACAAACCATCTTCTCAATATGTCAGCTTCAAACCAGTGTCGGATCGGTTGACCAAATGTTCATTAAGGAGAGTAGGAAAACCGTACCTTGACAATGTTAATTTGACTGAAAAGGTATCCCAATATCGCAGGAAGTATCAAGGTAAAAGCTCTGAAATTTTTACCACTGAAAATTACAACCTTCCCCTATATACTGGACTAGAATGGAGTTGATTGAGGGAACATCTGTATATTTATTATTATTTTTAAACGTTCTATATTTTAGAAAGAAAATGTCATTAAAATTGGTCTAAATTAGAAACCTATCAAGCTAAATCCTTTTCTGTAATTCAGTAGTTTAACTAATGCATGAAGTAATTCTGAAAAGAAAATGATCTCCTTAGCTTGTATACTTGATGAGATAATGGGTCAGTCATGTGAAAAAATGTCAATTTTCTGAAACTATATTCAAAGTAAGACACAATGTCCACTCACACATCTACCTGTGTCATAACCGAAAAACCTACGGGATGACGAGTAGTCAGCAGACATCGTCATCCGTTTTATGAGGGATAGTGAGTTGTTTTATTGTATATATTGTATATAAACGTATCACTTACAATTAATACTTATTTTATTGTTTACTACATTTTATTCCATTGACTCTGTTTTAATTTGTATTTGTATATTTTAATGTGCTTTTGTAAATATTAATTTGGATGATGTATGTTACTGCATTTTTAAGGCAATGCCTTATTCTATTGCGAATGAGATTCACTGATTATTTTTAAACTCATAATCATTTTTCATCATCATTTGTTTTAAATTCTAGTCAATGGACACATTTTAAGATTTTAATTATCATCTCATTTCGTCCAGCTCGCACCATTATGGGCCAATGACCTAGATGTTAGACGCCTTTAAACCAAAAGCATCATTATCATCACCATCGTCAGTAGCTTACCTATAAACAGCCTGGTCCATATTTAGCTTTATATGAGTGTTTGTTATGACAATGCGGGCAACTTCTCACTCATAATTCTGGAACAGATTAGTGAAAACCACAGTCTTGTAGATCAAACACTTACAGAACACTTCAAAGAGAAGCATGCCCGAAGTTGTAAAATTTCTCACTTGTGCATTAATATTCTAAAATATGTTTTAATAATATTTAGGGGCACCGTATCATAATACATTACACAGCATTTCATTTATCAGAATCTAAGTAATTTGCTAGTGGCTTGAAGTCGCACAGACACAGATAGGTCTTATGGCGACGATGGGATAGGAAAGGCCTAGGGGTTGGAAGGAAGCGGCCGTCCCAGCATTTGTCTGTTGTGAAAATGGGAAACCATAGAAAACCATTTTCAAGGCTGCCAACAGTGGGATTCGAACCCACTATCTCCCGGATGCAAGCTCACAGCCACGCGCTCCTAACCGCACTGCCAACTCACCCCGTTCTAGGTAATTTTATGAGGCAACATTTGGAAAAATCATTTTAAATAAATTGCTTTCCCACCCCCCTTAAGAAGATGGTAATGTGAACAGCGCACTTTCCAAAACCAGCCGGATATGTACATGACAAAATTGAAATACTTCATCGTTCAGCGGTCCAAAATTGACATTCTGACACTGACAACTACTGTACATGGGTTGATTCTCCTCTCCTAACTTTGCGCCTCATTCCAGTCAGATATTCTTAGTGCAATTTATTTCATTTCTCAAGGCACACAGTCTTATACTAAGCCAAAAATCGTCTTGCAGTTCCAGCTTCTACCGAAGGTTGGCGATAATTCTGGCATCATGGCTTTTTTAAGCAAGTTTCAGCCAAAGGTAGGCAAGCATCCCCTTTAACAGTAACCGGAAGAGAAGAAGGAAGAGGTTGAATTCTGGTAAGAATGAAAATAAAAATTGCTTCTCTAGGCCTCCCAAAAGTTATACCGCTGGGTGGGAAGATAAGGGTTGATGAAGAGAAGACTGACAGGAAAGTGAGGAGCCTGATCCAGGTACGTGGATGTAATACCAGACTTAGGTAAGTGACTGACAGTTTCCAAGTCGAGCTCACTGGCTCAGACTATAGAGTGCTGACTTTCTGACCCCAACTTGGTAAGTTCGATCCTGGCTCAGTCCGGTGGTATTTGAAGGTGATCAGATACGCCAGCCTCGTATCAGTAGATTCACTGGCACGTAAAATAACTCCTGTGGGACGAAATTCTGGCGCCTCACCGTCTGTAAAAACCGTAAAAATGTAATTAGTTGGACGTAAAACAATAGCATTATTTGTTATGATGGTTTCCAACTCGTGCTCGCAATGTGGAAGCCCCTTTGGCACACAAGGCCTGAATTTCATATTATATAATTATTAACAAATGAATCGGAAATGGCAAATATCCCGGTGGCATTGGCCACTTACAGTAGTGTAATAAAGAAGTAAAGTTAACATAATTACCCAACAACAACAAACAAACAAACAATAAGAGTACAACAAACGATTCCATGGGAAGAAAATATGACAAGAAATACTACTAGTTTACATTTCTAAATCGAGCATCATCGTATTTCCAGTGCTTAACACTACGGCTAACAATACTAAAGGTTGAGCTTACTACTAGGGCTAGTCACTCAGGTGAAAGATTCCCTAGCAATATATTTATTTATTTATGTGATTTCAAAGAAGCTGGAATTTATCTTCTTCTTCTTCTTCTTCTTTATGTGTTTACCGCCCAGGGTCGTTTTTTTCCTCGGACTCAGCGAGGGATCTCACCTCTACCGCCTCAAGGGCAGTGTCCAGGAGCTTCAGACTCTGGGTCGGAGATACAACTGGGGAGGATGACTAGTACCTCGCCCAGGCGGCCTCACCTGCTATGTTGAACAGGAGCCTTACTAGGGGATGGGAAGATTGGAAGGGATAGACAAGGAAGAGGGAAGGAACCGGCCGTGGCCCTAAGTTAGGTACCATCCCGGCATTTGACTGGAGGAGAATTGGGAAACCACGGAAAGCCACTTCCAGGATGGTTGAGGTGGGAATCGAACCTACCTCCACTCAGTTGACCTCCCGAGGCTGAGTGGACCCCGTTCCAGCCCTCATAACACTTTTCAAATTTCGTTGCAGAGCCCGGAATCGAACCCGGGACTCCGGGGGTGGCAGCTAATCAGACTAACCACTACACCACAGAGGTTGACCGCTAGAATTTATCGATTTATTATGATTTTCCTCTTTCATTTCAAATTCATCTTCATATTATGATCCTTCCCACTTCTGAAAGCTCCGCTCAACCTCATTTGCCCAGTGATGTCCTCCACGCCATCTCTCTACCGACAGCCGCAGCTCTTCTCCTTATTCATAAAAGTCCGTATTGAAGATAATTACAATTCAAATGAAGAAAGACTTCAACCTATTCAATACTCATTTGTCATTGTAACTATAGGTTAAAAGACAACGTTGCTAGTTTCGACTTTCCTGGGCAGTCATCTTCGGTCAGAAATAAAAATTGACATGGCAGTGAAACACTGATATACTGTACAATGAAGAACAATAAAATCTAGTGATATTTTAAAAATGTGAACGAAAATACGTATTCCTGATTTATAGTTTATTTATGATTATAAAAGTCTGTTTAAACTGTCGTCAAAAATTCTGTATTAAAACTTGAAGATAACATATATAGTTTGTCATATGTAATCAAAATCGTCTAGAGATGCATTATACGATACCATTTGTTTTCATGAAAGTGCCAAACATGTTACTATAATAAATGTGTATTGAACAGAAGGAACTCGTGCTTCATTTGAATCTTAGATTCTCAAGCCATAATATTCGGCATCTGTCAGGCCCATATTTCCGTGGGGGATCAATTAAAGGATATCACTGATGGATATTTAATTTCCACAACCCCGTTTTTCTGAAAATACACTTTCAACGCATTAGATCTTATTCGTTTCATTCAAACCTTAATGCGTATTACTTCCTATTATTTCTATCAAGTTATATACAATATTGCCCGCTTTTCATTAGAATATTGCTTGTCTCTGAATCAGAGCTCAAGATAAGAAACATACGCACTCTAATAATCTCTCATGTGTTGCTGCAGATTCCGTGGTTGAGACTTTGGATGGTGTCCAGGCGACACTGTGGGATTGCTCTCCAGGGAGTTAGAAGCATTGCGGAGGTCCGCCCGACACATTCTTCTCCAGTAGTACTTAAAATTAATGAAATCTTTTCCCTAGCTAGCTTATCAAAGTGCTCCCCTCGGGGATTGGAAACTAGTCCATACTAAATTTTAAGCCCGTAATAACGATTGGTTTTATAAACTACTATAAGAAGGGAAAACAGCGGTGCTAAAAGGTAGGATACAGTGATTAACCTTTTCAAGAATGATGTTTAAATGAATCACCAACTCAGTTAGGTTGTTAGACGAAGATCTACTAAGAAAGTGTTAGAATTGAGAAGAAAGCAATCATGGCCATAATTAAGATGCACATCTCCAACATTTGAATGTGTGAAAATGGAAAACCCCCGAAACTATCTTACAACACAGTCTCACAATCCTATATTTCGTGCACTGTCCGTACACTCACAACAGAATTTGATTAATTTTTTTGCTATTTGCTTTACGTCACACCGACACAGATATGTCTTATGGCGACGAAGGGATAGGAAATGACGAGGAAGTGCAAGGAAGCGGCCGTGGCCTTAATTAAGGTACAGCCCCGGCGTTTGCCTGGTGTGAAAATGGGAAACCACGGAAAACCATCTTCAGGGCTGCCGACAGTGGGGCTCGAACCCACTATCTCCCGACTACTGGATACTGGCCGCACTTAAGCGACTGCAGCTATCGAGCTCGGTGAATTTGATTATTAATAATAATAATAGTAAAAATAAGAATAGAAATAATATAGTAATAATAATAAAATTAATAATTTATTATTATTGCTATTCGTTGTGGTGGCGGTGGTATTAGAACCCGCCATCTGCCGAATTCAACCTCACAACAACGTGACTCGAACCGCATAGGCATCTCGCTCGGTAAGCGGTGAACTCTAGTTTTACCCCAAGGAATAAACCTGGTATTCATTTCTGGTGTGCGGTGAATGAAAATCAGAGCCATGTGCCTCTCAAGAAGTACAGTCCAGTCAGGTCAACAGTTCTGCTATGAGGTATATATAACTATTAGGGGCCTGGCCTCCTAGAACTCCTGGAAGTTGTGATACTCTCACTACATTAGAGAAGAGTGAGCTAGCCGACACTTCCTAAAAGGCAAATTACTATGCATTCTAACCTATTATTGCGTATACATTCGGGCTCTAGGTATAAGACCCTGTGAATTCCTTTAAATATCTTAGTAGAGTTACAACTAGTCCTAGGAATACCACACAGTCACAAAGTTATTTTCTAAGCCTGAATATATGCCTGCAGGTTTCTAGCAAATAATTGCTTTTTTTGCTAGTAGCTTTACGTCGCACCGACACAGATAGGTCACATGGCGACAATGGGATAGGAAAGGCCTAGAAGTTGGAAAGAAGTGGCCGTGGCCTTAATTAAGTTACAGCCACAGCAATAACCAGGTGTGAAAATGGGAAACCACGGAAAACCATCTTCAGGACTGCCGACAGTGGGATTCGAACCCACTATCTTCCGGATGCATGCTCACAGCCGCGCGCCTCTAACCATACGGCCAACTCGCCCGAACTAGCAAATGTAGAACCAATCTCCAACAACATACAAATGCACGCTTCGTATAACAGCGCTTGTATAGTCGAATTGTTAACCAAATTATCCTTGATACAACGTACTGTATAGAGCCTCCGTGGCTCAGGCGGCAGCGCGCCGACCTATCACCGCTGGATATTGTGGTTCAAATCCCGATCAATCCATGTGAGAGTTGTGCTGGACAAAACGGAGGCGGGACAGGTTTTTCTCCGGGTACTCCAGTTTTCCCTGTCATCTTTCATTCCAGCAACACTCTCCACTATCATTTCATTTCATCTGTCGGTCATTAATCATTGACCCAGAGGAGTGCGACAGGCCTCGGCAGCCGTCACAATTCCTATCCTCGCCGCAAGTTGGGGACTTCATTCATTTCATCCCTGATCCGGTCATTGACTGGAAAACAGGTTGTAGGTTTTCATTTTCACAACGTACTGTATAACTAAAAGTAATAGAGTACAAACAAAATACAGTATATTTTCCCAACAGTGGATACCTTCGGGGACAAAAGAAAATGTGTCCAGTTTTTGAGGAGAGTCTATAATTAAGAAATATTAAACTATTTTAAAGTCACAGAAAGCAAAAAAGCGTATGTCCTGTAGTTTTTTTTGGACCTGAAAACACTTAATCACACTACTCTGCTACTACTTGCGTGACTTTCTTTTACGTTATCAAATCCAGAGAGGGCGGCAAGCTGACAACCATTTACTGTATTTGGACTAACTTGTTTTAAATGTTTAACGCATGGATGGCAGCAGTTAGTTCTTGTACACCAGTTGATGTATCTTCGGTTTGCAACATTTTGTTAATGTGCGAGTAGTCGCCTGCAGACCGCCCATATATCTTCAATAATTGAGAGTTCCCCTTCCACACCATCATAACATACAACCTCGCCAATGAACTCTGATGTCGGTGTAACTCCGGCTTTCATACAACAGTGTCGCACTGTTTGTGGAGTGATTTTCCTCATTGATGATTTTGCCCACATCACTGCATCCGGAACGGCAATTGTTTCGCCTGCTCACCTGTCAATACGGTATCATTCATTTTGAATGTTCCTAAGAACTTTTTGCCTGTACAGATCCTTAAAATTCTTTATTATGACCAGATTCAGCGGTTGACAGGCTGATTTTGTGATCGTTCATGTTTGTCAGTTTAACATCTGGCCGTGAAACTGCATTGTTCATAAACAAAATCACGTTCCTCTTCTGCCTGTGCATTCTGCAACCATAATTGACAAGCCAGTCAGTCATGATTTCCATCCATATGCGCTGATTTTAACGCCACACAATGCCAAGTGAATTAATGCCTACTCCCTTAAAGTGGCGTGGCTGTTTCGCCTGGCCGATAATGAGGAAATTTTCAAGCTCACCTAACATATTGATTGACAATAAAACAGCCACTTTCCTTGGATATTTTCCATCAAGTACATTTTTTCTTTGTCCTCAAACACATTATCTTATACGGTACTGCACGAAAAACGTGGTTGGTCTCGTCACAGTCCAAAACGTCTCTTACGAGGTAGCCTTCGCACATGTAACTCAGTTTTGCGCGCCAGCTTCGCCACGAACGCTTTTGTATGAAATGCAGTGTCTTACACAGAACTTGTCTACCCACCCCGAAGAAGCTTTAAAGTCAGTTACACCAAACTCTCTTAGATATTTACAGTGCTTGCTCCCTTATTAGAAGTGTTGGCCCTAGCACGACAAAACCACTCATGTCGAACTATCCACAGCAGGCCTTCTGTTATTGGAAACACACGTTTAGTACAGGAACTGCAGCTGTTGTCCATCCAAGCCCTACAACCAAAGGTACTCCTTCCACCCCGTCAGCATCCACGCGTACGTTTATTTTACGTGTGCCCTCTCCATCACGTTACCACAGGCTTCAGGAGTACCTCTGGCTCAACCTCAAAGACATTACCGACCTCGTGCAAGTACACTTGCGCCCTGCAATACGTACCCATGGCCAGTAGGCAGTAATGTTCGGTTTTTGAATGTTAAAAGCTTAGCGTGAAATCGTGAAAAATCGTATATATACCCCGTTATGGCAATCCACATCACATACGAGTGTTAAGCTATTAGCCCCAGTTAAGAATTGCTGGTAAATCTAAAACACTGAACGTAAGTTGAACATTGAAGCTTGAAATTTTCTTCACCAAACGAAAACGAAAAATAATTCATGCAATAAAGGGATAACTTTTTCTTTCATTTTTGTGGACCTTTAGTACGTCCACTTTGTCCTGGAGTATCAAGCGCACGCGTATTTGAGACATTTGCAATTTACTATAGCACAGGAATGTACCCACTGAAGGTATTCTCCCGCCAGTATAGTAACATCACTGCCAGGCAGACAATTGGCGCACACCTGGCGGCCTGGCGAAAGGCGGATAGCCACGTATTTACTGACAGCGCGATTTCGGAGGGGTATCCAGTAGATTAGAGTGCTGCCCTTTGTCGGCCAAGGATTGGCTTACAACTTATTTGCCTCGCTGTTTTAAGCTTCTAAGCAGTGATCGCACAATTTTAGAGCTGTTATTTTCGTAGTTATTGCCCGTTGACAACTATCCGCTTCCTCTTTAAGAAGGTCCGGTATTTGGAAGTCAAGGGAAGTTTCACTGTGTACCATTCTTCTTCCTCCGTATCTTCAGCAATTTTCCATACGTTGTCGTCGTCCTTCGTAAATCGTTTCCACTGTACCCATTCTTCTACCAGTCGTGGATTTAAATGCTTCTCCCTCATGCCCTCATCTGCTAACTCAGTTTAATTCGGCCTGGGTCCCACTCTTCCCTCATTTTCATCAATTGTCTGTATTATCATTCTTCCTTGGTACTCAATTATTCTGCGGATTATTTTTCCATATAATCTCAGTGTTTACCTCCTGATTTTCTTTGGCAACTCAATAATGTTCACTATACTTTTGATGTGGTCTTTCCTTAGCTTATCAATTCTTTTATACCACTTATCTACCTTAACATTTAATCAAAATTCTACTTCGATGTGTGATGAACTTCCAGAGGATATGTTTCTGCTGCATACAGGAGAACTGATCTGATGACGGTTCCATGGCAATTATTTTAACACAGAAGACCCCTGACCTCAATTAAGAATGTTGTCATTTAGTTGGTGGATCCGTATATGAAGCGTTACAAAGCATGTTCGATTCGCGCGTAGGGATGTAGGTGTGAATCCTTGGTAAAATATCGATGAATTTTAAATCACGATTCCCAGTTATGACGAGATAGTAAAATTCCTGCAGCAACAAGTAACCGGGAGTGTGACCAATATATATATCATTCATCTCATGCCGAATTTACGAAGAGTGAGTGCCTTCACATTCCACTCACTCAGAGACCTTTGTGCCATGCACAAGAAAATGAATTTGGTACGGTCTTTCTGCAACACTTTATGAAGTTCGGCATGATCTTCGAAGGCCTGCATGGTAAAAAGCTTTTTCCATATTATTTACTAAATCGGGAAGATACTCCCTGCGTTATTTAATTGGAAAAGCCCGAAGGTCCTGCCCTGACAATTACCTAATTTCAAGTGTAAGAGTGTATAAAATATCTCCCTCAGCCAGGAGGCGGATTGATGGCTCACTCCCTGGATTTACATTTAACATTTGAGAGATTTTCAAAATTGTGTGTCCTTAAACCATGGCGCCGTGCCACACACACACACGCATGGAGAGGAAGTCAGAGTTCCCATAAAGAACAAAATAGAAGTCTGATATTGTGACGCTCTTTTACAATGAGCGAGCTAGTCGCTGTTTGGGCACAGTAAGAGCCACCTTAACAGTTCGGAAAAAGGTTGTACCAAATCTGAAAATGAAATGTCTCATGACAACACAGGTTTCGGAGAATAACTGCTAGATGGAGCGCTGGAAAAAAATGTAAAGAAGGTAGCCTAAGTGTAAGGAGGCCGTTTATTTTCTTTCTTGTTAGAGTCCGGGTTTGTATGCGTTAATAGGTTAGAATGAAAATTTGTTGAAAACGTAACACGTATATACTAGCCCGGACAACAGTTCTGTTATGAGAGTTGCATAAACATTAGGAGACAGGCCTCTTAGAACCCCTCAAAGTTATGTTACTCCCCGTTACATTCAGCAGAGCGGGCTAGACTTCACCTCCTACTCGGTAAATTAGCTTGCATTCTAACCTATTACTGCCTAAACACCTGGACTATAATAATAATAATAATAATAATAATAATAATAATAATAATAATAATAATAATAATAATAATAATAATAATAATTCGTATAAGCACAGCTTAGCTATGCAGGCGTTTTTATTTTACGCCACCAGGTTTTCTGCATGTCGGCTTCGACGTCCCATTTTGCTATAGCATGTGGCAGAGAAACAGATCTATGTTGGGCGATGAATTTTAATTAACTTTGCCGGTAAACACCAGATGCGCCAAATGAACATTTTTCGTTTTGAAAGTTGGACTACCTTTGCTGATCATTTCATATTTCCTCAATGACATCTAGAAACGTAAGTGTGTAAAGATATAAACTTAACAGCCCCGAAATTTGACGTCCTTAATGGTACTGCTTGCTCGTGTACTTGAGACAGCATTGTATGATGAGAAATTCTCCGCCAGTGATAATCAACACATTGGAATGAATTTAACGGTCAGTTTGTTCTCCACTTTCTAAAACTCTTGTGAAAAATTCGTAAATATCCTGCCGCCTTCTTGATATCCCCAAGGGAATGTGAGCTGAATGTTTGGTTTCCCACACTTTCCTTGGCAGTGCACAAGTTAAAAGGGAAGCCTTTCTTATCATTCTGAAAGGAAGGCAATGTTTACAAAACAATTTGCTCTGAAAAGGGGGAGGGGATCTGCGAGCGTAGGGAGGGAATCACGAACTGACTTTTGTAGGGTTGCACCATTCCTGTCTATAATCGTGTCATTCAAACCAGAAGGGGACCACAGAATGTATTCATAACAGCTCTATTATCAGACTTGAAGGGAATGAAATTTCTCCCCCACACTGTTAAAGTAAGGGCAGTAAACTGTTTACTGAAATACTGGGTAAAGCATGTGAGTGAAATATTTGATGGAATTCTCCCCTTTATAGATGTCTTGGCGAATGAATGCGGATGGATGGTGGTCCGTATTCTAACAGCGTACACTTCTTACAGAACGAGTTCACATACACAGTTTCAAAATGTCTATTAATAATAATAATAATAATAATAATAATAATAATAATAATAGTAATAACACTAATAGTAGTAGTAAAGGAAAGCGAAATTAGGAAATCAACTGGATATATAATTTATTAAAGGAATATGTCAACCGGAACTAAGATAAGAGATCAGAAGAAATGAAGAGCTTGTTTCCTTGGCCACCGGATGGAAATGGACAACAGCAGACTGGCGAAATAAATTTTAAATGCTTGCAAGGTAAGAAATACGTAACAGATCCGAGGGATAAAATGAGACATGGAAAAGATCTGGGGTACAGAATATAAAATATGAAGGATAGAACGACGTAAAGAAAACGAATACAATCATTCAACTGTTTCCATAAGGAACGAAAGACATAACGGAAAAGGGGAAGAGTAAGGAAAGTGAAATAATGAAGACGAATTGAAAAGCCCGATACGAAATGTAAAACAAATAATGAAAATGAATACGTACATTACATTACGTGATTTTAAGACGGCTAACATTAAGAGGATTTTCTTCTTCTTCTCCTTATAAATAACTAAATAATACTATTGAGTAGTATCAAAATGCTATGGAATCTTCTCTGGAAAATATCCTTATAAATCCCATAAGAGTATACATAATGTTCTGTAATTCTTATCAACAGCAACGAAATGTCTTCACAGTTGTATGTTCTACTTCAGGGAAAATAGTAGACGTCGAGGTGCAGAAACAAACTTGTAGAGTTGTAACCTGAAAAAATAAAACATGGAAGAATGAAATAATTCTTCAGGAGATTCAAATGGTATGACTTCTGTCAAAACATAACTAATGGGTATAATACCAATGCAGGAGAATGGTTTGAACATGGAAAGGAAGACACCGACTAATAAGCGAGGGATCGTTCAAACTGAACAGGACCAGGCATGGAAAGATGTCGAGTACATGGGAAAAATGTATCTAGGCAGACGTTGAGAGCGCCCTTAGCCTTATCTGGGCAATCGAAGACATTGAACTTCCGGACGCTTTGAGTTACCAAGGGATGATTCATTCGTAGTAAGGTATTAATACAAGAATAATCACCACAATCACAAACGAACACCACAATTACAATTGAATTCAGTTATCAGATGATTTACAAATTTGCCACATAACGAAACAAAATGGAAGCAACACGACATAAACAGCAACATCCCCGAGGCTGTACAGTTGCGTCACATAGTTTGTGAGTTATAATTCCGAATGAGCATGCGTTGTGAAGTTCGTACCAGTAACCTTCAACCACATCAGTTACCTCGTCTTTGTGTTACTCAGATGTAGTAACAGTATCTCCAACATACCATAAGGACTGAATGGTCCGCTCCTCAAGTGTCATGGTATAGAATTGATCTGTTGCCTCACCAGGTATCAGTTAGATGAGAGGAATGTAGATGGGCACCTTAGAATTCTCGCCACACCATAGATGGTAGGGATTTGTTATAAAAACCCAAACCCATGGCACTACAGCCCGTGACGGGCCCTGGCCTACCAAGCGACCGCTACTCAGCCCGAAGGCTTGCAGGTAACTAGGTGTCGTGTGGTCAGCACGACGAATCCTCTCGGCCGTTATTATTGGCTTTCTGGACCGGGAGGGATTTATTATGGATTTTCGAAATGTACATTAAATTTAATGTTCCGTTATAATTAATTTGAAAGATTGTAGGGATTTATCGCATTGTGATCATAGATCATTTAGCAAGACGCTCGGATTAATGCTATGTGCTACATAACCTTTTCCTTTCCGTCAGTGTCGTAAGAAACCTAGGGAAAGTGATTTTAATCTCAAAAGGAATGTGATTACACACCAGTAAAAGCTACTCATTGGAAGTCTCAGTAAATTGAAAATTTTAATTCTTGCCAAAGCAATTGCAGGCTGCCAGAGTGCTATGAACCATGAACCCATTCATTCATTATTTATATATTTACCATCAACTTTTACAGTATCTAAGGAAGGCCAGGGGAAAAGACACAAGTCATCATTTTTAAGGTCAACACGTGTGGTTCTTTCAAAAATTAATGGAGATACAACCTTTAAGTGAACTTAATGTTAGTGGTGAAGGATTTTAGAACTCCGAACAGCTTACAGAAGTCTGCACAAAGTTTCGGGATGGTGCCGCTTACTCCATTATATATCTGGTTGAATGATTTTTATTATATTTTTAAATACATATATGGGGAGTCCCAGGAAGAATTGTCAATATTCAGAGATATGGCAGGAACGATCATTTGAAGCAAAAACTTCATATGGAATCCGAGATTGAACATATTTAATGTAAATTTGTTTATGGTCTATTGGCTGTCGTGTCTGACGCACCCAACCTGTTTGACGTTTTATTCCAGCTCAACCTACTTCGTTGCTTTCTACCTCCTTGCTCGGAATATCCTTCTAGCATTAAACTGGCCCGTTGAACGCGCAGTTGTCTACGGTGTGTTGTGAGGGATGTAGTGCGAGCGACTGAGATTGTATCAGAGATAAGCATCGGTTAACTGAGTTTGTACACGCGCTAGCTAAAATACCACACATCAACACTAATAAAGAATATGCTGATATGGTGTGTGTTTACGGCTCCTGCTGTTGAGGAATACCGCCGATGCTTTCCGACACGTCGAATTCCTGATCGTAGAGTGTTTACCAGAGCTCTGAGCAGACTGCGTAAAACATGTAGTCCTCCAAGTTCCTATTTTCCTTCTGAACGTCTAGTTCAACAACCCGTGCAGGAACAGCAACACATTGTAGTCATGCTACGAGCAAACGGGGACTTGCTGCAGATATCAATGTCACACGAACAAGTGCGTGGCGAACGTTACGTGAGGCAAACTTGTATCCATTTCAGAATGTCAAAGAGGTAATAAATGTATTTTCAGTTCATAAAATAGGACGTAGTTTCGATTCTCTGTCAGGAAATCGTAAAATTAAGAAATAAAATTTCTACATATGAAGAAGCAGATGGTCCTGAATATGGTTTTACATGGTTTCCCATATTCACACCAAGCAAGGAGGTGTACCTTATTTAAGACCACGGCCGCTACTTTCCCACTACACTACGTATCCTTTCTTCGCCGTGAACCTTCAGTGCGTTAGAGTGACGTTAAATCACTAGTAAACAAAGAAACAAACAAAATCAAATCAAATCAAAATCTCTTCATTTGCAAATGAGGTGTCTACCTCGGTGGCAAATGGTACACTAAAATACATTATTGTCAAGCACTAAATTTTAAATTAACAGGAGACGAAGAAAATTTTCCTAGAATACAATATTATACAATTTACACTAATAATTTTTTCTATTAAACACACACATCATCCTTAATAAATTCAGATTGTTTACAAAATTCTACTTATAATATCTTACAAACATAGTCAACTCATATACAGTACGGTATGTGAAATTACGTCTAATAATACTATACAACTGGTATAAGATTAAAATTAACATTGAATTTATTTACATATTTATATTTTACCCATTTTGGAACCTAAGTAGCATAACGACCTGCTGCGTCTTAACCAGAGCCCCTTTTGCCACCACTTTTCAGAGTTCCTGCAGTGCCGGTAGGAGCCCATAATACCCTTTCTATGTTTGCTGATTTGGTGATTTTTCAGCATTGTTAGCTGCTAACTGAAAATTCACTTACGGAAATGTTCGCTAGGCAGTCATGAGGCATACGGGCAGTGGATTTGGACTCGCATTGCAAGGCAATACAAGCTAGCCTTCTGCGATTGGTGCCCTTGGTCTTGGTTTTAAGTCACGTGCAGATTTAGCGACACCGCCTTCCAGAATGCATTTGAAGTCGTCCGCGAAGAGACCTGACTATCTAATTTTTTCATATTGTTTAACGTCACATCGACACATATTCTAGAGGTCTTATGGTGACGATAGGATGGGAAAGACCAAGGAGTGGGAAGGAAGCACCCGTGGCATTAATTAAAGTACAGCCCCACATTTATCTAGTGTGAAAATGTGAAACTACGGAAAACCATCTTCAGGGCTACTGACAGCGGGCCTCGAACCGACTATCTCTCAGATGCAAGCTCACAGCTGCGCGCCCCTATCTCGCCCGGTGATTGCTAAATTCAGCAGCTGATAAAATAACATCGGCGCGAGAATTTCTCAAATTATTTAACAGTATGGCCAACCTTATAACGCTCATTTACCCGGTTAACGTTGTTTCCGAACATCCTGTATATGCCCTCTTGGCTTCTTGCTCACTGCACGACACATCCTGGAATCGGATCTCTGCCAATGGGTTTAGAAGCTAGAATGTTAAACTGCAGACAAGAGCGACGACATTCTCACTAGCACAAGAATAGCGTCAATAATAACAAGGCATAAACCATGTAAAAATGTAAAACTGGTGTTTAGCTTGTTCAGTCATGCAGAAGAACTTCTTATCAGGCCGTAACCATGGCGATAACTCTTCGCTCTGAAGCAGATTTATTGCTCGGGCGAACAAGAGGCTTCCAAAGTATTCAAAATCCTACACCTCTCCTCCGATGTGCGGATGGGTTAAAGCTGAACTTGGGAGAAACTTGTTTGAAACTTTCTTTTCTTTCTCTTTCGAATGTAATACCATCCTAGGTTTCGATTAGTTAACCTCTTAACCCCCCAGAGGTACTCTATCTCGGTCTTAGGCAGGACAGGATTGGGTGTGAAAATGGGATTCTCTTGCTGTTTGTACTAATTGGCATTTTAACTCGTAATCTCCTCTACACTTCTTCTATACAATGATAATAAAAGTAATCATCATCATCATCATCATCATCATCATCATCATCATCATCAAAATCTTCATTTTCATTCCAATGCGGTTGTGAAAGGAAAATGATCCGTAAACTCTAGGAGTGGGTAAATGTGTCATGCAAACATAAATTCCTACAGTTCGGTACACTAAAAATGATTTTCCTTTACACACGCGCATAGGAAAATGACCTCAGCTAAAACTATTCCGACCGGGCGAGTTGGCCGTGCGGTTAGAGGCGTGCGGCTGTGAGCTTGCATCCGGGAGATAGTGAGTTCAAATCCCACTGTCGGCAGCCCTGAAGGTAGTTTTCCGTGGTTTCCCATTTTCACAACAAGCAAAGGCTGGGGCTGTACCTTAATTAAGGTCACGGGTGCTTCCTTCCTACTCCTAGGCCTTTCCTATCCCATCGTCGCCATAAGACCTATCTGCGTCGGTGCGACGTAAAGCCAATAGCAAAAAAAATTGTCCCGATGGACTGCATATGAAAAATGTGGCTGGGAGGCGTGACTAGTCTTAAGGGGAGGTGTTAGCCCCTATATTAACAATGTTAAATTGCCATACTTTGTGACCCGTTTTCTCTGGAACCGTCATCCCCACAAATATCAAATTTGGTATGCTGTTATGGTGATACCTTGTATGTACACTGAGTTTCTTTCAAGACGTAATTACTGAATATGAAATTTTAAGGGATATTTTTCTCTAGTACGCAATTTTAGTACATTTTTCATCAAAAATGTATCTGTAAAATCCGTACAACTGCAAGGTGGGAGTTAGGAGTAACTCAGTAGATTTATCATTAGTATCACTACGTATTAGCAAAATTTCATTTTCCTATGATGAGAAGTTTCTGAAAAATGGGTCATTTATACAAAAAAATTAGTTTTCAGAAAAATGAACTTACAGATTCAACATATATCAGCGCATTCCTGCAGCATACTCCGGGTTGTCATCATCATCATCCTCATTCTTTATAAATTGCCTCTTGTGCTTCCTAGCTTCCTTAATAAAGTCTTTGACATCGTTATCAGCTCTTTTAACTCTAAAACTATCAATTTCTTTAAGCGCTCTCACGGTGTTTTTACTTAGTTCAACGTTTAAATGTTTCAAAACACATATCCTTCCAAAATTACCATCATTAAAGGTCAATACAGCAGCAGATACACCTGTGCACAGAGTTTCCAAGCCAATAAACACATTCTTAGGAATTCGAGTCCACACAACATTGTTGAAATGCTCGCTGGGGTTTTACGTCTTGCCGTGCAAACATTTTTCCAGCAAATTTGGATCAGCAAGAGCTGATTGCATTATTAAACAAATCCAATGATACAACAATATATACAATGTGTAAATAATCTTCATCTTCATGTGAGTTCTCAAATGATAATAGTTTACGTCTAAAAGCACTTCCAATGGATTTGGGAGTTGTGTTTCTAATATCATGATCAGATGTATGCTCTAACCTCACATTTTCAAGACAACTTTTATTTTCTCACCAAAACCTTTCCTCTTCTTGAAAACATCCTTTGGTTTTGTCATTTGAAGTAAACACGAAACACACGATATGAAAAAATAAGAATGTGAAATAACGATACCGCCAAAATAATTGTCACAGTTAAACTACGGAACAAAAAGATAGCGATGTCCGCATGTCTACCAGATAACTTACAGAGTAGCCAACGTGTATTACACCGAAAATAAAATGTCTCAACTCGAAAACATGAAGCATTTCATAATAATATAAGATAACTGAGGAGCGAAAGAAGAAGGGGGTGTGGCACCTAATGCAGCATGCTTAGTAAACGTCCATTTAAACAACTAGGAGGGTCGTTAGACGCAAAATTTTGCTTTGGGCACGTAAGTGAGGTTATAATGGACACATAACACACAATTTTTGTTTTGTTTTTTTCACCCAATTGGGCTAACACCTCCCCTTAAGGCAAGTAATGGATAGAAAGGGCATTGTCACATTCGCAGTTATGATACAGCAACAACGATCCGTGTGTTGTATCTGAAATGCTGAAAGCTCGGTTGACATCTGGATTGTTTTCATGCAATATAATTGAATGTCATACTGGGATGTGTGTTCTGGTTGAAACATAGCTTGAATAAATACTGTCTCATTCAGTTCTAGCAGACTTTACATTAATGCTACATAACATGTTCACAGTGTCACGAATCATAATTTGAAGTTGAAAATATCGCAGGTAGAGCATAAAATGTGACGTAGTGGGGCTTCCAGCGAGTACTGGCGCAGGTCATTCTAGCTGACACCTCTGGGCGACCTGCACTCCTGGGCGGTGGTGATGATGATGTGTGAAGAGTGTGAAAACTGGTGTTGGAACATAGCCTCCTACTGTGGAATCATATTGAAAGGTCTCTTCTAAGAGACAAATCGCAATCAATCAATCAATCAATCAATCAATCAATCAATCAATCAATCAATCAATCAATCAATCAATCAATCAATCAATCAATCAATCAATCAATCAATCAATCAATCAATCAATCAATCAATCAATCAATCAATCAATCAATCAATCAATCAATCAATCAATCAATCAATCAATCAATCAATCAATCAATCAATCAATCAATCAATCAATCAATCAATCAATCAATCAATCAATCAATCAATCCTGATCTGCATTTAGGGCAGTCGCCCAGGTGGCAGATTGCCTGATTTCCTAGACTTTTCTTGAATGATTTCAAAGAAATTGGAAATTTATTGAACATCTCCCTTGGTAAGTTGCTCTAATCCTTAACACCCCTTCCACAAACAAAAATTTGCCCCATATTGTCATATGTTCTCATTCATATGAACACTGGGGAAAGGTTTGGAAATCGAACCAAGGATTTTGGCACGCAATGTAGAAGATTATAAATTGTTCGCCACCCCGGCTCCTGTCGCACCGGACAACATACTGATGGTGGAATTATTTTCCACCAGCGGGATTCCAGCCGGCCAACCATGGTTTCAGACCGTAAGACATGACGCTTAAATTATAATGGCAACCACCTGGGCTACAGTATAAAGTATTGTATCTTTCTAATACTATTATTATTTGCATATGGACCTTGTTGGATCACGCAGTACTTTTATGATTCGCCTTTCTGGTCTTCCATATGTGTTTCTTTTTCGTTTTCTCCGTGGGCTCTCTTCTTTTCTTCAGTCCACTTGGTTGCTGGTCTCCATCGTTCTAATAATAATAATAATAATAATAATAATAATAATAATAATAATAATAATAATAATAATTTATTTTTCGTCACATTATCTATTTTTGCGGCTTTAGGAGACGCCGCAGGAGTTCTTTTACGTGCCAGTAAATCTACCGACACGAGGCTAACGTATTTGAGCAACTTCAAATACCACCGGACTGTTTCAGAATCGAACCTGCAAAGTTGGGGACAGAAGGCCAGCGCATCGACCGTCTGAGCCACTCAGCCCGGGTGTTGTATTCTTCTCTGAAGCTCAATTCTGAATACCAATAATAAACATATCTGAATGAATAAGATTACTCAAAAACTTGATAAAATAATAAAAATAAATTAAATTAATAACATTAATTAATCGAAATATCCGTAGTAAGGGTGCCAGAGTTCACCAGAATGGACCCCTCGAATTTTGATAGAGCACGATAATAATTCTTTCTCTCCCAGGACGTATACATAATGATGCGTACTGGTACATCTGCTTCAGGCTTTACCAAACCTTCTTAAAACGACTAAATAGGAATGAACTGCACCTAGGTTAGTAAATAACTCTACTGATTCTAAAATAACTAACTGTATTCTCAATCAAATCCGTGCATGAGCCAATCATCAACACACCAAAATATACATATAATACACACATAAAATATTGATGGAAAGCTCAATATTTACAACAACTATGAAAACAGTGGGAAAACGAAAGTGAGAACCTAGCAACCATCTGAAGTTGGTCTGTTGCACAATGCACATACAGTATATGTAGATAAGTATCCTTCAGTGTCTTGCAGATTCTAATAATTTGCACTTATTATATCACACAGATACTGAACCTCATAATAGTGTGTTCACTGACTCTAACACTTGTTTTAAAGATACATTCACTTGAGCAACATACGCCGGTTGTTCTTGACCATACACTATGGAAAGTCTGAGATACATCACCTCACAGCTTTCACAAACATATAATACCAATCCGCCACAAGTGATACAATAGCAAGTGCCTAATCACTCAACAGTTGTAGGTCAGTCACGTTCCGCGAACGTAATAAGACTACGTTACACAAACGTTCGAAGTTCAGTCCAGTATAGTGCAGCAATGTCACTCCAGTACCGTATCAGAAGTTGTCAGTGTACCGTTGTCTCCTCGCCGTATCATCACATACTAATAGACATCAGCTTTCCCCTTCCTCTCGCATGATTCATCTAAACTGATCCTGGCCAGCCAATCATGAGTAGATCCTCATGTCAAGACCATCAACGGACTCGGGTGTTTCACACGAGTCATCGGAAGTTTCCGACTACATCAACAAATCCACCTCATCAAACTCTGGGCTATACACACGACTCAACCAAATTTTCTAAGTTCAAAATAACAATGTTTTCCCATCCGTTTGTACAAAACAAATTACTCGCATCATATATGGAGACCTTCCAGCATAATATATTAAGAAAAAGATATTCAGATGAAAAAAGGATAATAATAGTAATAAATCGAATTCTGGCTATAAAATCTCTCACTTCTAAATAAAGTGCAAGGGTGTGATACATGCACTATCGCAACTTATTGCTATAATTTTCGACTCCTTGATGGACAGCCAAACCCATAAAAGCTTGTACTGAAAGATTTTCCATTAATTTAGCCAGTAATTTGATAAACACCTTAAAATTGGTATCGGTACACGAATAGAAAGTTACCACTGTTCCCACTTTTGAAACTCAACCAACCCGTTTAAGGAGGTCTCGGGACGATTGGTTCCTAGCCATGAAACCATGAAGCTGACCAGTGTGTCCATTTCATGGTGCATTTCATAGCATTCATGATCGTGTCTGCACTTTAACTAAGCGAAAAACAATATCATCATTCTTTTTTTTACATTTATATCTTTGACAAACACATTGTGGCATAAATATGTACGGGCAACTCGCCCGGTATTTTTTATTTTTTTAGTTACGAATTTTGCACTGAACCAGTCATGAGTATTGCCATTTGATTTAATTATTTATGTACTTATTTCTGTTTATGTATTTATTTCAGTTAGTTATTTAATATATGGCTTTTACTGTAGGAAATGTCAGAGGACATGTTCGGTTCGCCTGGTGTAAGTCTTTCCACTTTAGCCCATGTGCGACCTGCGTGAACTGGATGTAGGATGACAGCAGTGACATAGGGACAGGATAAAACGCGGTATCGGAAAATAGCCTACTCATGTCAAATAACGCCAATGGTCTTCTCAAACCTTAAGAAAAGGGAATTATTATTTTTGGTTTTCGCCAAAATTATTAAAAATGCTTTTTGGTCCATCGAGACTCGTCCATCTGTCGTAGATAACCGTAGAAGTGAGCCCTGCATTTGCACACTGTGTCCGTAATCATCTCATTCTTAGAGTGGGTTTCTTGTCTCATTTTTATTAAGTACATTCTATTTTTGTATTTTGGGCCAAGTATGTTGTGGAGAATATTTCTTTCCTTTTGCTTTAACTTAGCAGGAGCTCATTTCTGAGAGTGGGTTAGGTATTCCGACCCATAGAAAGATACCGACTTGATGACAGTGTTGTAATGATGAATGTTGGTATTTATAGAAAAGTTACGTTTAATCCATGCAAATTAACAAAATAATGAAGAATTTCAGTGAATTTATATGTAAATAGTAAATTATAAGTATTGGATTTCTAAACACTGTAGAGGCCGTGCGGTTAGGGGCGTGCAGCTTTGAGCTTGAATTCGGGAGATAGTGGGTTCGAACCCCACTTTCGGCAGCCTTAAAGATGGTTTCGCGTGGTTTACCATTTTCACACCAGGCAAAAGCTGGGGCTGCACCTTAATTAAGGCCTAATCTTTTCCCATCCCATCGTCACCATAATAACTCTTTGTATCAGTGCGACGTAGGTAAAGCATATTGGAAACACTGTACAGTTCATAGGTTTTTGATGAGTTTAATATTCAAAATCATAGTTTTGCTGACATATAATTTTTATATTACAATATGAGATATTATATTCAAGTGAAAAGGATCCTCTTTTTCCCCCCTCTTCTATCAAGGAGTCAATTTCTAGCCCCTCCTGTTCTCTCGCCTTGAAGATGGCGGGGTGGGGCTCTGCTCTTAAATCACTTGCCAAGACTTTACCTGTTCCCATATTTCATGTCAGAATACTTTCGAGGCCTTATTCTCTATAAAAGCTGTGTTCTTCATTTAAGAGCACTTTGTCATTCTTTCCCATTAAGTGAGAACCGCGTCTTTCAGATAGTGACTGCCATAAAATTAAATGGGAGAACATAGTCTTAAATTTCAAACGCTGTATACGATATTTTGTGCTTAGAGTCTAACAGAAAAATGAATGAATGGAAATCCACAGAGTTTCCAGTCATTCGACCGGGTCAGGAATGGAATGAATGAAACCCCCATCTAGCGGCGAGGATAAGAAATGTGCCGGCTGCCTATGCATGTCGCACTCCTCTGGGACAATGATTAATGAATGACAGATGGAATTAAATGATATTAGAGAGTGTTGTTGGAATGAAATATGACAGGGAAAACCGGAGTGCAGGGTGAGTTGACCGTGCTGTTAGGAGCGCCCGGCTGTGAGCTTGCATCCGGGAAATAGTGTGTTCGAATCCCACTGTCGGCAGCCCTGAAGATGGTTTTCCGTGGTTTTCCATTTCCACAACGGGCAAATTCTGGGGCTGTACCTTAATTAAGGCCACGGCTGCTTCCTTCCAACTCCCAGCCTGTCCTACGTCGCCATAAGATCTATCTGTGTCGGTGCGACTTAAAGCCACTATCAAAAATAAATAAATAAATAAATAAATAAATAAATAAATAAATAAATAAATAAATAAATAAATAAATAAATAAATAAATAAATAAATAAATAAATAAAACTGGAGTACCCGGGGAAAAACTTGTCCCGCGTCCGCGTTGTCCAGCACAAATTTCACATGGAGTGACCGGGATTTGAACCACGGAACCCAGCGGTGAGAGACCGGTGTGCTGCCCTGCCGCCTGAGCCACGGAGGCTCCTAGAATCTAAGTAATAATAATGAAAATAATAATAATAATAATAATAATAATAATAATAATAATAATAATAATAATAATAATAATAATAATAATAATAATCTCTTGAAGCAAGTAGCGAAACAAACAGGGTTGCGGATATCCTTTGAAAAGACGAAAGTAACGCCAAACTGAACCAAACTGAACCGTGAGCCTCGGTTTAAGTGCCTTGATGAAAGGATCTAATCGAACGGATTAGATCAGAAGCCTTAGCAACTAGAGCAAAAGAGAAATGGTGGTAGCTTTGCAGGCCACCTAGATGATATATATAACAAAAGCAGCTTTTGTCGGTCTGAGTGGCTCAGGTGTTTCAGGCGCTGGCTGTCTGAGCACAAGTTGTCAGGTTTTATTTGAAGGTGCTCATATACGTCAGCCTCGTGCGGCTAGATTTACTAGAACCTGAAAGAACTCCTGAGGGACAAAATTTCGGTGCCTTGACTTCTCCGAAAACCGTAAAAGTAGTTAGTGGGATGGAAAAATTTAGTTCAGAAACATGATCTGCATAACAAAATCGAGACAAGAAACCTACTCTATGAAAGAGAAGATAACGGATACAATGTACAAACGCAGGGCTTACTTCTGCGGTCACCTACGATCGATGGAGGAGTCTCGAAGGATCCAAGCATTTAAAAAAAATTTAAGTCGAAATCATAAAATAATTTCCTATTTTTAAGACTTGAGCAGATCCTTCGTGTTACTTGACAGGAGTAGGATACCTGCTGACACCGCGTTTCACCCTATCCATGTTTAATTGCCATCATTCCACATCCAGACACCCAAGACGCCCATGGGCTCAACTACCTTGACGTATACCAGGCGAGCCTGGACGTCCTCGGACACTCCTAAAGTCATACGCTAAATATCTAACTAAAATAAATAAAATAAAAATACCTGTGTGGCGTAGTCGTTAGTGTGATTACCTGCCACCCCCGGAGGCTCGGGTTCGATTCCCGGCTTTTCGACGAAATTTGAAAAGTGGCACGAGAGCTGGAACGAGGTATACTCAGCCTTGAGAGGTCAACTGAGTAGATGGGAGTTCAATTCCCACCTCAGCCATCGTCGAAGCGGTTTGCCACTTCTCCTCAAGGCAAAAGGCCGGGATGCTACCTACGTTAAGGCCACGGCCGCTTCCCCGTCTATCCCTTCCGATCATTCCATCATCCCCGCCACAAGGCCCCTGTTCAGCATAGCAGGTCAGGCAGGCCAAACGAGATACTAACCCTCCTTCCCAGTTGTATCCCCCTACCCGAAGTCTCATGCTCCAGGACACTGTCCTTGAGGTTGGAAGTGGGGTCCCTCACCGAGTCCGTGGGAAAAATCTCACCCTAGGGTGTAAACGGATTAAGAAGGAGAGGAAGAAAGAAGGAAAGACTTAAACAGAAATAGGTACATAAAATAACTTAGTTAATGAAATTGCAATGCCCATAATTACTGAGGTGCAGAACTGATAAAATAGTGTTTCTTCTGTACAAATTATTTGATAATTATAAAGGCAATGGTTCGTAGCATATAAAAATAACCCCTTTTCCCGGTGTTAATGTCTTTTCTGACCTTGAGTTACATACGGTTCTCTGAGGTGAATTTCAAACTACCTAAGATTTATCTGTTTGAAAAATGACTATAAATATAACGACTTCGTAGAAGTGAATGGAAGATCCGAATATTTTCCAGCACATCATGTTAAAACGCAGCACAGTAATATTCAACTTCCGTTGACATGCATAATGAAAAACAATTAACGTTACTCGCTGTTAATCACTACATTTATATAATTAAAAATTGCTGAATTCGCATAATTACAGATGAGTACAAAATTAACAGTTTAAAAATTATATCAGTTTATTTCGTCATATGTTCAATTTTCCCAACAATTAGCATAAATGAAAATAACATAACATATATCATATTGAATATGGAGGTGATTTTCAATTCGTGAATGTACAGTTTACAGAATTATCGGTGCATATTAGCTTTGATTACATGAGTTCTTGCGGTCAAGTATGGACGTAGCAAAGTGAAAACTGTCGGAATTTAAGCATGATGATTAGATAAAATTGTTAAAGAAAAACTTTCAGGTCGAAGTTCCAGGTAACTGTGCCACTGAAAACAAAGCTTTATTAATATTTTCTCTTTTACAAATTGCACTGACACAGGTAGGTCTTATGGCTACGATGGAATAGGAAAGGCATAGGAGTGCGAAGGAGGCAGCCGTGGCCTTAATTAACGTAAAGCCCCAACATTTGCCTGATGTGAAACTGGGAAACCACGGAAAACCATCTTCAGGGCTGCTGGAAGTGGAGTTCGAACCCACTATCCCCGGTGGCATGCCCACAGCTGCGCACCCCTAACCACACGATCAACTCGCCCGGTATTATTGTTATTATTTTAATGTGCAAATTGACCACTTAGGATTACGCTACAATTTCAGTTTTCTCTTGTCTGAAGTTTCCTCTTCCTCCAGTACTCTTTCATATGGGCGCTATGCTGTTTCTTCTGTTCATCCGTCCAGGCTCTTCCCGTCTTTGCAGTTCTTTCGAGTTGAAACCCCTTCAACATTTTGAATCATGACCCTAAATATACTCCTGTGTGACATCTTAACTTCCTGGATGTTGGACTTCTCTAGATCTTTACAAACTTCCTCAATCCACGCCGTCGTGGTCTTATTATTATTATTCCCCTGGTATAGGTATGACGTTTTTTAACCTTACACGGAAGTCATGAGATCGTCACCCTTTTATTCAAGGATTTAAATCCTTGTCTTTGATGTGTTAATCCGAATTATTCTCATCATTATATTTTTTGTCCGACTGACTTCGTATATGGTTTTTGACGTCGCCGAGATGACAGAATTTTGTCCCATAGTACACTTTTACGTGTTCATAAATGTACTGACACGAGGTTGACGAATTTTAGCAAACCGAAATGATCAGAATATTAAACAACCAACTTCGGCTCCTAAGGCCAGCACTACATTGCCTAAACTACTCATCCTGGTCTGATGTAAGAAGCATTGAACCCGGTCAATAGTACCACCAAACAGCTGAGATCTTCAACAGCTTCATATGGTTAAGTCTGGCTTCTTACTCTTATTGTTCGTATTATTATTATTGCTACTAAGTTAGGGTCTTCTAGGGAGCACGTACCAGTTTCAATGTTTCATACTTTGTTGTTCCGTCTATTTCCTCCAGTACTCTTTCATCTTCTCACTATGTCTTCCGTTCCTCTCCTCTAATAATTTTAATCCTCTTAATTTCCCTTCTGACCTTGGAATCCTTCGATTTTTAACACTTTCTTTCTAAAAATCTCTCTCTCGCTCTTGTTTCTTCTTATACATTGTTTATTTCCAAATTTATTCACTTCATGAACCCAGGCTGTTTTTGACTTCCCGTTCGGTTATGTGAACGAATCTGATCCACGAAATGACACTATAATATTTGTCCCAAATGGTAGATAATAATTGCTTTTACTCAAATAAAGTCTAACATGTGAGGTAAATTAACAAATACTGTCGTTACTAGAGAAATCTCTAGAGAAATATGTGTAAGAATTTACGAGCTGTAGACAGGACTCCATTATATTGAATTCCGCTTCTCGCGCCGTCTTAAAACCTTAAATGGGCTTAGGGCCAGACGTTGCAGAGGCTAAGCCTATACCACAGAGGGGTGACTAAACGAGAAATATTAAATGCCGAAAGAGTGTTAAGAATTTAGAGGTTCAGAAAATTTTAGTCACCCCACACCAAGTTGAATGGGAATCAACAGAGGGTGATCACACTTTCTTCCATTAATTTACATGTTTCCCAGCGGGGATTTGTACATAGTCCTCAGAATAGCCGAAAATCTACATTCATTTAAAACCTTAACCCCTTCAGTCCTGAATTTTTCTGTTTAGAAAGAAAAATCATTTCTGACTGGATTTTGATTTTAGGTCATACTGGGGATGTACTTACAAATTTTGGTTGATGAGAGACCTCCCGTTACAAAAATATATCATGTACAGTATACTGTACATTTGGTCTCAAGTGTTGCTGAATCCCAAACTTTTACCTTGGGATGGCAACCTTCTTAGGACAGGATTTGGAGGTATACAATGTTTCTACTGTACTAAATAGTAAGCCATACATTTCTATAGAACTGAAATTATCTATTATTGAGATAGTTTCATTGTTTACAGATAATTACTTACAAATATTCATATTTTGTTCACATGTTACCGACAAAGAAATGCTTCATAACAATTCACATTCATTTCATTGCTTATGAAATGCTGCAAAGCAGTTCCTGTTCCTATTTATACAAATATGTACTCCACATTTTCTACAGATAATGTGTGATCGCTGGGTGCAATTAATTTTCTTGCATCGAGTAGGTTCTTTATTGCCATCATGCTCTGGTAAGTGATCAACACTATCCTGCACTTCCCTCTATGGTCTCCTCTCAGTTGTTTGTTTTTTATTAGTTGAAGGTGATGTTACAGGGCTTGTAGATAGCCTTCCTCTTTTGATACACTTGAATTGGTTATCAACCTTCAGAAAAGCTTCAGCTACCCTAAGCCTGAAATCTAACAAATCCATTATCTCCTTCTGTGCCAACCCAGCATTTCTAGCATTTTGACTGTACTCCATCACTCAGAGAAAACAAATATGTATGCACTTCAGAAAAATGTGACATACAAGCCAATCAAACCTGAGGAAAGTAATTAAAGTGTTGTTTGGTTTGCACATTGTCTTGGGAGCAGAATATCAGGCCTCTGTGTCAGGAAAATATCTTCAACAGAAAGTTCAGCATCTCCAGAAGTACCAATAGTATATCCATTGCCACTTGCCTCGGTTGGGCTGCTTACAGATATCATCTCAACATCAGCTCCTGAAATATATCGCAGAATAAAGCTGTATTTTAATAATTATTAGCTAAAAGTTTGGGCAACTCAGTTTGCCATAAGAGTACTGGAGTTTCATAATGTGTAATAATACTGAATGTGATAACGTACCAATGTGCTGTATTTTTAGCTGGTTTGTGGTTCATCCTCATCATCACTGGCTAGTCCCTCCACATCAGACACATCTCCATTCTCCAACAACTTCAATATCATATCAACGTCGCTTGGGTTCATTTTCATTCTTGATGTGCCTTAATTTCAACAAAAATATATTTTTAGGGAACTCAGAGAACAAAAACAAAGTTTCTTTTTACATTTCTAAGAGACAATCTAGAGTATACAACACTTAATCTTCTTCTATATTACTAGAAACTACCAGGTATATAAATAAAACTTTGTGAAAGATAATGAACTCAGTCACACTATTTGCAACACTTGAGACCCCATGTACAGTATACTGTACATGCTAATATACATGGATGTTATGAGTCAAGGGATATGAAAGACTAACTATAATTAGTATGCATATTCTATTCAAACCTTTATCTTTAACCCCCAAACAGAACTTTACCCTAAACAGAATAAAATGTTAAAAATAAAGAATAAAATTTTCCCACTTACCTCCACTAACAGCATGCTTCTCTGCCATGTTTGTTGTTTATGTTCATAATTCACTAATGTGTTGGTAGATGTCACTTCAACCAATTGAGAAACAAAGACAAAGCATAGAAGTCTCTAGCAAGATAGAGAACTCCCCTATTCACTAATAATTCTTGGTGCTATAAGCTAATGAATTTTATGTACAGTATACTGTACACCTGGACTGAAAGGGTTAAATTAGGACTTTACATAAAAAATTAAAGAAGTTCGAAACCTTCCCCTCAAGCTATCTTCCTGGAGCTATCATATGTTAAGAACTTTCTGCTATTACCTTGAGTTGTTAGGCCTTTCGAATGCCACTCCAAATAACTCGCCGCACTCACTACACCGGAGCGATGAAGATGACAATGCGGCCCTAAAGCGCCCTGCTGTTATAGCATTTCGGAGCTGAAGAACTCTTTTCATATAGGCTAGATACCTGTACCCATGCCGAATTTTAATTGGCTAGTGAAAATATGCACAAAATGTTTTATTAGTCCCTAGGTACAGAAAATAGTGTGTGGCAGAAGTGTTGATAACCTTGACACAAGAACAAAACAATCTTCACGGACTTAAGGTTTGCCACCCGTAAAAATTAACTTTCCCTTAAGAATTAATTGTCCTTAATCCCGCCAGATGGGGCATTTAAGCCGATGGTAGAGACTTCTAACGGTTGAAAGTCAAGGTATCTTGTATTACACTAGTTCCATTTTCATGACACAGATGGCCTTATAGAAGGCGCGCAGGTTAACAGAACGGAGAAGGTGAAATCTCGGTACAATTATTATTATTATTATTATTATTATTATTATTATTATTATTATTATTATTATTATTATCCAGCCATGCGCTAAAAACATAGCCCAGAGGTACCGGTATCGATGTCCGACTTAACCAAGGAATTTCAATTTTATTTAGGCAGTAATACGAGAGAATGCAAACTTACTAAACCACATAACAAGTATAGTCTACCCTACACAACGGTTATGCTATGAGTTTCTTATAAACTTTGGGGTTACAGTCCATCAGAACCCCTAGAATTTATGTTACTCTCGCTACGTAACCGAAAAACGGGCTAGATGACACTTCCGAGCTCTAATAATAGGTGTCAAATTGTATACATATTATTATTATTATTATTATATGGCTCCAGATTACCCGAGGAGGAACTTTTATTTGACGCTCATTAGGCTGCCTGCACGTCAATTTCAAAGTGCCGTTTTAATATCCCAGTTGGCAGAGTAAACCGGATCTCTCTTAGGTGATTTATGTCTAATTTTGTCTGGTAAACACTATATTACCAAATATCTTTTATACGCCGACGTTGCAATACATGAAAAGTGCTGGATGTTTTTACATCTCTTCAGATATCGACCTTTTCCGGGGTTGAGCGCACGATCTCGCAATCTGAAGGCCGACACTCTACTACTGATCCACATTGTCCATAGAGGGAGTTTGCAGATGAATTACGGTGCTTGATATAACTATTAAATTTTCCAGGAAATCATTTTCTTCTTGTTATACCGCTTTTCCAGTACCTGTGGGTTCGCGGGTATGATCCGTGTCACACATGTGGATTTGGCCCTGTTTGACGACCAGGTGCCCTTCCTGACGTACACCCTGTATGGAGGGATTTAATCACTATTGCGTATTTCTGTGGTGGTTGCTAGTGCTGGGACAAACACAATCACCAGTCCCTTGGCCAGAAGAATTAATCAAAGCCGATTAAAATCCCCGAGCCGGTCGGGAATCGAAATCGGGACCATCTGAACCGAAGGCCTCAGTGCTGACCATTCAGCCAATCAGTCGGACATAAAAATTTCCAGGGAGTATCTCTCTTAACTTCAAACATATTAGCTCCAATCACATTTCGAGGATGGAATAGTAGGGCTTGGATTGTCGTCATGATTTCCATGCGACGCTCTTAAATTTGTTTGACCTCAGGCTAAGCGCTATGTTCAAATATTCATTATGCTCAATTATTATCTTCAGTAATACGGAAATTAAGATCAGGAAGCATCTTTATGAACACGAGTCATTTTAGCAGGTCATTGCACCTTTAATACGCTATATTTTCATCGGGTTTAGTTAGAGTTCTTTATTTAATTTAGAAAATGCAGGAGGCAAAACACCACTAGCATCATCACTGATAGCTATCAGATGTCGTTTTATACTTCATTTTATAGTTATTTTTTATGTACAACTTTCAGTACCCCTAATTTTAGGTACAGGATTGGTAAAATAATATTGGCCCCGATAATATTTACAATAGGACTGACGTGGAGTTGACCTTTGTTAGTGAACATCACTGAAGATGAGGGAAGAAATGGCGAAGAAATAAAAACTGAGGATCCAAGAGTTCTGACTCCACTCCACTCAGAAACCACCGGCATAGTTCAAACCGCAAAGGTTCGTCTAGACGCTTTAACGCATGCACAACAGTAAATTTGTAAGGATACAGATGCAGATCGATTTTGATCATGTTTCGAAACGACGATCCCTTAATTCCCACTTGCACAGATAAACGGCGTTGAGATATTGTCGGACTTCGTTCCAGGGTTTCCTTCACTAGAGCAAAATTTTCTGGTGTTCGAGCCCTTTTCGGATAGTTACGGATTTTATTCGCTGCAGAGCCCGTTTGATGCCGTTTTGCCACTAAGTTTTTTTTTTATTGCAGACTTTGCTGGAGATTTTTCCGAAACACTCCCAGTCTTAAACTCTAGTGCAAACAGTTCCGCACATGTCTTCCACGAATCATGGTTTAAACTCTTGCGCAAACAGTTCCGCACATATCTTCCACGAATCATGGTTTAAACTCTTGCGCAAACAGTTCCGCACATATCTTCCACGAATCATGGTTTAAACTCTTGCGCAAACAGTTCCGCACATATCTTCCACGAATCATGGTTTAAACTCTTGCGCAAACAGTTCCGCACATGTCTTCCACGAAACGTAGTTTAAACTCTTGCGCAAACAGTTCCGAACATGTCTTCCACGAATCGTGGTTTTAACTCTTGCGCAAACAGTTCCAAACATGTCTTCCACGAATCGTGGTGGAAAGTTTTGGTCAAACAGTTCCGCACAGGCCTTCCACGAATCATGATTGAAACTCTTGGTCAAACAGTTCCGCACAGGTCTTCCACGAATCGTGGTTTAAACACTTGGTCAAACAGTTCCGCACAGGTCTTCCATGAATCGTGGTTAGCATTACACTCGACAATGTTCCCCTGTGGGTGGGGGCGGTAGAATAGCACCCACCCGTCGTAAGAGGCGACTAAATGGGGTCCCAGGGGTTCTCAAATTGGGAGCGGGTGTTGACGACAATGGAGCATCGAGATGGGGCTGGCATTGCTTCCACTTATTTGTGCCAGCTCCACCCATTCATCTGTCCTGTCCGAACTCCCTTAGTCATTTGTTGTTCTTTTCCTACCCCGACGGTATTAGGTATCGAGGCCTACTGAGTCTTTCATTTTCACACCCATCGTGGCCCTTACCTTTCTTTGGCCGATACCTTCATTTTTCGAAGTGCCCGGATTTCATCATCTCCCTGATTAGCCTAGTGTTATATAGAGGACGGTTGCCTAGTTCTACGAGTACTTCCTCTTAAAACAGTAATCACCACCACCACTCGACTGTTTTATCCTGAGCACCATTTTGTGCTACATTAGACTGGTCACTAAACACGTCGTCTCCCTCACTCATTTACTTACACGTAATGACACAGCGACGTACTCCGGACAGAGCATGTGGCAGATGAACATGTGGCAGCAGCCGATTGGTGCACCGAAATCACGGTTTCCAGCATTTTCTCTGATGGGCAGTTTTCCTGCTCATTAACAAGGGTCAATTCGGCGTCAGTCTTATAATTGTTTGCCGGGCTAGTTTTATTTTCCCCACCCTGTACAGTGCCAATAGTTTCCTCGCTTGTTGACCGATGCATTTTAAAGCGAAACCACTGAGGAAAGACATACTTTATATAACAGTGCACTTTTGGTGGCCTAGATAACTGAAATAGATACGGTAGTGTAATGCAATATTTCCCACAAGAATAAAGTACGGAGATACCTCATTTCTCAGCTCGATCCACTTGTTCTGGAACATTTCCTTTTCTCAAAGCGTGTATACTATTCTCTTGTGAACTGCGACGAGTTTATGATTGATGGTTGTTGGGTGAAGTAGACGGATGGCGACGTCGAGATTCGAGCAAGTGTTGCCCTGGAAATTGCTATTTGCTTACTTCCTTACCGCGTCTTATTTATTTTGTTAAAAAAGATTCGTTCATTTTTTCCAACAAAGGAAGGGGATATATTATTGTTGCTGCTCTGACATTCAGTAAGACAAGTGGGGTTAAATATTTTGTAATTTAGAACATTTTTTTATCCCTGGAGGAATGTTTTGTTTCCATTGCACTATGGCTTAGAGAGGATTGTCACTTTCATCGTTCTCTGTCCGTCTCTTTAATTCAATTGCATCAAAAAGGAAGGGGCTCTCTGATCAATGTGGTGAAGGCGTATTCCTTTTATCCGAAAGAACATGGTTTCGATTATCGTCAGGAGGTCGAAAAATTTAATAAACGAGATTTCCATTTCCGGAGGTGCATATGCTCCTGAGGTTCACTCAACCTACATCAAAAATGAGTACTAGGTCAATTCCTTCAGCAAAGGCGGTCGATTGTAGAACAAACCACTTTACCCGATAAAGTGCCGAGAATAGTCGAAGCCTTAACCCTCTTGTGCGGAGGTGGCTTCGCTTTTCTTTGCATTGCTTTGCGTGTATTAAAAGGTCAGAGTTTTTAAATGGACTGCCATGATAGAAATCAGCTACCTACCGAGCTCGATAGCTGCAGTCGCTTGAGTGCGGCCAGTATCCAGTATTCGAGAGATAGTGGGTTCGAACCCCACTGTTGGCAGCGTGAAGATGGTTTTACGTGGTTTCCCATGTTCACACCAGGCAAATGCTGCGGCTGTACCTTAATTAAGACCACGGCTGCTTCCTTCCCACTCCTAGTCCTTTCCTGTCCCATCGTTGCCGCAAAACCTGTCTGTGTCGGTGCGACGTAAAGCAACTTGCAAAAGAAATCGGCTACCTTGATCATGACCAAGTCCAAGGACGTGGAATAAAGAGTCAGATATTTTATCTCTGATCAACCGAGGCCGCTATATGTCCAAAGATTTCCCTCTTATAAATTTATTATTTGATTTACGTTCCACTAACTACTTTTACGGTTTCGGAGACGCCGAGGTGCCGAAATTTAGTGCCGCAGGGTTATTTTACGTGCCAGTAAATCTACGGACATAAGACTGACGTATTTGAGTACAGTCAAATACCACAGGACTGAGCTAGGATCGAATCTGCGAAGTTGGAATCAGAAGGCCACTCAGTATTTTAGGTGTTCATTTGTAAATTTGTCATTTTCCCGCAATAATCAAATGCGGAGATCATGATATATTCTCATTCATAATCGATTTTGACCGTAAATAACTCGTCATTACTTCTATTTCCTTCAGCTCCTGTATTCCTTCATTCTCTTGGTTACAGCTCCTTTCTATTCTGTCGTCCAATGTTGTTTTTCCTTGGTCGTTCTTTTCTGGCTGTAGAAACCCCTCAAATGTGTATATATTGTTTCTGAAGGTGGTTCTGTTTGTGGATGTCTTGATCCATGACGTTCATTTCTTGCACAAATAAGAAACCGTTTGTCACAAGAGTTGCCTTTTGTATTGGGCTTGATGACGTTGTTAAAAATGTTCTTAGTGAGTCTGTCGTCGGGAATTCTTGAAATATGTTCGCTGCCGGTACCACTGAAGATTTTTTCCTTGGTTTCCTATTTTCACACCAGGCAAATGCTGGGGCTGTACTTTAATTAAGGCCACGGCCATTTCCTTCTCACTCCTAGCCCATTCTTATTCCATCGTCGCCATAAGACCTATCTGTGTCGGTGCCAATTGTAAGAAAAAAAGAAATATGTCCAAAGAACTTAATCCTTCGTTTACGTATGGTATCTGAAATCCTGTCTCATATTTTAGATACTTCATTTATTCTGCGTAATCTTTCTTTCCTTCTTCTCGATTTCTTCAATGTCTTTTCTGGTTCAACACATTTTATTGAAGTGTATTTAACATTTTCTCACAATGTTTTCTAGACATTCGCGATGCAAAAGGTACTCTGCAATAATCAAGAACTCGAAAATTATTTTTCACGATTCTTACACGTACAAATCTGTACTAGTATAAATTTTAAACTACTGAAGAATAAGTCTTAATTGACTAAAGTGGACATTGGAAGAAGATGAACATTCCTTCACATTGTCATTGAAGAGAATAAGACAGGTAGAAAAGGAAATCAAAAGAGAGCTGTACAGCTATTGTAAAGAAAAGCGAAGAATCTCTGATTTGTAGGAGCTGTGTTTTTTTGACAGAGACACTAACAAGCCAAACGCTGAGTGTATAGGAGAGAGAGAACAAAGCATGTCACACATAACAATAGGTTGAAGATAACGGTACGCGGTATTGGAGATAACAAAAAAGTGAAGAACAATATTGTCATTGCCGTTGAAGGTATTTCTTTGTACTGCGTGAAATAAGGCAGTCATCAGTTTGTTTGGTTAAATGGAATAGTTTAATAATATCACAGTAATATTGTTCTTATAGCACGTTAATACATGTTCACATACGTAGTAAATACATGTTCACATTTTATTACTGTTATTGGCTTTACGTACCACTAAATATACTTTTAAGGTACTTCAAGACGCTAATGTGTCGGAAGTTCATCCCACAGGATTCCTTTCACTTTCCAGTAAATACACTGACACAAGGCTGGTGAATTTGAGCACCTAAAATACATTTGGACTTAGGAATGAGCGAACCATCCAACAAGAGCTCATCAAGCCCGCACTTTACTCTCTGAACTACTCAGCCCAGTATACATACATAATAGAGATGGGCAAGAAATAACACAACTGTTAGACATGATATAGGCTTTTGGGCTGATGACGTGTCAAGAAAATAAGGTGAAAGTCTTTACGTATCGCAGAGAACTTCGTTCTGCGTCATCAAAAGAAAATCTCGACTGTCCACAAGAAAGGTTTCTAAAACAATGAGGTTTGAATTTAGACGTTATAATAGAAGTGGAAATGGTTCGTTCATTCGTCACCAGATGGCTCCCCGGACGCGGTACAGCGCTAGCGTTCGAAGCGGAAACTGACGGTACCATCAGAATCAGTCTGAGAGGGTCAGGTAACATACCAGCTCTATGCAACGTAAGACATAGACAGGTGTATGACATTGACACAAACACGGAATAAAACATCAGGTGATGAGGAACGTACGAAATTGGAAAACACCGTCTCGAAATAACAATAGTGATAGGGACAGGGAAGGGAACTACCTACGTAAATACTTAATGGCTCGCAACCAGGTATAACTTAATTGATAGACAGTGCCCTTGTTGAAATTGTTAGGACGTGTACGTATTTCCACAGATTCGCGTATAATCCTGGACCTGTATTATCTAGTGTGGGTAAGAGCTCGAACATCTTGGAACTTGACATCATGAATATTACGTTCATGTCCCTTGATACGGGTCCCAATGGACAGGCATGTTTGGCGAATGTATATCTTACAGCAAGTACAGGGAATTTCATACACCCCAGGATGTAAAGGTGGGAAAAATTTGTCCTTGGTTTTACCCAGACTGTGAGCAATCCTAGTGACGGTGCCAAACACGGTTTTTATATTGCGTTTGCGGAGGTCCTTGGCAATTCGATCTGTGGTGTTGTGAATGTAAGGCAAGTAGACAGTTCCCTTCACTTCTTCCTTCTGTGAGCTTCCCTAGGTCGTTTCTCTGGGTTGCAGGGCTGTATGAATCTTCAAATCACTGTAACCATTACCTATGAACGAGACTTTGAGCGTGTCCGTATCCACCTGGATATTTTATGGCTCACAAATTCATCTCACCCTCTTGGTGAATGTCATGGGAATGCCTTGATTTGTGCTGGATGGTGGTGAGAATCTGCATGAAGATAGCTATGTGTGTGGGGAGGCTTACGATAGACGGTATGTACTAAGGAGCCGTCTGGTCTCTTTCTTACCAGAACATCCAAGAAAGGAAGGCATCCGTCCGACTCCATCTCCATAGCGAATTTATTTGAAGGATGTTGCTGATTTAGATGGTTTAGAAATATATGAAGTTTCTCAGGACGTTCTGTCCAGACCAAAAATGTATCATCAACATACTTCCAGCTGTACCGCATCCGGGGACCATCTGGTGACGAATGAACGTTCCTATTTCCACTTCTATTATAATGTCTAATTTCGAACCTCGTTGTTCGAGAAACCTTTCTTGTAGACAGTCGAGATTTTCTTCTGATATATTCATTCTACATTTTTTGTAATTAGATAACTCGTCTTGATATGTCTGTGGCAGTGATATTGTTTTGCCACCCCTTTTTAATAGTTTTATAAACTTTTAATACCGGTACATAATAACTGGTTCATTCATAATTTAGTTTATAACATTTCTTTCCATATAGTATATTATCTGTATTTCGACAATCAGCCGTATCTGGGTCTTAACATTTTCAAACAATGTTGCCCGAGATAGTGAAACATACAAGTGGCCGTTGCTGAGTACTTATCGGGTACGTAGACTACTCACATTTCCAAGCGTTTGTCCTTGGGTTTTATTAATGGTCATAGAGAAGGGTATTCTACTTGATACCTTCCTGTCTGTACGTACGTAGACTGTTTTTCTTAGCAACATGTAAGTTATAAGGAACGTTCTTCCATCTGTTGAGTATATTTAGAAGCTGGGGAAGGTCAGAGATTCGAAGAGTATCTAGCAGAGAATAGTATTCTTCTATCATCAGAGGAAGTGTATACTCTCTGGCTTGACAGGCAGTAATCATTAATGAAAGTGTTAGTCGCTTAGCAACCTGCTAAGTACAGAATGTAATGCGGGTTGGGTAAGCCTTCGCCTGCAATTATTGGAGTGATCGTTTCATGATTTGATCTAGAAAATAAATATTTTTCCGTTGAATTTTCATGAAATTCAAGATTTGTTCTGTACTATTGAGGCGATTTGGAAGATTTTGGTACAAACTACACCTTTATTCTCCCTCTGGTTTAAGAGCTTGAGTTTTTTGAAACAGACACGTTGGCGTTAGTTATATATATATATATATATATATATATAGAGAGAGAGAGAGAGAGAGAGAGAGAGAGAATGAGATTACTTGGCTGTGATATTTTAAGAGAGTATTGTGGGGCAGAAGAATGGTTTTCTTCTTTGGGCCTCTGGCATGTTAAAATTCTTACGAGGAAAGTACAATACTTTACCCGCCCTCCGCCTGTACAGCCTCTAAGAAATGGAGGTGAACAAACCCCTCATATATCCACCGTACTTTAACACTGTACAAGAACGCGAGTATCCGGTCCTCCCTGGGGCAATGCGCAGAATTTGGCGATAACTTTCATTCAATGGCTGCAGTCCAAAGAATAAGCGAGCAAAAGAGCAGAAAGGAAAACTGCACCAGAGGGTTCACATGACAAAGGGCGCTTTAGTGTGCACGTCAGGTTCTCAGGGATTCCCCCGAAGGGATTGCATTCTGCCCGTAAAAAGAAGTTTGACATTGGATTCAGGAGAGCAGGCAGGCCATCCCAGCAAGCTTCACAAAATCCATATTTCCACAGTCGGTTCAGAACTAAAGATGACTTGGGGTGGAACACAATACGAGAGAAGTGCGGCGAGGTGGAATAAGATGTCACAACAGCGTGAACTAAGCCAGACGTAAAAAAAAGGACGACGTGTTTAATATCCGTGACATATGAAAAATCTGTAAAAAAGCGAGCATGTTCGCTACGTATGGGTATGTTGCTGCAAGATACAATTCGGATGACGTTGATTCGTACCTCTAGCCGGGCCAATTAGCTTAGATGGTAGAGCAGGTTCGATCCTTTATCAGCCTCGTGTCAGTAGATTTACAGGCACGTCAAAGAACTCCTGAAGGACAAAATTCCAGCACCTCGGCGTCTCCGAAAACCGTAAAAGAAGTTATTACGACGAAAAATCTATAACTTTTTTGATTCGCTATGCCCAAGTAAGCAGTGCATTTGAAAATATTAGCCCTTTTTTCTTCTTCTCTTCCCAGTATCTCTTCATCCTCTCGCTGTGTTCCTTTTTCGCGTTGTTCAGTCCATCCTCTACTTAGTCGGGTTGGGCTTTGCAGAAAATTTATGTTCTTGAATTAAGGTTCTGAATTTTATTCTGTCTTCAATAGTTTCTTCATTAACGCCAATTAAGATGTCACAACAGCGTGAATTTAGTTTAAAAAAGGAAAATATCTTCTTTGATTTCTTTTAACCAATATTTGTGTGTTTTCATTAATAAGGCTAAGAATAAATTTTATTTGTGAGCCTGTTATTATTCTCTCTATATAAAGTGACCATAAGATTATAATCGCCGTTTCCTGTTGACATCTGTGATGTATTCTTTAACTTCAACTGATTAGCATGATGGATCAAAATCAATAAGATTATTATTATTATTATTATTATTATTATTATTATTATTATTATTATTATTATTATTATTTCGCAATTTGCTATACGTCCAACAGACACGGATGTCGTATAGCGACGATGGGATAGGACAAGGACCAGGAGTGGGAAGGAAGAGGCCTATGGCCTTAATTAAGGTACATCCTCAGCATTTGCCTGGTGTGCAAATGCGAAACCACGGAAAACCATCTTCAGGTTTGCCGACAGTGGAGTTCGAACCCAGTATCACCCGAATAAAAGCTCATAGCTTCGCACGGCCAGTTCCTCTGTATTCTTCTTATTATTATTGTTCGTTCGTACCCCACCATCGGAAGTGTCGACGACACTGTTACCTCCGTGTTCCTACAGTCAACGTCAAACCTTGAAGCAACAGCCAGAAGCTACTCGAATTGTTGACAAGCCAGGTACAAAAGTAATTGTGGAGGGATGATTCACAGTTCCTTAGGACGTTTTCAAGTCATGACTTTAATATTTCAGATACCGGTACGTTTTACGGTAATGTATGACTAATCTATTTGAATTTGCGTGAATCTCCGCACTTAACTTTCTTCTTGAGGGGAGAAGTAGGCGGATTTACAGTCACACGTTTCATTGCACATGTCTTCCACAATTTTCATAAAATCTAAATGAATCTTTGTACGCTCATTTAAATGACGTAATGAGTTGCTGTGTATATTTGAGGGACATTGTGGTAATTTAATGCCAAGTTCCTGAAGTTTTAATTTTTCATATGCCACTGTCTTTCGCTACACATTTTGAGTAAATTATGACATCAAATTTCATATATATTAATTATCGACACTTGTATAGAGACTTTAAAGTGCGGTAACTCTTCCCTAAATATTCTAGTTGTTTTTCGGTAATTCTTTGGACTTGTTGGTAGTCTTTTCTTACTTAAAACGAAATATTTTAATGCATAAAGTTTACCTTATTAAACATATTAAAATTCCACTCCACTTCAACCTTTCTATTTACCTGGGTGATCTGTATAAAGACCGAGTAGTTGGTGTGGCACAGTGCAGTGTATGTTTATTTAAACTTAAATGCCATTTGTAGTTCGAATTTCAATGTAAATATTTGGATAGTATTCTCCTCGATATATATCTTTAAGAAAACCAATAGAAATAAATTGCGATTTTTTTCGTGTTTTCTGCCTGTCTCCCCTTCAAGGGCGATATAAGTGCGAAGATAGTATTAAAATACAATAATTTTCTTACGAAAAATTAAATGCTAGACAGCTAATATTTGAGATAAGCCTATAAGGCTACTGCTAACGTTGCTGTACACAATTTTATTCGAATTTATTCGGAACTATGCTGTATTTTCGCCCGATCGGTTTAGTTTACTTACCCTTAATTATAATACTCACACAAATAGTCGCAATACGTATGGGAACAGCACCCAGTAGGATTTAATGTGAATGTTCATACATTATTAAACATGGCATATGATAACAATTTAATCCAGTGAGACTAAATTACATGGCAATTTATACATCTTGGGCTCCCGACACATGGAATGGAGATGGAGGCACTTTCGTGTACGTTTGGCTATGACCATTCTCCAATCACCATCGCTGAATTGTATCTACAATTTGTGGAATATAAATAAATAAATAAATTATATACCGGTAAGTGATATAGTGGATTTACTTACGCAACTGTGTAATGTCATTGTTAGGGCAAGGCATTCATAGGTAAAATTCAAACTAACTGAAGCAAGTGGCAAGTATACGCTACTGATTTCTGCAATGAGATTTGCACATATATGAGGGACCCCGCCTATGAGAACCCATAGGAGTTATGTTGCTCTCTCTACATTACGGAAGAGCGGGCTAGACAACGCTTCATACCAGCGAAATTAGTTTGCAAACTAACGTATTTCTGCCTGAATATCCTGGCTCTTGTCGTTCTATAAAAAAGAGAGAGAATAATCTTACTGTACGATGCTGAGGAAATTGAAGAACAATGGACTCTGCTATAGAGGGTAAGAAAAGCAGAGTGAAACCAAGGTGATGCATATACAGGTCATACCAAAAGTTTAAGGACACCTGCACATTTCATGAACATGATTCCTGTCCTTAAAATGTTGGTTTTAGGCTCACGAGTTTTTTTACAGGGAAGTAGTAAATATTTTGAAGAACCTTCGCTGAAATTGTCATTATAATATCACTCTTTGTTTTGAAGTTACTACGTTTTTAACTGTATAATAGTTGCAAAAAAGCTTTTTTTAATACATGATTAGATCTGGAGAGTACAGTATGGGGATTTCATTAATAATCTGCTATAGGGAAAGACAGATACCTGAACAATATTTATAATTGTAATAGAATAACTGAATATGTTTCCATTTAAAAATATCCTCCGTATAAATGCTCGCAGTAGAACCACAGACAGTGGTAAAAGAACAAACATCATTTGACCATGGCTGGACAGGAGGCCCCTGAAGCTACAGAGATCGTTTTTAAATGGAAATATATTCTGTTTCTCTAATACAATTATAAATATCCTATATATATCTGTGTTTCTCCACAACAAAAATCATTACTGTAATCCTCATATTGTACTGTCCAGATCTCCTCAAGTATTAAAAATAGCTATTTTCTTTCCAATTATTATAAGCAGGAACTTCAATACCTTCGAAACAAAGAGCGATATTTTAAGGACAATATCAGGAAATGTTTCTCTGAATATATTCTAGTTCCCTGTAGACAACCGTGTGCCTGAGACTAAAATTTTAAGGACAGGAACCATGTTCATGAAATATGCAGGTGTCCTTAAACTTTTGGTAGGACCTGTAAGACTCACTGGAGTAAAGAGGGTTATGGAGACACGCAGTTGATTCACAGAGGCTTGCAGACTGAATGCTGAAATGCATAATCGTCTATGATGCAGACATATCGCTTATGGGCTGCAATAGTGGCATAACTCAAAAAATCAAGTTCTGAGATAAATGAGTACAAAGTTTTCCCCGGTAGTGAAATACAGAAATCATAGGATTAATCTATGGAATAAATAGCAACCGGTGCTAAACGGCTCGATATGGGTTCAGTTAATAAAATTGCTACTGAAAACTTGCTCCTTCATCCCCCTTGTCGAAGCCATGACCTAGACGTTTCGGGATGTGTCACTATTGCTGCAATATTTTTATAGATTATATTGGTCTATCATCGGAGTTTGCGGCATATAATCATCATTATCATCGTCTTGAACCATCTCCGAGCCCTTCCATCGCATCCTTTTTTTGTACCACTCTCCTTCCAGTAATTTTTCCCAATCATGACCTCTCTGTATTCTTCACTTGATCTACCCACTGCTTTTGTAGCTTTCCCACGGGTCGTCTTCCTTTTTCTTTTCTCTCAAATTCCTTTTCTACAGTTCTGTTTGCAGGCATCCTCTTCATGTGATCAAATTACTTCAGTCTTGATACCTGCATGTTATTGAGGAGTGAATCATCTATTCCTACTTCTTCTCTGATCTTCCCATTCCTGATCTTGTATTGCGTTGTATTCTGAATCATCGTATTGAGGAACTTTATTTCAGCTACCTCGAGTTTAGAATTATCTCTATTAGTCAGGGGTATAGTTTCGAGACTGTATGCAAGAATTTGTTTACAATAGGACTTGTACTATGTCATCTTTGTTTTCATGGGTATTTGCTCATCCCACAACAAGTATAAAACTGGTAGTTAAATAGCGTTGCCTTATTAATTCGGTTGTTTATCTCATGTTTTGATAGGTTGTCGTTTCACAGAATGCTGCCCAAGTCCATGAAATCTGGAACTATCACTTCATTTAACATGCTTATTGGTTCTGCTCCCTCCTTATGCACTGCCATCGCCATCGTCTAGGTATTTATCATGTTTAAACAATAGTTCTTAAACACCTAATTCCAGCTTTTCACTCTCTCTTCCAATTCCTCTTCAGATTTACTCCAATCTGCAAAAGTGAAGGCTTTTATATCTCCATGCTATTTTCATTTAATAGATTCAATTATCATATCCATTACAATGATAAATAGAATTGATGACAATGAGCTGCCTTTGCTGCACTCCTCTATTAGTTTCAAACTAATCCGACAAAGCACACCATATTTCAACACAATTCCTGTTTCCATTATAAAACATTTTCACTTTGTCTATAAGGCTGTTTCGTATTTGAAGTTCTTGTGGTTTATAATAATGAAACAAATTTTGGAAAAAATGCTAAAGCCTGCAATAACACCGATTTCATATTTTTTTAGTTGTGTCACTATTGCAGCCCACGATGGATATGGTTTATGTTTCAGGACCATTATAAAATTAAATCCTGTGCCATTATTTCGAAGGGATTGCCCAGCACTCTTGAGTCACTTGTCCCACTGCGACGCAAGGCGGTGAATGGCTGTCTCGTAAAATTCCTGGGGCTGCGTTGTAAACCAGTTCCGAAAGTACTTCGGTGTCCGAGGTAAATCGTTTGCCTCTCGGAGCCTTCTTTAGATCACACTGGATTTTTTGCATGGTGGCAGCCCTGCATGCTTTAATTGTAGACTTAGTCGTTTTGACTCTGGTTCGAAGTGACAACACCATGTCTCGTCTCCAGCGACCACTCGTGACAGGAACTCATTCCCTGCCTTGGCACAGCGTAGCAGATGTTCAAAGGTGAGGTGCATTCGACATGCTTCCTGTGCTCGTTTAATACTGTGAGGCACTCATTGGACGCACTTTTAGCGAAATTTTAATCTGTCCTTAATGATGGTGGGACCACTCCCGACGCTCACTCCGATCTCTACGACTACCGTAACTCGTCGGTCTTGCATAATGAGGGCATCCACCTGCTGGACAATGGCGTCGGTAATGCGCTATGGCATTCCAGAGCGTGCATCATCGGCCAACGACATCCATCCTTCCCTGAATCGCTTGTGCCATGCCTTGACCCTTGCAACGGACATGCAGTGCTCTCCGTACAAATTCGCCATTCTTCGATGAATTTTCGTCCTCCTCACTCCTTCTGCTGCCAGCAAACCCTCTACACCCCTTTGCTCTACTTTTGAAGCCACCATTTCACTGTTTTCAGCACAACTGGGTGGAGTGGACGATCAACACATGCGCGTGTTTCCTCTGTCGTTAAATCGTGTTCACCCATGTCTTTCTGGCGGCGGGTTTAGGATCTCGGCGCTCTTATAGGGACCGCACCTTCTCCGCAGGCAAATGCATTACGACCCTTTCACCGGTTTTCATTTTATACCCTACGGCTCCTTCCTTTTTGAATGGCCCTCATATATAGAGAGAAACGCCTGATAATTGAACTTCTCTGCAATTTACACGAATGCAAAATCCAATCCCTAAAGCTTTTTTAATCCTCTCGGGGGAACCAGTGCTGTATCTCACATGGATGGTAAAATATATATTTTTTCCTCTCGGCTGTAAATTTCAAGTTCCTCATTAGGCTCTGGAATGGAAGTTAAAATATATTTTAAATTGTCGTTTGACTTCCCCTTCCTGTGACAGCGAGGAGACGCCCCTTCTGAGTAGCAGCTAACCAGGGCCTCGGTAATTAGTAAGGGTGTAACCACAGTGCACACAGTGGTGGCTAGTCCTCAAGTCAGGCGTGCCGGTCCGCTCAGCTGGTAAGCACCTAGTCACCCATTCACCATAATCCCCCCAACTTCTCTCCCCGTGGCATTAATTATGACTCGCCATGGAACTGTGCTACAGGCCACCCTTGTGAACTAACGAGGCTATATGCGGTTAGTTTATGTAACACATGAGCTGCATCACAAATTGAAAATCGTCATAGTTAGCAATCATTACGAGGTACATCCATAAAGTTAGTCTCTGACAGTTATTGCAATAAAACCGCGTTTTTCTTTTAACTCATTAAAGCCCAGTATCCTAACTTTAAGCGAAGTGTTTCAATTCGATACTTGGGTAAGAGAATAAGTAACGGTTATGAAAGTATCTTATTCTTATTCTTCTTCTACCGCTATACCCACACCTGTAGGGTCACGGATGCGAACTGTGTCACTCAGGATGATTTGGCCCTATTTTAATTCCTTCTTGAAACCAACTGAGTCTTTTTACTCTTAATATTGATAGCGTAAATCAAGATGATAGTTATTCTAAGAGTACAGTGTTTGGAGTATAAATATGTAAATTGTCTATCGATCTATAGACATACATGTGGGGGTGGTGGCACTTGCGTGTATCTAGGGCTTGCCCTTTCTCCATCTACCACCCGTAGATAGTGCATGTACAATTTCAGGAATAATAATAATAATCATCATCATCCTGCTTGCTTTTGTGGTGATTGGTATTGAGGTGTATTGTGTGGATATGAATATTAAAGTGTTTGTACAAACAGAAACACCTAGTCCCGAGCCAGAAGGATTAATCAGAAGCGATTGCAATCCCGGATCCTCCCGGAAACCGAGCCCAGAACCGTTAAAGCTACAACGCTGAGCGTTATGTCAAGGAATCTGATAACGATTGTGAAAGTATGGAGAGCATTAAATGCAGACAAAAGTACCTGCAAGGCAGAACTTTCTTATGAAAATACATTTTCTCACTTTAAACATTGATATCAGGAAGACATATTTGTAGCATGTCACTGAATGGAAATAAACATGGAGAACAACTTTCAAAAGATAGGTTCAGCAGCCTGAGTTGTTGCTTCTTTAGCACCGTCCAGGGATCACTTTAAGTTTAAACCCATGGACGTGAAGCAACACTATACCCCTAGAAATATTAAGCCTCTACTTTCACCTTATGCCTCTATAAACTTACTTCAAGAAATGGAGGCTTAATACTACGATAACCCTTTCAAAACAAGGGTGTTTGGCTTACGTTTCAACAATCACCAACCTGGCAATAAATTTGATATTAAATTTTGTCATCGAGATTTCCGACACAATTGCTATCCAAGATATATTTTAGGCATTACTCTAGGTTGCACACTATCTCTTAAGCATCATCTTCTGAACCTGTCTGCAGGGTTAAAGCACGCAACATCTTTCAAGTTGGCCAAAGTACGCACATACTTTACGATCTACAAGACGAGTTGGCCGTGTGGTTAGAGGCGCGCGGCTGTAAGCTTGCATCCTGGAAATAGTGGGTTCGAATCCCACTGTCGGTATCCCTGAAGATGGTTTTCCGTGCTTTCCGATTTTCACACCAGGCAAATGCTAGGGCTGTACTTCAATTAAAGCCACGGCCGTTTCCTTCCAACTCCTAGGCCTTTCCTATCCCATCGTCGCCATAAGACCTATCTGTGTCGGTGCGACGTAAAACCACTAGGGAAAAAACTTTACGACCTTCTGCTCTGGAACTGGTTTTCTCTTGTGCTGAGTACTGCGCACCAGTGTGGCTGATTTTTCCTTCGACACGACTCATCAACACTCAATTAAGTGCTAGTATGCGTTTAAGATCTGGCACCATCCAATCCTTTACTGGCTTCCAGTTCTGTTAAGTATAATGCCTCCTGATTTAAGTACAAATGCTCTAACTAGAGAGTGCAAGAAGATTTGCACGAACTCTCGACTACCACTTCCAGAAGACCTGCCAGCTCTCGAACTGCAGATACTCAAGTCACGTCACCCACCCTTACTACCAACTTTAGTCCACTGGAGGAATAGGTAGATCGCTGGACAGGCACCACAAACTTTTCTCTGCACAACATTAATTATTTTCTGGTGAACACCTCCCTAGAGAATCACTTACCGCATAAGATGTGGACAACACTGATTCGAGTGAGGACAAATCATAAAAGATGCAATGATTCCCTTGACAGATGGAATTACACTTCAGCGCTAGAATGTAAATGTGGCACCCCACGAAAAACATTTCTCCGTATTGTGAGTGCAAGTTGCGATGCTATCGAGGTAATTAGTACCAACACCTGAAGCTCAACAGCTAGAACAAGGACATTCAATTTCGATATAAATCCACGAGATTCAAGTTTATTGTTTATGCACATGTGTATAATTATATTTGTAGATGTATATGTAACTCATCGCCATACGCTAAATAATTATAGATAATGGAAGAGAACTAAGGGGAAAAAAGTGAATAGAAGCTTTTGCAATGTGTTCTTATACAATAATGTTGAAGGCAAGATGAGTAGATTGGAACTCATACTGAATTGGTTTCGTGAGATCAGAATGATTTGAAGAAATTTGATCATAAAATGATTTAGATCGATAGGGCACATCTTCAGGCAGCAAAAATTAGTTGAGATATTTTATGAGGAAAATGTAGAGCGTAATAACTGTACAGTTACACCAGGGTATGAATATGACGAGTTATAGTAGCATGTAGCTGTTATGACATATTTAAATGAAAATATTAGCAGAGGGTCGGATGGAATGGAGAGTTGCTTCATACCAGCTATGGACTAATGACCTAAACAAAAAATCAATTTCTTAATTTATTTCTGAATCGAAAGCTAGCATCGTATAAGCTGTGTAGTTTTGGTACAATCTGTGGCAATAAATATTCTCATTTGCCAATAATTAGGACGATATTAAAAATACATTCGTTGTCAGTTCAACAACAGATTCCTATAGGAGATAAGTTATTAGCCTATGAATAGAATACACGCTACGTTATTGAATGATACATATTTTTCTATTTTTCTATTTTTCGCTAAGATCACACGATATCGAATCACTTTTCAATATGTCCATATTTTATAAAGTGTAAACTTAGGGATTAATTGCTCAATTTTGTGTGTGTTCATTCTGAGTTTCACCAAGCGAGTAAGCTACGCGGATTGAGTCTCATAGCTGGCAGTTTATATTCGTAAGATTGTCGGTCCGACCCCCACTGTTGGTAACCCTGAACGTAGGCCACAGTCACTTCCTTCCCTGTCCTGGAACTTTCGTACAGGCTATAGCGAAAGAAAGTAATTTCGGCTTTGAAGGGTAGGTCATATATATTTCACTGAATAAACGCCAGAGACTTGAGCTGACGCCTCACGCCTTAGCGATCGTCGCCACTAGCGGGCTACAACGTTACACCGTAGAAAATGAATAAAAAGATAATGAATAACAGGATACTGTTAACCGAAGTGGAGGCAACGTCAAACTTCGTTGTCCGAGCGAGTTGGCCATGCGGTTAGGATCGTACACCTGTGAGCTTGCATTCGGGGGATAGTGGGTTCGAACCCCCACTGTCGACGGTCCTGAAGATGGATTCCGTGGTTTTCGATTCTCACACCAGGCAAATGCTGGATTTATACCTTAATTAAGGTCAAGGACGCTTCCTTCCCCACCCATAACCCTTTCCTATAGCATCGTCGGAATAAGACATATGTGTGTCAGGGCGACGTAAAGAAAAAAAACGGGCGAGTTGGCCGTGCGGTTAGGGGTACGCGGCTGTGAGGATGAGTCAGGGAGATAGTGGGTTCGAATCCCACTGTCGGTAGCCCTGAAGATGGTTTTCCGTTGTTTCCCATTTTCACACCAGGCACACCTTAATTAAGGCCATGGCCGCTTCCTTCCAACTCCTAGGCCTTTCCTATCCCATCGTCACCATAAGACATATCTGTGTCGGTGCGACGTAAAGCAACTAGCAAAAAAAAAAAAAAACCCACAAAGAAAAGAGACTTTGCTCAAGTGCGAACTGCCACCTGTCCCGAAAGTTATGAAAAACAGAGATAGCAGTACTAATGAATATGGCAGTCTCATTCAGAGAACTACATTAGTGCGAGCTGATGAGTTTTATGGAACTTTTCTATGTGTGGTCGCAAGTCACAGACCTACAGTTATACGAGAAATCTAAACCGTCAGACCACACCTTTGAAAATCTTACTGGTATTGACTGGAATTTACGTGTATCCTACAAAAACATGAGTATTAAATGAGCATGTAACACACTGCATTCAAATGACTTAATGAAGCCAATGAATAACGCGGTTATTATTATTACTTCATTATTATTATTATTATTATTATTATTATTATTATTATTATTATTATTATTATTATTATTATTATTATTATTATTATTATTATTATTATTATTATTATTCCCGACATTTCACCCAACTTATTTTGGTCAGCGGTTGATGAGCATTTAACCCCATTTCACTGTTGGATCCCCTTCAAGGCGCCATCGTTATGGGGAAGAATTTAGTCACTATTGTGTACTTCTGTAGTGATTGGTATTGTTTTATGTCGATAAAGACATGTGTATTAAGACGAATTTAATCAAATAGCTCCCGAACAATAACCAGGTAAATTTCCTTGCCCATTTGGGAATGAAATCCACAACCTTTATTATTATTATTATTATTATTATTATTATTATTATTATTATTATTATTATTATTATTATTATTATTATTATTATACCAGGCGTACACCTCCACGCCGCTAATTCATATATTGCGCCAGTTGAAACTCCTCTACAGGAGAACGCCTGAACTTTAACAAACTGTACTAATTCAAAGGTTTCTTGGTAGATGTCACTACTGTAAATTTTGAAGTGTTCTTAACTGTGCCTATTTTGATTAGTGTTTGTTTGCTCTGTAGCAAGAAGTGTGGTCATTCTCTTCTAGATGTCACTACATAAAAACTATAACTGTGCACCCTGGTGCGAAGTGAACGAACTGTTTTTTGAAGAAAATTTTGTATCCATAAGTTTGTTCTTTGTGAAATTTCTTTCTTTCCTTTTCTTGGTTGGCAATATTTATCTCTGTTTCCGCCAGTTTTGAATTCAGCCAATCCCGAATTTTCTTAATTAATTTTCCTCCAATCCTAAGTTTCTTGTTCATGCTGTGTGTAACTTTTGGTGTTAGCCAATAAAGGGAAGGGGTGTGGCACTTTTATTTCATGAAAGGTCTCGAAGATTCCTTGTGGGTATAAAACTGCTGAGGTTTATGGCTCGTCGCCACTTCTTCGACAGCTTGCTTTGTGTGTGATTATGTAGCAGGGGGCGGGAAGCGCCTCTTTCTTCGGGCAGCAGTTCAGCTACAAGGTAATGGCCGTTTTATAACTTCATTTCTCGCTAGCTCAGCAGTTTAACCCGTGGGGCAGGTTCGAAATCTTTCCCATGTAACCTACCTTTAAAAATGTAATAGACATTTGGTAAATTCCGTATCTTTAAGTACAAATTGGGATAGAGAGTGCCAAACCCTCTCGAGCTCCCACTCCTATTGTTTTGAGGTGACCTGGTTTTCACAACCGTTTTCTTCTTTCTTAATGTAATAAAGTTCTCTCATACAAGTCACCTCCTTAGTATGGGATTAGCCCTTGTATGTGCGGCCTAGGGCCAAGTACGTTTTAACAGTGTATTAGGAGTGCAAGTTACGCCTCCAGTCATTTTGGTATTTTGGGCCATGTAATTAACCTGCTTCTTTACTGAATAGGCCCAGTAGGTTGGGTATTTATTACCCCTGTTCTTGGTGTGCCTTGAGGGCAGATTGAGGTATTGTTTGTTGTGGCCTGTGATAGGCTTCAACTTTAAGAGCGGAATTGCTCTTTCTTAAATTTGATTTCTGTGGGCCTCGAGGAGGCTTAACATTGTAATCGGGAGCTAGTGCTCCTTGGCATGATTGGGGTTTTCTGCCCCTTTGTTTGAAATGGGTACATAGGTAAAATTGGGCTCATAGCTCAAGGATTGTAAGTGTCGGGCTCGAAGCCCAAATTTCGCAACAAACTGAACTTGTACTTTCTTAATTTGTTAATTTGCTACTGGGTACCTGTTATATTTGTTATTTGTTGAGTTTGAAAAGAAAATATAACCTTTGTTAAAGTTTTAAATTAACTTTAATCTTGTAGTTGAGACCTATTCCAGCCCGCACCTTCTTTCACCTCTGCAATCCACAAAACATCGTAACAATTATTATTATTATTTATACAGTTTTATACATATTATTCAGTCGTTCGTCGAGGTTTTCAAATTAATACAGCACGATAGTTGTTTTTCCCTGTGGTAACACTAACTGACGGACGTGCTCAGGTCAGAACTGAAGATTTTCAGACACTATGTTGAAACCTTAAGCACCCTAGTCTTCCATTACTGTGATGGAGGTAGCGATAAACCACGTCAACTGTAAGGAACATTTATTAGCGCACAGCTGGCATCTATTAAGGTTAATCACTTCTCAAGTGTCTGTAGAAATGAGAACATTCCGGAGAGGAAGCAAGTTTCATGATCACTCTTATTGTTAGATCTTATGTGCTTGCAGAATATATAACGTTCATCTCCATGTGCTTCCATAATTTCTTCTTCATTGCCTAATGTGCTATCAATTCCAAATTATTTGTGAAGTACTTTATCTTATCCTATTTGTTCTTCTTTGTCTCAAATACTGGAGACTGTGAACCTGAGATCCGCAAGCGCATTGCAATTGCGAGAAATTCAACAGCAAAACTTACTCGCATATGGAAGGACACCTCCATCACTTCCAAGACAAAGCTCACCCTCATGCGAACTCTGATCTTCCCTATCGCGACCTATGCAGCAGAAACTTGGACGATGAAGACAGCGGATCGCCGCAGGATTGATGCTCTAGAAATGTGGTGCTACAGGAGATTACTGCGAATACCATGGACAGCACACCGTACTAATGAATCGATCCTGCAACAGCTCGGCATCAGAACAAGACTGTCGACCCTTATCAACCAAAAACAACTCGGATATTTTGGTCATATTGCCAGAAGACAGGAGGCAATGGAAATACTTATCATAGAGGGAAAAGTCGAAGGCCGAAGACCTAGAGGACGTGCGCCGTTACGATGGATGGACCAGATCAAGAACTTAACCAGGATGAGCTTACAGCAAGCCAGTCACCATGCCCAAAGCAGAGACTCCTGGAGGAAGATCACCAAAAGGATTGTCGCGTGATGCCACTACACCCTTACGAAGGGTTGGACTAAGAGAGAGAGATTTGTTCTTCTGAATAACGTTTCAGGGTTTCAGCAAGTTTACATTTTTTTTAAATTCTTAAAATATATACTAAGAGACGTAAAAATGAAGGAAACACACCAACCAGTTGTTTGCTGTAAAACTCGACATGCAATCTGATGTGAAACAAATAATCAATTGAATGGCTTAGTGACGATATTACTTGAACAGTTTTGCCAACAGAGGTCATAAACGTGCTGCTAAAAGTGGTCTATGGAAAGTGAAATCACATGTCCCTTTGCGAAAATCAAATGACCACAAAAGTGTCTCCCGGTCATGGTAATCCATCAATGGCTGCTAATTTCAGATGGCAACCAGCCATAAGAAATAGACTGTAGGGTTGCTAGGTAACACTGTCTGACCGTCCACTTATACGTTACATCACTGCCTGCACGGTTGCTAGGTAGCACTGTCTGACCATCCATCCATATCGTACATCACAGCCTGCACGGTTGTTAGGTAACATTGTCTGGCCATCCATCCATACCTTACATCACTGCCTGCACGGTTGCTAGGTAACACTGTCTGACCATCCATCCATATCGTACATCACTGCCTGCACGGTTGCTAGGTAACACTGTCTGGCCATCCACTCACACCATACATCACTGCCTGCACGGTTGCTAGGTAACATTGTCTGACCATCCATCCATATCGTACATCACTGCCTGCACGGTTGCCAGGTAACACTGTCTGGCCATCCATCCACATCTTACATTACTGCCTGCACAGTTGCTAGGTAATACTGTCTGGCCATCCATCCATACCTTACATCACTTCCTACCCGGTTTGTATGGTTACACTTCCGTCACACATTTTGTGGAACTCTGTGTCGGTTTGTGGAAAGCTCATAGGTCACACATTATGGCTCTACGACGAAATCGAAGACAATTCGCCCAGTTATCAGTGTTTTATAGAGGACACGTTATTAGAATGCGTGAGGGTGGATGATTGTATCCACAAATTGCCCTTCACCTATACCCATTATGTTAGATTGTTAAGGTGGTAAGGGGAGTTAGGAACATTGGGTAGGTGACAGAACGCACAAACGGCAACTGGTCCCAATACGCCCTCAGCTGACCACCGGGAAGGAGGATTATTTGATCCTCTGATATGCAAGAGGTGTCCACCATCCAGGCACGCGTATCAGCATCGAAATAGGCCTCTTTGTCAGTCTGAAACATCTCCGCGCGCTTGGCTGAAGGAAATTTAGTTTCTTACTTACTGACTCATCGGCTCTACAGCCCATGCAGGGCCAGCCTCCGTGAAAATTGTAGTCCAATCTTTACGATCTTCAGCACGTTTCCTCCTTCTTCTTATACCTATCCTTATCAAATCCTCCATATAATCCAGCCATCTTTTTCCAGGTCTTCCTTTCCATCTTCTGCCACCTGGATTTTCTTTGTAGATTTTTCTGACAGTCCTATCATCTGGCATTGTATCTAAATGTCCCAACCACCTTAATCTGTTACTTTTTATTTCAGATACAATATTTTGGATATCCATAGAGCTCCTCCAGTTTCCTGTTTTTCCTTATTCTCCACTGTTCTCCTTCATTCACTGGACCGAAAATCCTTCTCAGTAATTTTCTCTCCCATCTGTTCAACATTTCTTAATCTTCTCTGGTCATTGCCCATGTTTCAGAAGAAATTTAGTTTCAGTGCATCTATTATATCCTGCCATTTTGACACCTACCCGCCATCGTCTCCGTGTAGTGTGGTATCTTTAAGAATGAACTTGGCTGCTACGGACTGGAGCCATACGAAATTTGTATGCATTCAAGCTCGTACACCATCTTTTATTCAAGCTCCAGACGGTCCCAAAGGGTACTAGAGTCTCCCTTCAAATATTCAGTTTTCCGTAATAAGTTATGATTTTGCTCTGTTATTGTAATCAGTTAATTATATTACCCACATCAGGTTTCATGCAATTACGAAACTTTTTTTTGGTATATCCGTGATTTAATTTTTGGAATTAGACGCTAAGTATATTTCATCGAATTCAAAGTGAATGTCGGAGATAGTTTCATTGAAAATTATATCCTTTTAATTTCATTTCGATTAGCCACAGATTGATGTGGTGAAAGATGAGTTTAGATGCGGGTAGGAATACGTGAAGCTATTCTAACTTTATGGGTAATCTTAGAGGATCTGGTTAAAGAAATACAAGCTCATGTACCTGGTATTCGTATATCTAGAAAAGGCATTCGATAATGTTGATTGGAACAAGCTATTTATGGTTCTGAAGATGATCGGGACCAGATACCGAGAACGGAGAATTATCTACAATCTGTATAAAAATCAGTCTGCAGTGATAAGAATCGAGGGCTTTGATAAAGAATCAGCAATACAGAAAAATGTGAGGTAAGACTGCAATTTGTCCCTTCTCATTTTCAATGTTTACATAGAACAGGCGGTAAATGAAATCAACGAGGAATTTGGGGAGGGAATCAGAATTCAAGGAGAGAAAATATATATTTTTTTTTTTTAGATTTGCCGATGATATTGTTATTTTATGAGACTACAGAAGATCTGGAGAAATTTGGAGAAGGAATACAAGATGAAAATAAAAAAATAAAAAAAGAAGGTAATGGAGTGCAGTTGAACGAAGTCAGGTGATGCAGGTAATGTTAGATTAGGAAATGAAGTCTTAAAGGAAGTACATGAATATTGTTACATGGGTAGTAGAAAAACGAATGATGGCAGAAGTAAGTAGGGCACAAAATGCAGACTAGCACAAGCTAGAAAGGCCTTTCTTAATGAAATTAATTTGTTCACTTCGGTCATTGATATGCTAATTATAAAGATTGTTAAAGAATTTGGTCTGGATCGTGGCAATATATGGAGTGAAACATACACAATAACGAGCTCAGCAAGAAAGAGAGTAGAAGTTTTTGAAATGTGGTGTTACAGAAGAATGCTGAAGGTGAGATGGGCAAATCTAATCACGAATGAAGAGGTACTAAATCGAATTGTCGAGAAGAGAACGATTTGGCGAAATTGGACCAGATGAAGAGACAAAATGACAGGGCATAACTTAAGACACGCACGACTTGTTCACTTGGCGGTGAGAACGGCAGGAATATGACAAGCATATTAGAGTAGATACAGACTGTATTGAAGCAAATAATGTGTAGAAGTACCATTAAATAAGCACAACTTCTCTCGTCTTTAAGTTACAGATTAGCGCTTTCAGGTATAAACGTGAAGTTTGAGAACTCGTCCTTAGCTACAGGGCGATTCGTCTCGGTCAGTCGGTGAACTAAGCAAATACATACCCTGATATGTGTTGTATCAGAAATGGCCATTTATCTACACTAATATATAAATATAAACTGTGAGTTTGTTTGTATGTAAGGGATAATCTCAGGAACTTCTGGACCGATTTTTATATTTATTTCACTATCTGAAAGATAATACCATTACGGTGAGCATAGCCTATGTATCACTCCAGAATATGAAATGGTTCCCACTAGAAGCGTGACTGAAGGAAAATGCCAGCTATTATAAATCTGAATTACAGTATTATGTTTGCCGGACTGTATTTTTCACGTAGAAGCTGCTTGACTGTTAGAGTTCAAATTTGGAAAGATTATTGGTGGTCTGTTTACATAATATAGGCTAATTATTATCATTCAGTCTTTTAAGTGGGGCGTGTAGTGATAGAAAATTCGAAGCAATCAGAAGAAAACGTACGCAAAGGACCCTTAAAACAGGATACGCGGCCTAAACGGTTAGACCTAATGAGCAATGAAACGCACCAAATGTATTTCAAATTCGATTTCCCAACCAAACTTGTATATGAAGTTCATTCGTATCTCTAATAGTTTTCGAGAAAGAAATGTTTCTCTGTGTTTTAGCACGTACTTCTCCTTGGTTTTATTCAAATAAAAAAACTTGACGGACCGTGTCCAAATATGGCAAGCAAGCAGTTCGAAACTTTTGTTAACATATAGGCTACTTACCATCATACTGAATTTTAAGAGGGAGGTGCAGGGATGCAAGTTACAGGAAACTGTACGCTTGGGATTTTAAAAGTGAATAACTTGCCTAAACGGTTCGTCCTATTAGACAATGGAGTCGGCGAGTGTGTTTCATTGACTTGTAGTAGGCAAGGGGGGACGCCATTGTAATGAAAACTCTCCAACTCGATTGTGACCGGCAGTAGTCAACTGGTCCTGCCATTATGATGAAAACACTCCAACCCGGACTTCACACGAGAAACAACGTAGGTATACAGTGACCTTCCCGTTGTGTTTATTGGTTAACGCTAAGGTACATACAATTTTATAAAATCTTCGTTACAATGCCGGGCTTAGTGGCTCAGACGGTTGAGGCGCTGGCCTTCTGACACCATCATTGCAGTTTTGATCCTAGCTCGGTTCGGTGGTATTTGAAGGGGCTCAAATATATCAGCCTCGTGTTGGTAGATTTACTGGTGCGTAAAAGAACTCCTATGGCACTAAATTCCGGCACATCGGCGTCTCCAAAAATTGTAAAAGTTGTAGTTAGTGGTACGTAAAGCAAATAAGATTATTATTATTATTATTATTATTATTATTATTATTATTATTATTATTATTATTATTATTATTATTATTATTATTATTATTATTATTATTATTATTATTATTTTCGCCTAGAATTCTGTTACAATGCGGGAATTCCGTAGTGAAGCACGGGTACGTTATCTAGTAATACATAAAACAATAATCAGAAAATCTCTTCTTAATTCTCAATCCTAAGATTGGTTGGCAGCAATTCGTCTTCTCCACTCTTCTCTGTAATCCGCTAATCTCTTCATTTCCACATATGAGCCTGTTCCTACGTCATCTCTGATCTGTCTTGCATATTGCAGTCTAGGTCTTCCTCTTCACCTTGAATCATTCCTTCCATGACATTAACTATGAAACTATTGTGCCTACAGAGATGGCCAATTAATTGGTCTCTTCTTTTGCTTATTGTTGCTAAAAAGGATCTTTTTTCGTCTATTCGTCGAAGAACTTCTTCATTGGTGATTTTTTCGGTCCATGAGATCTTTTCCATCCTCCTCCAGCACCACATCTCAAATGTTTCCAAACGTTTCTTATCACGTGCACTAATAGTCCACGTTTCTGAACCATACAAGGCCACACTCCAGACATAGCACTTAATGAATCTCTTCTTGGTCTCCACATTTAAAGTCCTTGATGTAAGTAGTATCCTTTTCTTGTAAAAAGTAATTTTTGCTTGGGAAAATGTGTTACGATAATGCGTGTTATGTGAGTAAAATCTTCAATTAAAGAAGATACATAAATGGGGTTAGGAGAAACTAAGAAAAGACCTCGTGTTTTAAATATTTATTAATTTTCCTTTGTAATTTTGAAATCTTCTCCACTAAAAAAAGCTTGTTCCAGGCATTTACCACGATTGTCGGTTATGTCCTAAAAGGTGGTGAGCAGTAGTTACTCTTTGTAGTACCGTTTCTTGCCTGTTTATTACCGTGAACTGCACGGTGGTATGCAGCAGTGTTAACTGGGATCGCCACTCTGCCCTTAGCTCAGGTTTATGACCGCTATTCGGGGCACGGCGATAAATGATGGTGGCTTGGCATACTCCAGGGATACACTACTACTACTACTACTACATTCAAAGTAGTGACAGAACTTAATGGCTAACTGAATATTGCAACACATTATTCTCCACAGACTGGTTGCAGTTATTTTGCAGGTGGGGTTATTAAGTGAAAATATTCGATTCAAGTAGAAAGCTCCACGGCCAAGACGAACATTGATTTCTGTACCAGATACGACCTTTATGTTTGAAACCTTCTTTCTTAAGCCTCACTCCTGGCCTGTGGATGAACTTCCGAAGATTCAACCACACAATTCCACTCGTTATATGATTGCCAATATTCTCCAAATGAAGAGACTATGGGTGAATGAAGAGATACACTGTCTTGCTGAAAAAACCTGTAATCGTAGATTCGACATTGTCTTTATCAACAGGAAGAAACATTATTGAACCAAATATTCAGTTTCAAATTTCAAATAAGCAAGCTGAGAAGATGGATAAAGACAAGAGAACCATACCATAATCCCTAGACAGAAGTTACTTACCTTACCCCATTGCACTACAGCCCTGAAGGGCCTTGGACTACCAAAAGACAGCTGCTCAGCCCGAAAGCCTGGAGATTACGAGATGTCGTGTAGTCAGGATGACGAATCGTCAGGGCCGTTATTCTTGGCTTTCTAGACCGGATCCGCTATCTCACCGTCAGACAGCTCCTCAAATCTAATCACGTAGGTTGAGTGGACCGCGAACCAGCCCTCAGATCCGGGTAAAAATCCCTGACCTGGCCGGGAATCGAACACGGTGTCTCCGGGCAAGAAGCATGCACGCTACCCCTACACCACGGGACCGGCACTAGACAGATCTTAATATCGTGTAATAATGTCGTGTGGCTATTTCTAGCCGGGATCATCCCTTGTAAGACAGACCCTCCGATGATGGTGGGTGGCATTTGCCATGTGTATGTAACTGCGAATTATTGGGGTGGAGGATAGTGTTGTGTGTGGTGTGTGAGTTGCAGGGATGTTGGGGACAGCACAAACACCAGCCCCTGAGCCATTCGAAATGACCAATGAAGGATAAAATCCTCGACGCGGCCTGGAGTCGAACCGGGAACCTTTGAACCAAAGGCCAGTACGCTGACCATTCAGCCAACGAGTCGGACCTTATTATCGTATGTATGTATGTTCCAGATCTCTTCCTAAACCACCAGAGCAAATTCAACCAAACTTGGTATACATATGACTTATCGGAAAAATATACTTTGGAGGTAAGACACCCCCATTACACATATAGGTGTACCAGTGTTCATGCCGAATCCATAGTTTTCGGGGGGCTGAGATGAATAGTGACTCTCTCGATGCCGTGTAAGTCTCCCATTAGCTTGAGGTGGGAAGAGTTGAAAAAAGAACATCTCGTAAATGACAGAAATTGTGGATCTATGTGAGTATGTTGCATAAGTCTCAACCAAACTTGCCACACAAAAGACTTACTATCTGGGAAGAAAAACCTTGTCGGTGTAATACATTCTACGGATGGGGTTGAAGAGTGTGTGACATACAACACTAATGGAAAACGACCAATATTAATGTAGAATTCATACTTCACGGGGTCACTGAGATGAGTAGTGACACTGCGGATGCCATTTAAGTCGCTATCGACTTGGGGCGTGAGAAGGGGTTGAAAAGGAAAATATCTAAAATATCCGAGATTATGGATGTTTGTGTGTATGTTCCAGCATAGTTGTCAAACAAAGTAGGTATACATACGACTTACTATATGGAAATATCCTGTGGGGGTTAGACATCCGTAACATCTCTGGCGGAGGAGATGACATGCAAAAATACAGGAAAACGACCGATATCAGTTTGAGCTCCATAGTTTGCGCGATCATTGTGATGAATAGTAACACTATGGATGCCGTTTGAGTTCATGTTCGTTCCCCATCGGCAGGGTGTGAGGAGTGAAAAAGTAAATGTCCAAAGTGACATAATTTGGTGATAAATTCACATTTCTCTGGTTCGGTAGTGTAATAATTGGTGACAGTCCCAATGGAAGTTCGAATCGTGTAGAGAATATATATAGCGGGACGCCTAAGTATATCCCCGCCCCATGGCACTACAGCCCTTGAAGGGCCTTGGCCTATCAAGCAACCGCTGCTCAGCCCTAAAGCCTGCAGATTACAAGGCGTCATGTGGTCAGCACGACGAATTCTCTCGGTCGTTATTCTTGATTTTCGAGACCGGGGCCGCTATCTCACCGTCAGATAGCTCCTCAATTCTAATCACATAGGCTGAGTGGACCTCGAACCAGCCCTCAGGTCCAAATAAAAATCCGTGACCTGGCCGGGAATCGAACACGGGGCCTCCGGGTAAGAGGCATGCACGCTATCCCTACACCACGGGGCCGGCACCTAAGTACATACAGGACGAAATTTAAAGCGAAACAAAATAATGTAAATATAAAACTTGAAATAAAGACACAACAATAACTCTAAGACTACTAATTCGTAAAAAACCAATCGACGTCACAATAAAGAAATCTACAAAAAATCACTCTACATTTATTTAACAGGTAATACAAATCCTAAACGTAAAAATTCAAACATTACCCGGGTTCTATTGTAAAGAAAATCACAGCGGTTGGTGTCTTCGTGTCCACAGATATAATTCCACCTTCTCTTGTTGATTGGAGGGAAAGATAGAAATTGTAAAAGAGCGTACAGGACAAAATCTGTAAAAGAGTGTACAGGACAAAATCTGTAAAAGAGTGTACAGAACAAAATCTGTAAAAGGGTGTACAGGACAAAATCTGTAAAAGAGTGTACAGGACAAAATCTGTAGAAGAGTGTACAGGACAAAATCTGTAAAAGAGCGTACAGGACAAAATCTGTAAAAGAGTGTACAGGACAAAATCTGTAAAAGAGTGTACGGGACAAAATCATTAAAAGAGTGTACGGGACAAAATCAGTAAAAGAGTGTACAGGACAAATTCTGTAAAAGAGCGTACAGGACAAAATCTGTAAAAGAGTGTACAGGACAAAATCTGTAAAAGAGTGTACAGGACAAAATCTGTAAAAGAGTGTACAGGACAAAATCTGTAAAAGAGTGTACAGGACCAAATCTGTAAAAGAGTGTATAGGACAAAATCTGTAAAAGAGTGTACAGGACAAAATCTGTAAAAGAGTTTATAGGACAAAATCTCTAAAAGAGTTTATAGGAAAAAATCTGTAAGAGTGTACAGGACAAAATCTGTAAAAGGGTGTGCAGGACAAAATCTGTAAAATAGTGTACAGGACAAAATCTGTAAAAGAGTGTACAGGACAAAATTTGTAAAAGAGTGCACAGGACAAAATCGTGATCAATATCATAAATCACTCTGATGCTATCCTTAGACACCTCCTTTATGGCACCAAATGTTAGTTATATTTGAAACCTTATTTTTATGAAGTTAAAATAAAACGCGTTTTTCTTTTTGTGTGTGTTAAATGAAATATATGCATCAATTATACTCCTGCGAATTCGGTTTTTCATAAACCGGTCCCATGGCTAGATGTTTAGCATGCTGGCCTTGGGTCACAAGGGTTCCAGGTTTTATTCCCGACCGGGCGGGTATTTTAACCTCCAAGGGTTAATTCCGATCCACGGAAGCTGGGTGAGTGTTCTATCATCACCATTAGAATTCATCACAGGTATGGCCTCGTCCTCACAGACACGCTGGTCCGCTATAAGGCTTCAACCCGAAGGTCTTATATCAGGCCTCTTCGGAGGTCACACGCCATTATTATTAGCTTTTCCTAGATACCAGATGTCCTCTGGACTTCTGTTGGAAACATTGGCTGCTTCCGACAGTATAGAGCGTATCACAAATGAAACAACGTTATGTTATTCCATGTTCACTTTACACACCAGTCTATCAATGCAGGGATTCAGTATCTGACATTTTATGTGTCTCGTTTCCTGAGATTGATGGTGCAGCTATCCATTTATCGTGTGATAAAACCAAAGATTCTCTAAGAGGCTCGAAGAATTGACAAGGAGTGAACGAGCGGCGTCCTGACGTTGTTTTGAAAGCATATGATCATAGGTTTGATGTAATTTTATCAGAAAGTTGGTCACTGAGTAATGTAAATATAAGCAACCATGCCTTGTATAAATCTTATTACAATGAGGGTTCAGTTAACAAATGTGATGGTGTTGTATTAATGGTAAAAAATGGTTTGGAGCACGAAATGGAAATTATTGAGTACGATGACTTTAAATTTCTCAGAGTAGTAATTAACTATGACAACAAGAAAGTAGCTATTACAGGAGTATATCGGTCACATGAATATCACAAACAGCGGTTTCTCAGTGCGTTAGATAATTATATCCAAGATAGATGCCATGTTGAAACCGAACTGATAATAGGGGACACTAATATAGACCTTTTAAATGAACACGACTGTGACGAATATCTCAACATGGTACAAGAAAGAAATTTTCAGTCCTTAATAAACAATCCTACTAGAGTATCTGGTACAAGTAAATCCTGTATTGATCATGCTTTGATTAAAAGTAGGTTGAGAAATGACGACATTCTGTCTATCATCTCTCAAAGTAAAATTTCAGATCATTATCCTATAATAGTAAGTCTGAACATTCAAAATGCCTCGGTCCCTAGTAATATACCAAATTTTCGACGTAACTGTTTTAAAATAGATCATTTTGAGCTTAAAAATCATTTAAGTAAAATAAATTGGGGAGACATCTTAAACAGCAGTGATTTAGATATCAAACTTGATAAATTCGTGAATACAATTAAAAGCTGCATGAGCCTGTCCACTGTTAAATTGAAATCAAAGGAAGTCAAAAGAACAGAATGGATTTCTTACGGTTTGGTAAAATCTATTCACACAAGAGACCGACTTTATCAACAATATTTAAAAAATAAGGATAACTTGGAAATTAAAGAACAGTACAGGAAATATAGGAACAAACTAAATGATCTAATTATGAAAACGAAAACTGAGTACTATAGGAATCTGATCAATCGCAATTCAAATAACCGGGGTAAGGTCTGGGGCATAGTCAATGAAATAACACAAAGGTCAGTTAGAAAAGAAGAGATCAAGGAAATCAGATATAAAGGTGAAATCTGGAAAGATGACATAAATATTTCTAATAAATTTAACAATTATTTCATTAACGAAACCACTGAGAAAGCAAAGCATCACAGACAGATTTCCGACTCCACATTAAATATCGCTCGCAACCCTCATACTTGCTTCCTTGCACCGGTAACAGAATACGATCTGAAGAGATGTTTGAGTGAAGTACATGAAAACAAAGCTGTAGGAATAGACAATATTTCGGCTCGAATTATTAAAGAAAATATAGAGTCATTAAAGGAACCGTTGCTGAATATTATCAATGATTCCTTCACCTTAGGTTACTTTCCAAAACAGCTTAAAACAACAATAGTAAAACCTCTTCACAAGTCTGGAAATATTTGTGACATTAGAAATTACAGACCCATTTCGATAACTACAACAATATCAAAAATATTCGAGAAATGCTTAAAGAACAATATTTACCAATTTTTAGAAAAACACCAAATACTTTCGCCCAGACAGTTTGGATTCATTAAAAATCTCGGAACGACTGATGCTATATCCGCCTTAACAAAGAGAATATACGAAAATCTTAATTCTTCTCTGCTCTCCACAGGGATATTTCTCGACCTTGAAAAGGCATTCGATAGTGTGTCACACCGCTTGCTCCTCCAGAAATTGGAAAAATACGGCTTTAGGGGTAATGTGCTGGATTTGCTTGAGAGTTACTTGACAGATCGAGTACAGTATGTCAAAATTAATCAACATCTAAGCACACCAATGAGGATAATAAAGGGTGTCCCACAAGGCACAGTATTAGGTCCTTTATTGTTTATTATATTTATTAATGATCTAGAGAAAACAATAGCAAATGCCGAACATACGCACGTCGTAACATATGCAGATGATACAGTCATTTATGTTGAGGGTGATAGCTGGAATCTCGTCAGACAGAGAGCAACTCGAGCACTGCTTAAAGTTCAAGCATGGTTAGATAATAATGAATTATTTCTAAACATTAAAAAGACAAAATTTATGAATTTTTCTGTAACAGATACACGAAACAATTTTAATGAATTAATTGTACACAACATCAACTGTAAATTTAATTGTAACTGCTACAAAATTTATAAAGTAAATAATGTTAAGTATTTGGGATTATTAATTGATTCGAACATGAAATGGAAAAGTCACATTACCGATTTAAGAAAGAAAATCAGAAGAACTGTTTATATATTTCATAACTTAAAATACATATCCAGTATAAAATTGTTAAGAGAGGTTTATTACGCTTTAGTTCAGTCTATTCTTAGCTACGGAATTTTGGCATGGGGAGGAGCCTACAAAAATGTAATCAATAAAATACAGGTTGTTCAAAACCTTATATTACGAATAATGTACCAGAAAGGAAGATTATACCCAAGTAGTCAATTATATGCTGAAGCAAATATATTTAATGTAAAACAGCTCTATGCCCTTGAAATATACAAATATATTAACAAAAACAAAAATATAATTGAGAACATTAAACATGAATATTCAACACGCAGTAAGATGAACCACCGTTGTATGTTATACAAACCCAAACTTAGCATAACAAAGCGCAATTTCTTGTACTTCATTCCAAAATTCTTTAATGTCCTTCCCGGTTCTTTACAAACTACTTTATTAGGTCAGAAAATGAGTCTGAAGTGTCTTAAATCCTTTGTCAGGGATAATAAAACTGTTATGGAAGAAATAACTAAATGAGAATATCACGTCACCATATCCAATTTCTATTCAATGCTCCACCATGTGCTGTTGATCATATCCGTCATTCACTCATACCCATACTCGTATTTCAGGCATCATTTAAAATATATTTCTCACTATGTAATTAATATTCTAAATTACCACACACAAGGTTTCACCTTACGTGGTATTTTACTGATATCTACTCGACTCTGTTGAGGTTGGTGTGATTTTGTATAATAATATTAATAATAATAATAATAATAATAATAATAATAATAATAATAATAATAATAATAATAATAATAATAATAATAATAATAATATATTTAATGTGTGCAAGAGATAGTTAGAAGTTCAATTTATTTTAAGTATTAATATGTTGATAATAATACTACTACTTCTGTAATATATGTGGTTTAGTTATAAGATTAATATTTCTCAAGTAATAATGTTATTAGAAGAGTTATGTATATATAAAACAGAGTCCTGTAAATATGTAAACGACATGATGAATGAATAAATACTACTACTACTACTACTACTACTTTGCGAATTCAATTTTGGCCAACTCCTTTTAATATACAGAGCTTTTTCTGTTTTCTCTACAGGGAACAAAGACGTCTTCACTGCCATTGTTCATGTTCGTACAGAAATAACCTTTAAATACTTTGAGGCCTTAAATGGACACCCTGTGTCCGTCTCTTTTGTTGAATGACCAGCGTAGTGATATCCGGTTCACAGAGCTCCGGTTCGATTCCGTGATTTTAGTACATTCTGGTGGCAATGTTCACTTACAGTGTAATAATAAGGTAAAGTTAGAACACAATTACACAACAACAACAACAACAACAACAACAAAGATAGTGCTGTCCAATAAATTAGTATTATCTTAGCACTGTAAATGCAGCACGTTCATATACAAATTCACAATTACCGTAAATAATTCAGATGAGGATGAAATTATGATGAAGAAAACACCCAGCCACCCTGCCAGCAAAATTAACCAATGATGGTTAAAATTCCCGACGCTGTCGGGAATCGAACCCGGGACCCCTGTAACCAAAGGCCAGAATGCTAACCATTTAGCCATGGAGCCGAATCAATGACGCCCAGTCCAATACCCTGAGCGATTGCTCCAGGAAAAGTCCCTTTGGCTCGGTAAATCTCAAAATCAAGGACCAGCGCTGATGGAAGCGGAAGAACAAAGTTTTTAAGCCTGTCAGGATGAGGCTTTCCCTCTAACAAACTGTTTAATGCCTCAAACTACTCTGAACGGAATAATTTGTTCACTAATAGCAACATTTTCCTCTCTTGGAAATTTCAAGCATCCCTCTCTTACCCTTTGCAGTAGTGGCCTGAATTTGCAGAGTTTGTCACTTTGCCTGGCCTCCTCAGGAACCAACATATTGCAGACTTTCCGGTGAGCTCTGGTGTGAAAAAAATCTGTTTCTGGTAATTCTGTCAGCAACTGATGGGACATGCGTGGCTTTAGCCCAATACATTCTAACACGGGGATAGCCTAAGCATGACATCAGAATATTAGAACCAATAAAATTGTTCATTTCCTTTTCAGTCAATGAGAGTGGCTTCCCAGTCTTTTGCAAGTATTTGATGATAGCACTGTCATACTTTTCAAGAATTCTACATGAAAATAATATTGGCTGACATAATCGAATACTTTCCAGCTTTCGTGTTCGTTTGACGAATCTTCCACTGAAGGTGAATTAATGCAGAGCTCATCAAATCTGGAATGAATTAATAAAATAACTTCAGTGAAAGAGGTTAACAGAAACATTTCATAGAAGAGCGCTCAGCATAATATTTGAATCGGTTATTTTTTTAAACCTTCAAGTCTTTAATTTCGTCATTGTCATGTTATGAGAGAAAATGAAAGCTGCAATATAAGTGCATCATTGTATATAGAAATCTCCTACCTGTGATGAATAGAATGGGTGTGATGACACTGCGAACTTTGGTATGGTTTTGAAACTGTCTAAACCATTGATTTTCGCGGTTTCTCAACATAACTATTGTTGGCTACAACTCCTGGAGACCTCCACTGTTCAAGAAGTCTGTCCTGTCCATTGAATCCCATGGGAAGGGAGTGTCTAGAGATAAGACAATAAAATTTCAGGTATCACAGTATAACTATGTTGGATATTCTTTTTTTATATAGTGGCTTTACGTCGCACCGACACGTCTTATGGCGACGATGGGATAGGAAAGGCCGAGGAGTTGGAAGGAAGCGGCCGTGACCTTTATTAAGGTGCAGCCCCAACATTTGCCTGGTGTGGAAATGGGAAACCACGGAAAACCATCTTCAGGGCTGCCGACAGTGGGATTCGAACCCACTATATCCGGATGCAAGCTCACAGCCACGCGCCTCTAACCGCACGGCCAACTCACCCGGTGTTGAATATTCTTGGGAGCACTTTGGGTATAGTTAATACTATCCAGTACGTCGATAGTCTCATAAGGTAAAACCTAAGGCTTCGTAACAGTAGTCCCAGTGTCATTGTGATGCTAGACAGAAGAACGTGCAGACAGAATATTCCAATTAGTATACAGAAAATGGAGGATTTGAAAAAAATTGAAAGGATACATACAGAACGAGGGGGAAATTGAGAGTTCTTGGAAAACCGTATATGACAGGGATATCAATGAGAGAGAGGTAAGGTAAGGGTGCATTCTGACCGAAGACAGGTCCGAACCTCCGTGGAGGTGTGTCTGAGCCGGAGTTTACGCACGGTAGGGTGGCCAGTTCCTTTCCGCTCCTCCTTTCCTTTAACCCCCACCAACAGTGCGTGGCAACCAATCCAAATCTTGACCACACCCAATGTTGCTTAACTTCTGAGATCTCACGGAATCCGGTGTTTCAACACGGCTACGGCCGTTGGCAATGAGAGAGAGGCTGGTTAAACATGTTATTAATTTATAAATCGTTTCTACGGAGTGTATTTTCATAAAAACGGAGCTTTCTTAAGTTGTTTCTATCTATGCCTTTACTAATGGTCACGGAAATTATTTTCTAGATGAATATTGTAATTCGACATATTATTGGAAGGAACATTTGCCATGATATGATAAAAATATTTCATTAATTTTTGAAACTCCCTAAGTCATGAACATTTAAACCAGTCTTGCAACAATTGTAATATTTATACAAGCTAATTATGTACCTCCATGGCATGATGAATCAACATTTAAGTTTAGGAAGTAATGAAAAAACATATGGAAGTTCTTTACGTCATTAATTATTCAGTTTTCTTCTTTTCCCACGAATTTACAATACTTGACTTACGGTGTTATATGAATAACCGATTCATTTGGGCCTAAATCTACTTACCTCTCAAGTCTCTCTCTAGAAATTTCTCCGCCAATCTTCATCATCATCATCATCATCATCAGCAGCAGCAGCAGCAGCATCATCATCATTCCTATTACATCCATGTTCACGATCAGATTGCTCCTGAATATCCTGCTGGACACTCATCCCGGTCATCAACCCCACCTTTTTCATCGTCACTTAATTCTAATTTTGATGTTTCCCCACTCACCAATGGAAAAGAAATCTTAATTACTACACCACACACACCCCATGGCACTACAGCCCTTGAAGGGCCTTGGCCTACCAAGCGACCGCTGCTCAGCCCGAAAGCCTGCTGATTACGAGGTGTCGTGTGGTCAGCACGACGAATCCTCTCGGCCGTTATTCTTGGCTTTTTAGACCGGGGCCGCTATCTCACCGTCAGATAGCTCCTCAATTCTAATCACGTAGGCTGAGTGGACCTCGAACCAGCCCTCAGGTCCAGGTAAAAATCCCTGACCTGGCCGGGAATCGAACCCAGGGCCTCCGGGTAAGAGGCAGGCACGCTACCCCTGCACCACGGGGCCGGCATAATCTTAATTACTACTGTAACAAAATGATGAAAATCCACATGCTAGATAATGTATAGTTATCAAAGTCTACGTAGCAATTAGGCATAACCTATTAATATTGATTTATCATTCATTTATTGGGTTAGCATCTTACAGTGGCTACTAAAGCATCAATATACTTGAGGTTATGGCAGAACAACAATTAACCGCGATATGTCCTCATGTCCAATAAAATGGACATACATTTTAATCTGTATTTTCATCAACTTACTGCATTGAAATCTCAGTGATTACTAAAATATTAAATATATAGAGATGAATTTCATTTTTCTGCCAATATGCATATTTTAGAACCATTAATTTATTACTAATTCCATAAAGAACGTAGAACACTTACCAGTCATAATGATGCTCTATGCAAACAGGCTATTCGTAGTTTGTATCACTTTGTACTTCAAATTTTGTTCAACAGATAGCAGCACCATACTGTCCATTTGACTGGACACCAGGTCTCGTTACCAATAAACGATTATTATGAATATTAAAAGGAATACGACGGTGTCCATTCAAATGGACAGGTGTCTCATGAGAACGAACAAGTATGGCAGGTTTATGTACAGTATACGATCTGCAATGTGCATTTACATTTTTATTTCTTCTTACACGAGATTCAGGGTGAACTTCATAAGTTCCACTCTTTGTGCATATAAATATTGATGCATGCATGTTACTAATCGACAATATTTGCACAACTTCCTCTGGTGTAGGCCCGTCTTACAAGGAGAGGCGAGGGGCCAGACCGTGCGACCAGCCGATTTCTACGAGCTTCAATATACCTTTGGGGGAAAACTAAACGGTCATCATCATCTGCTAAAAGCAATGCCTTGTCCCTGTAGCCACATCTGACAATCTTTTGCTAGCCTCTTCATGTTGCTATATGAACCTTATGTCAGTTCACCGACCGAGTTCCTGATGTATGCCATCCTTGGTCGTCCCCTGGACCTTTTTCTCAGGATTTTACCTTCAGTGATTGCTTGGAGAAGAGAGTCATGTCTCAGTACGTGCCCAAAGAACTTCGTTTTCCTCTTGTTTATCGTATTTAAGAAACATCGATCCCCTTCTACGTTCTTCAAAACAAAGTCATTTGTTCCTTTATCTGCCCAACTTGTTTTTGTAATTCTTTTTCAGTATTCTCAAGTGTTGTTTCTTCCTGATTCTCTAATGCCCAGGTTTCGCACTCTATACAGTAGCATACTCCAAACAAAGGTCTTGAAAAATAATTTTCTTGTCTCCAAACTGAGATGGTTCTTTAGCAATAAGTTTTCTTATTTCTGACGGCTTGTTTTGCCACCACTATTCTTTTCTTGATTTCTGAAAAGAATCTGTTATCCGAGGTAATTACATTACCCAAATTGGGGAATTCTGTGACTTCTTCTATCGGTGTGTTGTTTAATTTAAGTGTTTTCTGCCTCTAGGCTTCTTTCTGTCTACTATCATGAATTTTGTTGTCTTTATATTTGTTTTTAATTTACATTTTTCTAAGGATTTGTTGTGTGTTCTTAACATCTTGCTCATAATCTTCTTTTTTTCTTAATCTGCTTAACCTCCAGAGTTGGTTTTTCCTTCGGACTCAGCGAGAGATCCCACCTCTACAACCTCAAGGGCAGTGTCCTGGAGCTTCAGACTCTTGGTCAGAGAATACAACTGGGGAGAATGACCAGTACCTCGCGCAGGCTATGCTATGCTGAATACGGGCCTTGGTGGGGGATGGGAAGATTGGAAGGGATAGACAAGGATGAGGGAAGGAAACGGCCGTGGCCTTAAGTTAGGTACCATCC